>NC_067198.1:29453535-30077285 GCF_000699445.3 Schistosoma haematobium | reverse complement strand
AAAAACTTAAAAATGACACAATCAATGATTTATCTATTAAATCTGTCGTTCGTTTTCTAGAGATATTATACTTCTCAGTTAGGAGATAGTAATCTCACTTAAACTGTATAAGTCTTTATTATCGCATTACTGAAAACTCATCACTATATATCTATATCTGCCATTCATCAGCTTATACTGTTCATAGTTTCAAGTTAATAAGACTACTATTCTACAACATAACAGTCGAAAAAATATATTATCACCAGTATGATTTGCATGTGTATATATTTGTAATTTAATCAATCTAGTATAGCATTGATTTGTAAGTAAGATATTGTTTTCTCAATAACAATAATGATAATAATAGTATTATTGAAGGGTATGATAAAATATGCAGTCATTAACTACCTAGATAAGCTTACCTGATACAATACGTACCACACCTATCAGGAAGTCTTGTGGATTAATATCTGATCTAGTTTGTAATGTGATTGTTTTCAAAATAGCTGTCAGTGAAAAACGAACAAGAAAAAATAAGAACATTAAAAAAGAAATTGTCCAATAAAATGTAAACGACGTAAGAACTGAGTATGAAGTGCAATTCATTATCAGATTAATTTATCATTGTCATAATCATTCTTATTCACGAGCTGTCAGTATTAAAATTATGCATAATCTTATCGTCATTATCATCAATGTCGTCGCCGGGATTATCAATTCTTTTTGAAATAATGACATAGCGCGTACAGACGAATCAGATCATGACAAGTATACATTCATTGAATTTTATGCCTTGTTTTTCTTCAAAATTCACTGATGTTTTTTTTTGTTTAAAAACAGATGATAAGCTGTGATTAAATGATTCATATGTACAAATGTTATCAAACAAGGGAGTAAACATGACAGAGGAAGTTTGATAAAGATATAAACAATAACTGATCAAACAATACAACATGATTTGCATTAGTAAAATCTAGTGATAATGATGAAAAGTATAAACATGCTGTCGAAAATTCAGAATTCATGATCGAATAATATACTGTGAATGAAATGCTAATAAAATAATACTAATTTTAGAGGAATTATGAATCATACTGCTTTCAGAAAACGAACTTGAGATTAATTAAAAAGGATGCTAATCCAGATGATAAAGATCATTTACAATAAGGGTAAGAGTTAGGCAGTAAAAATTTTATCCTTTTTACATTCCATCTGAGGATCGTTTTTAGGTTAAGTGTTAATATTAGTTTGGCCATATATACCTGTACATATCTATTAGAAAATGAAAGTGACTAAAATCGATTATTAAGCTTTTCTGTAGATCAATACTATGATCTGTTTAATTGACATGTCTCAGTATCGAGGGTAATTATTGATTGCTCTCTGGGTTTATTTCGGTACATAACAACGCTATTTATTATGAACCCCCAACTTCATTATTCGATTAATCCTTCTCTGTACATTACCACACATTAATGTGATTTGATAAACTCACTGGCAAGTGATGCAATCACTTTAAAAGACTAGTATTTGAACGAAGAATATTCTTTTCGATAAATTCTTTTCAAGTTCTACAATTATATATCCAAATTAATGATTCGAAAAATGGTCAGGTTAAGGGCAAAGTGCATCGTTTAAAGCATATGAATTTAGGATTGTCAAACAAAATAGAATAAAATTGTTAATGTTGATATGACTCATATAGAATGTCAACATGAATCAGCTTATATGTCATGTGAAAATTTAAGATCCATGATCAGAATAAATATGGGTCAGATAGGGTGAGTGAGATAATAGTGCAATTACAATTCGGTCAGATGTTTAGTGGAAGGACTATATTGTGTAAAAAATTATTAGTAAGACATAATAAGGTGGGATGAATGAGAACTAAATGAATCATGTATTGAGGAGATTAATATTGATGTTTAAGCAGTAGTAACCAATGTTGAAGCCCTATGTTGAATTATATGTTCAGATTATTTGGTTAGTAATAAATTGGTGTGACGACTATTTTCAACCTACAACTGAAAAAGGACTAATTGGTTTAAATATACTGTACAGAGTTTTACTTCTCATACTTACGATCAACTAAAATATCCAAATTATGTTCATTCTTATCAGAATGAAGACCGGTCTCGTGTATAACTCTTATCCATGTATGCTCTTCTCCAACAATTAAACTATTCGCATTTTCATGACTAGAATCTTTGCTCTGAAAATTAAAATCAAAACATTGAGAATTAAGTCATATTCGTATAATTAAAAATACGTGACCTGACAGAAACATTTAAACTACAGTTTAAAATGTAGTAAACACATATATATTATGCTTTCTTTGAATAGAAAGGTGTAAAATTATCTGCATTTCAATAGATTATATTAGCGAATATAAATCTTTTTAGGCACAATCGTGATATTTTACAGTATATGAAAGTAGATGCATCAAATTTTGTTCGGTTTATTAAGCGAAATTATAGTTTATTTGTGTAATGAAGGTTTGAACCCACCCCTTACCATTATTATTATTGATGACTCAATGAAACCTTAAATTTGCTTGCCCAGTCCAATATTAAACGCTACTCACACATTATCGGTATCAACTCATTAAGAATTCATAGTCTGAAAATCGAAGAGAAAGGAATAAAATAATCAATGATCATACTTTTTTTCTCTGTAAAGTTAGCACATTGATCGAATAACTTATAAGACGTTACTTGGTCATTACGAATCAAACCAGATGATGTACAATACTAGGATACGTGTAAATAATTTCCGAAGTGGTAAAAATTTCGGTACATTATCACAAAATGATGCTACATAGTTGCTCAGAGAAGATAACACGGACTACAAATAAAATTTCACGTCATCTTTTAATCACCATGTAAGTTATTAATCTGTAACGTATTTTTGTCAGCATTTGCGGCATACTATTTTAGTCTTAAAAATTTACAAAAGCATTAATGAATACAGCTCATTAGGAAAGTATATTTTATGAAAATACTGTTTTTGTTCTACACCATAGTTGTTACCAGTATTGATCAGTATATTTTGGAAATTACGTAACTTACAATTTTTACATATCATCGGTTATTCATACCAAATCTAAATAAAATAACCAACTAAACTGCACCTTTACATGTTGTCAGTATAAATTATCCAGGTTGTTTTTACTGATGAAAATATAACTATATGATCAATTGTATAGTAAATTCATTAATAACTCTGTTTACACATGATCATACAGTGACATGGACTGTTTATTCTCAAGACGTCTAAGTCAGATAAATAGACTGACAGGAAATCATTAAATGTTCATTCAGTTACTAATCAGTATATTTACCCTTAGTGGTAAGTTTCACAAATGAATTTGAAAAAAGATAAATATAGATAAGTATTCGATTTACCTTTACAGTTAATGTAACTAAAAAATCAGGATCAACTTCTGTTGAGAAAGCTATAAGCTTTTGTCGAAGTTCTGAACCAATGTGAATAAGATAAGGTCCCCATGTATGACCGACTGAAAAATGTCCAATAGCACATACTGTCAAACACTTAGATTCATTCATAACAGATATTAATCCTGGCGGTATATAAGATAATGTATTCATTTTGCAAGTAGTATTTGAAATGTTATTACTATTATTATTATTGTTATTATTAGTAGAATTACTAACTGGAGTCAGATTAGTAGAATCAATTTGATGTGATGTGACTAATTCTAAATCATTTCTTTTCATTGTTATTTCATCATTATTTAAAATAGATCCTGTATCCCATGGAGTTGTTCCTGTAATGAAATTAAAAAAAACAAAACAATTATTCCTTGACAAAATACTTAATGTTAGAAGCTGTAAATATATCATTATCACCATCACCATTATCTTTGCACATCTTTAATCTACTAATTTAATGTAATCAAATAACAGTTAGGCGATTAATAAAATATCTATGGGTTTTTTTTATATATGATTACCAGTAATAACTCAGTAAATACAAGAGGATGTGACGTAAATATTATGTGTGAAATGACACACTGTCCCATTACCTTTCTAACTATATATTTCCTTTAAAGTTATTTGTAAACATGGTATAAGAATAGGATCAAAGTACTATAGACTGAGTTGCATAATTTATCAAAAATATCTTCAAAAACTCAATACTATTAAAGTATTAATTGATCTTTAATTAGAAATAGTTATCATTATACACCTATAGTAATTGGATTACCGAATACCAGTGTGTCTCGCTCATTTTAAAGATATATCTAATGTTTAATGGTTAAAGATAATAACTGACTAGTAAAATAAACGGAATTAATGTATACATTAATCACGAAACACTACAATTGAAAATAAAATATTTTAACCACTAATATTCACTTCCAGAAACTACAGAATAAATGTAACTTAACAATTCTAATGATAATTATTTTTACAATTTAAATTAAATTTTAATAGTTGAGATCATGAGTCAATTGAAGCTAGACCACCATGGAAATTCTAGAAGCACTAGACAGCCGTTTCGTCCTATTGTGGGACTTCTCAGCAGTTCGCCTCTACAATCCCGCCTCTCGAGATTCGAATCCAGGACCCATTAGTTCCGTGCACAAGTGCTTAACTATTAGTCTCTTAACGTAAGATAAAATTATACGGAACATTTTTTTTTTAAAAAATTCATTTTGTTTTAAGGTTAACGCCAAATGATTATCTTTTAAAATGATCTATTTCATATTGTCCATCGTTTGTTAGCTAGTCAATTTTTGTTGTGTTTTTTTCTTTTCACTGTCTCATGTATCCTAATCCAAAACTTTAGTTGATGTTATTAATTAATGGGATATTGCAAAATTAAAATTCATTTAAAACATGAATTAGTTTCTTTTTTTCCAATTTTTATCTTTAGGTCAATCTATAAAGGTCAAATCGTTACCGATTTATAAATCTCTTTTCATATGTATAAATATACAGGCAAACACATCAAACAAATAAGAGTGAATGATCAAAATGTTGAAAAAAAAGGAAAACAATTAGGGTTAATCAATTATCAAGATTTTGATAAAAGCCAGGGGAGTTTTTTTTCATTTCTATCAAATATACCCGAAATTATTTTACTGATAGTAATGATACGAGAACCATTGTATTTATTTATTGGGATATAAAAATTTTTAAAAATAAAATGTTCACGTTTATGTTTTATATACTAGTGGTAGTAAACTATTGGGGTAGCTGATAGAAATCAGTTGGAATCCTTCAAACGATATTCTATGCTAGTTGACATTTCTCAGTTTGTTATAACTGGAATTCTCCGGGGAAATTATATTAACTGCATGATCTGAATGGGTGTTGTTAAGTATTATGGTCTGATATGTTCAAATTGCAGTTGAAATGCTTAGATAATTTATTGTAGAGTCACTAATAAACATTCAGGACTGAAGTTAGTTTGATTAATAAATTACGATTTCATGCAAATCACTAACGAAGTCTCGTATATCATTTTTATAAGCATTAAAAAGGATAGCTGGGATAATCTTATATCACGATGACAAAATGTCCTTGCTACTTGGTGACTCAGTATAGATCATCACATTTGGCTTTTGGACATATCTTTTGTACTAGGATATTGGACCATTGTCTAAGCCAAAAAAGGGAACCAACCTATTACTTCAACATCGAATATTTTTACCATTGGGGTACAGACTAAAAAACTAAAAAATATGGGTGCTAATTGGTATAAGCCATTAATTAACATTACGGGATATTCTGGGTTAAACAACCACTGAAAACCGTGGATACTGAATAGCTGCTCTATCCTATTTTGGAACTTCTCAGCAGTGCACATCCACGACATCGCCACCACGGATCGAACCTAAGACCCTCGGTCTCACGTGAAGACTTAACATTTAGACCATTAAGCCAACACTCACTGAGTAGAAAAATTCGACTTTCTGACGTTTTGTGATTCAGTGTAGGACACGTTTTCAGAGGATAAATAACCAAGTGAAAATTGACCCAGGTTTATTTATAACAATCTACCCAGTACTCAATTTATTTGAAATTATCAAGTCAGACCTTGGTAATGATACCTACAACACTCAACGGTTTATGTATTCCAACCAATTAGTAATATCGCACAACCATCTTCGGATGTGCTAAATGGATAAATACCTCACGCTATTCCATACTTGGACGAAACAGCTGTATAGTGCTTCCTGGTTGTCATTAGTTGTTTAACTGTGATCATTACGTTGTGGAATTGAAATCCCAGCAAATCCCTACGGTGGTTAATTTTTAGTTTGATGGTATTATATGGACGAACCAATCAAATTTAGGATAGGGTCTTTTGAGTTTTTGTGCGAACTTCATTCTTTCATGTTGCTACAAAGGATTCTTGTACTGTAGCTCATATTGTTTCATGATGAAAACTTTCACCTTAATTTCTCATTCCAACCACTAATCCCAATTCCCAAACCCGTCTTGAAACTGATAAATTGTTGAAAACTTTTAAGGTCACTTTTAGAATCACTCAGGGTCGCTAATAATGGTGTCACCTGTAGTTTTAATGAGTTTCAGACTAGCAGTTTAAGTTTGTTACACAAAAATTTCGTAACGTGATGAAACTACAAATCACTAATCAACCTACTAACAATTCTATGTTTCAACCAGATGACGAACAAAAATTTTTATTGAGTTTAGAGTTATTTCACACTTGCATAAAAAACAAATCTCAAGTTTGACAGTAACAAGGAATACAAAGGATAAAATATTCATACAACCTTCAATTCTGTTATATCTAGAACTTAGATTCTTTGATATTACCGCTTACAACTTGAGCACTCGTACGCTAGAACCCTCCAAGTCGCAAAGGAGAAGAGAGAAGATGAGTGAGAAGGAATACTGTTCCAAAACAGTGTCAAATATGGTACAAAACTTTCAGGTATTTAATTTTTCGTAAAAACGAAATCATCATTATAGTCATCCGATCCGCGTACAGTGGTTTTTAGCATTTGTCCAATAGGGAAGCTACACGTAGATATTCTAGAATGTCCTTCCAAAGATAATTAACGAAGTATCTTCGGCTCTTTCTGAGCTTCCTAGAGCTTCCCCAAGTTAACCCGTGGGCCGTTCACACACCTCCCCTCTTTAAAGTCTTTTGTGTAAAACGTTTTCCTTGGGTCAACCTGAAACTTGGTTACTGCATTCCTCTTGCTGTCCATCATTCTTGAAGGTTATGCCGCTTTGTCCTTACGTTTTTTATGTCTTCTACATTTTTTCTCCCCTTTGGGCTTTTTTAAGATGAATCCACGAGCATTTGAAACGGGAGTCAGCTTTGTGTGATCAATGTTCTACCATCCCTTTGAATTTGATTTGTCATATACACACCCCGACATTTCTTCGAACTAAGTACAGTACATTTCCAATCCTACACTCTGTAACACCTGGTTCCCGCTCTATATTGCCTTGATACTTGACAAGTACCCTTTCGCCTACCTAGAAGCTGCGAGTGACCATCCGATACTCGTTTCTAGGTTTACTTGTCTTGCTGGGTGGCAACATACTGTTAAAGACTGTCCGAATTTTTCTTCCTTGGTTACCGCAAATTTCATAAGCGTATACATGATTTTATATAATGGGCCAACTATATAGTCTAAACTGCTTTCAACTCTCATATATATATATATATATATATATATATATATATATATATATATATATATATATATAAACTTTTGAGAATCCACATATTTGCACACACCTATATTGACAATTATGACTATGAGTTATCTACTAACACTAGTAAAGGTTTTATGGTTTTATACATCTTTTGAGAAATTCAAAGAAAATCTATGTAAATCAAAATGATCAAGATCAATTTGATAAACTGTAATGAATTGATATTTGATAGTTCATAAAAATATAAAGTCTCGTAGTAAAAACTAAAACTATTAAGGATTGAAAGGAAAGTTTGTAATCATTTCTGTTCAGAAAATCCACAGAAATTAAGATTAGGCAAATTACTTGATCTTTTTAAAACTCCTTTCAAGCTTAAGTCTAAAAATAACGGTAACGTTATGAAAGAACTTAACATAGAACTAGACTAGTTACGACTACAATACAAATATGTATGTCACTTCAGAAGTAAATATTTATGCTAATTAATCTTGTAATGATAAATTTCACTGTACCATTACACTATCATAATTATGACTATGATAAATCAATTAAGATTGGAAGTGAATAGTTTGAAGATTAATAAAAGCTAAATAGTAAGATTTAAACTACATCTGATGACTTAACAGAATTACACACTATAAGAACATATCTATTTATTCTTACAATCTTAACTTGCAAATAGTTCGATTTGGTACTTCTTATATCAATACTTAAAATAAACCACAGTAAATCGTTATACACAGTATAACTTAATTCCTACAATAACTAAGCAAAATTCCAACATAATGGTACTATTCCATCTTTTGAAATGGATCTACAATTTAAGCATTCATCTCAAAGCATTCGAATCTAGTAAAATCTTAGGACTGGGTTGTAAATCTTCTCAACTCCAATAGCACTTTCACGTATATGAAAATCCACTAAGTAGATGAAATAAAAGATTCAGAAAAAGTTCAAATGATATTAATAAAACTACATGTAGTAGTATCAAAGTAAGTTACAGTATTGTTATGTATGTAAAGAATAATGACTGAAAATCTCAAAGAAAACTAGACCGAAAAGTATAAAAAGCAAATTAATCTAGTAAATTAATGGAAACGGTAAAATAATTAGGTAGAAATTAAATACCCTTTTAAAACATTGTCATGATATAATAATAATTTTATTGATTTATAGGACTAGTTTGAATAGATAGATAGTATGAATAAGCAATAATGAGCAAATAAGTGACCATGGCTTTTTCATTCTCCTATATTAATCACACAGTTATTGACCTTTATCGTGGATCTAACTTTTTGAACGATCATTTTCATACACAGAATAAATATAGAAATTAGAATTTCTACATAGAAATATGTCACTTTTATAACATACGGTAAATTTTATACTCAAATTGAAAAGTAAGAATAACATGAGTTCAAATAACAAACCGATTGATAGGTTTTAGTAGTCAGTCAGTAACAACGTAGAACCATCGGGTGCTATCGTCTCGCGGATCCCAACCAGTTAGTCTACACCTACCAACATGCTTCAGTCCACTTGTCAGTGACTTCATGGATTTGTGCCATCTTTTGGTCTGACCGCCTCTAGCTTTCTTCCAACCTACTCCCACAACACAAAACATACGTCAAACTACTCTTTACCGTGACGCTCAATGTTAGTTAGTCTAACAATAGACTGAAAGACATTTAGGGGCGCCCAAACCAAAACGTGGTATCAGTCTATCCAATCATTTATTGTTGGTCTGAGCTACTATGTAGGTAGATCCATGCTGCTTATATGAGTTCCGTACGATTGTGATAGCCAGTGTTTGGAAATGTTAAGTGACATGGTTCAAAACCATTTGCGATGGCGTAAATTCATTCATTCTTTGTCTTTCCTTAGATCTTAAGTTCCAAAATTACCTCGCTTTTTATTCCACGAATCTATTCTCACCTCTCGAATAATATTGTATATGCCTAATATTTTCTGTTGCCATCTATCTATGATAGTAACAGTTTATTCTGATAAGTATATATGTATAAAAAGATACGGACTACGTGAAGATCATATTCATTTGGTGTTGTTTACGTATATCTTCCCAAATAGGACGAAACGCACGTTCTAGATTCCACTGCTAGCCACTATCCATCTTCACTTATAACACATGGAGATCATTTTATCTTAACTTCGGAATCATCATCAATTCAAACTTATGACTTCTTTTCAAAGAAAACTCAAGTATCTATGTAACTAATTCTTTAAATGATAATGATGAATCTATCTAAATCGATTTTTAAACTTACTGTCTTATCATCAGATAACAAACTAATTTTTGATTAAAGAATATCACTAATGGATACATAAAAAAAAAATAATAAGACACAATCAAATTGTTATAGCTTTCTTATCTATACACTACTTAAATTTGATAAACAATACAAACTAAAATGTCATACAAAATGATAAGATTAAACTGAATAAATGACGTCAAGTTAAAATGATGATTATATTTAGGCATAAATAAGAATAAAAACCACTTTTAATAAATAAATAAATAAATAGATAGATAAATATAGATAAACATATAGATAATATGAAACAATGTTTTAAGATATAGATAGATATGTATGTATATATAATATAGAAGAATATCTATGGAACTCTTAGTGATTAACTAACTTTATCCTCATTAGAACTGTAGGAAACTTTTAATTCTAAATGTTTATACTATCACATACATATAATCTATCAGTAAAATTACAATGAAATCAATCTTTTTTGGTGAATTATCAGTATAAAATCAAATTGAGTTACATTTAATTCTGTCACGTTAGTTATGTACTAAGGTTTTAAATTATGATAGTTTTATAATTTATGGGTTTATGTATACACAATGCAACATAGTTTTAATTAATTATAATTAAATAATAATAATAATAACTTTTATTAAAAGAACTTATCAGTATTTTGATGGAGTTTTTTAGTCTGAGCTGGATGGTTTAGTCGTGGAGTTTTTATTAATGAAATCATCCACATGAGCTACAAATCTTCTCCACCATCTCAAAAATTATTACTATTCAATTAAGATTTGTTAATAATCTCAATGGATAAGTTATTCATAGTTTATTAAATAGATTTAGAATTACTATTTGCATATTTGTAAATGAATTGTTTTTGATTTCATTAGAAAAATTGAACCATTAAACTTTCAACTTGTAAGTTGAAGGTAGAATGGTATCTACGATACAGGAAAATGGTGCACATTTAACACTGACGTACTTTAAAAAAGATAAACATCTACCATCTAGTACTTTTTAATAATCAGCAGTCCTTTAGTTAACATCAGTCAGTGATAAAATTGCTTCGACAATGTGCTCAAAGTTTAATATCACTTTCATTAAGTGCCTGAAAGAGAGCCCAGAAGAATCCAGATTACGACCAAATGGTGAATTAGTTCAGTCTCAGTCGACCGCCCAAGTTAGTCCGTATGGTTTTAGCCCCACAATGCCTGCGATCTCAGAAGGAGGCATTAGGTTGGATCTAGTGCGGAATAATTCGGTGATTAAATTGGTAGGCAGGATGAAATTTAGTTTTTTATGCAATTACTTCTCTTTCTGGATTTAGATAAAGTTACAATGACAATTGAGGAGGAGTAATACGACTTCATTTTATCTCATGGTTTCCCCTGAGCTGTTTATAATCTTGTAAAACGATCTAAAATAACTAAAGCACTCAGTTCACCCTAAACAATCCCCCCTCAACTATATATATACTTCCTTTGACGTGATGCTTTGTATATCTTGAGTCACTAGACACAAATAATTCTTATAATCACCATGTATTTTCCTTAAATTATATAACTATTCAAACGAAATTATCATTCAGTGTCTATGTTACGAATAATTTGAAAGGGGAATAGCTAACTTACATGTAATAAGATTATTATTTTATATTGTAAAAGTGTCTTACAAGAATAAAAACGATTATTCAAGGGTAAGAAAGTAACATATTGTGAGGTATTTCCGTTTCAGTAATTAGACAATAAGACCATTTCGATGTATAAATTATGAATCACAGTTTCCAGTTGGTTATTAATAATATATCATTTGTAAGAACCATTTAAATTCTAGCAGATGAGATCATAACAAAAGTAACTATATATCTGATGCTCTCCACATAACTGAAACAGTATTTTGAGAATGTTTAAATGTCAAGGAATAATCATATAACACTAAGGTTTTCACAACGAACAGGTCTACGAATAATGCGGAAACGTCAGTGCAGAAAATCTCACCGTTCATAAGTAAAATCGTCCGAAATGTACACAGTAAATTACTCAAAACAACAGAAATAAGCCACAAACTATTTTTAAAGAATATAGTCTAGAAACTGATTCAAGCCAGCATGTTCGTTCTTCATTAAAGTTCATGTATATGGATCATTTACTAAACAACAAACATCCTCCTTGCATAATTTAGTAGCTATCTGGACTCAGTAGCTAAGTGGATAATGCAATGGCGTTTGAAGCGAACGGTAATGAGTTCGAGTCCCTGAGTGAAAATCAACTCTGAGATGCAGGTACATCAAGTTGACGGGTCCCGAATAGGACGAAACGCGCGTCTTGGATATACCTTTATGAATAAATCACTTTATAATCTCATGTTGTTTCACATCTGAGTATGTAATTTGCTTTCATTGCAATTCAAAATTTTTAAGTAATTGTATACAGCATAATTCTATCAAGAAAAATAGATAATGTTACCCTGAACAAATAAAATCGATGATATCATACGACAATAAATTGTGTTAAATTAATTAGGAAAATGAAAATCATTAATATTACTGAATAGAAAAATAGAGAAAAGCAAAATTTTTGAATGAGGGTGAAAATTAACTGATGAACCGATAAGCTGGAGGACAATTTCAGATAGATGAGTTGATATGATAATACAATTTCAATTACCGATGTTCTGTTCGATAAATGAATGTATAAAATTAAATAGAATTCCTGTTTATTAAAAAATTTGAATAAAATATTAGTATCAGTGTGAAAATCATGTTTCCCTTTCCTTTGCAAAATTGGTATTGGTTAAACATTAGTATTTGGGTGGTGTTCTACAGACATCCGTATATCTTATTGATTTGTTTAGATTGATAATATTCAATAATGACAGTGACAGTACATTTCGTAATAGTTGAGTTTTTGAAATCAAAATTTAATAATTAATCTCTGTTAAAGTTTTGTAACTCATTTCATGCTATGAAAGAGTACATAAAATTGATGAATATTTATTGTCACCAAATTTGTACTAATTGATCACTGAAATTCCTCTGATATTGATAACAGAAAAAATGAATTGCTGTAACCCTGGTTATCGTTTAAAACATATGTATCATAATGAGCGAAGATAATAAATAGTGACTAGATGATATATTTAACATACTGACTTCTCATCACCAGTCTATCACATTAATAACCAAGCAATATATAAATCTTTTTAAATGAAACCATAGTTATAGAAAACATTATGTCTAGTGTAATCTAAAAGAACTATCTTATTCAGAATACTTTGTCAAAGTCATGATTTCACGAGTTATTGTTAAGAACTATCTATACAAACAATTGGTAATTATTAATAAAATAAATTATAGACTAGTGAGATTATAATTTAAGGATGACCTTTGAATGATGTCAAAGTAACCTTGGGAGTGTTTACCTACTTACTAGGGCTAAATGAGGGTTTTAAAGTAGTTTGAAGAATAAGGATTATGATTCACAGCTGATGGTTAGGGTTAGGAATTAGATTTACAGTTTTTTCATCACGAACTAACATTAGCTAAAATGCTAAGATGTTATTTTGCCAAATGGGTGAGTGAATTTCGCGCCAAAATTTAAGGCCTATTATCCTAAATCTGATTGGTTCGTCTATAAAATTATAGTCTTACCAGTCAAATGTTAGGATCTTCACAATTTATCCCATTTACGACTGATAGTGTAATCCTAGTTATGAAACAGTATATATTTTAATCTATAACTTGTGACTAACAAAACAAAGTATGATAATTTTTACAATATAACATTGTAAATATACTTTTCAACAAAAATAGCTTGTTTATATAAAAATAAACCAATCCATCAACTAGTATTAACCCAGTCAATACAAATCATTGACTCTTTTTTGTTAAGATATTTAAACCAAACAACAACTCCTTTTTAAATCACTACCGATTTACATTTAATTAAGTGAAGTAAAATTCACACTTCCAAGGTCAACAAATTGATTAAGAGTCTGTTTTGAACATATAATTACTATCAGAATGGGTTTTGTGGATATTGTAGTAATTTTAATAGTTGAGATCATGAATCAATTAAAGCTAGACCACCATGGAAAATCTGGAAGCACTGGACGGCCGTTTCGTCTTAGTATGGGACTCCTCGGCAGTGCGCACTCACGATCCCGCAAGTGGGGTTTGAACCCAGGACCTATTATTTAGAGTACTGAAAACGTGTATATCTGTTTTATTCTACTGTCTAAATACAGAACACTTCACTTCTACCTGAAGTTTGTGCTGATGATGTCGTTCAGAAAAACAACGAAAGCTCCACGAACAAACCATCCAGCTCAGAGAACAAAACTCCATCAAAATCATCTACCTGAGCTACAAATCTTCTCCACCACAGTAAAACTCTTTTTCATAAAGATCATATTAAAATTTACTACTAATTATTATCATTATTCAATAGTTATACAGATATACGAATTATTTTTATTCAGTTTCTGTATTACTATGATAAATAAATAAACTGATAAGAATAGATGGAAAAAAACACTTCAACAAGTATGTCTCCAACCATATGGACTGATTTGAATTGATGATACAAATATATGCATAACTCTTCATCTAACTGCTAACTTGGGCGTCTAAGTTTAGTCACTTTTTCTGTTTACAAAAAAAAATTTTAATAAATGAAACGTTATTTTGTATATTTTTACTATTGCTTATGTTCGTATTTGCGATCATTAATAAAGGAATGTGATACAATGAACAAATAACATTAATTTATGCGTTACGTTCAGTGCTTCTGTTACTGATGAAGTCAATGATGGTTATAATAGTAATTATCAATCGTTTGTCTGCAGAGTAATACAGGAATGACTGTATGATCAGTTAATCAGTTGCGACTGAGATTCGTATAACTGACTGCATTGTAACCTAGTTATGCTTAAACAGGTAAAGGGAATTGTTATTCAGATTAATGATTTTTATCGTTAATAATCACATAAAGAAGTAATGAAATATGCACCCATATATGTAGAGAAAGATAACTCTTGAATCGTTTGTTACCTCATACAGTGTTTTTTTCTCTCTAAAAAGACTGAACGGATGGATAATATCAACACACTGTAATAAACCTATATAATGAACTAAAATAATCTGATAAACGCTTTGTATTTATTTTATTCATTATACGAATAAAGGTGGTAAATTGACCTCAAAATGATTTTTTTAAAATAACTATTCAAATGTTCTTTTTCTGAAACTAAAATTTCCCATTAGATAAGATAGTGAATTGAATCAGGTTTCCTAGGTTACATAGACCTCAAAAATACTGATAGATATATCTTACCTGTTTGACTGACCTGTGTGTATGTGTATAAATATATATAACTGTGTATTTTGATAACATGCATATGTTTATATTGAAGTATTAGATAAAATGAAAACTTTGGGGGGGGACTAAATTAGTGAACTACTGGTTGTAAACAAAATAAACAATTCATTTCAATTCCGAATCTGTAATAAGGTAAGTAATGTTTGTATACGTAGACATGTGGAACAAAAATCACAACAAATTATTGTATTATTATTATTAGTGTTATGATTATTACTATCTATGGCGTTAATCAACTTTTTTGAATGGCAATGTATCGATCAGATAAGATAAACTATTAAGATAAACGGAATAGTAGACGGGAACACATAAATATATATATCGATAATAATAATAATGACCAGTAGTAACACTACATTTAATGCTACATCGAGAAATCATATAAGGTTTATCAGTAATCATATCCAAAATGAATACGCTAAGATATGATCGTTCGTCATTTTTATGATAAAAGCAATGTATATATATATACATATACACATACACTATATATATATTGACAACATTTGTTATGTAATTGAAGTATAGTGGATTTGGATTGTTAAAGAATATGACTTGATGCAACTGAAAGTGAGAAATATGAAACTTGATCATTTAATGTACTTTAACAAGATTTGAACCTAACTATATGATCATTAAAATAAGCTTTCTTTTGGTTGAACTATTAATATATATATATATATTTCACCGGTAAAAAAATTAATAACCAGATATGCATAAATTAACAACTATTCACTTCAATTATACAAACGTATCGGCTGTATGATTTATAATTAGTTTTACCCAGTGGTCTTACATTTATGTAGTTAATTGAGTTTAGAAAAATAATGTCATAGAAATTTGGCACTGTCCATCTTATTTTTTGTTGCGTTTTTATTAAATCTTCAATTGAGTGAACACTTTATGATTATTTCAAGTTAGAAACTGAGCCTGAAATATATATATATATTACTGCTCAGTAGATGAAAGATACACATGTTTTTATAACGTAGTTTAACATTTTGGTCTAGTAAAGTGATAATTGGAAACACTTTAGTTACTGGACTTTATGCAATCAACAATGTCTTTAGCCATCACAAAATGAATGTCCTATATTATGCTACAAAACTCCGTATGTAGATATTGTTATCGACTTAAATATTTAACCTCTCACTAAGTTAGTATTATTTACGCAATATCGATAAAATTGAACATATTATTTCAATATTGTGTATTGTAATAAGCTGGACTTGAATAAACCCAATATATTATTCAATGTTCAATGGAAACTGAATGTTTCATGAGTGGACTCCGCCTACTTCAGTCTGAACACCTGGGTGTTATCTTTGAGATTCATTAAACCAGTGTAGTTTGAAGTTACGTATATAGATTCATACTTCGTAAACGAGCTGTCAAATTAAAACCGGAAACCGAGACTCTATATATAGCATAGTGGTTGCAGACACGTGAAACTTTGTTAAGGATAATAAGTCATAGCATACCAAGTGTTTCTATTATGACATTAGAACACAAATTGAGCGAAGAAGTATGTCTTTCCAATTAGTTCATCATCATGGATCTCCACTAACATATAGTTCTTACAATTTAGAAAAATGTAAATAAGAAATAAAGTGGAGATCCAACTTAACGGATTTCTTAATATTTTCCCTAAAGACACTAATCAGTTAGTTACCCGACTGATGGACAGTTAAAGACAAGATTGTATAAATGGTTAGTCGTAAAAACTCGTCATGTAAAAACAGGAGTAAGGACTGAGTTTTGGATTAATCATTGGGATAAAAATGTTTAATACTATTTATGAAATTAATAGTATGTAATTAAGTAAACGGATGAAAAGAGACGAAGTAACTTAACTACTAAGATATGTAGATTATAAATTAAGATTGAACATAAGTGAAAAATGGTTTTTAACAAACTTAAGAGTATTTATTTAGAAGGTCAGGTTAAATTTAGAGGTCTGGTCAAAAAATTTTCTGTATACAAAAACTATGTTCAGTGGGATTCTATGTGTAACTCTGAAAGCTGTGTTGTGTACTGACAGGTATCAACCAAATAAACCTAAAATTGATGAAATTGTTTGATAGTTATCAATATATTTTAAGAAGATAATGAACTAAGTTAACAAAGCCTATATTTATTTCCAGAGGCTGAGTCCCATACTAGGACGTAACGACCGTCTAGTGCTTCCAGGTTTTCCATGGTGGTCTAGCTTCAATTGACTCATGATTCCAACTATATTTATTTGTCAGAAATCCAATACATTCATTACCAAGAAGTTATTTAGACTGATTACTATATGTGTTTGATAACCCAAAGGCATATCCATCGTGAAGAAGTGGTTTATACAATCATAAAACGTTAGAATTTCAATGTTCTACTAGGGATATTACACATATTTCACTAAATTTATCATTACCAGTTCACGAAATGTCCAATTTATCTGAAATTATTTGTCATTTTCAGTTGTATCCATAAGTGTAAAGGAAAAGAATGTTTATATCGGAAAGTAGATATTTAAAAATTGACTTACCATTTGAATCCACATCCATAGATGACGTATCCACAGTAATTGGTTCGCTGACAATATAATCACTATTTACTAATTTAACAGTCAATTCGTTATTTGTAAGTCCAATAGGGCTTGTAGTAGTCATACGTATGCACAGACAACTGAAATGTACTCATCAAGTGTGATTTTAATAATAAATTGTTTCCTAAAATAAGTTAATCCTGAAAACCAATGAACAATTAGTTGTTCCTTTCAGCCAATCAACGGATAGTATTTTGAGCCAATCATACTATAGATAAATGAATTAAGTAAAAATTTCATCTGTTATTAGAATATGTAAATAAGAATCATTGGGTTTCGAATAATGTGAAATTGTGCTGTTAAATTGTTAACCAATTACTTACAACTGAATTTCGATACTACAACTAATTTTATGTGTCAGATAAAGCTGAGATTCGATATGTGTACCCAACTCAAGAGTAGTTGATAAGTTGTATTCGCAGATAAATTCCTTTGAAAAGATAATAAGATGGAGAAAACTTATACAAACTTTTCGAGATGGTGGAGAAGATTTGTAGCTCAGGTGGATGATTTTGGTAGAGTTTTGTTCTCTGAGCTGGATGGTTTGGTCGTGAAGCTTTCATCGTTCTTCTGAACGACATCAGCACAAACTTCAGATAGAAGTCTATCTACCATCCAGCTCAGAGAACGAAACTCCACCAAAATACAATTTTTTCATTTTCCAGTTAATAATTCAACGATAATGGTTATTTTGTTTATGACATTTAAAGGACAAAGGTCATGGTTGCATGAGAAACAAATTAACTAATTTGAAAAAAAGTCAATTTCATTCATTAAACTGACTATTCAAGCACTGCAATATATTTTGAAGAATAAAATACTTAGAGCTTACTCAACACTTAAGTGAATTAGTGAATAGACTGATTGAAAACCTACGATCTATTTAAAAAACCATCTTTTTATCTAATCAAAAATGTAGGGATGTATATATCATAATAGATCACCTGTAATAACAAATACTAAATCCAGACAGAATGTTTAACTTTCATTTTTAAGTACTATAGGTTTTGGTAAACATCTACCAAGTAAAACAAAGTACTGTTTTAAGTTTATATACTGTATTTATAATATAAGTTTTACTTCTTGCCATTTAGTGTAATAAAATTCATGATGATTGTAATGAAGATACTTTTTTGAATTGGTCTAATTCATTTACAATTTAATTAATCTAAAAACCAGTGTACTATATCGAAAAAATACACTAATTATTGACTCTTAACAATTTACTTTACTTATCTGTGAATTTCAACACTAAATAAAATTTGATGCTTGAATCACTTGACTTTCAATCATTAGTTTCGAATATTCAATCCTATTTCACAAAAGAAGTGTCCGTTAACGACAACTACATCAATCTATTCATTTTGATTAAATAATGGATCAAATGTTAGATTTAGGCTAGGTTTTTTTTAAGCAAAGATGGATAGTGGCTAGCTGTGGAATCCAGGACTCACGTTCCGTCCTATTTGGGACTCGTCAGCTGGATGTACCTGCATCTTAGATTCGATGTCCACCGCGGTACTCCAACCCAGTACCGTTCGCTTCAAACGCCATTGCATTATCCACTTAGCTACTGATTCCTAATAACTACTTGCTTGTGCAATGGGGTGAAGTTTAAATACACTAGGTGTTGTTTTTTTGAATCTTTCCATTGATGTTTAGGATTGCAATTGATTAGTCTCTTATTGGCATATGTGCATACTGTTAGCATAGCCTTGACATTGCCTTAGTTCACAAGCATTCTAAACAATGATAAACTCAGTAGCTAAGTGAATCACAGCATAGCGTTCGAAGCGAATGGTCCTGGGTTGGAGTACAGGGATGAATATAAAATCTGAGATGCAGGTATATCCAGGTGACGAGTGCCAAACAGGATGAAACGTGCGTCTTGGATTTTACTACTAGCCACTATCCATCTTTGCTTATAAAGCTTGTGACTTAAGATAATATCGAAGCAATACACACAGTATGCACATATGCCAATAAGAGACTGATCAACTAGTGTTAAACCTATCCCTTATTTGATGTTGTTTCATTTTCTGTATATCGTCAACACAGAAGAAATTGTGTATGGTTACATAATCGTAATGAAAATTCAGTGATATTAAATTATTCTTTTTATGCAATGAAGAAGGAAACAAAATTTAAAAAGTCACAAAATAACTTGCGATAGTGGGATTCAAAAATATTCAAGCGATCTTAGTGAAAGTTTATTCCTTATCAAAGCATTTCTTTTCTATGATCCATAACGTATATGACTTCAAAGAGCTTTCATTCATTTCTAGAAATTTTCATATTTAATTATCCAGTCACATTTATCGTTTAAATGTATAAAATGAGTTATAAAGACAACGAAAATTTCATGATTGAACGATTAAAGTAAGAGAATATGATATCACCGAAGATAAATGAATTATGACAACTTCTTTATATCGATAACATGAATAAGTAGCATTAATTTCTAGAAACTATTCACTGAATGCAACTATATGCTTCAGAAATGATTAATGAAATTACTACAGTTTCATAGTATATCATTTAGGCTCAAAATTAAATCATTTAAATGGACGAGTGGGCTAAAATAAGCTTACTAAAGTTACAATATTGAATACAGGAAAAATCAAACAACAAGAATTTACCTCCTAAGTATTTATTCAATTCAATAATATTGTTAGCCATCAAAGCAACAGTAAACATTATCTAACTATTCATTGAAAGTAAATTAAAATCAATAGGTAAAAAAGTATTTTGAAATTAAATCAAACATTGAAAGTAGATGGAAAAAACGTATAAAAAAATAATGTTAAACAATAAATAAGCAAACAGTTAGATAGATAGATAGATATATAGATCTTATCTATATTCATCGTCGCAGTTATCAGCAAATACAATCACATTAATAAATGCTAACTAACTATCTTTCCTGTATTAATGCAACATAAATGATAAAAACTACAGATTATTTTGATGAACGCGCATGTTATCTATCTATCTATCTATCTATCTATCTATCTATCTATCTATCTATCTATCTATCTATCTATCTATCTATCTATCTATCTATCTATCTATCTATCTATCTATCTATCTATCTATCTATCTATCTATCTATCTATCTATCTATCTATCTATCTATCTATCTATCTATCTATCTATCTATCTATCTATCTATCTATCTATCTATCTATCTATCCATCCATCTATCTATCTAGAATATAAAACATAACAAATAACTTCACTGAATTCAAATGTAGAATAACTTTCTACTGAAAAACATTATTGACATTCTCTCTGGTCATTTGATTTTTTCATTTACCCAATTAAAATTCTCTGCCTTTATGATTCAAGATTACGTTTGTCGACTTTCAAATGGAGTACAGTAAAGTACATTATGTTTGCTACTTAAATTCAGTTGGTGTTGTTTGCTTGTATCTCCTTATTTGTGTTTAGGACCGCAATCGGTCAGTCTCTTGTTGGTGCATGTGCATCCTGTGCAGATTGCTTTGATATAGCCTTAAGTCACAAGCTTTATAAGCAAAGATGAATAATGGCTAGCAGTGGAATTCAGGACGCGCGTTTCGTCCTATTTGGCACTCGTCACCTGGATATACTTGCATCCCAGAGTTGATGTTCACTCCATTAGTTTAAAGTGTTTTATATGTGTACTTTAAAATCATTATTATATGCATTAATTTATCATATCTATTCTTCAATGTAGTTTATAACATATATAATTTTAATGATGGAGATAACAGTTTTTATACGAAGTTGTCAACTTTATCTTGGGTTTAAAATATTTCAGTGTGTAAATTGTCCTTTGTATACTCCGCTTTGCACTGAAATGAGGTTGAAATCAATTCAGTAACCCTTCTTTAAATCGTATAAGTAAATTAGAACGAACCAATGACCCACGGTTCGAAACATATACAACGAACTGTTCAATTCATCCTAGTATTTGTTATATTCCCCCTAGACGTTTCATATGACAATGGTTACTGTTTAATAAATCAACGTGTTTATCAGTTAAAACAATCTGCGTGTATTAGAGGTCAAAATATAAAGGTCAACTAATATGTGTATTCAGTTCATTATTGCACAGATCAACTGATAAGATAAACACGTTATCACTTACTTAAATCATAACAAGTTGTGAAGCCGAACAGAGGAATAAGGTTATGTTAATTCTTTTTTGAATAGTAATTAAAATTTCAGACAGTTTTCAAGTATGGTGAGTACAAACCAGCCTTCTTTCTCCTTCTATAGATAAGTTCGTCTTATTTGATGCGTGACTGGAAGTCTAAAGTAATCTGCCAATGACAATTCTTTTCAACGTATTCGTTCCCAAGTTTTATGAAGGATTGAATTTTAGAAAAAAACGAGTAATCATCAATTTATAATAGTTCTAATCATGGCTAGAGAACCCTTAAAAATCCTGGAAATCACCAGACAATTATTTTTTTCTTATTTTAAAGCTGAGGAAAAAAAGGATTTTAGACAAACTCGAACCAAGAAACTTCTAATTCCACTGTCAGCATAATATTACTAAACTATTGCTGAGAAATCTGATAGTCTATATTTTTCAATTTCATTGATTTCACAATATAGTTTGATCACTGACAAGTTCCCATGTCTAAATCATAACATGAATAAGCTCCACCAATTAAAAACTCTCAATAGAAATTTAGGAATTATTTTAAAACTAGTCACTAGTTTACACATGATTATTATCACATATCTGAAGTAGATCATTTGATCCCCTAAGAATACCATTCGACTAAAAAGTCTCTGTTCACCATTAAACAATATACCTTTCATTCTGAATTATAAAAAAACTAAATGAGGTATAACATTTCCAATAACTCAACAAAACATTAAGTTATTATAAAGGTTCTAATCTGAAAGGTCTTATATCGCTGAGATCATCATAGAGATCTAATTAATGGTAACATTCAATTATTTAAATAGCAAGCATAGTCAAGGAGGAAGTATCAAATATCAGTTACGTATATTAATATTCAAAGTCACTGAATAACTGACTTTTTAGTATTCTTAAGATAAAATTGCTAACTGAAGCCTTTCAATGTATATTTTAGTTTTAACCGTACTGAAAATAAATAATACTTCTAAACATTGATAAATGATGATGAATATTACAGTCATGTTAATAATATATATTTACTTCTAAAATTGAGAATGAATTGTTACATCCGTTGCTGCGTTTCAGTACTTACTTTTAACAAGTTTTAAAAATTACAAAGAAAATTGGCTAACATAGAACTATTCGCACATGAAAACGAACTTAGGATATTTAGGTCTCTCAGTAAATAAAATATTGTTCAGTAACTATGTCAATATTCAATTTTCTATATATGCAAATTCAGTCCATTTACAATGTAGGATAACCACCATCCTTTGTCATAAATGGATATTAGCCCCATCTATGTGACTGATTTCGGAGTTGTTAGTTCAAATATGATTATTGAACGCTACTTTATTTGTTTAAGTAGAGATTTTGAAAATTTAAAAATAATTTTTATCATCGATTTGGTAAATGAATTGTCTAGTGTATCCTGGTTAGATGGAGGTTGGAGGTAATCGACAGGAAACCCTGAACCCGGGTTTCGTGCTACTTGGCACTCGTCAGCAAGGTGTACCTGTAATCTTGAGGGAACTGGTGCTCTTG
Organism: Schistosoma haematobium; assembly: GCF_000699445.3. Taxonomy (NCBI): domain Eukaryota; kingdom Metazoa; phylum Platyhelminthes; class Trematoda; order Strigeidida; family Schistosomatidae; genus Schistosoma; species Schistosoma haematobium. Next base: position 30,053,706 of record NC_067198.1, on the reverse strand, counting down.
GATAGCTCAGTGGTAACGTCTCTGACTGTGAAGCTGGGTGACACGAGATCGAATCCGTCAGGGAGCATTAGTTTCCTCAAGATTACAGGTACACCTTGCTGACGAGTGCCAAGTAGCACGAAACCCGGGTCCAGGGTTTCCTGTCGACTACCTCCAACCACCATCTTATCTCAGTATATAGTGCACGCAGTGTCAAGTCACCTAGACTGGTGGCCACATTGCAACATGGTCGATAGCATTCGATCTGCACTAAATAAGGACTTGACACGCATGACATTGATCACCACCTAGTGATCAACCAATTGTGAGTGTTTCTTGGTTTCTAGTAGTTCACCAGTTGCTATTAGTTCTTATTGAAAACTAATTAATACTAACATACACTGAAGTCCACCTCAATTTCTTAGTAAAAATGTAAGTTTTGCGAAAATTTGATCTAATATCTGTTTAATAAAGTTTTATAACTTTGATATTTTGTCTTATATTGATAGTGTCAATAATCAAAAATAGTTTATTTTACAAAAATATGACATTAAAGTTAGTGTGTAGTAAAGAGTGATGAATAACCATTTATAAGTATAACATTTTGTGTTTTTAGCGTTTGAGTTATTTCTAATTCATTTCATTTAGTACAATTTTTATTATGTGAATAAGAAAGACACACTGATAAACATAATTTACATTCAATTCATTCTAATATCCTATGATTTTAACGACTGAAAACAGCTATTAATGTTTGAATAAATAAGAAAACCCTATCTTGTTTTGTTAGTAAGCTTGATAAGTATTATCAGTTAAGACTACTTTTCATCTAAGAGTGACATTCGTTGGTAAGTGAACTAAAAACTGGTAAGGATTAGATGATAGTTTCGTTTTGGTTTAACGAATTCTCTGTAATATGGCTGCATAATTCTTCACTTAACTGAACATGTAGTCTTCAGTGCTTGCTGTAAGCTCTTTAATTTTATACCACTTATTCAAAATTCAATGTTCCATATTTTTAATTTGAACCAAATAAGCGATACGAAAAGAGTAACATTCAATGATATCCGTAGTAATTGTTTTACTAAAAACATAGATGAACACCGTCAGTCACGATTTCCCTGCTAAAACAGTGGTAACTAGCCATACGTCTAGTCACCAACGAGTAGAAGATCACCATCTGAAGAATAGATGAAAATCAGGAAGAAGTCTCAAACAAGACAAAACAGCTGTCCATTTAGTCCATGGCGTAATCTATCTTATATAGCTTTCCATGTACCGATCAAATGAATATAGAAGCAGTGTTTGAAATGAGTTATGCGCTGATATGTTCACATTGGAAGCTCACCATCCCAAAAAACTCGAAGTCCTTATCAACCTATATTACAATACTACAGCATAGGACTAGTGATTTGAACTTTTGTTGCAAATTATATAAAAGTCAAGTACACTATCTATTAAAAGATTCCTGAATCAATTGGTTTTTGTTACACTACCAAGGTAGCCAGAACAATAAAAATACGAGGTGGAATATGAGGGAAACTGTAGCTAAATGGTCATCAAAACATTCCATGAAGTGCGCTGTTCATTCGGTACAGAATATATATATATAACTATGAGTACCGAAATATCGATTAAATTGAGTGGACCATGAAAACCTGAAGGTGGTTTTAGTCATTTATTGATGTCAACTGAAGAGCCATTAGCAATCGAGATTGATCTAATCAAGTGCTTCATACTAGTTTAACACTCATCAACACTACACACTCGTGACTATAACGTAGATAGATTTAAAAATCTCCAGATCTTATGACTACCACAATACTGGTACACCACTCTGTGAGAATCTAATTCTGCATTAACTGTATTAATTTGTGATATAGTCAGATCCTTACCCAATGTTACTAGTCATCAACTCACTTTTGACTTTATTAACACCCCACGTCATGGTTTGACACCGAAACTATCTCGACAATGGTCATAAAATGTTTGTAGTTAGGTGAAAAGTAGGTTAATAATTGTTCAATCAACAAGATTGATGTTAGTCATTATTCACACCTTTTATAGTAATTGATGTAAGGGTGCTATTATAGTAAAACAAAAATTCAGCTCTTTGTTTCTTTAAATCATATAAACAAAGAAAGCCTCACATCACCCAAACAATAATTATCCACACCTGGTACACAAAACGTCTTTTCCACGATTTATCAATTCTTTCATGTCAATGAGAAAATCTGTATTCAAGTTCATAAAGAGTTGATAATATTGAATTTAATGCGAAAAATATGTGCTTTAACAAGATTATTCAGGTGCATCGAATCTAAAAATATTAAGTAATTTGGTACCACAGCGTGTTTTCGAATATACCCATTACTTCATATGAATTCTTCTGACAATATATTTCCATCGAGATCTTAAACGAGCCATGAAACAAAATAGATGGTACAATTTTGCGAGTTTAATATCTTCACAGTAACATGCATTCCATCTTCCTCTGTGTATGTACTTCAGTTATGCAGTTAGACATGTTAAAACTGGGTTATATGTAAGCGCACTGATCGTATTTTAGTGATTATTTGTTTTTACGTTATCTGAAAGTTTAAAACTTTTAGGTCCATCAGTTTTTGGATTAGCAGACAATGATAAAATGACTTGTTTCTAATTTATTAAGATGGTTTCTCATGGATTAGATAGTTACTTTAGATTTTCGTAAGATCTCCTATTATAACTCGACAGTCATTCAGTGGTCCATGGTTCTCTGGTTGACAATAATTTTTAAGGAAAATCACTTTCAAAATATTCAGCTTCCTAACCACCGTTTAACTTCATAAGTCATTATAAGTTTTAATCCATAACTATGGTGTTTTGAGATCGTCTTGTTGAAAAACCAGCTAGTTTTCTGTTACTATAATTGATAGTAATCAGCTTTTTGTAGTGGACAACATTAATGAAATTAACTACATTCTGTCAAGTTAATTAAGTAAATAACTGTATTTCCCCAATTTACTACATAATCAAAATATCGGATCAAAATATGAGTTTAGTTACTTGAAATGATTATAGGAGAGTAAAATAACATAAAATCTAATGTAACTACTTCAATAATCCTTTTTTTAAATGCAGATTTATCTTCATATCATGATTTTATTGTAATCATGAATTTACTTTTTAAAAAATATGAATAATTCTAAGAATTTTTATGTAGTGCTAGTTGCTAAGTTATGCCCATATACCTTATTCTAGCTTCTGGACAGGCCAATTTATCCATTCTTTTTGAGTGACGTTCTGACCTTCTTAATTATTCATTTACCAACCTTGACTGTTTTTATGTGAGCGTATGTGTGTACACTTTGTATCCTATTCATTAGATGTCTGTAACTTATTTTTATCTGGCTATAAATATTGATTAAATGGAGTTGGCTCACACGCTTTCTCCATTGTGCACCATCTCTTTTCGCTTTATTTTCTTCTCTTCGTCCCTCTGATTATCTGTCCAGATCAGTGAGTGTAAAAAATATTTGTACAGAAAAATTCATTCTCGTATTTAACTTATTTGATTCTCTTATTCGAGTTTAGTTGATAATTTTATACAAGAATAGTTAAGATTGTATATATCGACTGCAATCATTCATACAATATAACCGGAGTCAGATATAGGGCCACTAAAGTTAAAAGTACATAAATAAATAATATATTTGTAATATCCCATTGAGTAAAAAAAAGTAGATTTTCTAACGTTTCGTGATTTAGTATAAATCACTTCTTCAGAGAATAAATAACCAAATTAAAATTAATCCAAGGAGTACATAATAAACATGAGAACAAATGAACTTCATTTTTGCATATTAACAAACACAAAATGTACACGTAATTCTCCTTCTCTAATAATTCAATTCAACAATTATGCCTAGTTTCTACATTTCTTATATTATGTCTTGATCTGAATTATTCATACTTTAATCATCCTAAAAAAAGAAAAGAAAAGAAAAGAAAAGAAAATATACATATATAATTCTTTCCATAAGTGAAAATTTCTGACATTTAATTATCATCTAAATATCTAAATAACATTATCAAATAAATGGGATTGATTAACAGAAATGTATGACTTAGTTATGATTATTGTCTGTCATATTTTTTTTATTATTTCTTTCTTTAAAATAAGTAGTATATACATTGTATAATCTTGATTATCAATGAATCCAAAAGCAACAACAACAAAAAAACTATTCTGAAATGATGTATATCAGTCTAAATCATCTGTAGTTACTTATGTTTAATGAAAATAATAATAATAGTAATAAAATAATAATCAGGAAATAATATAATACTGATAAACTGAATATTATCTGAAGGATAAAATCAATGTATAAGTATTGTAACTACGTTATTCATTTTCATCGATTTGCTTCATTAAATTAGACAATAAATGATCATCTGATATTATAACAGTACTAACTAGTTGACAATATCTATGGTATAATATTATGCTCTATTTTTCTTATAATCATGTTAAATCTACATATCCATCAACTAGGTATTAATAGATTTTTATTTGAATGACACATTCTTCATTACTCAAAGTTAAGGATTAGGTATTTACAAAGTACTCTTTTAGGATCTGTTGAATATTGTTATTATCTTTTAGTTCATATACATAACATTATGAAGTCTTTTGATCATTTAGATAGTATTATTAATCTAATTTTGTATAGACACGGAAAGTCTACCTAGGGGAGTTGGAAAATCCTGATTCCAAACCAATGGTGTACATAGGCTTCAGTATACTGAAGGAACAAGTGGTGTATGAACCTATTGCTGGTCACCGACTACCATGGGACCGCATCTCATGACATTGCCCCACTGCCTTGTGGATTAGACCTTCAGGTCGAAGGCTCCGTGTGTGGCCCCCTATGAAAACCACCTGTTTCAATTTGGGCACCTAGGCAGTATCACAGCCCTCACACATATCAAATGAGATTTGTGTGGCGCATATGTATTTGGTGCCTCCTTGTACCAATATTAATGTGTGTTTAAATAAATAAATAAAATAAAATTTTGTATAAAACTATTCACATAAAGTAGAACATACAGTAGATAGAAAACAAATATGAGATAGAAAAAAAGAAATAATCTAGGCTCCACAGTATAAATATCAGAAACAAAGTATATGAATTAATTAATAATTACTAAGTGAAATCATACTATAAGTGTATAATTGTTGAAATGAGATGATGTTTTCTCTTCCGTCAGTCTAAAATATGGAATCGGTTGTCTATACAAGTGATTTTTCTTCTGTCAAAACTCTTTTTTTGTTTTGTGATTAGGTTATCTTGAGTTTAATTGTTGCTTTAAAATTATCATATGAGTGATCAGCTGACTGATGAAATTTCGTGTAGTTTGATGAATAACCTTAGTAAGTTCAATCTCACCATAAAATGTTAAATATAAACCTAAAATCCTAGAAAAACTATATTACTAAAATGGTTAAAAATTGTTAAATAGAGTTGTGAATTGAATTACAAGGCATTTATTTCTTTCAAACGAACCTAATTTATTTCTATAGTAGAAACTTCTTTAAGATCTGTTTATTCACACTAATTTAAAGCAAATATAATTTTTTTAGTAATTATGACTTTTTTGATTGGGTTTTGTTCTCTGAGCTGGATGGTTTGGTCGTGGAGCTTTCATCGGTCTTCTGAACGACATCATTACAAACTTCAGATAGAAGTGAAGTGTTCGAATTTCTCCATACTCATACGGAGAAATCAAAATCATCCACCTGAGCTACAAATCTTTTCCAGCATCTCACTATGACTTTTTCTCTGTTTTTTGGAGTTCAAGATGAATGCGGCCTGCTTGAGCATCTGGGCTACCTGTTCCTGCCATCTAGATATTTCAACAAGTTACAGATTTTTGTTTGTTTTAATACATCATTATGTTTATGAATCGCATAACCTATCCTGCTGCGTTTCTGAAAAGTGTACAACCTTTCGTTGCCAAAGTTACAAAAAACTCAATAAGAGCCAATGTGGTTGCTGGCAATATACAGAGAAAAGAATGCACATTATTCAGATGTTCATTCACTGAAGTGCTAACATCTAACTGGCGATCACTCAATATTTATCGTCAGGACCGACCAAGAAGAAAGAAACGGAAACTCGTTGAAATACTTTGCGCTGAGAATTCTATATTGTACCAAAAATATAATATTGAGTAAAGCAGATAATAATAATAATAATAATAATAATGGGAAATAATTTAAATCTTTAAACTTATAGTTAAGGTTTTTTAGAATACATCTGAATTAAGATTAGCAATGGAATAATGAGATGTACATTTTATTATATTTAAGTTTGATTGGCCGGATATGCCTACATTCAAGTAATGATGATCACGATGAGAATTGAACCCACTATTTGTACTTTAAAACTTTCAGGCGTTATCAGCTCGGTTATGGAAACTGTATAACCACTAATATGTTGCTTGCATAGATTTATAATTTACTGGGGATATTGTGGCATCTTAGAGTGTACTTATGTTGGTAGAAACTGATTTACTCTAGTTCTTAAGATCAACGGGAGGAATATACAAACCTCTACATATAAACAAAGTTAAATTCACCTAAAATTAACTGTACAAATGAACTATGAAATATTGTTACTTCTAGTAATTAAGATGCTTTGATTCAGGAAACCTTTCAAGAAGCTGATAATAACTAGTTTAGTACACATAATCCATAACAGTGACAGTTTACATACTCAAGCTAATCTTAAGATAGTTTAATTCAAATTACAGCTCTTAGTGCTTGAGCTACCGATTTATATAAATAGTTGATAGTACATATAGCTTTAACACATCAGTTTCATTTCTTCTGTTCTGAAACAGTCAATCTATATAAGACTTTCTATATATTCAAATGAATATGCAGTTTCTCAGATTTTTATTTGAAGTTTAGAACTTTATGTTTATGGTTATTGCATATTTAAGGTATGACACTCAATGTTTATTTCTATGATGTTATTAGAAAAATCACTGGAAATATTGATTTTAAGAGTGCGAATAATATAATGATTATGTTTTAGGAATTTACGAAAAATACTACAATAGTTCCATAGAAAACTAAATAATTCAGGCAAGATTATTTGCTTCGTAAATGTCTAATATCCAATAGTTGTAGTTATATGTGGTAACCAAAATGGTAACGAGTTCAGATGTTAGTATATATCTTATAGTTTATATCTTGTGAGCAGAATTCATGGAGTACATGTCAAATAAACCAACATATGAACCATCGCACTGGCTAGAAGGTATATAGAGTATAAAATACTTAAGGCCAAAGTCACAGCTACAGAGTGGTCTATTTTGGTGTGATTTTTCAAGTAGGCGCATGAAGTTAATTGTTGGTGAGGGCACAATTCATTCAATGTAATAAAACCACATTTATAATAGTATTAATTTTAATGGACTTAAGCTGAAAATACTCGAATATGATGAAGTAATAGGTAAAAATCAAGATAAAACGTATGACAGAAACTATGGCTATAGGAATGCGAAAGTGATCCCATTAAGAGTTAATGAATAGATAAATTGACATTATTTAGATTGTCTATAACTAAAACTTCCACATTACAAAGGATATTTAAGCGTAAAACCTTCCGAAGATTAAGCATGATCTAATAATATTATCTTAGGAAATTTCATTTGATATAGATACTATCAACTTCATGTTGTAAACAAGAAAGATTTATAGTTCTTGGTTATCTTTTACCAAACCTTATTATGAGATCCTATGCAAAAAATCCGAACATATTTTATAAAAAATAATTGACCTACATAGCTCTAGGAGAGCAGTTAGTGAAGTATATAAACAATTTAATTAGTAAGTTTAGCCAGCAGCCTACTCAAATTTTCGGACCACCTATTTTGCAAATGTAAAATTATTGCAATTAAACGATCTGTTCAGGTTTGTTTGAAATGATTATGGATATGCACTGCTAAGGTGTCCCGTAGGAAGAAACGGCTATCCAGTGCTTCCAGGTTTTCAATAGTGTTCTAACTTAAACTAATCCATGATTTCAACGAATAATTGTGAATGCACTTACATGTTATTTTAAAAAGACTACAAATTTTTATGATAATAAGTATTGGAAAACTCAAACGAAAATACTGAAGTTCTTTTTAAACAGAAATGAATAACGTCTATCAATAGGATCCCCAGCTAAACATTACAAGGTAGACAACACATTGCAGTAATCCTTGACCATTCAACAGTTTATACGTAAATATTATTTACTGAAGTAATTTTGCAGTAGATTCTAAAGATTGACTAAACGTCCTACTTGTTGAATATGTGACTTCTGGAACTTGATCTTATCACATAAAATAACCAGACTCATTTACGACCAGCTTATATACTACGAATTTCGGTGAAAAAAACAACCATAGCTTTTTGATTTTCAATTATTATCAGCTAACCGCTAATCCATGCAAAAATACACTTAAGTGCAGTTAATGTTTCACACAAGATAATAATATTACCATCAGTTTCTCATTAAAGAAAAATAGAGTTCAGAAATCGTAATAATGGATTAAGACTAATTTCTACTGAATACTGTAGTTTTTTTAAAATCGACATTGGCAACTAAAGTTTATCAGAGATGACAGTCAGGACAGTTAAAATGCAAAGAATTAATCAGGATCAAAAGTTAGTTTAATATATCATTACATCAAATGTAGTCATTACTTTAAATTTCTAATAAAGAGATAATTTATTTTTTATCAGAAGGGGCTTAGTGGAGATTTTAGTAATTTTATAGTCGAATTCACGAATCAATTGAAGCTAGACCACTAAAAGAATCTGGAAGCACTGGATGGCCGTTTCGTCTTAGTATGAAACTCTTCAGCAGTGTGCATCCACGATCCCGCCTCACGAGATTCGAACTCAGGACTTGTCAGCCTTGCGTGTCAACGCTTAACCTCTAATCCACTGAGCTGGTCAGCATCCACCGGTGTCAATGTCTAACTTCAACCGATCCACGAAACGGTTATCCAGCGCTTCCAGGTTTTCTATGGTGGTCTAGCTTCAATTGACTCATGAATTCAATTGTAATTTTTTTTTTACCCGTCATCTTCATCTAACTTCTACGTTTACAAACTGAAGATATTCATATCTTTGAAGTAACTGAATTGTTTTCTTTAAAAAATGCTATTATTTTGATAACATACAAAGTCTTAGATTTTCATTGAAAAATGACAGACATATTACTTTATTTATTTTCAAGTAGATTGACATTAATACCTGAATAATATAAAAAAATTTAGTAGAACTGCATGTAAAACTAGATAGAACAACAAGTAATTGTAATATTTTACTGAATGTTTATTTACATATAAGAGATTCTTAAGAATCTTTCATCTGCTTTTTGTGACACGCAAATTTTTACACAATTCTTAGAAATATCAGTTTAAATAATATACTCCTCAAAAAATTTGTCAATCACCCTACTACTACTACTTATATTCAGTGACACACCTTAATAGTAACTCGTACTGTTGCTTTCATTGCTACCGTAGCTTCTTCAATCATCTATTCAACTGATGATTTTTTTGTCTTCTTTGTTAACAACACTAATGTTTTAAGAAAATTCTTTCCATTATTATTATTCTACACTCTGTAATATTGCCTTTTATAAGAATTATTTCAATAGAAATCATTCATATCACAATGAAAAGATCTTCATTACTAGAACTACTTATGGACCAAGAAAAGAGAAGTAAAAGGAAATTCAAGAGACAGTGTAAAATTAAAGTATATTTTCGTGCATTACACTGTACTATTCAAGCTGAAATAAAAATTTCAAATAATTAAAAAAAAAGCGGTTTAACTGAAAGATGAAAATTCTATTCTACTTATCATTAACTAATTTTCCCAGGCTAAGTAATCTATGTATGTGAATTTTTAGAACAAAAAAAAGATAAATTAACTCATTGCTTCATTCCCCCTTTCTTTAAATAAATTTTTATCTATTGTCAATTTGATTAATTTCATAGATGGAAACCATAAAGAATAATAATAGTCGTATTAAAAGTAGTTATCATATCATACAGAATACTAAAAATTATAACAACAATACAAACCATAGTATTCAAATTTTTAAGAGAATTTTTATCATTCTCTTTTATATAAATGTAAAATAAAGCCATTTCAAATGTGGCGCCAGTTCAAAAATTTAAAGATTTAATCAAATCGGGGCGCCAAAATCGAAATATCAAATGGCGGATATCGACAGAGAGAGAGAGAGAGAGGAAGAAAGAGTCAGTAGCTACGAGAAGAATAAAGATGAAAAGAATTTGACAGGCAAAACAAGTCAACTGTCAAACACGTGTGAGAATTTCACTAATGGTAATGTTAATACTGGTAATAATAAAAAACAATACAATATAATATATGAAGACTAACCATAAGAACACAAAATAAAATTATGTGTCATACCATATCTCTTTCTTTTATATATAAATTTATGATGCTTATTATCAAGTATTCATATCACAAAATTAACTAGACATATGATAAGAAAATATCTTATTATTATTTTTGTTGTTGTTTAAATTGAACATATACACAACTGCCTACGCGCAACTAGTGAACATTGAATTTTTGATAATCAAGGTAATTCTTTTCAACAACAAAAAAGAACATTAATCAAGAAATAGAAATTAGGAAAGTAAAATCAATTACGTATCTTTCTTTACATTTACGTAGTTATTATTAAAAGTGTATCTGAGAACGTCTGTGAGTAAAAAAACTTGGAAAAAAAAATTTACAGATTATATTTAATAGAGATTTCAAAGGAATAATTTATTATTATTCGAATGACGAAATGTAAACGTAATTGTCTCTTATAGCATTATGAAAATGGAATAATTTTCTTTTTTGAAGTAGTGAATGATGTATTTAGACTATACTTTAATTAAAATTTGCGCGATTTACATACAGATCTTAGATGGTAGATATTATTTGACCAATAATAAAAACAAACAAACAACAACAACGAAGTAATTTATTACTTTTACGTTTTATAGATTTCTCAAAATTGATGATTATCGGATAAATACATAAGTTACGGCGTAGATGAACTCAGTAGAATTAGAATAGTATAAATAATTATAATTTGATTTGATGAAAGAATCTTCCTCTTTAACTATTATTCATTTTTTGATTGAGATCATGAACTGATTGATGTTAGACCACCATTGAAAACTTGAAAGCACCAGTGGAGCTAATCCGTGTCGGGTAGAAACAGATGTCTACCTCGGTACAATGGAAGATGGTCGAGCAACTTTGTGGATTGGATGAGGTTAGACATTAACACCATTGGATGCCGACCAGCTCAGTGGTCCAGTAGGTTAAGCGTTCGCGTGCGAGACTGAAGGTCCTGGGTTCGAATCCTGCGAGCAGGATCGTAGATGAGCACTGCTGAGGAGTCCTACAATAGGACAGAACGGCCGTCCAGTGCTTCCAGGTTTTCAATGGTGGTCTAAGATCAATCAGTTCATGATGTCAATCAAAAAATTAACAATCTCCACAACCCCTAAACTGATATAAATTATTTGTTCAATATACATAATAGTGTTGATACACTAAAACATTTTTACTATCTTATCTTAGAAATAATATTAGGTGGTCATTGTTACAGATGTCCCTTCTATTGCTTTTGCCAAATAACTTGATTTCACTGTTTTCTAGAAGTGTAGTCTTGTAAAATAAATTTGTAGTTTACATAGGACAAAGAGTTCGCAATAAAGACGAATGCATACTGGATTGTAAGTTGGAGCATGCTAATCATTATATTTTATTAGGTTTAAGAAAATTTTATTCTTCATAGTGAAGATCATTCAAAACTTGCTTTAAAATTAACAAAAATTGTCTAGCAAAAAGCTACTTACTGGTTCAAAGTTGATTTTCAGCAAAGGCTGAAATCCCATAAATAGTTGCTGAATATAAGAGAGTACTTAACAGTAACTTTGTCCTAGTCCTATTTATTATTTAAATTTAACAAGAAATTGGTACAAAGAGGCACCAAATTATATATGTTCCACACAATAAAAAAAAGAACAAAGATGAACATAAACCAGTGCATGAAAAAGAAACAGTAATTATAATAGTAATGATGAGAGAAGCAGTTCAGTTAGGAAAGAATGCAACCAGAAAGAACTCTCGGTTAAAGGAGTTCCTTCCACCCATTTGAAGAAAGTAAAAAAAGTCGCAGCGGAGTCGTCGCTGGCTTACAGTCTGAGCGCTCTCTGATGATGTTTCAAGCCACTGTGTTGCACTATCTCTAAAAACCCAACCAGCGAGTTGTGAAAGACCAATAGAAGCCAGTCGTTTACAGCGTTCTGTCATACCACGACATCATGTCGTACACTAACCACCCATTTGCTTTTTCAAACCTATCCCAGTGTCAAAAAATAATTCATGACGTGAAATTCGGTGAGACGAAATTCGAAGTATATGTCCAAGTCACTGAAGTCGGTGATTCAAAATGTTGACACCAGTTGAACTATTGTCACTATACTCGAACACACATTCTTGAACCTCTGCATTACTAACATGTTGCCACTAGATATCAGCAAACTTTCGGAGACAATGACGACCAAATACATCGATTAGTACAAAATTCTCAACTCAGAGAGGCCACTGACGTGGTGTAGATCCGACCCCTTATAGCCAGAATAACATAACGAGGGTGAAAAAGATAGCCCAGATTAGCATAAGTTTCTCTGGCTTTTACTTTGTGCAAATCGATTTCATCACTGCAAGCACTTACACAGAAACCCAAATCCTAGTCTAAAACTTCCTATCAATGTGCATTTAAGAAAACAATCTCTACAAGTTTGCAGTCTTGATAATAACCATACGGGTACCAAAGATTAACTGAGAGGATAATTCTTGATGTCTTATTGAAAAATAGTGATTGCTTCAGTTTAACACTGTAGGGCATGATGAAACAGGCATCACCGATCGTATTACTTTTTGATCACACAATACTGCAAACTCATTGAAGCTGAAAATGAGAATACTTTATCGTTGAATCCATAGTTTGGAAGGATCGCAATCGTTGATAAACCCCAAGTTGTTGAGTGAGCACTCCTGTGTGGTTACAGATGTATATTTTTGGTAAGTCCTAAACTAAAACGAAACAGCTGGCAAGCACAATTCGTTTTTCAGTGATTCTGTAGTTGATATCCTTCGCTGATGAAAAGTAGCTTAAAATCTAAAAAGCTTGGATTAAAACTCAGTAACTGAACAATCAAATCAGTTTCTAACGCAACGGCTTTTATAATATCATGATTAAGTTTTTTGTACATTCGTACTTAGTTATACGAAGATGAAGTTCGAATATCAGTAGTCTAACATTTTTAAGAACTATAGCTGTTGTAAATATAAATATCCAAAATATTAATCGATTAGTTTCAGAGTTTAGCAAATGCTTTTGATATAGAAAGATTTTCTCCTAAAATTATAAACGACAAGCTGTTTTACTCTTGAACTGGGTAATTTTACAGGTTATCATTTCCAACTAAAAATCAAGGAAATCTAATTCGGAGTTCATTAGTGGTGAATATACGACCTTGATTAAATAAGATAATCTTCTGGAAATTTGATGTAGTTTAGATTATGTTTTCTATTTTGTTACATTAGTATAGGTTATCAAACATTTGCTTTGAGTAACAAATAAGTAAATTTATTGACTGCAAGAAGTCTTCAAAGTGTTGTTTACCATTATTAATCTATTTCAATGAAACTCACCTTAAGGTTTATAGCTTATATAAATTACACATAGGTCCTAAAAATAATCAACTTTACATGTACAGTATGGTAAATAAATTTAATAGCTATAAATCTTAAAATGCTTCTTCACTTTGATCAACAGGAATCCTTCATGTTATACATTGTTTTGTATTCTAGAAAAAAAAGAATGTAGATAATAGAACAAGCTATTCACATTAACGTTAAATTGGATAAAAAGTCGCAAGAATACAAAACATTTGATATTCATATGTCATTAGTCAGCAAACTTATGAATTAAAGGTCTTTAAAACGTAGTGAACGAAGACTTGGTAGAAAGACCAATTTATTATTTAATACAAAATTAGAGTGCTTTCATAAAATATGAAAAACATACAGTGAATACACTATTTGCACATTTTCTTTACTTTGACCTTTCCATACTCTTTTTTTCCTCTTATTCTGTCGTTATTTCGATTGCTTTCAGATTCCTAGTCTGTTCTTTTCGATTCGATCTTCTGCTACTAGGCAGTCAACTTAAGATCTACTTCTACATACTACTTATATCTGTCAGTATAACTAGCATACACTACAAAATTACCCAACATATTGTATTTAGTCACTTGATTTAGAAATGTACGCTGTTTAACAAAAATTCAACTATGATAGTCCTAATTGTTTTTTGTAAAATTATACAAAACCAAGTTGTAATTTTATTAAATTACTCATAAAATCTATACATTAAGATTTATCATATCTAAATCACTTTATGCCTAAAGATTGTAATGTTAAATTACATTTCATTAGAAACTAGCATATAAGTTGATTAATTTATTAATGAATGAATAGTTAAGTATATGAGCTTAATACTAGTTATCAACTGGGCATAGATCAACATGTTAACCTCTATTTAGGCAAGTACTAAACGCCTACAAATCCGGGCTGTTATTTTCAATTATAAGTAATGTTATGTAGAATCTGCACCTATCGACATCTTGTAAAAAATTGCCTTGAGATACAGAACTGACGGCGTTAGCTGTTAATTCTATTTAACAATCTGAGCACAAGTTTCTTCTATCTAACGGTATGCTCAACACAACATTTAGTTGGTAGAAATTCATAACCTTATCACTTAACTCGCCTTTGTCCCTAAAGACTTCAACACCAAAATCATTTGGTCGTTATACCACACAAAACTAATGTTATATAGATACATATTAGCAATTCTCTTTAGTTCTCTCATACACATTACTTTACATCTCAATCATTAAGAGCTTCAAAGTATGTTAAAATAGGTTAGTGTGCGGTATACTTGATTTTTCTCAAGCATTCAGACATCTTACATATGACATAATCAGAGAGTAGAATGGCTAGTACTAAACAGTTCTTTCCTTCGTATTTCAAAAATTTGTCAACAACAAGCTTATCAGTATTGATGCAACAAATACATTTCAACAATCAACAATATTATCAGAAGGGGTATGTGGAGATTTTAGTAATTTCAATTGTTGAAATCATGAGTCAATTGAAGCTATGCCACTATGCAAAATATGGAAGCACTAGATGACCGTTTCGTTCCAGTATGGGACTCCTCAGCAGTGCGCATCCACAATCCCGCACCCCGCGAGATTCGAACCCACGATCTATCAGTCTCGCTGATTATAATCATCATATGCTCACTAGTGACTGTCCCCAAGAGTTATTTCCTGGAGTTCTAGTGAGAGGCCGTGACTAGTGGAGTTCAATTAGGTCTGTTGTGAGATATTAGCTTACTGAAAACAATGGTGTACGCTGTCGCAATTTCGTGGATTGGTTGAAGTCAGAAATCAACACAGTTGGTTTAGAGGTTAAGCGTTCGCACGCAAGACTGATAGGTCCTGTGTTCGAGTCTCGCAGGGGGAGGGATCGTGGATGTGCACTGCTGAGGAGTCCCATACCAGGATGAAACGACCGTCCAGTGCTTCCAGGTTTTCCATGGTGGTCAAGCTTCAATTGACTCATGATTTCAACTTGTGAAATAGATGATAACTAAATATGAATCACAAAATTAATAATATAATGATAAAAATCAGATATTTATGGAAATTTGTTCTCTGAGCTGAATGATTTGGTCGTGGAGCTTTCATCATTCTTCTGAAAGACAACATCAGCACAAACTTCAGGTAGAAGTGAAGTGTTCAAATTTTTCCACATATGGTTCACAGCTTTTCCTGTAGACACTTCACTTTTACCTAAAGTTTGTGCTGATGATGTCGTCCAGAAGAACAATGAAAGCTCCACAACCAAACTATTCAGCTCATAGAATAAAACTCCATCAAAATCATCTATCTGAGCTACAAATCTTAACCATCTAAAAATAATATATATATATATATATATATATGTCATTATCCATTAAAATTTAATTTACTGTGAAATACACTTCAAATTGTATATTTAATTCTAATACAATATTACTTAAACCTAAATTTAGTACATCGTATGATAATAAGTCAATGATTAATTAAACTAATGTTGAAATAACTTGATATATATTTCTCTCAACAGTAATAGTCATCAATCTACAAATAAAGCGAAAAAAACACAATAATCAATTTGATCTGAAATCAGACAGTAAGTTGACAACAAGGATATAAAAGCATATATAGAGCTATAACTCAGTATCATACTTAGTATCGTACTGATTTCCGTTTATTTTCTTAGTTATCAATACATTATTCAATGAACAAATAATTCTCTTAATTTCCTTGGAATAATTTCAATTCAACTTAAACTCGAAACTTTGTCATTACCTTGATCTATGGTCATTTTTAGTAGTCCCAGTAGAATTTTATGAAATTATATATAGTTTTCCTTAGTGAAATATTATTGTCTAATAAGGTAAAGGAGCTTCCTCAATCAAGTTAACCAACTACTAGTATGGAACCTCGAAGAAGAAAATCGTTTATCACCCTTAAATTATATACTATAATACACTGTTAATTATTAAAAATTTAAAGTGAGTATTTACCATGGCTACCGATTTGATGACTATTTTTTTGAAAAAAAATAAATATTAAGGTAATACTTAACTAATAGAAATTAAGCATTTTATTTACGGTAGGCTGGGCAACAATAATAATGATTAATTAAACACTGATGCTTATCTTACATATATTTAACTGATGTTAAAGTAAATTCCATTTTCTACATTATAAATTCAAAATTCTTACAAAAGAAGACTGTTAAAAAAATAAATAGTTACTTTCAAAACAGAATTGTGTAATAATGGTCGGCTGTAATTTTTTCCCTTCTCATAAGAATTAATGCTTTCAAGTAAAAAAAAGCACACACAAAAAGTGCCTTAATTTTCGTCTACTACTAATTCTACATTTATCTCGTTATCGGTGTTACTATTAGAAGTCTATGATTATCAAAAAAAGAAGATAAACGAATACTACACTTCTAGTTCTAAGCTAGTAGCCATCTTTAACAGGCATACAGATAAACACACATACACACACAAACATAACTATTCTTAAATCGTTGAACACAATTATGTGTCCAGTGTATGTATAAAGGCCCATGTCGGTAATAATATATTACTTTAATCATTATTAAGTAAAGATTTCCTAGATAAATCTTCGTCTCATTCACTACTAATACTGAAAAAAAGGAAGAGAAATTAGAATGGAAAAATATTTTTCTTTCTTTTTCTTCTCGACTTGATTTTATCTTTTTCTGATAAATGGCCAAATATTAAAAAAAACAAAGTTGACTACAGGTTTCTCAACATTTTATAAATTTGTAATGCTTCTTTGTTGTTGTTTTTCTCCTCTATTTCACTTCCTTTCATGTCAATTCCTTTTTATCCATGAATTATACAAATCTCATCAATTTTAGTCCATTAAGTTGACAGATAAAACAGTGTAATGTATATAATTTTATCTAATACATCCAACTACTTATAAGTAGAAAAATACACAGGTATAAATATTTTATTCTATAGTTTAAATTGTTATTAGTCTGTATTATTCTATACTTACTTCATATTTAACGTACAATATTACTATAACTTTGATAATTACTAATACATTCAACTGGTCTAGAAATTTTTTATATATTGACGTTATAATTAGGATGAAGTAAAAAATAAATATTATTTATATTAAAGATTCAAATAAGTGGAATTGTCACCTAAGAAAATCTGAACGAGAAACTAGTTTCAGCTATATATATATACATATATGCTCTCACTGACAAAGTATAGATTAAATGAATACCGAAAGAAGAAAATACTGAGAATACAAAAGAAAGATCTAGATTCAGCTGTTCTCCAATAGTCTCTATGGTTTGTTAAATAAAACCATAGATATATATAAATTTATTTTTAATAAATTCACTCCACTATTTACACTAATATAATGTTTTTAGTGTACAGGTAAAGTCAAAAAAAGGAACCAATCAAAGCATTTTTTTAAACGATGATCATGTAGACTTGATAACTGGTAGTAAATAAATATAATTTAAAAGGAGTGCAAATAAGAACGAAGACTGATAAATTAAACAAATTCTCCAACATTTATATTAAATCAGAACTTTAGAAACGAAGTGAGGTTTTCTCATAGATGAATGAATGACCAAAGAAAAGAGAGCAATCAACTTTGTTTGTTATCCACTTAACCTACCTTCTATTATAGGGAATAAAAGTTGTAAAACATTACATCAGTATATGACTAATTACTTGCATTGATGCAAATAATTTGGTCAAATAATAATTAATAAAGAGAACTGAAATAATCTAAGCTAAGTCATAAATGAATTAATTCAAAAAGACATAACAAATAGCCAATAATGTGAGTCATTTTATGAGACAAAATGGCTGGCAAAATTAAAATATTAATATAAATATCACTTTAAAAAAAATAAATGACTGTACAATATGAGTTTAACAGATCATTCATTAGACTTTAAAATATTTTAATTATACAGACAATATCTTGTTCAATATACCAGTTCAAGCTTCTGTTTAATCCAGTAAATTTAGTATTCAGTTTTATTTATTTATTTTAACACATAGATATTGGTACAAGGAGGCACCAAATACATATGCGCCACACAAATCTCATTCGACATGTGTGAGGGCTGTGATACTGCCCGAGTGCCCAAACAGAAGTAGGTGGTTTTCTTAAGGAGCCACACCCGGAGCCTTCGACCTGAAGGTCTGATCCACAAGGCAGTGGAGCATCGTGAGGAGATGCAGTCCCATGGTGACCAACGATTAGTTCATACTCTATTTGTTCTCGCAGGATACTGGAGTACATGTGCACCATTGGTTTGGAATCAGGGTTTTCCAACTGCCCTAGGTGGACTCTCCATGTCCACCAACCCGGTTAAAGCACCGGACATTCACTTTTCGTCCTCTCAATTTCATAAACAACGCCCTGCCACGAGAAGGTACTGAGTAGGACTTCCCTAGCAGAGGCTATATACGCGTGGCGATGTGAGAGAATTTCGAGAGGGAGAGCGGACTCTCTCCACTCTCTGCCGTACCAGGGTTTTGGGGGGCTATTTTATTCACAGTCTATAAATTGTATTATTGCCTCAACTCATGTTTCATTTTGATATCCATTGTCATCCTTATCATCAAGAACAAATCTATTACCTGGTCAATTTCAAATAATCTATTTGCTAAGTCTGTAATTCGGTTGAAATGTTAACACTTGGTATTATTTTTTTGTATGATAATTATATTTTAAAATTCATTTAGTCAATAGATAATTTGTTTTAACACTAGGACTTATCCGTAATGTTACGTAATGAAATAAAAGAATAGAGTTGATAAAAAAAACACATCCAGCTCTAATAAATAAGAGTATTCGACTAGTTGAAATACTTTCTCATTACTGCAATCATATTTCCATTCATTATAAACGCTAATACAAATAGTATATTAGAAAATATTAACTAATGTTAAATAAGGAGTAGCATTGAGAAAAGAAAAAACAACAACGAGAAATTACAAGAGAAAAATTGGATGTGAAAATTTCTCATCGAAGCAAAAGGAAAATCCAGTTTCTTCATTATTACTTTCGCTTATTTTTTTACATGCTTCTTTAAAGCCGATGAAAAGATAATTTTAAAATATGTTATAATGTGTGCACTGAATGTAAACACACACACGCATACATACATACATTCATACTACACATATACACACAAATTAATGTACATCACAACATTCATTACATGCACATAAACTCATAAATTCCGAGAGAGAGAGAGAGAGAGAGAGAGTAAAAAAGAAAACACAAATAAAGAGAAATGTGTATCCACAACATTCACTGCTTGATTGAACTTGATAAACAAAAAACGAAAAGAGAAATGGGACGAAATGTTGATAAGATAAAGTAAACAGATTATTATTATTATCCATTCTTTCTTATTTATTGCTATTATTATTATCATTATCATTTTTCAAGCAAATAGAACTTTTTTTCTTCCTTGTTATCTTTTCTCTGTTCTTTACTTTCCATTGATGAGTATAAAGTGATAGTGTTAAAAAATGAATCCAACCAACAATCACCATGATTATCATCATAATGAAAAAAATAGTGGACAAAATATGAACCCCTAGAAAAGTGTAAAACACATTTTTGTTTTAAAAAAAAGACAATTATTGTTAATTTTTTTTAAAAAAAAGAAAGAAAGTGTTCAAACTATAAAGTTAAACAGAAAACATTCGAAGAGAATTTCCAATAGTTATGTGGTGTGTCCTACTGATATTGATAGATATAAGTAGTATGTATCACCAATTGAAAGTGAAATACTTGGCAGCAGAAGGTGAAGAAGATCGAATAAAAGTGAACGAGAACAGAGAATTATTGGTATGAAAACGAAGTAACAATGAGTTCTTAGACGATTAAATGATATTTTGCAAATGAAGTATTTACTGTATGGTTCTCAGATTTTACTATGAGGTTTTGTAATTTTGTGTTCAGATACATTCGATTGTCCCCACTTGTGCTCTCGTTCAAATACAGTTATATTTCTTTTTTTTGCTTTATTCTAAACCAGTTCAAAATGAATAAATTAGTTTAGATAATACAAAAGTACAGGTTTAACTGATTTATTAAATTATGATAATACAAGTTATCAACACCTATCGTATATATATAAACATTAAAAGATATTACTGAATATCTAATAACCATTTGGCGAGGTAGTTATTTGTTCAAACTCTAAAATACTTCATTATAGGTTCATATCAACTGAACAATAAAACGAAAACAGAAAGTCGTGAATGAATATTATGTCCAAAGTGTGGAGTTCAATAACAATCAAAAATACAAAGGTCATATGAATTTGAAAAAAATCTCGACTAACGAACTAACTAAATATTGTCAACACTTTCACTAAGGAATATTTTTGCAATGCTTTTGTTAATTCGCTAGTAAGAAGCTGTAATCTATGAAGTTGTTCAAAAGCAGAAGTGATGTATTTACCAACCAATGTAGTCACAATATACCAAGAATTCATTGAAATTGGAAGATTTTGACTTAGTGAGTGGATGATATAGTGGTTGCGACGAGATCTGATAGTTCTGTGGTCAATGCTGTGTCAATTTTTAATTGAAGTTTTAAAACCTAATCATAATTTCAAGAAAAAGAGATCGTTTACTGATTTAAATGCTCAATTGAGGATTTTCATTGTAAATTGACATCGAGCGTCGAGTCATCAAAACCCAATAAAGTAAAAAATGAACTTCCAGAAATCTATCTAGAAATTATTCACTAGTAAGCAATAAGTTATTATTTTATCAAATAGTTTTATTAATAAATTAATATATACAAAGCTCTTATCATGATCTTTGACCTTAATTAAAAGTTTTATTAAAATACAGAATGTTCTAAATTTCGACTAAACACTTATTCAATGCTTCTTGATTATCAATGAATCTTCAATTGATTTCTACTTATTCTTGATCAAACTGTTATAACTTATGGTCTTGTGCGCCTATCAGTCTATAACGTAATGATACTGCCAATTAGAGAATAGTGATTCATCGACCGGTCCATTGACACATAAAACCCGAACGAGCAGTCTACAGTATTTATCGTTCCTTCATCCTGATTATCACTGCCTATTGAGTCCAGAACATCAATCTCAGTCTCTGCGATATAAATCATGTATTTCTAGCATACTGGGTTTGTATACAAACCAAACAGACCACATCGGACCATAAAATAGAAAATAACATTTGTACAAGATCTAGCCAAAAGTGGCTGCGGATGTTGGAAACTGTATATAATAGACTGAGCAGAACTCAAGAAAGATAAATTGTATAATAATAGTCGATGTGTCATGAATATACATAGTTTAGCTACTTAACAATTATACAACAAAAATATATGTATAGTATTTGTCCAGAAACAGATTCCAACAGTTACTATCTATTATTCTCACCGGGATATAACACAAACTTATCTTTAAATTATACAAAAAAAATATCATCTACTTACAATCGATTTAATAAATTAAAATGAACACATCGTTTTTTTTTCAATAGTTTTTATTACATGGTACTAAATGAGATTAGTGTTGAAGATGCTTCGATTTTGATTAGATAATAACTATTACATAAATTATCTCGCTTTTATTTATGTAATTTCCTTTTATCATTATTATTATTTTTAATAAAAGATATATATATAATCACAATGAATAATCATATCCGTCATGATCACATATAACAAACAGGTTGTTTAATGTTGTCATTATATTTAGCTTAATTTAATTTAGTTTATCTACATTCTAGCGTGATACGTTAAGTTTTCGAAAAAGTTTGTATATTCTTCATACTAATCATCCACTCCCTAATATATATATATATATATATATATATATATATATATTAACAATTTGTATTGTAAACAAGTAAACAGGATTTGATAAAATAATCACAGGTTATATTGTATGTATTGCATGTGTAAAATAACTATTTTCTTTAATTGTTTAAAAGCGTTTACGTGTATTCAATTTTTGGGTTAGTTCGTTTTTATATATATACGATCTATGAATTAGTTATCAAAAGATCAATGTAAAGTAAATTTTAACTTTTTTTGAAAAAAAACGATTTGATTCTCATTCTGATTGTAATCCTAAACAATAATAGTAATCAGAAAGGGTTTTGTGGAGATTTTAGAAATTTCACTGATTGAAATCATGGGTCAATCGAAGCTAGACCACCATGGAAAATCTGGAAGCACTGGACAGCCGTTTCGTCCTAGCATGGAACTCCTCAGTAGTGGACATCCACGATCCTTCACCCCGCGAGATTCGAACCCAGAACCTATCAGTCTCGCGCCAGGCGCACTGCTGAAGTGTCCCATACTTGGACGAAACGGCTGTCCAGTGCTTCAAGGTTTTCCATGGTGCTCTAGCTTCAGTTGACTCATGATTTCAATTGGTGAAATAATAGTGATGCAAAGATGGATGATAGCTTGCAATGGAATTCAGGATATAGGTATCGTCGTATTTGGGACTCGTTATCAATGCGCTTAAGATGTAGATATACCAAAAATAGACTGATCAGTTGTAGTCATAAACATCAATATGAAGATCCAAACAACTAACGGATATGAATTTAAAAAGTAATCATAATGGTTATGTATTTCTTCATCAACTTGAACAGAATAAGAACAAGAAATGCAGAATAAAATGATTTTTTTCTATTTCATAACTACTTATTGACTAGAAACAGCTTTAAATTACAAAATGCAATGGTAGAGGAAGATTTATGATGCTTTTGTACGATATACATAGATCAGGTTGAAAATGTTTCGTCTTAGTTACATCTTTAAGGCTTCAGGAAATTACCATTAGTTATTTTTTTTCAATTATTTTAAATGCTTTAGAGAGGTCTACATTATGTTTACTACTTATTAAGTGAAAACTTTACTGTTTTGTAGACATTTGTTTTTAGAAATATGATCAGAAAACAAAGTGCAAACCACTTTCCAAGTCTTTTGTATAAACACTCATATGCATATCCGTAAATACAACTGGAGGTTACGTCGGGAAAATATAAATTTATTTTCGAATGTTTCAATAAGTGTTAGTGTTGTATGCTAAAATTAATTGAAATTCAGTAAAGCACTGTAATTTGAACTGTTTGCAGTTAATAAGAAGCCTAGAAGTACAAGTGATTTATTTCATTTTCCAAATCCTGTCATTCATTATCCTCTCATTTATTAGATAGTTTGAAATAATAGCCGAGATACTGTGTACTTACGTTTCGTACATTTCAACACTCATCAAGAAGGTAAGTCTGTAATCTTAAGGGAGATTAAGCTAATTTGAGGAATTGATATCCTCGCCACCTAGTATTTCCGTCAAACATGTTACCGCCATTAATTTCACAGGGTAATAATCAATTTCACATTACATCTTTTCCCTGGTGATAATTCATTTTCATAGATCAAGCCACACTGTAGTCAACAGGAAAGCTAAATGAACATCTTGATGCATATTTTTGCATTTAGTAGTTAAAATAAATCAAAAGAAAAACGCTCTAAATGACTTTTAAACTGATTAGCACTCATTTAACAATTGTATCAGTCTTACTGGTAATAGTCCCCAGTTCATGTGAGAGACCGAAGGTCCTGGGTTCGAATCCCGTCTGTGGGATCGTGGATGCGCACTGCTGAGAAGTCCCATAATAGAACTAAAAGACCGTTCAGTGCTTCCAGGTTTTCATTGGTGGTCTAACATCAATCGATTCATGATTTCAGTCAAAAACGTAATAATCTCCACAACCCCATACTGATAATCACTTCGTTAAATTGGATTAATGGAATCTATAGGAAAGTTACTGACAAACCAAACTAGAACCTTAATCAACAGAATCCAGCCAACACTAAAGACAAATATAACACCATTGACTGCGATGCAGTAACCAGTTACTGATAACATTTTATATGCATATACCCAACGTTTTTAAGAATTTATTGATAACGTGACTAATAGCAATTGATGAAGATTAAAATCCCCAACCTATCTTACTGACCATTAAATACCCATTCGGAAATTCAATTCAGAGCTTTTTATCAACTACATATATTCGATGAAATTAAAATCTTTTAGGTGATTGTTTCTATTCTGTGATCACTGTGACTGTATTGTCACAGAGCAGCAGTGATGATAATCATCTATTGCTTAACAAAATGTTTAGTTATTTTTAAAGGTGAGAATAAATCGAAAAATTTCCACCCATCGTTATTATCGTCTATTTTTTTGTTCTTTCTGTCGACTGTTGTTGAACATATCTAAAATTGTAATAACTTAAGCTAAGCACTATTAGATTATCCGGTTTTTAAAAGATGCTAAATAAATACACACATACAGACACAAACTGAAAGAGATATATAACCAGCTACAATGACTGTGATATATATATATATATATATATATATATATATATATCAGTGTATTTCAGCTTATCAGTAATTTAGCATCAGCATTCGATCAAAGTTTAACAGTATTTCATAGATTGAATTAGAATAGAAGTAATTTTATTTATTCATTTATTTCTGTAATGTTTAACATTAATACAAATGATGTTCTGATAAGTAAAAGTAGTAGCATTACTCACTTACACGAATTACATTTGTGTATATTTGCAAAGAATCCCTAATCATGATTATATGTGGCTATATACATATACATATATACATAGTATGCGTTCACAGTCCTATCATAATCATCATTCCCATTAACCAACAAATATACACACATCTACACATTTTATCCTTCGAAAGAAGTATGAAATAAAACTGACGAAAACTATTTAATCAAGATAAAAGGTAGAGGTTAGAGAAATTGTTTTTTTTTAAAAAGAAAGCAACAACAGTCATTACCGCCTCAAATTATACGGAGAACAAAAAATATATTTGGTGAACTAAACAGTATGAGTGAGCTAGTGAATGAATGATAAAGTTTATGGCCAGATAGTAAGTTTAGATTGTATCAATCTGATAAGTTAACTGATGGCGTCAAAATCTATAACCTGATAAATAAACGATAGATACTACTTGTGATGTACAAACAACAAACAAATTTTTTAGTATCTATCCTGTTAAGTGTTTTTCGTTATGATTTTTTTTCTAGTATTATCAACTAGTCAGTCAGTCAGCCAGTCAGAGAGTTTAACAAATAGTGATACATATGATTAGGATTATGGGGATTGTAGACAAAATATTATTTAGGGCAGAAAATACTTTATTTGTGTTTCTGATCTATATATTGTTGTACTTGTTTATGCCCATGCAATATTACTGTTATTACTACTACTAATACTATGATAGCTCATAATGTGTAAAATAGGAGAGGTGGAAGTGAGATAATAAAGAATTATGTGCAAATTGCAAAAAACAACAACAGAGAACTACATATTAACGATCATTTCTAAATTATCATTACCATTTTACATAATCACAATCAGACATTGTGGAAAGATTTATCATAGATAGACAGCCGGCATTAAACTTTTAGCCTAGAAAATAATTTGATAATACTATGTTTGTTAGATGTGTATATTTACCAGAAATGACGATCATGATGATATTCATGACCAACATTAATCAAATTAATAATCATTGTAATCAGAACGGTAATGAGAAATGAATGTACAAACATATACACACATTGTGTACCACGAATAGACAGATATTATCGACTGAGTGTTATTTTACACTTTCAGAAAAATGAGAATGATCGTAAGAGTTGGATATGCACACACATACATACATACATACATACATACATACATACATGCATACATACATACATACATACATACATACATACATACATACATACATACATACACATTGACACTAATACAAGTTGATATGAAAGTTACAGTCTAATTAAAAATAATAATTTGCGCTTGATTTCGGTGTCAAATATACTGTGAAACAGATTTATCTAATGATAAAACTGAAATTAATAAAATAAAAAGAAGAAGAGAAAAGTAAATCATTCATATATCTAAAGCATGAAAGGATAATACAATACTGATTACTTATAATAAAAGAAAAGAGTAGTATATCTGTTAAGTATACGTTTAAAAAAGTTTATTGAATAAGTAAATAAATAAAATGAATAAACAAATAATGTCATCATTATCACTGTTATCAATATTACATTGATCAGAACAATAAATTTAGATGCATAAAAACTGATGAGATCAATCGAATAGAAAATTAATTGCATACTTTTACTCAACTACAAACATGGAAGTTCAGTTGATGAGCCAAAAAAAGATTAAGTTAAAAAAATAGGTAATTATTATCAGTTTTCATAGATAATATATAAAGGACCCTAATTAATTATACAGGTTAATATTATCAAGTTATATTAATGAAAATAAGTGAATAATTCTTTGTTTTGGAAAATGTGTTACGAATGCTCATCTTGAACTCTTTTTATTCGTTGTACTGCACAATATAGGAATAAGTTTTTGATTGAGATCATGAACCGATTGATGTTAGACCATCATTGAAAACCTGGAAGCACTGAATGGCCGTTTCGTTCTACTACGGGACTCCTCAGCAATGAACATCCCCGATCCCGTTCGCAGGATTCGAACCCAATCGGTTCATGATCTCAATCAAAAACTTAATAACCATCACAACCCCTATACTGATAGGAATAAGTTATGGAAAAGTATAAAAGTCTATCAAAAAGAAAATTGACTAATTGACAGACAGTTCAGTTAACCTGTATTAACTGGTAATATGCAAAATCTATTGTTGGAAATTTAAGACAATAGATATGTATGGAAATAGTGTTTGGTAGATCAGATGTACTCATTTATTATTGTCCACTAAATTATGAGTCCTACTATTACTTCGTCCTTTTCTTATTATATATCTTATGTATTATTTTCCACTGCTATTAATATTACTATTTCAACTTTACATTTTATTAATTTTCTTTCTGACTACGAGGATGTATTATGTAGTAATTTAGGCTAATCCATACTTGCATCAGGCCCCTATGTTGTTTATGTTATGTAATAGAAAAAAATTTGAAAATAATATTAGAGATTTGCTCCTCAGTCAAAATAATTATGGTTTTTTTTCGAAGCTGTTTGTATTGAATACTTAAATCAAATAGTACTTATTATCTTTCTGGATAAAATATTGATTTAATCATCTACTGAATAATAGAGATTTAGGTGTTCTGATGACTGAGATATTAAAATATATCGATTGATCATAAAATAACATTCTACAAGTTATGCTGATAGTGTGACTGTTACCGGACTCACTGTCATGAATGTTATACGAAAAAAGATTAATGTCAATAATTAAAGAAAAACAAGGTGAAAATCAATTAAGGGTTAAATAATACAAATTTAAACGTCTTATGAATGATAATATAAAGGTAGTTGAAATTCGACACCATTAAATTATCAATGATATTGTAAACAAAACTCCTTAAAGCTAGGCTACATCATTTAATTGATTCAAACTATAAATGACAAGCAATTACACTTAAATTGAAAACTCAATTTTAGTAAATGTGATTGAAGTGAACATGTAATCAATCAAGTTTAATTATATTAGTGATATTCTTATCTAGAAATGAGAAATTCTTCCTTCACTACGGTTAATTTGTATAAATCAGAATAAAATCATTTTATTAAATAAATGGGTAATGTTTCAGAATATACGTGTAAACAATTTGCTATTAATGCATAAGTAACAGAATTCTTCATCCATTCGCAATGAAATGGATAAAAAGTGAGGATCTAGTCAAAGATATAATCTATCATCAATGAATTAAAAGATTCAAAGATAATCAGCCAATTGATCTGACACAACACTAGGTTTAACAGTGTTTTTTATGGTATTAGCTAGCCTTAAAGCTGGGGTCATGTCTACTAAAATTCCAGTTACTAGTATGATAAGAAATTTATCAATTAGTCTAAACATTGAAAAGAGCAGAACGGTAAATTGAATAGTGATCACAACTTTTATTATACGATGTTGCCAAAGAACGTAGAAACTCAATCATGAATAAAATCATTACAATACGGTATAAATTAGCAATATATTCTCTAAACATTTATTAATGGGCTATTTTGAAGTATATTGACCCAGTCTTATTCATAAGACTGACTAAAATAAATTTTATCTTTCGTTTGACCCAGCTTGAAAAATTAGTAGTTATATTATTTAGCCTACTTGTGACAATTTAATAAACAATAGTTTAATAAAAAGATAAACAAAAACGTCTGAACAATCAACTATATAATCCTGATGTTGCTGTCATTCTGTTTTTATATTTAAACTAAAATGATACATAAGTGATGAACTATTTCTAATAAACTTTGATGTATAAGTGTGAACTTCAACTGTTACAACTGGTTAGATCAACTAATGTTAAATTCAGGATTTGTGAACTCAACTGAACGAAAATAAGTTCATTCAGAAGTGAGGTTCCTTGACTTTATTCACCTATTCAACTTATTGACATTCCGAATTTAATTTCTTATTTACTAAATAATGTACTGGATACACAGAAAATATTTACACTTTGCGTGTAATTGTTGGAAGTGTGAAGGTAATGACATTTATGTTTATAAAATATTGTATATTTTATAGCTGAATTCACGAGTCAATTGAGGCTAGACCATCATGGAAAACCTAGAATCACTGGACGGCCGTTTCGTCGTAGTGTGAGACCTCCCAGCAGTGCGCATCCACGATCCCGCCCCCCCTTGCGAGATTCGAACACGGGAAATATCGGTCCGGCGCGCAAATGTTTAAGCTCTAAACCACTGAGCTGGTCGGCATCCAACGGTGCTAATGTCTAACTTCAACCAATTCACGAAATTAGGCCACCGTACACCATTGTCTTCCGTGAGTTACTATCTTACAACAGACCCGGTTGAGCTCCGCTGGTCACTGCTTCTCACTAGAATTCCAGGAAATAACTTTTGAAGCCAGTCACTAGTGAGCAGATGATGATTGTTATCAGAAGCGGGTTTTGTGGAGACAAGTTCATGTCATTCAACTGTCTTAACAATCAAGTGCTATTGTCAGTAAGAAATTGTAAATGGATGCGCACTGCTGAGGAGTCCCATACTAGGACGAAACGGCCATCTACTGTTTCCAGGTTTTCCATGGTGGTCTAGCTTCAATTAACTCATTAATTCAACTACAAAATTACTAAAATCTCCACAAAGCCTCTTGTTTAAAACAGTTAAAAGATTAATAAAGAGTGAATTAACACTTTAAGTATTACTTCCTCAACACATGTTATTTTATGAAATGAATAAGTATTTTGTTAAGTTGTCTTAACAAACCAATTTTATAGATCTACCGTGTAATCTAAATAAAATCAATGAGAAAAAGTGTTTATTGCTGTATCGTTTTGAATATATCACTCTAAGGGAATTAAATTTAAAATATATCAGTTTTGTTTTGTAATGATTATCGCATGAAAATAACTTTTTTCGAACTCACTGAAAACAACGGTGGATGTGTTGGACAATTTCGTGGATTAGTTGAAGTTAGACATTACCACTGTTGGATGTCGACCAGCTCAGTGGTTTAGAGGTTAAGCGTTCGCACGCAGGACTGATAGGTTCTGGTTTCGAATCACGCGAGACGAGATCATGAAAGCACACCGCCAAGAGGTCTCATACTACGACGAAACGGCCGTCCAGTGCTTCCAGATTTTCTATGGTGGTCTAGCTTCAATTGACTCATGATCTCAACTATTAAAGTTAACACAAAGTCAAATTCTGAAAAAGGTTTAAGTATACAATCTGATGATTAACGATTGTTAATTTTCTACTCAGTTTTCTTGAAATTAAGCATACTTTCCTGAACTATAAGGTAAAGCCTAATATCGTTTAATTTTATCATAGAAATTCAACTATCTATGAGAATTAATATACATGAATCTGAACTGATTTCGTTCGAAAATATTTATACATAAACACTGAAATATAACTTAAAAAAGTGATTTTTAATTTTACATCCGAATTTAAAATTATATGATTTTTGTGTTTACTTTGCAAAGTTGTACTGATCTTAAATTTACTCATTTTTTTCAATGTTCAATTACTTACTGTAGACAATTTGGATTTTCAGTTTTATGTTTCAATTTTGTATTCTTTCTGTATTTACATATATTAAGTTTCACAATGCATGATCGTTTTAAAGTAACATGTTTGGCTGTAAAGCAAACAAAAAAATGAATAACCTCATTTATCGTTAAAAATAATTTATTTAAGGTGTCTAGACAATAAGTGTGATTCAATTGAATTTTACAATTTTTGTTTGGGGCTACAATTTATTAGTCACTTATTGTCATATGTGCATACTGCGAGTATTGCTTCGATATGGGCTTAAGTCACAAGCGTTATAGGCGAAGATGGATAGTGGCTAGCACTGGAATCCAGGACTCGAGTTTCGTTCCCTTTGAAACTCGTCAACTAGATGTAACTGAATCTCAGAGTTGTTCACTCTGGGACTCAAACGCACTACCGTTCGCTTAAAACACCATCGTGTTACCTACTGAGCCCTGATAGCCACTTGCTTATGCGATGGGGTGAAGTTTAAATTCACTTGGTGCTGTTTACTTGAATCTTTCCATTGGGTTCGAGTCCCGGAGTGAATATGAACTCTGAGATGCAGGTACATCAAGCTGACGAGTCCCAAGTAGAACGAAACACGCGTCCTGCATTCCACTGCTAGCCACTATTTATCTTTCCTTATAATATGTGTGACTGTTTGCGATGACTAAAACTACAATTTTTCATTAATGTATTTTAGTGTAAGCTTCCAGTGACATTTCAAATTTGAAACAAACTCCATCTGATGGAATTAATTACTAATTTGCTGGTAATTTGTAAAATCTAATTACTATAAATTTTCAGTCTGAAAACGTAAGGTGAAGTAAGGTTTGCAAAAACCGAATAAAGTCAAACAAACGTGTGATAAATGATATGATCACTTTATAGACTACAAACAAAATGCTGTTAAAAAAATGTGAAACTGGAAAGTTAAACTAATTAGAGACTTAATCAGGTAGTTTATAAGGGAATGATGAAGAGATTATGTAAGCTTTTTACCTTTATTTTCTATTTCTACTCTTTTCCATTATCAACCGGTGTGTTTTTAGCTCAAGGAACATGACCCTGTTAAACAATCATTACGTCCGTGTCGAAAACACCATATAGTTAAAATATACAACACTATATGCGAAAGTACCCATAATATTTATTTTAAATATTTTGTGTGAATGAATTTTCAGTATTTAATTTTGCTGAAACTATTAATTCGAAATAACATTTTCTGGCATTTAGCCTAAATAATCAAAGTGAATGAAATTTGAATTAGATAGAATCTACTAGTTAATACTTTGTATTAACAAACATATATCATATCATTATTCTATGACTCTTGAATGCAATTCAAGCTAACTTTTAGAGAAAATTGTTGGAGAAGAAATTTTAGATATATCACAACGTACACTCAAAGTGCCAAAGACAGAATCAAATCTTAGCATACGCACTAAGCAAGTAAATAGTTTATAAAATGAATGAATTTCAAAAAGCACAATGTGCATTCTTTCTAATGACTTATTATCAGCTTGATGTCAAAACGAAACGAAATCATTAACGTAAAGTCAATAGATTAAATTATTTATTTTACTATATTGTCTTATCAAACGTTCTGCCATCACAAATAGTAAAAAAGAATATGTAAGTACTAATGAATGTCAACCTAGTGCTCTTAAAGCAATATTCTCTACTCAAGATCTGAATGTTCTAGATTCAACCTCTGGTAGATTCGTGATTGTATATCTTTAAGAAGCATTATACTAGGATTAAACTTCTTAATGCATTTTAATTGGGCAATGTAAACTATCTACAAACTGTACAATCTATACAAATTTCTCATATTAGTAAAAAATCTAATAAAATATAATCACAGGTCATTCATTTGACTACTCTATCAATAGCATGTTTTCAAAATCTTAAGTATACATTAACAATAATATTAGTAAATTAGACTACAGCAGTGTTCAAGTATTATCTAAATATGAAAATTTTGATAATCGTTTTAACAAGTTTACTCTAATAAATATTGTTCATTATCACTACTAAAATAGGCTATATGAATATCTATTAAGAAACAACTATTCAGTATTTATACCTCTGTATTTCATTATCGATTACACTGATAAGATATAAAATGTCACTAATTTATTGTTAAGTTAATAAGTATCTCTTTTGATAAATACATTGACTAGCCAAGTTGTAAGATAAGGATAATTTCTGAAAAATGATTAAAACATTGTTACAGATGTTAGGTACCTATCTTTTTGCTAAATAAATAAAACACCACAGTACTTATAATGATATAGATTATTAAACGATTACTTTAATATGAAGAGGACTTATTCATTACACATCTAAACATAGAGCTTATACAATAAATTGATGATTGATAAACTATCTACATGAGTTATCATACTAACAATAAAGATAATTATCGATAGGTTTATTAATAATTACTATTACTTTTAGTATCAGTGAGTTCAATGTTGTTACTAACTGTCAATTCAACAAAAAAATAAGGGAGTTTATCAGTATGTTTCTAGAAAAGCACTAATGTCTATAAGATTATTAAGTTACACGATCTCCAAATAAAGGTTTAATATGCTGGATTAGGGTGGGTAGGTTGTCACGAATAAGTTCATTATTCATCTAACTGATGTCTTCACCCACATGTTCACTGTTCAATTTACTAATGATACCTATAAATACACATTAGTTGTACGTATAATTTATTTAGAACTTGACAAGTACAATTTCTTATATAGTCAATCTGTTCTTTTCAAAAAATTAAGTGTATTAAGAGTTAGTGACTGAATCGGTTTATAGATCATGTCAAACAATCTTACTGAATAATAATTTGTACTTCCCAAAGTTTAAGCGTGTTATCGTTATTAGATATATGTATATCATAGTATATGTTTTCGAAAAACTCTTCAGTTGTCCTTTAGCTAATAAAATTGAAAAACTCCTTAATCTTAATAAGTATACATAAAGGTAAATAATTAACAAGATCCCAAAATTTGTGAATGTCTTTATTAAGTGAAAAATTACTGTACGAAATAAAAGACAAACTATACAGTAAATCAACGCATATGATATACTTTTTAATTCGAACTATCATTAAAATGTTTAACCTCCACTGAAAATACATATTCCTTTGTGATAATCAGAAGTATTTGAATTATAGTATGAACTAGGAATCCCAGAAATAACGTAATCGTATCAAGAAGTACTAGATAACCATAAACGAATGTACTGTATTTGGAATTCGAAATCAATCATTCAACAAGTACAATGGAATCATTAGTTCATTCAAACACCACATCCGTCACAGCTTAAATTGGAGTATAAGTGTCTATAATCGATTGTACGTCTTCTTCTTAGGTTAATCCTGTGTCTGTACGACATTGTATTGGACAAAAACTCGATATTATCTGCCTCCTCGGATTGTGTAATCAGCATGCCGGTTGTGTACTGAAACCACTAACTAGAATTTTAAGCACAGATTTCCCAACAATATCCTCTCCCACGAAATAATGTTGGAGATTTATATCCCCAATTTATGAATGATGTGGCTTCATTTAAAACATATTTCTCACATTGATTAGAGCATACATTGGAAGTAGATTTTTGATAAGGATGAACAGCAGTTGATATGAAATCATCTCAATTGTAATCAAACTCGAGCTCATTTAGTACTTGTGCTTCGCATTGAACAAGTTTCCCACAAGAAACAAATGCATTATGAGGACAAATAATATTTGATAGAACGTCAAGATTTGATTCTTCTGAAATAGTTTCCTCAAATTTACTATGAATGTCATTGCAGAGTAAAGGATCATTAGAAAAATCAGCATCTATCAAAACTAAGTCGGGTTTTCGATCATGATTAGGTTCACTCAACATACTTTCCTCAGATTTTCAAGGAATTTCGTCAGAAATATGTGAATCATTAGAAAAAACCATATCTGGTACAATAACATGAGCAATCTGATTAGTTGATTGATTAGAATCTGTTGTCTCACAAAGATTCTGAGTTTCACTTAACTCTGAACTGCTATATGACTCTACACTGTCTTTTGAAATCATCGATCAGGACAAATGATCATTAGCCACACTGGACTTAATAGAATCAGAATTACAAGACTTAATATTCGTTGCAGCAAGATGAACAGTAGCATTACAAACTGACTGAATATGTCCAATATCATCACATTTAAAGTACTTACAATTACGAAATTTACATGGATTAAAAGAGTGGAACCTGCCACAGGACAAACATTGACCAAACTTGCGCCCATCTTCGTGAACTGTATCGCAACTCCTCAATGAATTATCTGCATAACCTTTAGTATGCACTGAGTTGGGATGACGTAATGTAGTGAAATTTTTTATATCCTAGTGAATCATTTCACGAAATCTCCCTTCACCACATTCGAAGTTTGTATACTTAACATAGTCTAGCAGTAGATCCTTCAGAGTTGTATAAGAAAGCGTAATGGGCTTTTCCTGTAAAGCCAGAGTTTTTAATAAGCCATATGCTTCTTTTCCGATGAATATGAGGAAATGTGCCACAATATTAACATCCTAATCATCTTCCTTGGTCATAGCCCAAATTTCGAACCTTTCAAAGTAATCCTCAAAAGCATCAAAATCTGAATGTATATCCAACAATTCCATCACAGGCTCCATCTCGACGCCAATGTGATAATAAGGAATATTTGAATTATAGTATGAACTAGGAATCCCAGAAATAACGTAATCGTATCAAGAAGTACTAGATAACCACAAACGAATTTACTGTATTTAGAATTCGAAATCAAGCATTCAACAAGTACAATGGAATCATTAGTTCATTCAAACACCACATCCTTAATAATTTCTATATAAAAAAAGACTGAATCAGATCATGAACCGATTCATTTTAGACCACCATTGAAAACCTGGAAGCACTGGACGGCCGTTTCGTCCTGTTGTGTGACTCCTCGGCAGTGCGCATCCACGATCCTGCTTGCGAGATTCGAACCCAGGGCCTTCAGTCTTGCACGCGAACGCTTAACTTCTAGAACACTGAGCCATCACAACCCCATACTGAAAAAGACTGAAGATAATTTTTTCAACAAAATATTACGAAAATTATTGATTAGTTGATTCCGTTGAAAAATCTCCCCATCCAATAACATAATAGTTAATAATCAAAACCGTCTCATCTCTTGAAGATGATAAAATGTTACGAAGAGTAATTATAAAATATTTCAGTTGAACAGAAAAAATTCTCTCTGGAAAACCATATAAAGTGTAGAAATCGTTCTGTTTTGAGATCGTGATTTATTTGTGTTTAACAATCCATATTTGTACCTGTTCGGATAGTTTAGACATCCGTTGAGCATCCCTAACAACCCCTTAACTAGACTAGTAGTGTTTACTGGTGCAAAAGTTAAAAGAAAGCTAGCGGTGGCGAAATCAAAAGCAGCATTATTCTATGAATTCATTGGCTGTTGTTTTGAGTCATGTTCGTCGATACAGACTGACTAGGGCTGTGAAGTAACTACGATCAGTGGTTAGAAATGCTAAGTGACGCGTCGCATAGTTGGTCATAATTACGTGTTCATTCACTCTTTATCTTACCCCATATGTGGAACTCCAGCATTCCTCCATACATGCCTACTATTTCTATGTTTTTGAAGTATATTCCCAATGCTTAGTGCTCAGTATCATTTCTACCAAGTTATTCTTACTTATTTGCCATTCATTTTGTCGGTTTTACCTCGTAGTGCAAATATGATATGGAAACTTGGTCCAACACATATCTATACCAGACTTTTCTCCGATTGTGACTAATTAACAAGCCTTGTTGGAGCAACAGGATGAGAATGTAAAACAGAAAGTTTTCGATCCTAAAGTATATGAGAGATCTTTTTAAATTTGTGAAATAACAAATATCTAAAGTAGAATAGAATTGTCAACTAAGCCGATTGTTCAAACATCTTCCTAAAATTGTTAGAATCTGAAGTCATTTTATTAGCATCAAGCTAAATACAATAAATATATTTTGTTTTATCTGGGAGATACCTTGAACAATAATTTAAAAAAACATTTCAATAGTTGAACTCATGAGCCAATTGAAGCTAGACCATCATGGAAAATCTGAAAGCACTAGACGGCTGTTTCGTCCTAGTATGGAACTCCTCAGCAGTGCGCATCCACGATCCCTCTCTCCGCGAGATTCGAACATAGGACCTATCAGTCTTGCGTGCTAACGCTTAACCTCTAAACCACTGAGCTGGTCGGCACCCAACGGTGTTAATTTCTAACTTCAACCAATCCACGGAATTGCGCCACCGTACACCATTGTTTTCAGTAAGCTGATATCTCACAACAGACCTAATTGAACTCCACTAGTCACGGCCTCTCACTAGAACTCCAGAAAATAACTCTTGGGGACAGTCACTAGTGAGCATATGATGATTATAATCAGCGAGACTGATAGATCCTGGGTTCGAATCTCGCGGGGTGCGGGATTGTGGATGCGCACTGCTGAGGGGTCCCATACTAGGACGAAACGGTCATCTAGTGCTTCCAGGTTTTCCATAGTGGTCTAGCTTCAAGTGACTCATGACCTCAACAACTGAAATCTCCACAAGACCCCTTCTAATAAAAGGTTTGTCTAAGGTTTTTTTCAATACCGTAGATAACTATTGTTCCATAATAAAATTAATGAATCAAAATAGACTGATATTATAATGATTAATATAAGAAAACTGAAAATAACTTAGTGCGTCAACCAAAACTACAGACTAACTCGAAAAATACAAACCTTAGAAAAACAACATTAACCGCAAAATTCGATAATATCAGATAAAATTTTCTTCAGTGTATTAAAAACATATAGATTTATCTCAATCTCTTCATGTCCATCATTTCAATTATTCATTCATCTACTTTCTGATATCTATCTATTCATCTGGCTGTGTTTTCTTTCAAAAAGACATCAGTATATAACAATAGAATAACCAGTGTAATAACATATTACAGGAAATAATATATACATATATATATGTTCACATATGCATGAATAGAGAGTTAGGTAAACTAATAATGTAATCAGTTTTATCTTGTATCTATAATTTGGCAAAGAAATATTGGAAAAAAACGTTGTATCAGATAACGAATAGTCTGAGATCAGTTTACTTAATAAAACTTACGTAAGTTTGTATATGTTTTTAACATTACTATTATGATTATTATTATATCCTTATTTGGTTATTTATTTCTTATAATTATTTAATTGTTTATTAAATAATGATAATAAAAATAAAAAAAATAAAGCTGATATATAATGTATACCCTGTTTCTTTTAAATATTCTTTAGATTAGAGATTTACTTGTTTATTTATATTTTTTCTGTTTTGTTTAGATGTGTGATAGTGAATGAAGGAGATTTAAAAAAGAGTTAATTATGAGATGGAGGAGAAGATTTGTAACTCAAGTAGATAATTTCGATGGAGTTTTGTTCTCTGAGAACAAATCTCCATCAAAATCAGGAAAGTTGATTTTCTAAGATAACGATTAATTTCTTCAATATTCATAGAATAAAATGTTATTTTTATACGCTTAAGAAAATTAGATTCTTATTCATTTTCCTATTACCTAATTAACTATAAAGAAAGAAAAAGTAGATTAATTAACTAACAGTAATAATATTGTCATTTTCTTGAGAATATGGAATGAACAAATGAAATAAATAAGTGAAACGTCTGACAGTTGGATACTTTTCTAATGAGATAAACTAAGTTTTACACATCTGGTTAGCGTTTGTTTAGCGAGTTAGTTTTCTACGGGATGTGGTCGCTAACCTCATGCCCAACCCTCCTCGTTTATCCGGGCTTGGGAACGGCGGTAGTCCCCGGAGGGACTCCAGGTGGAGTTCACCAAGGTCAGAATTTTCAATACAAATGTCAAAACAGTTCTACTATATGGGGCGGAAATTTGGAGAACTACGAAAGCCATCATCCAGAAGATACAAGTGTTTATTGACAGTTATCTACGCAAAATATTTCAGATCCGTTGGCCGGACACTATTAGCAACAACCAACTGTGGGAAAGAACAAACCAGATCCCAGTGGAGGAAGAAATCAGGAAGAAGCGCTGGAAGTGGATAGGACACACATTGAGGAAAGCATCCAACTGCGTCACAAGACAAGCCCCCACGTGGAATCCTCAAGGCCAAAGGAGAAGAGGAAGACCAAAGAACACATTACGTCGAGAAATGGAGATAGACATGAGAAAAATGAACAAGAATTGGATGGAACTAGAAAAGAAGGCCCAGGACAGAGTGGGTTGGAGAATGCTGGTCGGCGGCCTATGCTCCATTTGGAGTAACAGGAGTAAGTTTTATACATTTATGATAAATGAAAGTATATAGCTATATGACTGCATTTAGTCAACTGAACGCTAACGATCCAATTTCTATTTGGAGTTCTTCGATTTATGTTATACCGATTGTAATCTGTTGTTACAACCAACTTATTATGCATTCCGCTTATTCTAATCAAATTTTCTCGGTTCAAAGTATTAAATAAAAAAATTTTCGACGTTAGAACGAAAATCAATCGAAGAGTTTATTTGGTGAAATTTGTAGAATTTGTTAAAATATACTGAACCACTTCATGTTAACCAAAGACAGGCTTATCCCAGTGATGTGATAAATCTTATTCGAAAGAATACAAGATAATTTAGTCGATAACACTTTTCAGCATGAGAGAAATTAATAAGGCCCTGAATAATTTTCTGGGATTTGATATTACATTATTAATTCGAAACCACAAGGTTCATCCAAAAACAACAAATACTATGACGCAAACGATTGAACACCAAAATTTTTCTATACAAGTCTTCAAATAATTAAAGCAGCTCATTGTGTTACTGAATAAAAATACAGAGCATTCAGCGAAGAAAATTATTTGAAGACTTGAAAGGATCCTGTGATAATAAAGGAACTAAATGGGTTTTTTCGTTTTTCTATCAAGTTTGCTATAGCGAATGCCAGAATCAATTTTCTGAAAAGCTGTATAGATGGACGTGAATATCCAATGCCATTTTTCAAAAAATTACACCGAAACTACATCCATCCAAACTATTGTTCTTTCAACCGTCTTACGTTGAATGATATCGATGAAACTAAAACAAGAAATAGTGGCTAGAAATAGCACAGACTCGAAAGTGAAACCAATGGAAAGTTTAAAACTGAAGGAGATCCCTGCTTCTTTCCCGGAAACACCAGGGGAATATGTATTCAATAACTCTATTTTGACAGTATCGACTACTCAGCTACAAGCATTATCAGTTGATCCTAAACTTCGTAACACATCAACTAATATTAATTAATTCAAAGCCTCATCCGTTGGACAAGTGATCTTACCGCCGCATCTAATAAGGATTATGAGCAATTCAAGATATTTCCTGTAGACTGTTGTAATAAATATGTAAACATAATACCTACAACTAGACAATTAATTACAAAAGAAAATAAATCATAATTATTTGATCTTCTGAGAAGTAATAATTTAACGTATTACCCGGATAAGGGTGTGGGTATTATCCTTATTGATAATCATGGATATGTTATCAAACTATCCTCGGTATTATCGGGTGCTGCCAAATCTTCTTAAGAATCCACACAAGAAGATGCAACTGAGAAAACGGGACAGATGTTAACTAAAATCTTGAGGAAGATGAAAGATGAGTCTGTTGTTAACTGTGACTTCTATGAACATGTTAGACCATCGTGTTTATTTATATTGAAACTAAATAGACGCTAAAAAGTTCATGAGAAGAATGTCCCCATACATCCTGTACTTAATATGAATAATTCTCTGTATCATTTGATTACTAAGTGGTTATCTGAAACTCTAAAATCTGTCAGATATCCCATCAATGGATACAACTCTCTTAATTCACTGTCTATTCAATTAGAAATACCAGCGTAAATGGTAGAACAATGATCTAATTGAATGTCACTTCCCTCTTTACAAGCATTCCACTCACAGAAACTGCAT
This sequence comes from Schistosoma haematobium, assembly GCF_000699445.3. Classification (NCBI taxonomy): domain Eukaryota; kingdom Metazoa; phylum Platyhelminthes; class Trematoda; order Strigeidida; family Schistosomatidae; genus Schistosoma; species Schistosoma haematobium. The sequence goes on along the minus strand of NC_067198.1, from coordinate 30,012,752 downwards.
GTATTTTTATGTGACTATTGAAAATAAAATATCCCAAAACATTATCTAAAAGAACTACTTCTATGATGTACTTTCAATGTGTGATTCAAACTAAATAATAATTTCTGTAGACAAACTGATGTTTCTGCAATGGGTTCATTACTGGGCCCCCTCTTACCTGATTATTACATGGCCAATCTGGAAAATACGGTACATCAACCAATAATTCAGAAATTCCATTTATATAAAAGATACATGGATGACACTTCCATTATTTGTGAAGAATATATGGATCTCAATAAAATCTTGAATCTATTTAATCGTTCAATACATTTTGGCATGATTACACGGGGTTGTGATCAAAGCATTGTTTCGCGATGCCAGTTATTACATTAATTAGATGACAAATTGTATAGCATAAGCTACCAAGAACAACGGTTCATTGTACAATAGAAAAACAGAAAAAAAGTTGTTTCCTAATCTATTTATGAATAACGAATGACAGCAATCAAAACTAATTTACTCCTACGTAAATTAAAAATAATTAACTATTGATAATGTATCAGCTCAAATCAATGAGTAACTACAGAATTATATGGTTGATTTTCAGCTATACACAATGAATAACCAAAATGAAGTGAATTCATTGAGATTCGAGCCATTTACCTGATGATTCGAAGTTCAGTGAATATACCGATGAGCCAATTCATTATAAATAATTATAAAAGGCTGATGATTAGTAAATATAAAATTTATCAGCAATAATAAGAATGGTGAAAGTTAAAACGAATTAAATATACTGAAAAGGCTATTAAGTTTACTAGAATATTAGCCTAACAGGACTAGATATAAACATCTTATCAGGAAAGAAACACAGTACTTAAAGCATTTGAAGATAAGTTGCCAATCATTTGAGTTATATATTGTGAGTTGATTGCATTCAGTCGAATTCGACTGATTGTTTGTAAGATAAAAAAGCTTTTTAAATGCAAACAAAAAACGAGTAGTAGATATCTAGAATCGATAGACCGTGGTCAATAGTGGAATCAAAGACACTCGTTTTGCCTTACTTGGAACTTGTCATTTGAATATACCTATATTCTAGTGTTGATATCCACATAATGACTCGAACCCTGTATCCTAAGCAGTAGATAGAATATATTTGTTGAATATTCTTAAAACAGAATGAAACAAACATACACTACTTAATAACTTTTACCAATAAATCAGATGTTCTTGACTTATTAAAGAAAAATTACAGTCGAATAATTTTCGCATAATTCTTAAATCTGTTAATAATGAACATAGGTAAATAATAATGAAAAGTTTTTTTTCATACTTCGTTCATTAACTCTATTAAATTCCTGAGAAAAATGAATTATCACACGCATCGAATTAAATCATTGTAAAGATGGATAAAGAGATATGTATATATATGATGCACGTAGTAGCTCTTGGCCTATTCATTAATTTTCTATTTTTAGTAGTTCGTTAAGAATTTATCTGATTTAATTTTACTATTCCTTATTTGGTCACCTCACGTATCAAGAGTAGATATAAAGAATTTTAAACTGCTAATGGATAATACATTCCTTGTTTATATATATCGTTTAAACACCGATCTAGATTATACATAGGTTTATTGTAAGCAGTTACATTTGAAGATGCATTTTACAACATGATAGTTGAATATTATATAATGATATTTTCTTCATTCCACAGTAACTATACATTTTCCTTACTATTAACTATTTGTCAACTTGATACAGCTAGGATTTAATGTACTACTATATATATATATATATATATATATATGTATATATATATATATATATATATATATATATATATATATATATATACAGTAAGCCTATTTAGAATATAGATCGGTGTTTAACCAATTTTACTAACATATTTCAATCACTATTAAAACATCAAAATGCAGAACTATTGCCCAGTTCATTATAATCTATTCGTATTGATAAGTTATCCTGGTAATCACAGTTCTCACTAATCAGAATACCTAACTCTTAATGTCTTTAACAACTACATTAAACAATGTGTTAAATTTTATTCATATAATATGATAATAAACAAAATTGTAAACAGGAATTAGATTCAAGGCAATTTGTCAGTTAGTTTCAAAATAAAATTATTTCTTGGTAATCTGTTGAATACGTGACTTCAATGGTTAAGATCATGAGTCAGTTGAAGCTAGACCACCATGGAAAACCTGGAAGCACTGGACGGCCGTTTCGTTCTATTGTGGGACTCAGCAGTGCGCATCCACGTGGTTACGTGATTATTTCAACCATTACAATTTAGATTAGAACTTGTTGAATTTGATCGGATTTGAGTGATATTTCAAAAATGAACAAAAATGGTTTAATAACTTGAAAAAAATCATTCTCCGAGATGCCTCAAAACTAAGAATAGAAGTTTTGTTTGATCTTGTCTTTCAAATTTAATTTTTCCAATTTGACGAGAATGAAAGTAGACTACTTTTCATTTATATAGTAGCAGTTTAAGATGAGTCTCGTAGACTGAACCCAAGTTAGTAACCTAAGATGGTAAGTCATCAAATAGATATACAACTTGAGAATAATTTCCACAAAGAACCATTAAATATGTCTTTTCTATATCAAGACTTATTAGATACACACATTAATAGCCGAACGAGAAGCTCTCAAGTTTTTCTGAGGCAACGATACCGACTAGTCAATGACTAGATATTGAGCACTACATATTTCCACATTTAGTCAGATGCTGATGCAGTACGACCACCGTCCAATGGCGTCAATGAGTTACCACCAAACTACTGACTTTGTAGACTCCTCTGTATACGGCTTTTCGTAAAAATGTGTGAAATCCATCTAAAATCTAGTAACGAGCCATTAACCAATACATCTCATTTTTTTCACAGAATATAAATGTTCATTTGCTGACTCGCGTTACCTATAGGTGTTGATGATATTCATAATGTTAACAACTTGAAGCTTGGTGAGTTTAAAAATCGTAGACAAGACGAGGTGGTTGACACTTGCCTGTCAACCTTTTCATAGAACATTGCAGACTTATCAAATGACAGTTAATTTTACAATTTTAAAGATGTAACTTTCTAGATCGTTGAAGACTATTACTTTCCAACTCAATACTCGCGGTTGAAAATTGTCTTTTTTATTGATTGCACCCTTTAGTAAGACATATACGAAGTATAAAGGATACATTATTTTTTGTGCGACTATAAATCGAATAGGTTGTAAAAGTAATATACCTAATCACCGAGGCATTAAATTATTACGTCGTATCAAAGATCACCCGCTTTTTAGCATTATACTTCACTAATACCCCGTCCCAAAGCATGTTTTAGGAAATAAAAATGGCCATAAATCTCAATAATACAAGTGATAGACATGACTCTAGCATGATTATTATTAACGAACACTACTACATAGTTAACAGGTCAAATAAAGTGATTTTGTCGAGGATATATAATCTTAAGTTGAAGCTTATGTATGAGACGTAAAGTAAACTCATTTTATCTTGCAATGTTTCTTGTTCTCAAACTATTTAGGGACATTAAGTAAGCATGAATTGTTGTTAAACATAAAGTGACCTACATCTGGATTTATTCTCTTTGTGCCACTTGTACTACTTGTGAGTAGCATAAACAGCCCAAGTGAAAACCTTCACAAAAGAATGCAGGCATCGTAGACTGAGACGACAAATCAAATAACGTTAAGAAAGTTGCGAGAGTCAAATTAAACATAGATTCGTCAAAATCTAAATTAATTGCAAAATTCAAAGAATTTAACCCGAGAATATGTTTCTCTGGGGATGAGGTATCGTTGTATGACATTATATAAATTAAAGTACGTTACTAGTTATATAATATGTTATTTGCACAGTATTTGATTTTGTAAGTAAATCTTTTGCAAAACGTAATTATTGCCCTCAGGTACATTCCAAGTTATAAACTCAGTTAATATTAACAGATTACATAGTAATATATTAAAAAATTTTCAAAATTTATTTATAAACAAATAGAAAATAATAGGGAGTTGTTTGACGCAGTATCTCTTAAGAATAAATAAACATCAAATAACAAAGGATATAATTTCAATTTCATTAAAATAACAGTTTGACAGCCTATGCTACATGATTCAATAAATAAAAAATCTTTATGTACGGTATATGAAACTAAGAATCTTACAAGAAAAGTACTAATTCATATTAAGATTTGAGCAATAGTTAAACTTATAAATCTTTTCATCATTTATGTATAAAATAAATTGATTTTTCACTCTGAATTATTGTCTGCCTCTAAAAATGAGACACTTTTGTCATATTTTCAGTGAAATAATATGGAACATAAGTTTACTTTAATAAAGCATCCAACAAATTAATTAACCCTATTAAACTTGTCCCATCCGATAGGGATAATATATCTGTTTTTAAAGTTATATATTTCATTTGGATTTCATTGTTAAAAAACTAGGCTTGAGATAGCAGTGAACAGCTCAAATTTATGGTAGTCGTCCTTCATCATTTAAAAAAATCAGTACCCATTCTTAATGAGGCCATATGGATGATAACAAAAAGATATTACAGGAATATGTCAGCTTATCTTCAATTTAAAGTATATATATATATATATATATATATATATATATATATATATAAGCTTTATTCACTATTATATTTTTGGTACAATATAGAATTCTCAGCACAAAGTATTTCAACAAGTTTCCGTTTCTTACTTCTTGGTCGATCCTGACGATAAATATTGAGTGATCGCCAGTTAGATGTTAGCAGTCCAGTAAATGAACATCTGAATAATGTATATTCTTTTCTCTGCATATTGCCAACGACCACATTATCTCTTATTGGGCTTTTTGTAACTTTGACAACGAAAGGTTGTACACTTTTCAGAAATGCATCAGGATAGGTTATGCGATTAATAGACATAATGATATATTAAAACAAACAAAAATCTGTAACTTGTTGAAATATCTAGATGGCAGGAACAGGTAGCCCAGATGCTCAAGCAGGCCGTCTATATATATATATATATATATATATATATATATATATATATATATATATTGTCTATGAAAACATCTCTCAATGAACTGGTGCTAGTATAAAACAAATAAGTAAAATTTTCTTCATTTTGTCAACTTTAAATGTTACAAGCAGAAATTTTCAAAGTTATTTACAAGTACATTATTTAAATTCAACAATGTTGCTATGACACTTTTAATTAAGATAATCAAAATCATTTCAAAACCTTTTTCATTTATCTAATAATAAAGACAATAAACATTAAAATTCTACTTTTAAATTATAATAAAATAATAGTAGTATTTCACAAATTGATTTTAAAAAATGATAACCAATGTAATTGAATTAAAAAAGAAAAAACAAACTTTTTCAATCTAATTTATTTAATAAATAATCTTCAATTAAACTTGTGAAACTTTTAAAAATATTGAATAAATTACAATATACCGACATAGAAAATTGTAACTCTAAAGGAAACTTTTAAAAATGTAAAGATAATCTGTAAATTGTTAAGTACAGTTAAGAAGGTACTAATGAACCTTATATATAAGATATATATTTATATATTCAACAGATTTAATGTCATTATAGCTGCTTTGAATTCATAAAAATTTACAAAAAAAATATGATTAAAATTCAATGATTAATTTTTTTCTAAAACTACCCAGAACTCACTTTACTGATAACAATGATACTTTCACTATGAATGTAGGCGGGAGACTATAGTATGAAGAAAGAATGAAAGTAGTTTCTTTTTTTACTCAATAATCTTTGAAGGATATTAAGAAAAAAAAACGGTAGAGATTTTGAATGAAATCAAAATTAATAAAAAGGCTTATTTTTTTTTCTTTTACATTTCAAGTTATACTATAGTTTCCATGAATAATTTAGTCGACGCCATTAGATTTTAAGTCTAAATCAGATAAGTTTATTCGAAATTTGAAAGAAAAAAAAAGAAAAGAGAAAGAATTTACTTACTCAGGACGCCAGATATTATCTAATAGTTAAAAAAGAATTTCTTTATTTCTTCAATCTTCTATCTTTCAATATTTGTGGATTATTGCATGAATAGTTTTGATAATATAAACAACAATAAATAAATAAATAATTTAAATAACTTATTTACATTCTTAGAATAAGTTTTTCTAATAGACTGGTAAACTATTCATATAAGAATATGAAAATGTGTATATTTTAACATGATATTGTTAGGATGTATTATTGAAATCTCTAAAGGTTACTGCATGTATTCATAGTAGTTTATAGTTACTGTGTAAGGGGAATATGTTATATAACGGATGAGTTTCAATAACTACAATCCAAATATATTAAATTTATCATTTTAGAAATTTATTTTAAAACTCAGTAAAAACTGATTGTAAACTAGATTGAAACTTAATTCAAGTTTAAAATAAAGTTGAACAGTTTAAGTATTACATTTATTGGTTTGTAAATGACTTAAGAAATCCTATCTTGAAATCGTCTGTTTTAAATAACTTAATTGTGTTCAATTTTGTTATGTATCTTGTATATAAGTGTATCATTTTACCAGAGAATAAGGCTCTATCCTTTTGATTAAAAATATTTCATCACTCTATTAGTTCATCAGACAGTTTGAGCTGTTAGTTTAGATACGTGAATAACAAACACCAGTCGATCACATTGTATAATTCCGTGTCACCTTTAAATTAACATTTAGCTCACAATATATCCAAAATAATTATAACACATAAACTTAAAAGGCCACAAGAACTAAATAAATTCCACTTGTTAATAATATCTAACTTCCTAATGAATGGTATTTATCCAATTTATTTAATCTCTCAGATATAGATTTTAATTCTTTGGAATTAGTACAGAGTAATCAACATACAACAAGTAACACTAATACATTGTATTAATTATTTATCAGGTTTCTATATGAATAATTCTCATTGACATAAGATTAAAGACTAAAGTGATTGTTGTTGTTTATTGTATTACTCTATAATATCGATTAGCACAGCAGAAAGATGAACCAATAGAAAATTGTCAATAACAACAAGTAGGTAATATATACTTAAAATTTTGCAATAAATATCATTCAATAGTTGAGATCATGAGTCAATTCAAGCTAGACCATCATGGAAAACCTGGAAGCAGTGTATGGTCGTTTTATCAAAAGTAAAAATAATTTGTTTCAAAAGTGAATGAAATAAAATAGTTATGATATATAAGTCATGAAGTATTTTTCTTTTAAAGAAAAACCAAGCTAGTCATCTGTTCAACAATTAGATGAAAATATTTCAAGAAACTTGTATCCAGTAAAATCAATGGGGAAATTCTAAACATGAATTTATAACTATTACAATGAAGTATACATGTAGAGATTTACACTCTGAATAACGATAGGGTTTAAGGGAAGTTGATGATATAATAATAGCACTAATAATAATGATAATAATAATAATCCATTTACAATGATTAGATTATTTTCACTTATTTTTTTAAAAGTACATGCATACAGCTCATTTAAAAACCATAATTTTTTAATGGGAAAAAATAATAAAATACAACAGAATTGAATTAATCTACAAACTAGACACTGAATTTTTATCAAATTGTAATATCAACCGACCAAAGGGTGGTCCTAAATGTGATATATATGTATAAGTATTTTTTAAATATTAATACGCGAATAAGCCTTTATAAAAAAACCATTCATATGAATGAACAAATTATATATATATATATATATTATAATGTGCCATCGAACAATAAGCTATCAACATTTCCTATGACAACCTATATTCATGATAAAAAATTTGACGCATATTGTCGCCAATATCTCCTTTCAGGTAATACTAGATAACCGACCAAAAAAATGAGCGGCGCCTGATTAGATGTATCAGTTATAAACAATAGAAATAAATATACATTTATCCATTTACAAAGTGATAGCCATCATACAAGTAATCCAGTATGTTATAATGCAAACCTAGACAGAGATTCACGCCAATCTTTAAACCAGAAAATAGATTAAATAATTACTTCATGCACCTGTCTACTCTCTCTCTCTCTCTCTCTCTCTCTCTCGAAATACATATATATAAAGATAATATAAAGTATTTAGAGGAAGAAAAATAGAGAAGGAAGCAACTAAAAGCCATTATGACGACCACCCAAATGAGAGGCCAAAAATTGATCTAATCTCTTAATTTGCAATCAGACCACAATGAAAAATGACATGGAAAAGTCAATTTCAAAATGAATTTCCAATGATAATTACACTAATAATGAATAATGTCATAAACTGATGAGATAATTTTTAAAAAATCATAATTTTGATTGAAAGTGAAATGATAACAATAACCTTTGATGAACCAACTATTACATGAATTGTACGAGATATAACTCAGTTATTTAAAAAAAACTAGGTATTTCTAACATTTTTTTAAAGAAAATAGCTTCTTCCATAAGCAAATATTAAATAAGAATGCATAGAAACTGTCCGTAAGATTCCGAATATTTATTTGTTCTAATACTATCAACAGTAATCAGAATTATATGTTAATGTTCATGACTGTTTAATAAAAAAAGCATAGGGTTCATACTTTCTTGAATAAAACCAATAATTTTTAAATTTACATCATAAACCCTCTTGACAACTGCAACAATATTTTATCAGTCAATCTTGTTAAAATATATTTTAATAAGATATCCATATGGCACGTTATCAATGATATACTGTATTAAACATGATTGATTTTTAGCAAAATAAGACCATTACCAGTGATTTATGAAGGGATATCTTCTGTGCAAATTATATATATATATATATATATATATATATATATATATATATATATATATATATATATATATATATATATATATATATATATGAGTAATAATTTAAGTTCCTTTCACCCCATGGTTTACGTTAATTTTGGAACTCAACAATAGCTAATTCCCACGACATAAACTTGGTAAAATAACTTTGCAAACAGTCCACAAGTATTATTTTAAATAAATAGAATTTATACTTTATTAATATGTCAATTATTCAAGACTGTCACAAGCCATTTAAACTGAAAACTGATTGATTAAGCAAGAAATTCACACAAATGAATGAAGTTTAAAATCCAGATTTTCATCTGATGATTGAAAGATATCTTTTCGGTTCAAGTGAGAAGGGCCTATGCAATCCTGTGATATGTATGACTTTTCATAATCGAATAGGTACTGAGATTTTATTTTAAACTATTGAATTAGTAAACGAAATGGACGACGAGCAACACAAATCACTATTTTACACAAGTTTTCCTCAAACAGCTTTGCTATACGTACTTCGTATAAAAATAGGGGCATGAGTTAGCAGATGTATTCACCGCAGTCACGGATATTGAGCCCATTAACAAACAAGTGGCAATTATTTCCTATGAAATAAGTGAAACCAAGTGATGACACAGCTTATCTAAGCATCATGCCACCGAATAGTGCGGGCACTTCATTACAGTACCAACCAACTAATCTTACTTCTTTGCATAACCGCCCCAACATCAAGAGAAAACTCAATGTGTTGAGCTGAAACTAATCAAATCACTTGATAGAAACAGTCTCAGTTACTAATATGTAACAAATCCACACTTATTTCAGCTACATACCTGATCAGTCAGTACCAGTATTACGAACTAGAAACATCCCAATATATATATACTTTGATAGCTAACATCTGTAAAAATTGTCTTACAGTCACAAGCATGTGAAGTAGGCATGAAAGCTTCTGACGTATCTCACCAGAAATTTACAGATGACAAACATGCAATAGTATGCCTTTCAGGAAATACTAAAATTGGATCATTCTAAACCCCCCGCTTATTTCTCTTGAATTAAGGATTACGGAAGAAAGGCTAATGAGAAATTCCAGGCTCCTGTTTAGGTTGACGATGACAAAGAAACCCAGTAGTTCATTTATTGCATATCATTGAGTAGCTTTCACTGCCATATACAGTGTAGATAATATTAAGACATCATAATCACAATCCAGGATGATTATGTAGGCCAGTAAAAGACTAACTGGCAAAATATGCTTTTGATATAATGTCCATGAACATAAGATAAATGGACAAAACTTCGTACGTATATAAATCAACGCATTACGAGTAGAAGCATCACATATTGACGGCGTGACTAACGTCGCATAATTCAAATTATTAGTAAAACAACTCTGATTCCAAGATACAAGATTACACTAGCTAATCTACGACGAAATATAACTAACAAGACGAATATTTAACATTTTTATGTATTCATGAGACCTTTGTTCAACCACAATGAAAGAAATTCTTTCTTGGCTTAGATTAGACCCTGTAAACTGAATTCCTTTTGTTTATAAGTAAAAGCCCGATTCTACTTTGAAATGGCGGTAACCATGAAAGAACGTCCTGCTAAAAGCACGGCGTTGATAGGACAGGCAGCATAAGTATACACCTTAAAATACTTGTACTCTAAGTATCTTCCAGTCCAGTCACAAAAGAAAATAACTAAACACGGCAGTTATTTTCTACACAAGCAGATGACCAAAATGCTTGTACTGAATATTAGTGACCACACCCATCGGACATTATTTCCGACCTAGCCTACAAGTTGTGGAATATACTTTGAGCCGACTAGTTATGGCTATAACTTGACACAGTCAGTCAGTAACAACGTAGAACTTTGTACGTACGTACATCAGTTCGAGTTGCTACACCACCTTAACACAGAGATGCAGTTGTCGATTCAAATCCCGTAGTGGTAGAGGTAGCAAGAGTATAAGCAGTAATCGGGAAGATTAGGGTTTGGAGATGTTATTTAAAGAGTACAATCCAGTGAAATAAATTTGGAAAGAGGAAAAAAGGGACATGAAGAATTCAGAAGATTAGAATTTGGGAGAACACAAAGAGTGGATGCACCTGCGCCATTGCAAACGATTTTGAGCCATGTCATTCAAGGTCTCTAACCATCGGTTGCTCTCATCTCGCGGTCCCCAACCAGGTAGTCTACACCTACCAACATGACTCAGTCCACTTGTCAGTGACTTCATGGACTTGTGCCATGTTTTGGTTTGGCCGCCTCTAGCTTTCTTCCAACCTACTCCTATACCACTGAACATAGCACGTCGAGGCATTCGGTCGTTGGGCATACGTAACACGTGTCCCAGCCATCTCAACTGATGAAGTTTCACTACTTCATCAATTGATTTGCCATCCTTACCTAGTACCCGTTTCCTAACAACCGCATTACTTACTCAATGGTCCCAGGATATACGAGCAATGTTTCGAAGACACCTATGATCGAATACTAGTAACCTACGAATATCCTCTACTCTTACCGGCCATGTCTCACTGTCATAAAGTAGGACGGAACAAACTGCTGTGCAGTAAACACGTCCTTTGGTTGATAGACGGATATCTCGCCTACGCCATAAATGACGCAAGTTGGCAAAAGCTAGTCGAGCCTTCTGTATCCGTGCTAAAATTTTGTCACACACCAGACCACAAGGGCTGATGAGACTTCCAAGATAAGTGAAGCGGTCGACACACTCAACTACTTCACTCCCTATCACTAGTTCGGGTGTCGATGTAACCCAATCCTGAAGCAACATTTTGCATTTCGAGGGAGATAATCGCATCCCGAACATGCTTGCATTGTTGCTTAGAGTGGTCAGAAGACTGCATTTTGTCAGCGTCTTCACCAAATAAAACTATGTCATCAGCATATTCTAAGTCAACAAGTGAACCTCCCGGTAGAAGTTCAACCCCTGGAAATTTAGATGAGGAGAGTGTTATCTCTAAAAGTATGTCGACCACAAAGTTGAACAAGAATGGGGAGAGTGGACAGCCCTGACGAACACCACTTGAGGTAATCAATTCTGATGACAGTTCGCCATAAGCTCTCACTCTACCAGTTGTGTTCGAGTAGAGAGCCTATATAAGGTTAATGTACTTCTTTGGTACTCCTTTAGTGACAAACACTGCCATAGAACCTCACGATCAACCGAGTTGAATGCCGCCTTAAGGTCGAGAAATACTACCATTGTGGGGCGTCTGAGTGTGTGTTCTAGAACCTGACGTAGTGTGAATATCTGATCTATACAACCACGTCCAGGTCTAAAACCGGCCTGGTTTTCTCTAATCTGCTCTTCACGAGCTTTGATTAGGCGTCGAAGTATTATAACCTGACACACTATCCCAACTTTAATTCGCTGAGATATTTAGCAAATAAATGATAACTGTCGATAATAAATGAAAACTAGACACTAAAAAAATCACCTGGTATTTTGCTTAGCCTATAAGTCTATTCTAATATCCATGAATACGCGCAATGTTGCTTAAATCATATTGTGTAATCAATACACTCAGCAAACCCACTCAATAATCTTATCTCTAGAAGAATGTCATAAATGATAACGGATGCAATAAATATTGTATACTTCAATGGGGTTAACTTTACTCGAATTTTTTAGACCTAGACAGGGCCAATATACGCGGTGCATCTGGTGGGTTGCCTGCACAAAACGCCTGGCACGTTTTGGAATAATGTAAGACTGGTATTCAGAAATATAAACCGGTCAGCTAAGTCGGCCAAATGCCAGGACTAGAGTATCTCTACACACTCCCCAGTTATTCCTAGACCTAATAATGAAAGACAAACCAACATACCTTAGAAGGGAGCAACCTGGCACTTCGGCTTGATTGTCCGTCAGGTTAACTTGGGAATATCGGAAGCAATCGCGAAACCTATCGATTACTGTCCAAAAATAACATTCCCAAAGGCCATAATACAACTAATAAGCCACCAGAAAACAAGCGGCTAAATCCCTTAACAAAATGAGAGGGGGATATCAAGTTCAAAGTCTTTACAACTAGCAGTAACTCCCTATGAACCTATGAATGAATGACACCAGGAAACGGTCACTAACAACCATTTCCTACAAAGTACCGAGACTAGTAGATACATACGAGTGCTCACCCATGAAAAACCAGAAGTCATGTTCCGAGGTTAGCTATATTTTATTCAATTAGCTACAATAGCTTCTTTGCCAGATACATAAATACCATCAAGGAATTTACGAATATCCTTGTGTCGGACCTTGCAGGACTGTTGAATGAGGGCAGCTAAAAAAGGATTACTTACAAAAGCTTGAAACTTACCACATTTTGCGACTTTTTCAATATCATTGCCCTCAACCTGAATTTCATCTTTCACTCCAGTGGCGGAGATTTTCACACCTGGTTCCATAGGTACAAGTTTGTTGGCTTTTTCTCCTAAAAAGTTGCGGATCTCCAATTTGGAACCATCGTTGGATGGAATCATGTTGATGGGGAAGTGGGCATAAACGGATTTCAATTTATAACGATATCCAGATGTAACACCTTTTATCATATTTCCAATATGGGAACAAACTGTTCGAACAGCAGCCAGCTCTTTTCTGTTGCCGAAATACTTCGTTACAACAATCTTTTTTGAGAAAACTTTGATGTCTAGGGATAAATGACCGAAGTCGCGTTTCAGTGACCCACGAGGACCTTTGACGTAAACCACTCTTTTAATGGCCTTTACTTTTATGCCTGGAGGCACCTTAACAGTTTCAGACGATTTTATAATTTTCATTATGTATAAAGACAGGAGAGAATGAAGGTAACGCACAAGGAATATTGGAAGACGTAGTCCGTCTTAAGACACACGCGCAACAACTGCAGCCGCCGCCAAAAGTACCCGGCAATCTTGAAGCGCTACGATTTCAATTGTTTCAAGAAAGACTAACAGCAATAGACAATGTCCATTTTAACCCCTACCACCTTTGAGTTACTTCAATTATAATAAGGGAAAGTTGGTAGGTGATAAAAAGGCCATTAAAATTGTTCAGTCTATCCTTAATTTCAGTGTTCAGTCTTTATTAACTCAATTGACCTGTTTTAGCTTTCGCAATTGTGATGAAAAAACAGAGTCAGACTTTGAGTTTGCTCAACAATTGATTTTGTGAGAATATGTCATGGAAAACAAGTCCATCAAATAAATAGTTTTATAGGTCTTAAACACTGATGATGACTTCATTAATTTTACTGGACACGTTCATGACTGAAAGTTCTTAGTCAAACACCTACACCTGATAAAATCTGGGTACTACTACTCAGATTAGATCCCATCCTCAACCACGAATCGATCACTATTGAGATGTCTTAGAACCCCTTCTGTTTACCCTGGTTTTGGAGATCTTTGTATCCGAAAGTAATGGGTGAGTGTTGTTATGCTCTGTGAACCCGTGTTTATTCGTACGTGAACCCAATGTGATCTGATACACCAAATGACAAGCTTTGAGCCTGCCTCCTATAGTAGTTTCTTACAAATGTTTTCATATATTGCTACGTTACCTTTGTGTTCTAAAATGTTTCGTAAATTTATATATTTCATTTTCATCATATCTGGACAAATATTTAAACTTTTCGACACCATGACTCCTAGGTTGTCATCCCTCAAATAATTATAGTCTGCACCGATAGTATCGAGGCCTTATTTTACCATGCACAAGCTGATTTACGCGAGCCCAGCATGGTCGAATCACTGGTGCAGTTGCATCCGATACTAAAAACACAAATTCGTGAGTTTGACAGGTAAGTCACATTCAGAATGTTTGCCAGTGGTGTTTACAAGCTATATGGGACTTTGGAATAGGTCTCCCTGAAACGTGGAAACCTGGCCGATCGACAAATTTCACACAAACCCTGCCATAACATAAAAATACAGTACGGGTAAGGAACAAAAATGTTTCCACGACTGAGAAAAATGATTTGTCAGAGAACCTTGGACGCCGGTCTTTATAGACAGCCTCAGAAAGTGCAGGTAGTTCTTTTCACTCCAAGACACTGCTGTTGATAAACAAGCTGGATATGCCGACTGGACTCTGGGTACCACTAATATCATCGGAGAAAAACCCGATTTGACCAAAAACCAGACTAGGGGCATTTGTGCTATTCCCACTCGTCCTCTGGACTTTTAGGACAAGCCTAAACGAACCACATCTAGTCGATGAAGCTCATGGCACAAAAGATCTGTTGCTAAAGCACGAGAAACAGATAATCATAAAGGGCTTTTGTGCTACAACACCAATGGCATGTCATCCGGAAATTGCAGTAAACTATACAGTTTCCTCAAATTAAAACCTATTGAATCGACAAACGTTCCGGCACAGGTTCAAGACAATCATAAAAGCAAGACATAGACCCCTGTCATATTCCACAAATGTGGTTATGAATGTCCTCAGTCCCAGCAGAGAGGCACAAATGAGCTGTGTTTCCATAATTCCTAACTTTTGTGTGAAGACCCTGTCTTCAATTTAAAATCAGTATATGAAAAGCTTACTACCCCGGGTGATAAAAGGTATGCTTACTCTAATGTGAGTTCACGCAAAATCAATCTACTGTATCCTTGTTATTTTAGACATGTTGGCTTGCTGAACAGCAGCAAACTGTTCATCAACCCGAGCAAACAGAAGTTACCGGACGAAAACATTAAACCAGACCATATCTGGGTACACAGTGGTGCCCATCTTTTACAACTACTACTCAGCTAAGGTTCTGTCCACCACCATAAATCTATCATCATCAAGATGTCGTTGAACCCCTTTATTCTCGACTTCTGTTTAATCTGATTTTGGAGATCTTATTATGAGAATAATTTCCAGAGACAGTTTTGTTAAACTTTGCAAACCTCTGGAATTTTTCGTTATGTTGTGCACTCAAAGATAATGTACCATAGAAAGTGAGAAAAGATATGGTTCGTTAACTTCGAAATAAATATTTAAGATGCAGAATGATAAGATCAGTTAGTATCCTATAGTGGGTCAGACGGGAGACTAAAATGCTTTAATTGGTTATTTTATGTGAGGATGGAGAGATTTGTAATCAGTTTAGTCCCCATGGATTCAGTACGCTTGATCCTAATAATGTCTTTACTAAGACCCTTACCAACTGACTGGAGTGAGTAATCTGAGTAGAAATTTATTCTCCAGCCAAATGACCATTAAAGCGGTTCGGAGTCACTTTGTGGTGTCCTCGATTGCTTGTAGGAAGATATGGACTGAATATATTCTCCGGTTATGTTCAGATGTTCGATTATCAGAGGAGCTGTTCGAATATGGCTGGCTATCAACCCAAATACACTGCTCCGATAAGGAACACAATACACTTCACACCAAACCTCCATATTTTAGGTCTTCGGAGAAAAATTTCTGAAACACAAATTAATAACAATATGAAACCGAAAGTTTCCAGAGCAAAATTTATACACACAGCTCCAGCGTTGGGTTAAAATAAATATGCTAAAAAAAACTGTGAAATCAATGATATTCAATATAACAGTTATTATTCAATTACTTTCAGTTACTCGTGTAGCAGTGTGTCTGAGCTATTAATGCGACAGCTGATCTCCTCCAGGACCTGTACTGCATTGTTCAATGCCACATTTGTCACCACAGTGATTTTCTTCGCCTAAATATTTACTCTTGAGTCAGTTGATTCGTTTATTACCTCTGAACAGAATCATGTTTTATGTTTGTCAAGATTGCGTTTCTCTTTCGCAAGTAACTATTTTTGGGTTCTTTAACAATTTGTTTATTCGATACATTGGAGATCTACTTGAACACATTATATGGAGTAATTCGTTGGTCAGAAACTAAGTTGCTTGGTGTTTTGTAAGTCGTATACTTGCACACAGGCTTAAAAAGTCCCGTAAATATCACCGAAACGCTTTTGCTCTATTTTGAGGTGATCAAATGCTTCAACATAACTGAAGCCTTGCAGATAAGTAGACTCGAAACCCCAAGAACTGTGTCGTTACACTTAACCATCAGCTCGCTTGAAGTGACCATTAATGTAACAAATTTGGTCTCCCCCATAAAATGGTATGCGTCGTGTAACTTATTGTTGTCTGAAAATAATATGTTATTACTAATATAAATAGCTATTTTTTGGCCTCTCGAGTACCAGTATTTCATTAGAATACAGGTTGATTTTAGTAGTATATCATTCCAGACTCCTTATTCCCATGGTACGTCCTAACTTTAAACTAACTTCAAATTCACTGGAATTACAATACGAGCACAATTCCCGTTGTGTATACTTACTCATAACTCCTCCGGTAGCTCTTCTAAAATTACTGCCGGCCTCAAGCCATGGTAAACCATTCAAACTCTGGCCTCCAAGTTCAAGGAATAATTACGACGCCTCATTATCAAAGCCCAGATTCTTAGGAACTCACGAGTCCGATGCGCCCTCTAAAAAACAGAACAACAATCAACATAGGTACATGGGATATCAGTACAATATAGGCGATCTGAGGGACCAATCGAAAAGTTGCGGAAATGATGAGATACAACTCGGTAGAAGTCGGAACCAGTGAAACCCATTAGACCTGGGCTGGACAACAAAGGTTAGTTATGAGAGTGCTGCTGCTGTACCGTGGACACGAAGAAGAAAATACTCTACTCACTCAGGGAGGTTCTCAAGGAGATGCTGTCCAAGGAAGCACGAATCGCACTTATAGGAAGGAAATCTCATGGATTCAGGATCATCAAAGCATCTTTCAAAACAAAGTAGGAGCGTTTCACAATGAATGCTATCCAATGTTATGCACAAACCAATCATAGCAATGACGACGATAAATGTCAATTCTACTTGAGGCTCCAATCGATCATATCGAAGTGTGCAGGAAACAACATGACAATTCTGATGGCAGACCTGAACGCCAAAAACCGGAATGGACAACACCAGATATGAAGATAACATGGGCTGACATGGACTGACTAGAAGAAAGGAACCAGAATGACGTGATAGGTGGCACAATATTTCAAAACAAAAACATACACAAATTTAAATGTGTCTCACTGCATCATACCACGGAGAACCAGATAGATCATATATGTATCACTAAAAAATTCAGAAGGACAAGGGAGGACGTGAGAATCAGGTGAGGAGCTGACATAGCTTCATATCACCACCAGGTTGTGGCCAAGATGAAACTGAAGCTAAATAAACACTTGACAACTGGGGAGATGGCAGTATAAGGGTTCAATACAGCCTCCCTACGAGATCCTACCAAATTCAACCGATTCAAGATAACTCTCAACAACAGGTTCCAAGTCTTACAGGATCAACTGAAAGTAGAGGAAACTACTATGGAGGATGATTGGAAAGCGGTCAAAGAAGCGTTAACATCAACGTGTCAGGAGTTGCTGGGACGCAACAAGCATCATCATAATGAATGGATTTCCATGGAAATTCTGGCCAAGATTGAAGAAAGGAAAAAGAAAAGCGTAGCAATTAATAACAGACGAACAAGAACAGAATAATTCAAGGCACAAGCTGAATACAGAGAATCAAACAAGCAAGTGAACAGAAGCATTAGTGCTGACATGCAGAAATACGTGGAACACCTAGCAACGACAACGGAAACAGATACAAGAGAAGGAAATATGAGACAGCTATATGACAACGAGAAACTAACGGAGAAATACAGTAAACGAGAGAGACCGGTCAAGAACTGAGAAGGCATGACAATCATCGAGATTCATTAATAGAAGAAGAGATGGGTAGAATAATTCGAAGAAATTTGGAATAGGCCAGCTCCATTGGATCCACCGGATATCGAAGTAGCAAGCACAGACCTTCATATAGATGTCGCCCGAACAACGACGGGAGATATGAGGATGACCCGCCATCAGACAAATGGAGAACGGGAAGGCAGCAGGACCTGAAAATATACCAGCTGATGCACTGAAGTCACACATAGAAATAACTGCAAACATTCTTCACGCTCTGTTCAGGAAGATTTGGGAGGAAAAACAAATGATACTGACAGACTCATCAAGTTGCCAAGGAAAGGAGATCTGAGTAAATGTGAGAATTACAGAGGCATCACACTACTGTCAGTATCAGGAAAGGTTTTCAACAGAGTGTTGCTCAACCTGATGAAAGACTCAGCAGACGCCCAACTTTCAGATTAACAGGTTGGATATCTATAATGTTTCGAACTATTTGAATCATAGCACGAACTAAGAGTCCCAGAAATAACGCAGTTGAATTAAGAAGTGAGACACAAGCACAAACGAACGTATTGTATTTGGGATTCGAAATCGTGCAATCAACAAGTACAAAAGTATCATTAGTTCCTTAAAACACCACATCCGCCACAGCTTAAATTAGAGTCTCGGTGCTGGTAATCAATCGTACGTCTTTTTCTCAAATTCATCCTCAATCTGTCTGACATTGTATTGGATAAGGATCCTGTATTATCTAGAATGTGCTCATTAGCATTAGAATTAACAACGGAAATTCGAACAGACTCACCTGGTTCCTGAAATTGTATTTGATCGACATGTCGACTGTGTGTACTTAAGTCATTGATGTCTAGAATTCGCTCCATCGATTTTCCGACATTCTTCAGAACAATACCTGTTGATGGTCGAAGTTCATTTCCTCGATAGTATGTAACTTCTGCAGACTCCAAACATCTCATATTTGACCGAAGAATTCTTCCTTTCAATAGCTTCGCTGGAGTCTCCTTCGTCACCGAATGTCTGGCATTTCTGTATTGCAATAAAAAGGTATCTACTCCCCTCTCCAGCTCATTGGATGTTGAGGCGGCTCTAGAATCAACAGCAGTCTTTAATGTCCTAACAAAATTCTCTGCCTGACCATTAGAACACGGATGTCTGGGAGCAGTAAACAGATGTTTGCATCCTATACCGTTCAACCAGGTAGTGACTGCATCTGCAGCAAAGTGAGAGCCATTATCAGTCACTAACACCATAGGAACCCCTTATCGACTAAACACCTTTCTTAATGCTTGGATTGTGAAATCAGAATTTGGTGGAGTTGTAAAAAAAAACTTCAGGCCACTTTGAAAAAGAATGAATAACTAGTAGTGCATAGTATTTACCAAGAAACGGACCACAATAGTCAGCATGAATCCTCTGCCAGGCCTCAGACGATACTGGCCATGGAGTCCACTTCGAAGGATGATTTTTTTCAACTGATGACATTTCTCACAATTGTTTGCCGTACGACATATATCTGCATTTATCTCTGGCCACCACATGTGAGTCTTGCTAAGGACTTCATTTTCTCAACACTTAAATGACCACTATGAATATCTTCAAGAACAGATTTACGCAATGAAGGAGGAATGACAACACGATCATTTAAACAAAGAATACCATCAGGAGTAGTAGATAGCTCATCCCGCTTTGAATAATAGATAGGAAATCTACGTTTCAAATTAGCAGTCCAGCCTTTCTGTATAGCACTGAGTATACATCCAAAATATCTGCGAGTTTCTCTAATGAGATCTGAACGTCTCAATGGTAAAGGTTGCACTAACAAACAGTCCGAAGTATTAATAGGTCTATCTTGTAATGACTGTCGAGAAATGTAGTCCACATGTTGAATTTGTTTAGCACTTCTGTGCTGAACCATATAGTCGTATACACTCAAAGCAATACTCCACCGTTGAACCATAGCAGCTGAGGAACGTGCTAAGGATTTTTCAGGATGATAAATAAACTTTAAAGCTTCATGATCAGTAACAATAGTGAATTTCTTTCCGAATAAATATTTATGAAGTTTTTTAATAGCCCATAACACAGCTAATGCTTCTCGCTGAGTCTGTGAATAACCTTGTTCAGTAACAGTAAGTTTGCGTGAAACACAAATAACTGGTCTACCTTCCTGTTCCAAAACTGCACCAATTCCCACAGGTGATGCATCAGTAATAACCATAGAATGTGCATTAGGGGAGTACGTTCGAAGAACAGCATCACTTTGAAGAAACTTTATTAGACTTCGTAAGCATGACTCTTGTTCCTCACTCCATTTGAATGAATTGGATGTCAAAATATTGAATAAACAATTTGCACGACAAGAAAAATTAGGAATAAAACGGGAGTAATACTGAAGAGCACCCACCAGTGAACGTAATTCCGTAAGATTTTTGGGAGACGGTGCATTTGTCAGTGGAGCTAGTCGCTTCATATCTGGTCTAAAACCATTACCATCAACTGGGTATCCAAGGCGTTCAAAACTAGATACACAAAGTGAACACTTATTCGGATTCACTGTTATATTCTTCTCAACTAAACGACGCAATAAAGCAATAAGTCCCTGGTCATGAACTACCTTATTAAAACCATGAACAATGAGATCATCTTGATAAACTTCAACACCTTCAAGATCACTAACTACTTTATTCATAACTTCCTGAAATATGGCTGGAGAACAACTTAGACCAAATGGAAGGAAATTGTATTTGAACAGACCAAAAAGAGTGTTGATTGTCGTCAAAATAGATGAAGATTGATCTAAAGGAATTTGAAGTTAAGCACCTTTTAGGTCAACTTCCGAGAACACTTTAGAACTATGAACTCGATTTAGAATATCTTCAGCCTCTACCGTCGTGCACGTTTGCTTCAACAAACGGGAGTTCAGAGTTAATCTATAGTCACCACAAATTCTAGGGGTCTTGCCGTCCGACTTCAGTGGCGTAACGATAGGAGTACCCCATGCTGAAGACTGAATTGGTTCAATTATGCCTTTCGTACACAAATCGTTTAATGTCTTATGTACTGCTTCTCGAAGACCATAAGGAATTACTCGTCTTTTAAGAGAGACGGGATCACCCTGTACTTGAAGTTTTATAGGCTTAATTTTCATACCTCCACCGCACTTGGCACACATAGCTATCAAATCTTTAAGTAAAGTGTCAGAATTTTCTTTAGAAACTAGGAATGACAACTCCACTTTAAGCCTTTTCAAATTCTTTAAACCTAATATTGACAGTCCTGTTTCGCTAACTAAAAATTCACAAGGTATGTATGAAGAATTATCACCTCTTATTAGCAATTCACAACATCCTCGTATGGGCAGTCTGTGTCCAGTAATCCTCAATATTGATACTTCAGTGGGTCGTACTACAACATTAGGATCTAAGGATTTCAAGTTCTTGAATGAAATAATGAACTCTATACTGCTTGTGTCCACAATAAAGTCATGAAATGAACCAACCGATGTATATAGTCGCTTTTGAATATGAGCATTACCTTTCGAAACAGTAGACAAAGATAAATGATCACTATGAAGATGACACAGGTATTCAGTGTTTGACGACGCTTTTACCAGTAACACCTAATATAATTCGTTCCCACCTAGAGAAATCGAAAGACAGAGTCGAGGAGATCGGGAGAGTGTATTTGGCGATTACCAATATATCGGAATTCTCTGATCTAATCTGGCTAGCGATTGCGGTGTATGTTGAGCACAGCGTTACCACACGTGTTCTGGTGCGGATGCATGACCGAGCGCCTTCAGCTAGATGAGTCCACTAAAACATATGGTCAGCATCCAATGTCGAAAGCTTACAGAGCTATTTATTTTGGGGATCTATTTACCGCTACAACTAGAAACATCCGAATTATTGAGATTTAAATTACAAGATTTAGTACTACTTGAAGCGAAACGGACAGTAGCTTTGCATACTGACTGAGTGTGTCCTATCTTACCACATATAAAACATTTAGCACTACGAAATGCGCATGAATTATGAGAATGAAACTTTCCACATGATAAACATTTACCAAACTTCATCTCACCTTCGTGATTTGCTTTGTAATTCCTCGTTGAAACACCTTTCATATTTACACGAGAATAGGAATCACTGTTAAATGAACGCAAGTTTGATTGACCCTGAGATTGTAGTTCATCACAACGACTAAGCAAAGTATTAGAAATCTTCATCGACTGGATACCAAGTTCATTGACTGCTTCGTAGTTAGTACATGCAGTTCCAGCATCTTGAAAGGAAAAGTTTGGCATTTTTAACAGCTCTCTTTCCAAACTCGGTATGTTAATTCCTGCAATTAATCGATCTCTCAGATGCACATGAAGTTGATCACCGAAATTAAACTTGGCAGCTTGTTTCTGTAATTCAAGGATGAATTCCTTAACCCTTTTGGTCATTTTGACGAACCATCTTATGAAACTTCGCCCTTTCACGGCATTCAAAACTGGTGCATTTTACATGACTTAATAATAGCTCTTTAAGAGTTGCATAAGGGAGTGAGATAGGTTTTTCTGGATATGCCAAAGTTTTTAATAAGCTGTACGCTTCTCTCCCAATGAATGTCAGAAAATGTGCCACAATTTTCTCACCTTTAACATCTTTCTTGGTCATGCTCCAGATTTCGAACCTTTCCAAGTAATCCTCAAAAGCTTCAGGAGTTGAATGAATATCCGACTTTTCCATTGCAGGCTCCATCGCGACACCAATATAATGTTTCGAGTTATTTGAATTATAGCACGAACTAAGAGTCCCAGAAATAACGCAATTGAATTAAGAAGTGAGACACAAGCACAAACGAACGTATTGTATTTGGAATTCGAAATCGTGCAATCAACAAGTACAAAAGTATCATTAGTTCGTTCAAACACCACAATACCGTGAAAATCGGTCCTGAAAAAACCAAATCGTGACACTACAGATCATTTTTGAACAATCAATTAAATGGAATTCATCACTATACATCAACTTGATTGACTATGCGACGTTTAATAGTTTCGATAGGATAACATTATAGGACTCTATTTGGCACTATGGTGAACCTAAAAGTCTTCCATATCATACGGAATTCATACAACGGGCTACACTGCAAAGTTTTCCACGGAGGAAAGCTAAAAAACGCATTTTTAATTGAAGACTGGAGTCAGGCGAGATTGCTTATTATCTTCTTCCCTCTTTCTTTTGATGGTCAGCTGGATTATGAAGACCTCGACATCTCACGGGAATCATGGAATAAAATAGACAGGTTGGACGCAACTATCCAGGATTCCCAAATCAACTCTGTCCTGGACTGTACTTCCCGTTTGTTTCAAAGTCCTTTCCATTTGCCTTCTGAATTCCAAATCAGGGCTTGGTTCGTGGTGCAGTTTTTTGACTTCCGTAGTGTATGTTGTAGCCTTCTTCAGACCATTCTCCTAATTTTCTGTGTAGTTAAAAAATTTGGTTTGTTCCCACAGTATGCTTTTGCTGATTGCATCCGGTCAGTGGACACTAAGCATCTTGTGTGAACACCTGTTCATAAATACTTTTATATTTTGGTGATGACATAATGAGCAGAACTTGGTGGAAATAACCAACTTATTGCTTTGCAAAATGTCACACAAATTCGTTGTAAAATATGTAAATAATACATAAACTACATAATTTGCGTACCTTCCTTGATTTGTTCATCATATAGTTCCCAATACTTTCAATCCTGTTTCTATTTCAAATGCCCATTATTTTCCCTTCTATTCTCTTTATATCATTCTTCATCTGGTAAACGCTGCACTTCCAATTCCTGCTATATATTACTTTTATTTGTCCGCATAAGTAGGACACACCATACTGGTGGTATTAGTATTAAATCTAATAAGTACAACCCATTTACAAGTAATGAGTGATTATAGAAGTATAATTTAGTTGAGAAAAATTATAATACACAGAATAAATGAGAAAATTAGGATTTATCTGTATCTCATTGTACAATAAATATAATGATAAACGTAGTCCTAGTTATAAATCCAATAAAAATGTGAGAAGTAGCAGGAATATTTGGTTTAAAGTTAATTGTTAAAGTGATTCCTGTTTTCCTCCTAAACTATGAAAGACGGATAGTGTACACCTATATTAATATACATACCAAGGTTGTTTAATAAAAATAATGTCATTTCAAACGCCGTATAAAAATATTGTTGAGTAGGATGAAGTATGAATACTTGGGTCATATTAACTGTTAAACTTTATTGAGCGAATGAGTCAATAAGGATCTACAAGTGAATGTTATCAACTTAAAGATATAAGTAGTATGTGGCAGAAGTCGAAAGTGCAGCGCTTACCAGAAGAAGATTGAAATAAAGAGAATAGGAGGGGAAATAAAGGGCACTTGAAATAGCAACATGATTAAAAGTATGGTGAACTATGTAAAGAACAAATCAAGGAGGATACGTAAATTATGTAGTTAATGTATTATTTACATATTTTACAAAGGAGATTTGATTTTGAATGAAACAATAAAATGATTCAACGTGCCTGAGTTTTTGTTCGCTACACTAGTATATGACAGAGATGATGATATATTTGCAATAACCCGATGATTGATGAGATACATACATGTGATAATTAGAAGTATTCGAATTAATGTACTAAGAATTCCCGAAATATTGGAATTTAAGTCAGGTAGAACTAGATGAGCACAAATGAACATATAATATTTGGAATTCGTAATCAACGGGTGATCAAGCACAAAAGAATCATTAGTTCGTACAAGTGCCACAATACAGTTTAATAATTGAATTTTAATTCATATCTATTATTAACATTATTTATCGTACCTATAAGTGCATGTACATTTCATGATCTGTTTTCTTACGAAGTTCTATCGTCATTCATTTTCATACTTCTGTTTTGGTCTCTAGAATTTTAATTTACTGAAGTTATAAATAATAAAACTGAATAACAAGTTCACCTTTAATTAAAATAAAAAAGAAAGTGGAACTTTCAACATTGTTAACAAAGTTAATATATTCGACAATCTATAGCTAATAAGTTTTGTATGTTTGTACATGTGTGACATTCTGTCTAGAGGAGTAGTTAGGTTTTCTTCATTATTCAATTTAATCATAATTAAAGAAAATCGTATTTTGAAGCAATGTTTACTAATCATGCATTTGGTGAACTTTAACTAAGTTAGACATATATTCAAGTAAACACAATGTGGGCAACAATTGCAAGTGTCGAACATGTTCTCTATTATTTTTAATACAAATAAAAGTGAATGTTTATTTCTTGAATAAAAAAGCCATTTGATTGTGTTATTTTTACCGCTAATTAATTACTTCGAATCGATATGAAATTTAATTAAATCTGCTAATGATTATCGTTTGCAAGTTGTTCTATAAACAACTGAAGTTATTTGTTGGTAAGTAATGTTTCAGGAGTATATAAATCACACGGTTCCATTATGCTTAGAATTGTAGAGGACGAACAAACATGGGGAGTGAAGTGAAAACACTGTTACTAATTCTTGTGATCTCTATTCATTTTAATTCTCAAGGTAATTGAATTCATGTAATACTGTGTATATTGCAACCTATGTAAATTTGTTTGTGACATCCCTCATTATTTAGAGATCAGAAGAAATTTTAAAAAAAATTTATGTTGAGTAGCTAAGTAGTTTTCTACCATAATTTAAGTACTGAAAACCATTTATTTTCATTTTAAACATTTCTTCTAATGTTATATGAGAATATGTTTAATATTGCTATAATCTTATTATCATATCTTTTTTAGAAGCTGCATGCTGTGCACGTGGCGATAATACAGGTACACAGTCAGAGATGGGAAACTCTGAACTAAATTCAGCTGGTAATAATCCAAATGATGGGGGAACTATTCCGGATTATATCTTCTCTTTCGAACCTTTCGTTGCCTAAATCTCAAGTCATAAGTTTTTAAAGTTATGTACTTTTATCAACGTTTAACATTCTGTTTATTTATGGCACATTCTTTGATGTATAAATAATGAATATTTTCACAATATCCTTCCTTTATTTATTTGTGAAATTTCTAAATAAGTTAGTGAATGTTATTGATTGTAAAAGTAGTGTGTTACGTGTTACGTGGTTTTACAGGTCAAGTAACAAAATTATGTATGTTTGTTACAGGCTGGAGATATTTGTGAGTTGATTATTTTAAGTGCTTTTTTGTTGAAACTAACAGTATAAAATTTGTTTAATCCCAATAGTTATAACCTAATGGAATATGTTTATAAATCATATTTCAATGAAAGATGGAATGTCACTGATTATTAGATTTTGAATATATGAGAAATATAACTGTGATTATGGATAATTTATCTCCATCCAGCACTACCATTCCTCCTCCAGCCTTGCCAGAAAATACTGTCTAAGTTTACGATAAATGAATATGTCTTAAATCAATTTAATCCATGTAATCAGGTCAGCTCTCTTTATTTCGATCCTTTAAAAGGTTAATCTTGTCGTGTTCATTGATTTATCTTTAGCTTAAGTACTAAGATCTAGTATACAACCATCCAATATGACTGCATCCAATCATTTGTAAGATAAATATCAAGATGTAATCTTAATAAATTTAAATAAACTCAGTGGCGTGTTAACAACCGAAGTGCTATATTCTTGAAACCAGAGTAAAAAAGAAAAATGAATTGGCGATATTTCGTGATCACAAAGAATTAATAACTTCATCATGGCAATAATTGTTTAATTAGTTAGATAAATAACTTGGGTCACTTTACCAATGAAAGGATACAAATTAATCTTGACATTTTAAAGGCTTGTAATTTAATTTAAATATAGTTTCCTCCAAGCTATATATTGACAGTTATTTAATATATGTATACATGTGAGTTCATGTGAGCGCATAATGGTAACCGAATTTGTGTCCGTTGAACAGAATGTATGTGGTATTCTAAGTGGATTGCCTCAGTTGACAGAATAACAAGCACGTCAGATTTATTAACATAAATGAAATTCAATATAATGCAATGAATTCTAGTAATTTGTTTACCATTATCCTGCGAAAAAACAATTGTAATAGTGTCAAGATTAATAAAAGTAATATGAGTAACGAAAATAGTGCGTATTAATATTCACGAACAAAACATCAAACAATACACTAAATATATTAGAGTTAAGATAAGGTAATGATTCAAAGTAAACACTCAATTCTACTGTAATAAGCTATTCACTCAAATATGCTTATACGCATTACGGGGAATATATATAATAAAAAAATTAACATCAACTGAGTTTGACAGCTTATTTAATCATAACTGCACATAGTTCAGAAGATTCAAAATAAATCGAATCAACTATTCAGTGGTCTCTAGTTATTATCAACCTTCCGGCTTATTTTATCTTTATATAAAACAAAATTCAAACTAGTAGATTGTTGTTATATAAACAGTATTTTGAGTGAATAAAATGATAGAAGGAATACTGACACATGAATAATATGGTATGATATAATGTGAATATGAGTAATTAGCAGTCATGAGTGTAATTATACTGGAGAACTATAAATACTATTCATTTACTCATAATTGTGTCAACCAAATGACATGCTGACTCACATACAGAAGTATGAGACAAAACAAATGTGGTTCGAAATTAAACAACACATAGTCAATTAACATAAAATAATATCCAAAGTTTACTAAATATCCATTGATTTTAAAATTCCCAACATCAGTCATGTTTCTTTACGTCATAATGAATAGCATATTTGACGAGAAACGAAGGGTGCAATTTAAGAAGTATATTATCAAATATAACTACCAACTCAAAGATATATAAGACAATAACTGCAAATAAACGTCATTATACACATTTACAAGAACTACACATACCTGAATGATTGTTTCATTTCCCAGATTTGTAATATTCCCTACTAATGACATTTCCAGCTGACTAGGTTGAATTATTTGAAAACGATGGGGAGTTGATGAACATAATAATATCTTAATAGACACCTTCATTAGGACAAATTTAAATGTTAATTAGTAGTCTATATAATTACTGCATTACATTTCTTTGTGTTTACAAAGTACAATAAGTTTAGTAATAGTTAGTAAGTTTCTCGTCAAGTGGGAAAATATTTTAACTGTATAGAGTGATAGGTTAATCACAACCAATCAAGATATATAGATAGATCATATCACACACAGTAATAATGATAGATATGCATTACCAAATATATATATATATATATATATATATATATATATATATATATATATATATATATATATATATATATATATATGATACAGTTAATCAACATGCACAAATTAGTATTAATTGTAAATTTTCAATATTCAAAGTAGACAAGTTTCCTATCGATGTAAACTAAATTTACTAGTTGAAAAACAGTAGCAATTAAAATCGAAATAATAAAGCATTTATTTTTGAAATGACATCAAAATCATAAGTTCTAAGATGAACAATCTGATTTTCTTGTTTAAACAAATAATATAATTAATCATATTCGTTTATTCACTCATCAATCTCAATGAAACAAGAAACATAAGACAATAGAATCACGAAGACTCGTCACCGAAATCGCCACTAGATACAACAGATCTTTTCACAGTTTTCTTTGTCTCAGAACTTGAAGCACTGTCACTGTCACTATCATCATCAATAGTAGTTTTCTTGTTTGTCCTTTTGCGTGTTTCTGTGGAAGATTCATCTTCAACTGGAACTTCTTTGATCTCTCTTGTTTTGACAATTTTTTGCGTTGCGTTGTTTCTTTAACATCTTCTTGACCCGGATCTATGATTACTTCTCTTTTAATAGTTCTTGAACTTTCACTACCACTATCTATTTCTCCACGGATTTTACCTCCATCTATTTTGGAGCTGATTATACCACGCGGTAAACGACCTAATCGTCTCGCTAATAAAATATCGCGTACATTTCGTAAACCGTCACCACCAATCACTAAACCTCCTTTGATTCCTACTCCACTACCAAGACCTAGACCCGCTTTGATTCCTGCTCCACGACCAAGACCTAGTTCTGCTTTGATTCCTGATCCACTACCAAGACCTAGACCCGCTTGGATTCCTGCTCCACGACCAAGACCTAGTTCTGCTTTGATTCCTGCTCCACTACCAACATCTAGACCTGCTTTGATACCCCCGTCACCACCAACTCCTGTGCCTTCAGAGGCGGCATCTAGAAAGGCAAAATCATAATGAATACGATAATTAATGTCACTTGAGTAATGTGTTGAAGTGAAAAAATAAAAATAAACAAGTTAATTAATTGGGCTTTCTCTTCACCTACCTCCAGTTTGAAAGAAGAGACATGTCGAGCAAATCGTTATGAATAATATCTATTAAAAATTATCATGAAAAAGAGAGTATTTATGAATAAAAATAAAATAATCACACTAACAAATGTGAGTGCCATTAGCTATGTTCTCAGAAAACCTGGATTGTGTATAAACATTTATTGAGAGGCTTAGAGTACATTTATACTCTTTCTTTATATTTTCACGAGGTTACAATTGATTTATTTACTAACTAGATATGCCACAACGTACAATCAAGATTATCGTAAAATGCAGGAAAAATTATAATGACTAGGTTCTATAACCTCATTTTTCTATATTAAATGTAAATTATTTTTGTTTGTGACAAGTGCCATTATTTGGTCAGTTTGTCCTTTTATTGAAATGACCGATTTTATTGTCATACTCAATAAAATATGTCACTGGTTTAATGCAATAACTATACAGGAAGAACGTATTTGTTTTATACATGCGTTTCTAATAGGATCAGACAGAGTGTACACTGCTAAGGTGTCTCAAACTGAGACAAAATATCTGTCCAGTGTTTTCAACAGTTAACTTGATATCAGGTAATGGTGGAAATTAAACAAAATGAAATAGTTTATGGAATACAGAATAGAATGCATTTTATTTATAAATCACTTTGTCTCTAAATGAAGTAGATCCAGTAAGATAACCTCCTATAAAAATACGTTCTTCCTGTATAGTTATTGCATTAAACCAGTGACATATTTTATTGAGTATGACAATAAAATCGGTCATTTCAATAAAAGGACAAACTGACCAAATAATGGCACTTGTCACAAACAAAAATAATTTACATTTAATATAGAAAAATGAGGTTATAGAACCTAGTCATTATAATTTTTCCCTGCATTTTACGATAATCTTGATTGTACGTTGTGGCATATCTAGTTAGTAAATAAATCAATTGTAACCTCGTGAAAAATATAAAGAAAGAGTATAAATGTACTCTAAGCCTCTCAATAAATGTTTATACACAATCCAGGTTTTCTGAGAACATAGCTAATGGCACTCACATTTGTTAGTGTGATTATTTTATTTTTATTCATAAATACTCTCTTTTTCATGATAATTTTTAATAGATATTATTCATAACGATTTGCTCGACATGTCTCTTCTTTCAAACTGGAGGTAGGTGAAGAGAAAGCCCAATTAATTAACTTGTTTATTTTTATTTTTTCACTTCAACACATTACTCAAGTGACATTAATTATCGTATTCATTATGATTTTGCCTTTCTAGATGCCGCCTCTGAAGGCACAGGAGTTGGTGGTGACGGGGGTATCAAAGCAGGTCTAGATGTTGGTAGTGGAGCAGGAATCAAAGCAGAACTAGGTCTTGGTCGTGGAGCAGGAATCCAAGCGGGTCTAGGTCTTGGTAGTGGATCAGGAATCAAAGCAGAACTAGGTCTTGGTCGTGGAGCAGGAATCAAAGCGGGTCTAGGTCTTGGTAGTGGAGTAGGAATCAAAGGAGGTTTAGTGATTGGTGGTGACGGTTTACGAAATGTACGCGATATTTTATTAGCGAGACGATTAGGTCGTTTACCGCGTGGTATAATCAGCTCCAAAATAGATGGAGGTAAAATCCGTGGAGAAATAGATAGTGGTAGTGAAAGTTCAAGAACTATTAAAAGAGAAGTAATCATAGATCCGGGTCAAGAAGATGTTAAAGAAACAAC
Organism: Schistosoma haematobium; assembly: GCF_000699445.3. Lineage (NCBI taxonomy): Eukaryota > Metazoa > Platyhelminthes > Trematoda > Strigeidida > Schistosomatidae > Schistosoma > Schistosoma haematobium. The sequence goes on along the minus strand of NC_067198.1, from coordinate 29,981,059 downwards.
GCAACGCAAAAAAATTGTCAAAACAAGAGAGATCAAAGAAGTTCCAGTTGAAGATGAATCTTCCACAGAAACACGCAAAAGGACAAACAAGAAAACTACTATTGATGATGATAGTGACAGTGACAGTGCTTCAAGTTCTGAGACAAAGAAAACTGTGAAAAGATCTGTTGTATCTAGTGGCGATTTCGGTGACGAGTCTTCGTGATTCTATTGTCTTATGTTTCTTGTTTCATTGAGATTGATGAGTGAATAAACGAATATGATTAATTATATTATTTGTTTAAACAAGAAAATCAGATTGTTCATCTTAGAACTTATGATTTTGATGTCATTTCAAAAATAAATGCTTTATTATTTCGATTTTAATTGCTACTGTTTTTCAACTAGTAAATTTAGTTTACATCGATAGGAAACTTGTCTACTTTGAATATTGAAAATTTACAATTAATACTAATTTGTGCATGTTGATTAACTGTATCATATATATATATATATATATATATATATATATATATATATATATATATATATATATATATTTGGTAATGCATATCTATCATTATTACTGTGTGTGATATGATCTATCTATATATCTTGATTGGTTGTGATTAACCTATCACTCTATACAGTTAAAATATTTTCCCACTTGACGAGAAACTTACTAACTATTACTAAACTTATTGTACTTTGTAAACACAAAGAAATGTAATGCAGTAATTATATAGACTACTAATTAACATTTAAATTTGTCCTAATGAAGGTGTCTATTAAGATATTATTATGTTCATCAACTCCCCATCGTTTTCAAATAATTCAACCTAGTCAGCTGGAAATGTCATTAGTAGGGAATATTACAAATCTGGGAAATGAAACAATCATTCAGGTATGTGTAGTTCTTGTAAATGTGTATAATGACGTTTATTTGCAGTTATTGTCTTATATATCTTTGAGTTGGTAGTTATATTTGATAATATACTTCTTAAATTGCACCCTTCGTTTCTCGTCAAATATGCTATTCATTATGACGTAAAGAAACATGACTGATGTTGGGAATTTTAAAATCAATGGATATTTAGTAAACTTTGGATATTATTTTATGTTAATTGACTATGTGTTGTTTAATTTCGAACCACATTTGTTTTGTCTCATACTTCTGTATGTGAGTCAGCATGTCATTTGGTTGACACAATTATGAGTAAATGAATAGTATTTATAGTTCTCCAGTATAATTACACTCATGACTGCTAATTACTCATATTCACATTATATCATACCATATTATTCATGTGTCAGTATTCCTTCTATCATTTTATTCACTCAAAATACTGTTTATATAACAACAATCTACTAGTTTGAATTTTGTTTTATATAAAGATAAAATAAGCCGGAAGGTTGATAATAACTAGAGACCACTGAATAGTTGATTCGATTTATTTTGAATCTTCTGAACTATGTGCAGTTATGATTAAATAAGCTGTCAAACTCAGTTGATGTTAATTTTTTTATTATATATATTCCCCGTAATGCGTATAAGCATATTTGAGTGAATAGCTTATTACAGTAGAATTGAGTGTTTACTTTGAATCATTACAATCTCTTAACTTAAAGATACTTTTTTTATTATTTGCGTTATTAATTGCAAGCAGTGTTTTGTTATTTGTTTTAGTGGCAGGAAAATGTTAGATTGATATGCATTTGATCAAGTTCGGATTCGACATCAAGAGCTCAATTTGAATTATTTAATTTAGATTAGTGAAATATGTTATCTTTATTCTCTTTGGCAACATTATCATTGATAAATGTTTGAGTGCGAAACTTGTATTGCCAATAATAAAAATTCTGATTTTGTGTTAACGTGTCAAAATCAATCTATGATAACGAAAGAGGGATTACTTTGACTAATGTACAGTGTAAAACACTAGCCTCAATAATTATCGAACACGGAACAAAGACTCGTGAACTGTAAACATGAAAGAACATAGACTGTCTTCAGTCCTGTTTCTGTTTGCATAGCTCACATATTTACCATTCGTTAGATCTTAGAACACAGACATACTTATCAGCATCCGACAATGGTGGTCTTTCTCAACTTAAAAGCAGCATTTGACTCTGTAGACCGAGTGATACTATGGCAGTGTCTGCCGTTGAAATGTGTACCTCAAAATATATGAACCTTGCGAAGGCTCACTACTCAAACATTTCCAGTTGAATTAGAGCTTGTGGCGAACTGTCATCTGACTTTTCAACCTCATGTGGTGTCCGGCAAGGCTGTCCACTCTCTCCATTGTTGTTCAGTTTCATCATAGACATACTGATGGAAGTAACATTCTCGCCGACTGAATTTTTAGGAACTCATCTCCTACCAGGAGATCCACTTATCGACTTAGAATACGCAGATGACATAGTCCTGTTTGGTGAAGATGCCGATAAAATGCAGTCTTTTGGTAGCACTAAGCAACAATGCCAGAATGTTTGGAATGCGCTTCTCTCCCTCGAAATGCAAGTTGTTGCTTCAGGACTGGTCTGCGTCAACACCTGAACTAAGGATACGGAGTGAAGTAGTCGAACGCGTTGACAACTTCACTTATCTTGGAAGTCTGATCAGCCCTAATGGGTTGGTGTCTGACGAAATCTCATCACGGATTCAAAAAGCTCGTTTGGCTTTTGCCAACTTACGTCACCTGTGGCGAAGGCGAGATATCCGTCTATCAATAAAAGGACGAGTATACTGCACGGCAGTCCGTTCTGTTTTAATCTACGGCAGCGAAACATGGCCTATAAGAGTAGAAGACACTCGTAAGCTACTAGTATTTGACCACAGATGCCTTAGAAATATTGCTCGCATCTGCTGGGATCACCGGGTAAGTAATAGTGAGGTTAGACGCAGGGTATTAGGGAATGATGGTAAATCAGTTGACGAGGTTGTGAATCTTCATCGACTGAGATGGTTGGGCCACGTGTTACGTATGCCTGAACACCGATTACCACGACGTGCAATGTTAACGGGTGTTAGAGATGGTTGGAAGAAAATTGGGGGCGGCCAAACCAAAACGTGGCATCAGTGCTTGAAGTCACTAACTTCTAGTCTGAGCCATGTTGGTAGATGCAGACTACTTGGTTGGGGTCCGCATGACCATCGTAACCAATGGTTGGAGACTCTTGGTGACATGGCTCAGAATCGGTCACAATGGAGTAGGTGTACACACTCTTTGTTTTCCCTTAAACTATGAGATTACAATTACTTTATACTTTTCCTTCTACTAACTAATTCTTTTTCCCTGTATCATACCCTTATGTGCAACCTTTTTTCTATGCAGTACTGCCATTGAAGTAACTGCTTCTATGAATTTGGTGTTCATCTCGCTATGCTAATGAGGTACGGAAACTTGAACCAATGCATATATGTACCTGGTCCTACGTTCTAAATGACTAAGTAAATTATTGTTGTTATGATGACAAGTGCTTACCTAATCAGGTGGATTAAAGTATAAAAAATTAATTGCTTAATTAATAGTTTATTAATAAAAGGAAATTGTGAACTGATATAAATATTTTACAAAGTTATAGCAGTTACAGGAAATAAGAAGTGGATAAGTACATTCTTCCATAAGCACTGATCACCTGGTGGATGTATAATAAGAAAAGTAATTTACAAAATTATGCACGGATTTTAAATCAGTATTAACTTTTCATCATCTAACAAAATCTGTATTGAAAATCTTATTAAAAGCTCTCCATTTATTTCTTACTTTATTAGCTTTGATCAATAAATATATACCCTTAATCAATTTATTGATCCATTATAAACTATTTAAATGAGCAACTGGATTGGTTTACTACTGAAAAAACTCATTTTAATTTCGTAAATTCTTATATCGATTTTCATGTTTTTCCTTCTTTCTTTAAATGAAACTATGGCATCAGGTTTAGAAATCTTATCGCTCTATTATAATATTTCAAAAAATGATTTGTATTTGTTTCTCATAATACCGGGATCGGTAAAAATAAATGTTCTGTTACATACATACACTAAAGTCGAGACCAGATTTAAATGGCACAATGGGGCCTTTAAATATATATATATATATATATCAAACTTTATTTTACAATCATAACGTAAATAAATGCGATTTATAAACAATCCGATTTTCACTACATCGCTGTTTAATTCGTAATTAAGTTACTGAAGGGACAATTTCAAGTTTTGTCATTCTTTATTATGAAATTAATCAAATCTACTAAAATAGTCCAAACTTCGGGTTTATAGTTCGACTACTAGCCACCGCCCAATTTCAATAAACACTTGTGATTAAATAATTTAAAATAGTTTAAGAGTACTTTTTAAGAATAAGATTTATATTAGAATCTTGATTTTATAAAAATATTCAACACCTTTTTTTGGAGTTATTTATTCTGAAATGAATGTAAGTAAACAGAATACCTCAGTGATTTATCTGTTAAAGTAGAACTAGTTTCCTTATTTCAACTGTACTGCATGGAAATAATCTGATTTCAGTTCTAATTGATGTTAAAGCTCAACTAATTAGATTCTATAGTGTGAAATTCAATCTTAGAGTATTTATTTCGTATATGATCCACTGGTATAAATGCTTTCTTCAACACTTTTCAGCTTCTTTAATACAATCACTTCAAAAATGTTCACATTAATTTTCTCGCTTATCGAGCATTATTTTATTCATAGGTAATTGTCTACATTTTCGACATATCCAGAAATTACTACTTTGTTAAATTTAAGTAGTATTTCAACTTATTTCACCATAACAAACTGTAAATCATTAAAACAAAAGAATGAAGAATTATTCAGATTATTGTAAACAAATATCGGAGTTATATGTTTATAACAATCAGTTTATAAACAACTAATTAATTTTATTTAACATAAAAACTTAATCAAGTCAACATTTCATATTGGTCATCTTAACATTATTGATTTTTATTATCAGAATGGGTTTTGTGGAGATTTTGAGAAATTTCACTGGTTGAAATCATGAGTCCATTGAAGTTAGACCATCCTATTGTGGGACTTTTCAGCAGTGAGCATCCATGATCCCGCCCCCGCGAGATTCGATGGGTGCGCACTGCTGAGGAGTCTCATACTAGGACGAAACGGCCATCCAGTACTTCCAGGTTTTCCATGGTGGTCTAGCTTCAATGGACTCATGATTTCAACCAGTGAAATTACTGATTTTATTTAATTTTACATTCTTTAATTCACATGTTATAATTTTTACACGATGTGTTTTGTCTTAAATCTGACCATATTTTCTGGGCTATTAATTTGGATATATAGTTGTAGAATTTGAAGAGAATTAATTGAAAAGAATATTCTTCATTCAAATATCTGTGTTTTAAAACAATACTAACTCGTCAGATTTACTTCTGTACATTGTTCTTATGTTGCAACATATTTTCTCTACTAGTATCATCACATTTTAATTTTTTAATTTAATTCAATTGATTGTCGATTAGTTATTAATTGTATGCTGCCTATTTCATTGTTGTGTTCTAATATCATCAATAAATCACCAATATAGATACCAATCAATATGTTATAGTGTATCAAATCTTTTTGTTACCAGCAAAATTTAGCTAAATATCAATATGTACTTGACACTTACCAATGTTTGGTCACGTAATCCATTTCATTGTTATCAAAGACTCAAAAATTATCTTTATTGATTGAGTAATATATATATATATATATATATATATATATATATATATATATATATATATATATATATAATTGTAAATTAGAGTGAAATTTGATGCAGATTTAATAGAAAACAATACTGTTTACTTATATTTATTGTTCTGATTTATTATTTTATTTGGCGAATAGACAGGAATAGATTAGGTGTAAAAGAAAAAGAAAAGTTATTCTGTTCTGAATCTCTAGTAGGAGTTATTTATGATAATCTTTAGTTTAAATCCTACCGATAATTATTACTACATTAACTGTTGAACATAAATTATTTATTCCCAATATTCACATATTACTTATGACCTTAAATTCTATGGCGTAGTTTTTAAAACGTTTAAAATAACAATTCAGATATTATTACAAAAGGAGATAACAAATAGAGGAAAAACTTTTTAGTTGTAGACAAAAATATAAATTATTTCTTGTTGAATATTCAATGACGGGAGAATATTGAACAAATGGAGAGAATAGAAAACTGTTATATAGATTGAGAAAAGAGATTAATGACTGTTATCAAGATGAGATCAATAATAACAACGATTTTATTTATTATCAGTTTCAACCCACTAGATAGATAGGTTATTAAAGTAAAATCGGCCTGAGATCACTGAAAGCGTGTTCAAAAGTAAAGACAGAGTAGTTTAAAGAGTTTAAAAAAATCATAAATATAATTAATGATATTCATTTGAAAGTTTATCGACTTTCTTGAATACATTATTTTAATGTGACTTTCTTGGACATGTTATACAAATATCAACCCAACGGATTCCACATCGACCATAATTTGCCAAAGATGGCTTGGAGGAAAAAAAGCATAGACAAAGACGGCAGGTGGTATAACCCCATGGTATAAACAAATGGATGTATAGCATTCTGACATTATAGTCCATAGAGAATTCGTGGTTGGGTTCATAACGACAGTATAATTCACTGACTTCAGATCCTATGAGATACGGCTAAGAATAGAGGCCGTAGCTATTCTGGAGTAGTTTATCACTACATTCTGTATAAAATTGAGATAATCTATTCTAACTGAAAGAAATATTTCTTCACTGGATTTTAACTGAGCTAGTGTTTCATCTTATAAAATAGCATTCTTGCTTATCTATTGATAAGTTACATCCATCTTCCCTATTATTTTTCTTCATAATTTTATCATGTCACTTTACGGTTCCATATTTTACCACAATTTATGTGCTATCAGTAAATAAATGTAAAAGATTGCGAATATATGTATTCCTAGAACCGAAATCCGAAAGTCTAGAACTTGTTGAAAAGTAAGATCATAACAATGTGGTTAACAATAATCTCCAAGTTAAACATTGAAGATTTACCAAACGTGAAATCATTTGAAAAATGATAGTTGGTAAACACGTAAATGTCAAAGAATGTAGTTATGATAATGAATGAAACTCACATATCAAGTACGTGTTTATGTGCTTGGCTTTTAGCCACATTGCGGTAGTGGTGCAAATCGGTTGAAAAAAGCAAAGTAGATGGTGTGAAGCTTAGTCTTTGGGTTGATTAGAAACCGAATACTTTGAGTACTGAACCACCCGTCTGTTTATATATGACACACGCTATTGATCAGCTAAATTTCAACCAGTATAGTGATCCCCAATACACTATTCGGCTTTAAATGTCGGACAATCAAACAATAAGCACGAATAGACACTCACACACTTAACTCTCGACAGACTATATATGCAAATTACTCCTTTTACCGTTGTTATTTTTTTATGGGGTAAGCTCATTTCATTATTAATAACCAAATTAGATAGCTTTCCGCTTTCCAAAGGGTAACAGGGAATAATGACGGAAAGTATCATGTGTTCAAAAGCAAAATAAATATATACTGAACGGAAGTCATTTATGAGAATAACTAACAAGGCGACAATCGACAAAGGAGTACGTGTCCCGGAAACCGAATTATCGGCTAACGTTAAAACCTTTCGTTTATTGAACAGTTCATTATGCATTATAAAATAAATAAACAAAACAATTACTTTTATTGTGAACATTTGTGGCTCAAATTGATTTATCAATCACAAATGTACATAGTACTTTGTGGATTTCGAATGATCTAATTAGCCGAACTGTCAGATAAATTTATTTCCCTTCAACGTAAACAAAATAACTATAAACAATAATCAATTATTGTAGTGATATTCGACAGTTTATTGATCCGTTCATTCAAACAATCCTATATAGATTCAGTGTAAACACCTGTATAAACAAATATATATGGAGGTAAATGTTCGTGACTTGCGAATTGCAAGAGGACTCTACGCTGATAATGAAAATATTCAAAGTTTGTCCTACTATGTACACACAACTGACGACGAATTCCATTTCAGATTACTATATTATTGTGTCTTTGCATATATATGTCTTTCGATGAAGTAAATTGTGCTCCAGAAAGTAAGTTCTGCATCTATACTATTATGATTTTGCTTTGTACACAAATGGAAATCTTCTTAAGATTGGTTCCAACTAATGTTAAGATAACTTAAGTAAACCATAATTCGAGGTTATTACACAAATTGGTTTAGATAGTTATGACCGGTAGTAATGTTAACTGAATTGTTTCAACTGATGAAATTTTTCAAAGTATCCCATTATTTTTTATATTAGTTGTTCAAAGTCATTTGGTTAATAGAACTCATGATTTTGAAAATGTAACAAATCAAACTATACTCACTTGGCATGATTGATAAACCCAAATCAGCAATGAGTACTTGACCAAACTGAAGACCACACACTACGCTTATGATCAAACAAAAATAAAAATAATGAAAACTTAAAGAACCACTGTTGACACGATTCTATGCCAATGACTAAAATGGGAAAGCTGAGGTTGGTTATTTTTCTAATCATAGGTATTAGTAATATTTTTACTTATTGGTCTATCCATTGAAAGAATGAACAGCCATTAGTTAACTAGTAGCTGACCATACTATATATTTACTAATTATACTATTTGATTGCACTCAGCTCGGTAAATAGACAGTGAGCTATGGCTTTGTTTATCTAGTGAGCAAGATTGAAACTAAGAGTTTAGACTACGTAAACCATGAACGTCTATAACTAGCAAAAAATCCCATATTAATGCGCACATAGAATAGATGGGATATGGCTAGCGACGGGATCCAGGATGCGTGTTTCATCCTACTTAGAATTCATCAGCCAGATATACTTAAACCCAAGAGCTGATGTTTACTTTGGTACTGGAATCTATTATCTTTAGCTTCGAACCCTCAAAAAGTTATCTCTTTAGATGCTGAGTCCAGATAGCCACTCACTTGTGAGACGGATATGCACCTTAATCTAATATTGAGTGGTTGTAATATACAGTTTAGGTTAACACCATCCGTTCATGAAGTAAATTATTACTACGAGCCAGTTTGAAATACATATCAATCTATCCTGTTGTATATATCATCTTAGATTTATTTATACTCTCACGATTAATTTTAATTCATTTCAGAAAACAATGGAGGATCATCAGATGACGACTCTCCAGCACCGGTTGTTACTGTACAAAAGAATCGATTATATGTACCTACGTACTTATATAAACATAAAGCTAATTAGCTCTTCTAGCCAGTTCCTGTGACAAAAACCAACACCTTTATCAACATATCAGCCTAGACATTTAGATGACAGTTATTGTAATACTTCTTGTGTTAATATAAAAGGTTTGGTTTCTAAATCACTTGATTTATGTCTTCTGTGAAAACAGAATCCTGTTAGATTAATTTAGTTTGTGACACTAACTTTCAGAAAAATACCCCGCTCCTGAATATTTCAAGCAGACAACCAAAGAATGAGAATTTTTCTCTCTTAACTCGGCGCAGTTGACCTACAGAAAGCTGAATCTCTGCTTGAAAATTTATTAAATCCAACAGAAAATCATTATGTATTGCTACGGTGTATTAATGTATGAGTAATGTGCATGGAAACAGGACGAAAAATTCACATAATAGAACATTCCCCCAAAAATGTAGAAAGTCGATCAACCAGTGGTAAATATAGAAGATAAAGTATCGGGAAATCTAAGCGAAAACCTTAATTACACGACCAAGAAGTAGTAATCGAAACAAACATTGAGAATTGGCATGGTTAGGAAACTAAGGCAAAACGATATGCGCACAATCTTGAGTCGATAGAAACCCTATCCAGCATTATAATTTCCTTTGGCAAAAAGACACTTTGCAGTGGATTAGCATTGACATAATTCCTTAGGCTTTGTATATCAAGCACCCTGATAACCGTTGAATAAATCCCAACGGTGTCTAAATTTAGAAGGCAGCACAAAGCGCCAACCAGTTTATTATTGAAAAGTACAGATCAATAAGCTATAAACACGCCGAGAGAATTCGAGCAGAAAAGCTGACGCGCACAAGCGAGCGAATATAGAAACGAATTAAGAGTAGAATCAATTAATAAGATTCGAGTACATACATATATATGGAAAGTGATGCGAAGTGCAGACTGTCATTGGAAAAATGGAAAACGATGAGACGGAGAAAGCAACAAACCAACTCGTTTTGACAAACGAGACTCAATATTTATAGTTAAACAAAAATAAGCTACAGACATGTGATAAGTATGATAAGCAATACACACACATACGTCCATATCAAGATTAGTAAGCGAATAATTGACAAGGTCAAAATGTCACTCAAAAAGAGTGACAAACGGAAAAGCAAGATTCTCCGATACAACGTAACATGCACCAATAAATTACACTTGACGGAGAAGCTTTGGACGATGTAAAAACATTTACATATCTGGGCAGCATCATTGATGAGCACGATGGATCTGATGCAGATGTGAAGTCGTGGATCGGCAAAGCATGAGTAGCATATCTACAACTGAAGGACATCTGGAACTCAAAACAACTGTCAACCAACACAAAGGTCAGAATTTTCAATACAAATGTCAAGACAGTTCTACTGTATGTGGTGGAAACCTGGAGAACTACGAAAGCCATCATCCAGAAGATACAAGTGTATATTAACAGTTGCCTGTGCAAAATACTTAGAATCCGTTGGCCAGACACTATTAGCAATAACCTACTGTGGGAGAGGACAAACCAGATTCCAGTGGAAGAAGAAATCAGGAAGAAACACTGGGAGTGTATAGAACCTACATTGAGGAAAGTATCCAACTGCGTCACAAGACAAGCCCTCACTTGGAATCATCAGGGCCAAAGGGGAAGATCAAAGAACACATTACACCGAGAAATGGAGACAAACATGAGAAGAATGAACAATAATTGGATAGAGTTAGAAAGAAAGGCCCAGGACAGATTGGGTTGGAGAAAGCTGGTTGGTGGCCAATGCTCCATTGGGGGGTAACAGGCGTAAGTAAGTAAACTGGTCTGTCCGGAAGCTAGAATAACCTATATGGCCTTGACATGGTACAATACAATTTATATGTAACTCGGAATTATCCATGTGCAACCCCACGAAGATCTGATAAAAGCACAAATCTTAACTTCGGGACCTACTACTCACACCAATAATTCGATAAAAAAAGAAAACATCTCTGATGTTTAATATTAAATGGAACCCAACAATGTAACAATACAACAGAAGTTACGCAAGCTAAGTGACCAACGTATTTCTATGAGACTAGAAACAGGTGAAAATAACATTGCTTCGAATTTGAAGAACCAGTATATTGAGGCTTAAACAAACACTCTAATTTCACTTGAAAGAATTACGGGTGAAATTGCCCACCAAAGATCAGTCAGTATATTTTATCGTTATTAGCAACAGGAAAGCATCAAATTGTTCTTTTATTGAGAAAATCGTAAGTACTTACTAAGCGAGTTTTAGATCGCACATCACTCAGCTGAACAGAACTTACTGTTGAACATGAGCTTCACTCTAGCCTCAATTAACGATTTTCATTCCAGTTGAAACAACAGGCTTGTAACTTTTACTGCAATGTCAACAGAAGTGGGGTGAAGATCTACATTACGAAGAAAAGTTCGAAAACTATAACCGTCATTTGTAAGCTATTCTATTAACTAAAGAGAACAGGTTCAGGAGCATAACTCTAAGCCGGTTCCTATGCATGGGTTAGTAATACCACATACGTAAAGCAACTTTGAACCTGTAATTTAATAATTGAAATCGAGAGGTTTGAACATTATAACACAACATATTTACCACAACTTGGGGCTAGTAAACCATCACACAACCACTAATACTATAACCAAGCAAAAATAAATGAAAACAATATTCATCTATCCACGTGGAGACAATAAACATACAATATATTAACCAAAATTAATTGAAAATAACAATTTGTGACAAGTCACTTAAAGTGGTATGTTTTTGAAATACGGAAGTTCACGGCGCCAAATTGTTTCTAGCGCATCAAGAGCTTTCTGCCCAAGAGGCAAATCACCATAACGATCCACGAATGATTGTATTACACCGGCATAAGTTGTAGGATACGATATTAGTTCAACACCATGAGGGGTTTTACGGAGTCCAGGTTGAACGAAAATAGGTCGAGGTTTTTTGCGATTAATCACAATTTGGCGCAATTTAATATGTTCTGGTAGCAATTGACAATAATGCTGGAAGAAGGCGCAACCATCTTTAGCATTGGCTGTACTTTTATAATACTGAAACAAAAGAATTAAGAGAAAGCACTCAGTGAGTGAAACTTTAGAAAATAATTATACTACCAAGAAATAGTTCGTCAGCTACTCATTCATCATCGAGATAGAGTCTGGCACATAAACGATTTGTGCAAAGTTGTCATATCACGTTGTTCGAATATGCTATTAATCCAGACTTTCAAAGTCAACATACGAAAGCAACCATACATAGAGTAGCATCTAGCATGAATGCACTCATCCACGTTGCCATACATTTTATCAGTATAATCAGAAAACCAAGAAAATCAAATATTGATAAATAAAATAATGATAACACTTGTCGAGAACGAAAGAAGAGGCTTGAAAGATGAGTGGAATATATGAAGTAATAAACAACTTAGGATTTTAGAAACCAGAGATGATTGTATTTGGGCCACTTTGACTTATCTTAAGTCATAACACTTGCAATATTAGAATGGTCTAATTCTGAAATCCAGGTAAATAATTGGCACTGGAGTGAACTGTTCACTAACTGGTTGCACAGGACGAAAAGCGAATGTCAGGCGTTTTAACCGGATTCCAAACCAATGGTGCACATGGGCTCCAGTATCCTGCGGGAACAAATGGCGTGTGAACCAATTGTTGGTCACCGGCTTCCATGGGACTGCATCTCCTCACGATGCTCCACTGCCTTGTGGATCAGACCTTCAGGTCGAAGGCTCGGGGAGTGGCCCTCTAAGAAAACTGCCTGCTTCGGTTTGGGCACCCGGGCAGCATCACAACCCTCACACATGTCGAATGAGATTTGTGTGGCGCATATGTATTTGGTGCCTCCTTGTACCAATATCTATGTGTTAAAATAATAAAATTTGACAATGAATAACAATAATTGTATTCAAGAAGCTTTCTTAGAAACATTGGACCAAAAGTCAGTGGTATTATAAACTGATATCATGCCACGACATATAATTCATTAATCTTATTTGTATCAACTCTTGAGGTCTCCAGAATGGCACAGTAGTAATGTACCAGTATATGCACATGCACAATACATATCTACTCATAAGAATCCATAAAAACATGAAATGAAAAGGTCTCACCTGAATTTTTCGTAAAAATTCGCCAATTGCCGGACGACCCACTGTCAAAAGCTTTTGGCGATCTAAGAAAATAGTTAAATCAGGTTCACCATCATCACCAACTATTTCGTCTACACGTACCAGCGAATTGTCAGCTTCAATTAAAACCTAGTGAAGAATAAACAGTATATCTAAAATTGACATAACAGTCAGGAGTAATATACGTAACATTTAGTGATAATGAAGAAATGAGAGAAATTATAGAGATGCTAACTACCTACACCAATAGACACTACGATTTTCAAAGATTGGCACAAGTAATCGGATGCTAAAATGCTTCCTCTGATAAGAATTCACGAATCAATCAATTATTTGCTTAAATTCACACATATGACGCGATAAAAGTAATGATATTGATAAAAACATTAACGTAACAAAACTATATTGCATTATAAGCTTAAGAAAAAGATGATGAACGTAATTTTACAGAAAATGGAGTTTTATCGTTCAGCTAGTATAACTTAGAAGAATGTCAATAATACGAAGACAGAAAGCAGGAAGTACTATGGGTTATAAAAAGATACACCTAGTTGAATAACCATCATGATAAAAATTGAGTTGAGAGATTTAACTCGCAGAAAGCATAGTATTCTCTCATCATTAATCATTTTACGGCATAATGACCAGAGAGAAAATGTATTAAGTGTTTTATTTGAGCATACATCTAGACCAACCAACGAAAATACAAGCTCAAGAAAACGGAAAGGTGGTGGCGTATTTTACTAAACAGGAAGTTTCACGAAGTGGAAGTTCAGTGTAACTTGCAAAACTTTCTGAAAACACTTACCCGCAAAATCACATAACGAGCACAGCAATGTGCCTGACGCCAAGAACCAATATCGCCAGCGTTTTCTGCAGGTGAATAGAATTCCATAGAAGTTACGCCTGAACGAACCATGGACAACCAATTAACGTAGACAACATCTGGAACACTGTCTGTAGAGCAATTAGTATTAAGATTAAACTGTTCCAAGACAAGTGGTAAATTGCATAGATAAATTCCAATACATTCAGCTCGACATTCTTCAATTGCCGAAGACAAACTCGAAAATTTGCTGTCGTATGTTTCGCCTGGTCCATACCTTAAGAGTTAAAGAAAATACCATTGATGAAAGTCATTGTCAGGAATATTACCAAAAAAATATGTATATGATTGACTGTTCGTACCCAATACGAAGTTATAAGTCAAGAAAAATTGCTATAATCACACTGTTTTATGATCAACACGTAATTTCCTTCACTTTCACAACGATGACACATATTCACTAATAATCAGGCTGGCTCTCCGAACAGATACGTATGAAAATATGACATTAATATCGACCTGAATAGTGCTAACATTGGGTGATCATAAATACCAATTATAATTAGTTCGTAACAAATTCCAAATTGAAAGTAAAGACCCCTACTTAAACTGTTAGTTTAAATGTAAAAAGACAGTCAGTACATAATATTCCTTCTATAGGAATCTGTCGAGATCGAATCCTGTATCTTGACTACGCATAACAAGATCTACTAATTAGTTTCACCTATAATCGTAAATCAAACTATTCAGAATACTGTTTTTTTACTGTGTATACTCCTACACATAATCTTGTGAGCGTTAACTTTACAGTTACGGCAAAAGTTGGGAATAATGCACAGATACTGCAATGTATTGTTCTGAGTAGATTACGACAGAAACTAAAACGACAGAGAATGTGTTTACGCTACAATCCATTGAAAACTTTCAATAAGTCAAAAATGAAATAACAAAGAATGTACATTGGAAACGACCGATAAGGACACTAATTTGACACGAACCGGTTACTCGAATGGATTTGAGTTATCTACTTATTCTATTATCTTAATAATAAGCCAGCAATTGACTAACGCTGCCTTCATAAGCAGATAGAGGCTTTCCTATTTTAGTTTAAACGAACTGAGCCATATTTCCACTAGACTTATGAGTTATTACAAGGAAGTATTTAAGTGTATATGCTGCAAAATCGAACCATGAGATTATTTACATTTCCATTAGTGGCAGGTCTAACCAAGAAGTCGGTGGCTGTTTCCCACAATCAACGACCGATATAATATAAGTGCCTTAACGACCTCACAGATTTACCTGTTGCACCGAGGTTTGGTGATACTACTCAGCTGCTGAGATCAAAATGGACAAACGTGGATGCAATGAATGGAAGTCAAGTCCCTAGATCATGGTTGCGCACACATAAACACAAAATCCTGTGTTCTGGCCTTGTAATGACCAAGTGAACTAGGTAAAAATGATAGGTTGACTAATGAGGCAATATATCTGCATCAACTGAGATGCTTGTGACATGTTTCACGTATCTCCGATTACGGCTTAACTCGACGGGAGATGTTATCCGGCGAAGTAGGTTGAAAGAAAACAAAGGAGCGATCAAAGAAAAACACGGCATCAGTCCATAATAATTGATTATCGGACTGAACCAAATTGGTGGGTATACAATACACGACCGGGGTCCACGTAGTAATCGTAACCGTTGGTTAAAGGCCGAATAAAATGGCTAGACGTTGTTTCCAATAGCGTAGATGCATCCGTACAATATCTTCCCCCAAATTCTTAGCTTCTGAATTCCGCACAATTTTTATTTATTTCACTAATTTACATTATTTTGAGTCGTATTTTCGATGCTTAATATTTCCTAATACCACTAATACAGTTACTACCTCTACTACTCTGGAATTTGACCTAACAATTTCATCTGGCTGTGCTGAAGCATGACAACTTGAACCAGTGTACTTATGTATCAGGTTTTTACTTTATTTATATGAACATAAATATTGGTACAAAGGTGGACCAAATACATATGTGCAGTACAAATCACATGATTTGTGTGTGGGATGTTATACTGCCCGGGTGCCCAGATGGAAGGTGGTTTTGTTAGGAGGTCAAACACAGAGCCTTCGACCTAAAGGTCTGATCCGCAAGGCAGTGGGGCAACGTCAGGAGATGCAATCACGTGGTAGCCGGTGATCAACAATTGGTTTATATGCCTTTTGTTCTCTCAGAATCCTGGAGCCCATATGTACCAGGATTTTCCAACTTCCCAAAGTGAACTCTCCATATCCACCGGCCCAGTTAAAGCGCGGGACATTCGTTTTCCGTCCTCTCAACTTCATAAACAACACTAGTACCGCGAGAAGGCGGTGAGTAGGACTTTCCCGGCAGTGGCTGTATGAGCACAGCCATGTGAGAGCATTTCGAGAGGGAAAGCGAACCCTCCCCACCATCAGCCGTACCAGGGCATTTGGGGGGCTCTACGCCGCGAGTGACTGGTGTTAACGATAAAAATAAAAAGGGAACAAAAGTTTTGTGAGTTCGAGTGCGAATAGATATACAAGTGGGTGACACTTCCTTATTGTCCATACTTCAAAATATGCTTATCTCAATCTACCTATATTACGATGAAAATACAAGCCGGTTAAGGAAAGGCTAAAAGTCGTAACATAACATCACTAATTTGCCACCTTGTCATTTTTGTACCATATTCACAGTTTACTTTTCCACTAACGTTGATATTACTATTTCGTTGATTTCTTGTCACTGATGTGAATCGCAGCAACTTAGACAGAAGCACGTTCCTGTCATCTTAAATTGTCATAACTACCTGCATATGCTCACGTTTAATGTGCTACAATTTTTTGACACTAGTTAATTGGATATCTATAGCAAATATCTCGAGCGGATAGATCTAAGTTTACACTAACGGCTAGAATTATATACCACTTGTTACTTGGTATATATAAGAAAATAGGGAAGGTAGCAATAATAGTAACCATAGGAAAGTGAAAGTAACCGACATACCAACTGCGTATGGGACCTCCACTTATGATATCTTTCGTAGAATTTGTGTCAAAATTCAGTATTCCATCGCCACTACGTTGAAAGAGCTTCCCAGAACCATGGCCTAACAATTCATGAAGTCCAACTTGAAGTTCGAAAGAACTCTCCGCATGATCCACATACAACTTCTTGTCTTCCTCTCGGAGAAATTCTGATTTAGGGTCCTAATACGAAAAATAGGTTATACAAACAGACTTTACCTTGAAGCGAGCACTGAGTACATTCCCCAAGGATACATTTTTAAATCCATCAACTTGGCGCACATCATCATAGTTAGGAATATTAATTCCAACAGGGATTCCTGAGGTTGCAAACGTTACTACGTCCAAACTTGTAAAGTCTGGTTGTAAGAACCTGTCTTTTTCGTAAGTAGAAGGCCATGGCAAATTAGATAACAATTCAACAGCATTGTCTACTAGCCGCTGAAATTTAGATGACATTGATCGATTCACAACTGCGACAAATGACTCGAACTCTGCACGTACACCTAAAGGATCACGATAAGTTTCAATAAAGCCAATGTAATTTTCAACCACAGGGCATTTGTCCTTGACCCATAGTCTAGAAGCATCTTTGTGAGAGTCTAAGGACCCAGTATAAAAGCTCTGAGCATAATGATCCCACATTTCTGATTCGATTTTGTTAAGAGAGTGTGCTTTGGCATCTAAAGAGCAGTCAACCAGTAACTCCATAAGTTCGCAGTAGTCACCGTACTCGAGCTGCAAAGAAGTTCCCGAAGGAAGGGCATCAAAATGCACAGGTTGAATTTTTTCTCAGCCGACGCAAACCGAATCGAATAAACTTTGGAGTTGGAGTTACTACTCTTAAAAAGTCGGGTATTATACGCTTCAATTTTAACGTTTTCCAGATATTTTTGAACTAGTTCAGCATCACTTCGAATACAGTCTTCAGAGTAATAAGACGTTATTTCAGTGGGACTAAAACCAAGGCGTAAACGGCGAGGACTTAACGAATAGATGGCTGGAGCTATTTCTTTCCATAAAGCTTTAAGACCAGTTTCTGAATTAGAAAATTCACTACTCAACGATAAAAATTCTGTTACCCTGTCGACATTGATAGCTGGGATGAACTTGGTGTCCCCAAAAGACAGGTAATTCCCGAAATTACCCAGCACTGAGGCGAAATAAGATAAAATGTGGGTTATTTCCTCATCGGAAAAATTATTTTTGTCGCTTTTTCAACAAAGGAATGTACGTTCTCCAAATGGAAAAAGCGACTGACAAACAAAAATATTCCAGCAGACTCAGGAGATGTTTGAATTAATCCTATGAGACCTCCAATCCAAGACGCTTGTGTGCAGCTGAAAACATAATCCTTTTCCACATTGCTAAGTGATTTGAACGCTTCAGTAACATCAAGAAAATGCACGGGAGGAGGCACATTGATATAGAAGTCCATATTACGATAAAGTATATGCTGTTTGCAAGCTCTGAGTATGTTAACAGATTGAAGATAGCGTATTGCTGGTCTGAAGATAGACTGGAAGTGAGAGAAAACCTACAAGGGATGTAAAGAGTAATTCTGATAATAGTAACTCACAAAGATGAAATCCAGAACATGATAAAAGTTTGTATTGACCACTAATTAGACAAAACAAAGGGGTGCAGTTATACCAGATGAGTTAAGAGAATCGCACAAACCGTGATATCCTACTAAAATTGATGGAATCCCTTCTCCAATAAATCTCTACAACCTTGCTGAACCAAAGTGGCTCTCAAAGGACCACCTAGATCAATATAAAGCATATCCAGCAAAAATCTGAATGTAATACGGGTTCTATGAAACACATTGATTTGGATATATATGTAACCAGTGTTATTACACTACCTATTTACTTGTCGAATACAAAAGGACAAGCCAAAACAATACTGGGTCAACAAGTTTTTACAGATGACTACATATATCACGAAACACTACTAAGTATCTCACCACACAATAAGATGTACATCCAATCTTATAAAGCACTACGTGGCAGAAATGCATATAAAAACTCAAACCAAATTAATTGACGTACTAGGCATCAGATATACGGCATTAATCTTGAAATCTTTAGTCCTGGGTAATAATGATAGGTTTATTAACCTATAAAAGTAGATCACAAGTTATCGTGTCAAGAATCTGAGTGGTTGGAACAATCTTTGTAAGTGTAAGCTGACTAGATTATTTTCAACCCGTTAAATACAAATTTAAAAGCAAAAGGAGCCGACTCATGAAATTACACTCAGTCCCCAGCTGAGAAGAAACTATGATGTAAGCCCACTCTTCCCGCCAAAAGGTTTAAATGGTTGTGGACAGAATAGAAGAAGCTTTCGCTTAACAGTCTTCCGGGTCTAATAGCAGTGGATCACCAACACATCCAGACAGGAACCTAGGTATATTAACGATAATAGAGGAAAGAAAGAAATTGGTAAATCATGGTAAGACACTAGCCGTAGTCCTGAAGAATAGGTCCAGTTTCCTCTTAAGGAAGTCCCTTGAACTAGCTCGGCTGACAGCGAATTCTAGCACTTGACAACTTTCTAGGAGTAGAAGTTGTGTCTACAGTTCGTTCTTCCATGTTGTGTCTCCAGTTTCTGAGTGTTACCTCTTAGGTTTGTGTTGGAGCTAAACTTAAGTAGGTGTTTAAGGGGATGTCCAGAAGTGCTAAGGATGCTGTAAGGCCACATCTAAGACGTCTGTACTCTAATGGGTGAAGATTTATTGATTGGAGGCGCTCTTCATAAGGCTTGAATTTAAGTCCCCGAACTGATTTCGTAGCTCGCCGCTGGATACGCTCAGGAGTGTCCTTATTCTTTTGGAGTGATGCAGGCAATACTACGTTTCCGTACTCTAACTGGGGACGAATAAAACTGTTGAAGATTATGTGGAAAGTTCTTCCGTCAAACTGGCCAAAAATGCGCCTCAATGTTACCAGTTTGAGGTTCGCTCGAAAAGTATTTTTGTCAGTTTGCGTAAAACTTCAGATCATAGGGTACCAGCACTCCTAAATCTTTTTCAACTTTAAATATTTCTAGAGGGGAGTTGTCCAAGTTGTAACTGTAGTCTACAACATGTCTCAGGTGGACTACTCTACACTTTAAAGTGTTAAGGTTAAGTCCGTTGTCATACCTCCTGAAGTGCCAGTATATCCTTTCGGTTGCATATCTCTCTCTAAGGTTTCACATCATCAGCCAAAAGTAATAGGTCAAACGATACTTGTTATGAAAGATCGTGTATATAAATCAAGAGAAGAAGAGATCCTAGTACTGGACCTTAGGGAACTCCACTAGGACATTTCATAGTCTGAGATAAAGTGAGGTTAACCCTGACCTTAAAATGTCGATTTTTCAATTATGAATGGAGCCAATCAATTAGAGGTGATTTAGTACCCAATCGTTTGAGCCTACTGGTAAGACATATATGGTTGACCCTGTCAAAAGATTTTGAGAAGTTATACCGTCTTCTTTTCTTCATTTATCTTTCTGTACAGCGTATGAAAGCTTTTGTTATCAGTTTGGCCAGATTCTGTTTCATCGAGATACATCTTGACAAGGGATTCAAGAAGATTTTGAAACATGGTATTACTTTGAGAAATAAGAGTCAATGAACCCGATTTCTTCAGGAATACCATTAACTAATCCACTCGATTGTAAAAATAGACAAAGCGAAGGGTATTTCGAAAACACATAAACAACCATAGTGACAAATAGATATCGAAAATACATATTTTTATAAGTTTTCGACAATGGTGCTGACCTTATTAATCTTGCCGGACACATTCTAAGCTGTAGGAAATCGGTCAAACATCCATACGAAACTACGTTTGGGTACACGTCTTATGAAAACTGACCAGCTAATATTTCTGAAAATACGAAATTCCGGTGTTTTTCAAGTTCATCTACACATCACATCATTCTCGGCATCTAGTTTGATTGGCTTTGGTATCGTTATATATGAGGAGGTTTCCGATATTAGCATTGTTGAGCACTGTAAATGTGACATCTTCATTATCTTTTATAAAGTGTGGTAGAAAGTGTTTATAAGTGAATCTGTTTCTTTCACCAAACTATTTGTTGTCTCTCATTATCTCAGGGTGTCGCCGTTACTTCCTGTCAGTCAAGTTCCATGAGGTAATAGATTGGTTTTCGCTATAGTTGTTCTAATCGAGTCCTGTATATTTTAGCTTGGTAACTATAGTCTTTCCAGTTTCACAACAAGGGTTTGACAAATTTTCTGATACGAGCGTGAGAATCATGAGCTTGCAGTAGCTTTTAGAGACCCTTGGGAAATTTAGTCTCCCCAATCATATCTCTCTTTGTCATGCATTCATGTGTTAACTTCGATTTTTGATCCAAAGTCGTGACAAATTAAATATAAAACAAATGGACAATGGACTGAAGTTAAAAGCAGTGGCAAAAAAATTAGCAAGCACCCATTTATTGATCGTAATACAGCCATGTAGTAACCGTGGATGACAAGAGGATGTTAAAATGATAAGAATGTTACTGAAATATGGATCTCACACAACTCACAAATTATGTCTGCTTAACACATTTTGATTAATGGTATGTCAAACATCGAATACGGAAGTGTTCTGAAAGGATATACTTTGTACATCCAGTTTGTCAGTGGAAGAAAAAGAGAAACGGCTATCCACTGGAATAGTAGGGATATCCAACTCAGTGAATGCTATATATATATATATATATATATATATATATATATATATGAATAATGCGTAGATCGTAGATAACCAATAAGAGGATAAATGACTAATGCATAAAAGTAAACCAAACATTAATATCATTAGCAAGGCCTCAAAACAGAAAAGGAAAATGAGAGGGTCATAAGATACCTGATAAGGCTAGAATGACTAGTTTAGAGAACACATTTCCTCGAGCAAAACGTTTACAAAGTGACGCGACAAAAGTAGCACATTTGGATATGGAACAGTGATAGAAACTTTACAGCCTTACAGAGAGTCATAACTCCCTTGGCAAATCTGGTAAACATGTCACAGATACTCGGAATTTGACAACTCTTTTAATTGTGACATCAATATTATTGAAGGATACTGACCCGATCAAAGCAGAAGTAAGGAATGTATAGGTTTGAAGATATGCTTGGATAGTTGTAGGTATGTTGAGGGGCATTTGATCTTAGCTGGCTGGTAGTTGCGATGGATGCGTAGCACGTCGATCCCATTAGTGATCTGGTGCGGATGCGTGACTGAGCGCCTTCAGCTAAGGTGTGTTTAGCATCAATATGAAAGACTTGCAGGACTACTGATATTTGGGATTTATCTAAAGCTACTAAACCAATGAATATATCTTATTTTAAAAAAGTATTATGGGAATGATGTTTTTTATGATACAATATATATGAATAGTCTAAATGAACACAAAATGTTGCATATTTGAAAGTGTTGTAAAAATGTTACATCATCTAGTGATCTGGTGAATCTCACTTGGATTGTTTTCAGTATACATCATTATTTTGGTTTATGATGTGTCCAAAGATTCTGTTTGATGCTTCCATCCAATTTTCTCGCCGTTTTCTAGTAGCGGAAAAATCTGAAACAAAGACTGGTTCTAAAGTCACAGCCTGCACAAATTGTTTACCTCAGTAGACGATTCTACGCTCGTTTGTGACTTACGCTGGCTGCTGTACTGTTATCTATTTCAAATGACTCAAACGGATCAACCAAGTACGCTTTACTAGCTTCTTGAAGGTCAGACACGACTGAGCTCTGAAATCGTAGGTCGGTCTTGAAGTCTTGGGCGATTTCTCGAACCAAACGCTGGAATGGAAGTTTACGAATCAGAATTTCGGTATTTTTCTGGTAACGACGGATTTCTCGGAGGGCGACGGTCCCAAGTCTGTACCTATATGGCTTCTTTACGTCCCCGATAGCTGGGGCACTTTCACGCGCAGCCTTGGTGGCCAGCTGCTTTCGAGGTGCCCTACCTCCGGTTGATTTGCGGGCAGCCTGTTTAGTTCGTGCAGTTCCAAAACACCGAGAGACAATGACAGTTCCCACTGAATTATTCAAGGGAAAATCCCTTACTTAATTGGTATAGAAACGAATGTAACACCCACGCACAAGAATTAACAGATCTGTGTAGGGTAGGGTAGGATACCCATAAGGCTACTATTATCTTGGTACTATTTTTGTCACATTAGTTACAAAAAGAACAGCGACACGGAGTTAAATTCTCCCGATATTTTATATTTATTGCCTAAATACACACCAAAGAAAATTTAACAAATCCATCTAACGTTAGTGCATATGCAGTGAAAATTTATGATTAAGCTAAAACTGTAGATGTACCTGATTGAATAGTCAGTTTTGCCCATTTCATCTTTTTGTCGCTTGCATAGATTTCTCGTTATTACTTGTCCATTCCGCGATTGTTTCGTCAGGCGACTTACTTACGCTTGTTACTCATCGTGAAGCAGCATAGACCGCTC
The DNA here is from genome assembly GCF_000699445.3 of Schistosoma haematobium. Lineage (NCBI taxonomy): Eukaryota > Metazoa > Platyhelminthes > Trematoda > Strigeidida > Schistosomatidae > Schistosoma > Schistosoma haematobium. The sequence goes on along the minus strand of NC_067198.1, from coordinate 29,957,231 downwards.
ACCGGCATTCGCCGTCCAACCCTGTCCTGGGCAATCTTTTCCAGCTCCTTCCAGTTGTTCATCGTTTTCATATCTGCCTCTATTATCCGACGTAATGTGTTCTTTGGCCTTCCTCTTTTTCGCTTCCCTTCAGGATTCAAAGTTAGGGCTTGCCTCGTGATGCAGTTTGACGATTTGCGTAATGTGTGTCCTATCCATTCCCATCATCTTATCCTAATTTCTTCTTCAGTTGGAAGCTGGTTTGTTCTCTCCTGTAGAAGGCTATTGCTGATGGTATCCGGCCAATGGACGTTGAGTATCCTGCATAGACAACTACTTATAAATACTTGTACATGTTTGATGATGGTTGTAGTAGTTCTCCAAGTTTCAGCTCCGTACAGTAGAACTACCATGACGTTCGTATTGGAGATTCTCACTTTGATATTGGTTGAAACTTGTTTTGGGTTACATATGTTTTTGTATTAAAGGAATGCACCCTTTGCTATGCCAATTCTTGCCTTTACGTCTGCATCTGAACCTCCTGGTTCATCGATGATGCTTCCCAAGTATGTGAAGGGTTCTATATCTTCCAGAGTTTCTCCATCAAGAGTGATTAGATTGCTGTTCCCCGCGTTATATTCGAGGAGCTTCGTTTTCCCTTCGTGTATGTTCATGCCTACTGATGAAGAGACTGTTGCTACACTGGCTGTCTTTATCTGCATTTGTTCGTGTGTATGCGATAGGAGAGCTAGGTCATCTGCGAAGTCCAAATCGTCTAATTCATTCTGAGCTGTCCATTGTATGCCGTGTTTTCCCTCAGATGTCGAGGTCTTCATAATCCAATCGACCACTAGAACAAAGAGGTAATGAGAGAGTAGACAGCTTTGTTTGACTCCGGTCCTTACTTGGAATGCGTCTGTCAGCTGTCCCCCATCCACGAGCTTGCATTGTAGTCCATCATATGAGTTCCGGATAATGTTGACACTGTTCTCAGGGACTCCGTAGTGCCGAAGAAGTTTCCATAACGTTCTCCTATCTACACTGTCGAAAACCTTTTCATAGTCAATGAAGTTGATGTACAGTGAAAAGTTCCACTCAACTGATTGTTCGATGATGATCCGCAGTGTCGCAATTTGGTCTGTGCACGACCGATCCTTACGGGATCCAGTCTGTTGATCTCGAAGTTGGGCGTCTACTGCATCTTTCATCCGGTTCAGCAACACTCTGTTAAAGACATTCCCTGGTATTGATAGTAGTGTAATGCCTCTGTAGTTTTCACATTTGCTCAGATCTTCTTTCTTTGGAATCTTGATGAGGTGTCCCTCTTTCCAGTACATCGGCACTTGTTCCTCCTCCCAAACCTTCTTGAATAGAAGGTAAAGCATGTTCGTAGTTACTTCGATGTCTGACTTCAGTTCTTCAGCTGGTATGTTGTTGGGTCCTGCTGCTTTCCGGCTCTTGATTTGTCTGATGGCCATTCTCATTTCTTCCGTCGTCGGTGGGTTGACATCTATAGGCAGACCTGTATGTATTGCTTCGATATCTGGTGGATTTATTTGAGCCGGCCTATTCAGGAGTTCCTCGAAGTATTCTACCCATCTGTTCCGCTGTTGTTGAATTTCAGTGATTGGCTTGCCTTCTTTGTCTTTGACCGGTCTCTCTGGTTTAGTGTATTTCCCTGATAGTTTCTTCGTTGTATCGTAAAGTTTTTTCATACTTCCTTCTCTTGCAGCCATTTCCGCCGTCGTTGCTAGTTCTTCCACGTACTTCTTCTTGTAGGCTCTAATGCTCTTCTTCACTTGCTCGTTTGCTTCTATGTATTCGGCTTGTGCTTGGACTTTCTCTGCTCGTGTTCGGCTGTTGTTAATTGCTGTCCTCTTGTTCTTCCTTTATTTGATCCTGTCAAGTGTTTCTATAGAGATCCATTCCTTATGATGATGCTTCATGAGGCCCAGAACCTCTTGACATTTTGAAGTCAATGCTTCTTTGATACCTTTCCAGTTGTCCTCCATAGTAGTTTCTTCTTCCTTCAGTAAATCCTGTAAGGCTTGGAACCTGTTGTTGGGAGCCATCTTGAGTTTGTCAGCATGTTGAAGGAAGTCTGTATTGAACCTTTGTAGTGCTGTTTGTCCACTTGTCCAGTTCTTCTTTAGCTTCATTTTAAAATTGGCCACAACTAGGTGGTGATCTGAAGCTATGTCAGCTCTTCTCCTGGTTCTCACATTTTCCATTGTCCTCCGGAATTTTTTATTGATGCAAATATGATTTATTTGGTTCTCTGTAGTGTGGTCCGGTGAGATCCATGTAGCCTTGTGTATGCGTTTGTGTGGAAATATTGTTGAATGCACATAGATTTGCAAATCTTTTCCTATTTTCGTTTCTCTCTCCCAGTCAGTCCATGTTGTCCCATGATATCTTCATATCCGGTGTTGTCAATCCAAACTTCGGCGTTTAAATCTCCCATCACAATGGTGAATTCCTTTCTTGGGCGCTTCGCTATGATTGATTGCAGCCGCTCATATAATTGATCTTTAATGTCGTTGTTGCTATAATTGGTGAGTGCATTACATTGGATAACACCCATTGTAATACCCTTCTTCTTTGTTTTGAATGATGCTTTGATGATTCTGAATCCGTGAGATTCCCATTCTACAAGTGCATTTCTTGCTACTTTAGACAGCATCAAAGCAACTCCCTGAGTGTGTGGAGCATTTTCCTCTACGTGGCGGGAGTATAGCAGCATCTCTCCTGTTTTTGGCCTTTGTCGTCTAGCTTTGGTCCAATGGGTTTCGCTGATTCCCAATACTGCCAAGTTGTATCTCCTCATTTGCGTTTCTGTTTGACTGATCTTCCAGGTCTATCACATTGTTCGGACGTTCCGTGTACTTGTAAAAGTTGCTGTTCTGGTTGTTAAAAGAGGCATCTTCCTCGTGGCTTCCGAAGTAACTGGACTTTCATCATGAGGCGTCATAAGTCTTCTAAATGAAGACCTTCTAACTCCCACGGCAGAGTTTAAATGGTTTGAATTTTAGTTTCTGGTTAGCGTTTTTTGAGTGAGTTAGTTTTCTACGGGATGGGTTAGCTAATCCCATGTCTAACCCTCCTTATCTATCCGGGCTTGGGAACGGCATTAACCTTAGAAGAGCTACAGGTGGAGTTTTTGTCAGGCGAACGGACCAATAACATGTATGGTGATTCATTATAAAGATAAACCCGTTTTAGCCTGTTGACACTTATTGTATCTATCCCCTGGTTTTTGTACGACGAAATATCTAAATATTGCTAAAACAAGTTTGAATGAATCTTCGAATGGAGTTTCATGTGTTGCGCTTGCCTTGTCACACCTTATCCAGATGTGTGTAGATTTGTTTAAATCTTTGGGTATATATGCATCTAGCGACTGTTCACAAGCATTAGGCGGTTTAAGTTTGAACATTTGATATCTATTTTGACCTGCATAACTTGCTACGTCAAGATTTTTATCTTTAATACAAAGATTGATAAACTCGCCTGGCAGTCTTAGAGTCTGTTCAGCTGCTGAACGCTATGAATCAGTTTTGACAGGTGCTTTTATTCCCAACACAACTAATGACAGGAGTTCTGTCCCTTGACTGGGGTTTGTGTGTAGTATTTTGTCAGCCTTCAGCTAACGAGCAAAACATCTTACTATCCCATGTGTCTGAGAGGGATGTTTTATGCAACGTATTCTGTTAAGGCCTGGACGTTTAGATAAGTTATTGAATATCTCAGACTGAAATCGGGCTATTCTTTCAGTCGCTCTCGGAATAGGTGCACAAAGAATAGTCACTCGGTTTTAAATAGAAGCTTTGGACATTATTTTAGCTTTTATGTTGGTTATTGGTATGGCTATTGGAAACTTCATTAATCTGTCTATGCATGTAAATAAGTAACTAAAACCATTAGAACGCGGTAAAGGGTGTACCAAATCGATATGAACATAAGACTAACGTGAATCTGGCTGCGAGAAAACTTCGATAGTTGAATTTGTGTGATGCTTAACCTTTGATTACTGACACGCCGAGCACTCTCATCTACTTGTGTACATCCTTTTGCAAATTTGTTTATATATATTTAAGCGTTAATTAATGTAGTAGTAGCTTTCGCATCTAGGTTAAACAAAGTAGGGTTGACGTAAGGTCAAGGCAACGCCTTGTATATGTCGCAGTAAATCAAACTACCATCAATAGTTGATGAAAGCTGCTTTAGCTTGAGACAAGGTTTTGATACTGTAAGTAGGTTTTGTATTTTTTCGTCTCCTTTCTGATTGTCTCTTAACGCTTCGAGATTTACCGTCGATTGTTGAATTATTTTTCGTTCTAGCAGAAGTAATGCATCTGCTGCTTGATTGTCCTGACCTTTGACATGTCGTATGTCACGGGTGAATTACGACATGAATTCAAGACGTCGAACGTTGGCGTTTAGGAGGCAATCCCCATAGGTGTTCACCATAGCAGATTTATATCTAGTAATGCTGGAAACGGACATTCTGGAGAAATATTAATTTCTAGTCAGCACTAAGAAACGACGTTTGACGTTTAACTGAACTTCAAATTACACAAAAGGTAAAAAACGTTACATTACAATCTCTGCCAGTAACAATTGACAAGTCTCAGGATATACTCGCGGAATTTCCAAAACCCTAACCAAATCCAAACCTTGATATTCCAAAATTAAGCTAAAGGTAAGTCATAAAATCGAAAATCAAGGTACACCGGCGTTTGCTGGGTCCAGGAGACTGATACCAGATAGGAATAAATTCGCTAGAGTCAAATTTGACCACGTACTACAGCTGGTTATTATCCGTCTTTTTGATAACAGGTGGGCATTCCTCCTATATATGTTTGCGAAGAAAAATGAATGCGACAAGCTATCGTGTGGGGATTAGAGATCCGTCAATCATCAAACCCTACCAGATAAGTAGCCGATACGTGATATTCAGGATTTTACAGAAGGATTACAGAGCTTGAAATTATCCACTAAAATTGACTTGGTCAGGGCATAGCATAATATCTAATGAGTACCGGCTATTCATCCAGACATCTGTGGTGGACCAGACAATATATAAACGCAAAAGGTATCAACAAAGTTAATAACAATCAATAGTAATATTAATATATACAAGTTAAATGTTACAAATACAATAATAATTAAGGACGTTACTTAAATTGCCCAAACGTTGCGTGTTCTGATTAAGTCCAGCAATGTAAATCCACAATTATAAATGCTTGATGACTCTGAGCAGGTTGGTGAACTCTCTAGCGATATAGTCCAACGTAGGATGTGATATATTCCGATTATAGTCTATAAATGTAGATAGTATTTGATTTAAACTTCCATTAACTCAATCACAAATGAAGATAGAACGAGGAATGCGTGAGTAGTAATGTATTTGTTAACCAGCACGAATATGTCACGCTATGTAGTAGCTCAACGGAAAGTGTCTTCAAGGTCAATGACTAAAACAACACGTACAGTCATTTAATGATGAATGTACATACAGTGAAAAATTGACAAAATAAATACAAATAATATTAAAAACTATTTACAAAATAAGCTTGTTAGAGTTATCTCCACATAGCTCCCCCCAGAGTGTCCGGAGGTAACACTGGTTATAATAACAACAAAAATGTGAGAATATGATATGTATATAAAAAAAAATAATATTTACAGTTATAACCAACAAAGATGTGGAGATGCGTATGATATGTATATTAGTGAGACATACCGTGTGTTATCGAGTGAAAAAAATAACAGTGATGTCACAGAATAACAAACACAAAAAAAAATGAATATACTGTCATTTAATGTCTTGTTTAGCTAACAATGATAATGTGTAAAACTGTTAATGACCCACACACACACAAACAAAATTGAACCGTTTATTTTTGTGACAAAATTTTTTTTTTGAAAAAGTGACAAAACGAATAATTGTGGGAAAATGTGATTAATCATATACACTGTTAAAAAAAAATTTTTTAGATGGGATTGATAGTGTAGGTCCTCGATAATTGTTTGCTTTGATTGTTTTAGTTTTTTTTATATGGCAAAATGTACGTAACGCTTTGGTTTTTTTATAAGTCTCCCAGAACGTGTTAAACAAGAGGGTGTAGTGCTAAGTTTTTCCTCTTCCTCTTGTTTCTTAGCAATAGATGGGAGTGATTGTTTGTTCGCAGTATTGTCTTCTGTGTCATGAGGGACTTCGTAGGAAGCTGGTTTTATTCGGTCTATAGAAATTGTCTCATGGTTCCCATTTTCGTTGATAATGAAATATTTGTCAGTGCGTTTTATTACTTTATAAGGGCCTTCATATGGTGGTGTCAGTGGCTTTTTCACCGCGTCTACTCGGACAAAAACAAATTTGCACGTTTCTAAATGTTTATCGAGATGGACTCGGTTGTCGTATTCTCGAGGTGGTACTGCTCTGATGCTCTGCATCATTTGTAGTAATCTGCTTACAAAATGAGAAGGGTCTCCTGGTGTTGTGGTTTCATTCTTGACCAGTTGTCCTGGTAACGTTAATGTCGTGCCATAGACTAGTTCAGCGGCCGTGCATCCGATGTCTTCCTTTACAGACGAGCGAATCCCAAGGAGAACGAGCGGTAAAGCATCGCTCCATTTTGAAGGGTCCGGTTGTGCCATCAGAGAGCTTTTTAGTTGGCGATGGAATCTTTCAACCATGCCATTAGCTGCCGGATGATAAGCTGTCGTTTTAACATGATTTACTCCAAGAAGTTTAGTGAACTCGTTAAATAGAACGGATTGGAATTGGGGACCGCGATCTGTTGTGATTGTTGATGGTACGCCAAAGTTGGATATCCAGCGGTCGAGGAAAACTGAAGCCACTGTCTCTGCCGATGTGTCTTTAATGGGGCATGCTATGGCCCATCTTGTGAACCTATCTATTGCGGTGAGGATATGTGTGAAAGAGTTTGATGGTGGCAGAGGCCCAACTAAATCTAAATGCACGTGCTGGAAGCGTTTGTCAGGGATAGGGAACTTCCCAATTGGACTGTAGGTGTGTTTTTGCGTCTTACTGCGTTGGCACTGGAGACAGTTACGTGTCCAACGTTTAACATCCGAGTTGATTTTGGGCCACACAAAACGTTCGGTAATGAGCTTTGTTGTTGCTCTGATGCCTGGATGTGAAAGACCATGCAAATGCTGGAATATTTTTCGTCGGCAAGCATGTGGGACAAACGGACGATTGTTGCCTGTTGAAGTGTCGCACATGATGAATTCGTCTGAAAGGGGAATAGGTACAGGTTTGAGGTCTAAGCTAGACTTTTCTTTGCAGACTTTTAATTCTGCATCGTCTGCTTGTAATTTAGCCAAGGTTTCAAGGCTGATGTCATGATTGAGTACCATCGTATTGATATCCCTCCTAGATAGTGCGTCTGCAACAATGTTCGAGTGACCTTTGATAAACCTGATGTCTGTGGTAAATTGTGAGATATAATCAAGTTGTCTTGCTTCTCGTGGGGAGTGTTTGTCATACGATGTGCTAAAAGAATGGCAAAGGGGTTTATGATCTGTCATAATGATGAAATCACGACCCTGTAGCAAAAAGTTGAAATGTTTTACTGCTAAATACATAGCTAAGAGTTCGCGTCCAAAAGTACTATAACGTTCTTGTGCTGGCGATAATCTCTTGGAGAAAAAGGCAATGGGGGTAATCGTGTTGTTTACTCGCTGTTGTAATACTGCCCCTACGGCTTTTTGTGAAGCATCCGTGCATAGGATCAACAGTGTTGTGGGGTCAGTATTTAGGTGTTGGAGCATGGTAGCATTAGCAATCATGGATTAAGCTTTTTCAAATGCTACTTTGGCATCGGAAGGTAACTTGAATATTTGGTTCTTTTCTTTCTTGGTACCTGATTTATCGTTTTTCAGTAAATCTGTCAATGGCTGTAGTACATCGGCACAATTTGGTAGAAATCGTCGATAAAAATTACATGTTCCAAGAAAACGGCGTAGTGATTTTACTGAGGTTGGTTCTGGATAGCTGGAGATGGCTTTGACTTTCTCTTCAAGTGGTTTAATTCCTTGGGAATCAATGTGGTGTCCCAGGAATTCCAGAGATGAGGCGCCAAATATACACTTCGAAGGGTTGATTACAACACCATAACTTTTGAAACGTTCAAAAAGCGTGTGTAGGTGTTGAACATGTTCGTCAATGGAAGAACTAGCGATTAAAACATCGTCGATATAGACAAATACGAAATCCAGACCTCTAGTTACTTCGTCCATAAATCTCTGGAAGGTTTGAGCGGCGTTTTTTAGTCCGAAAGGCATCCTCAAGAATTCAAACAAGCCAAAAGGTGTGATTACAGCTGTTTTCTCGATATCCTCAGGTACCATCGGTATTTGATGGTATGCTCGGACTAGATCTAACTTTGAAAAAATCTGTTTTCCATGTAGATTTAAAGAAAAATCATGCAGGTGAGGGATCGGATACCGGTCTGGGATAGTCTGGTTATTCAATCGGCGATAATCTCCACATGGGCGCCAGTCTTGATCTTTCTTGGGAACCATATGCAGCGGCGAGGCCCAAGGACTGTTAGATTGTCTGATTATCCCAAGTTGCATCATATGTTCGAATTCTCTCTTAGCGAACTGCAACTTGTTTGAGGGAGTCTTCTCGCCCTGGCGCGAATAGGTGGTCCTGTAGTAGTAATACTGTGTTGGACACGATGTGTGGAGCATTCGTTTTGGTAATCAGCTCTGGTTATACTTTCATAATTCGATAGGATATCGGTGAAAATTTTGTTTTCAGGTCTTAACATACGGACTCCATGAATTTCGTAACTGGAGATAGTTGTGCCACTGACCTGTAAGCTTGTGTTTTTGTCGATTAGTTTCTTTTTTGCCATATCTACAAGTAGGTTGTAAGCACCGAGAAAATCGGCCCCGATAATGGGTTGTTTGATTTCAGCTACGATGAAAACCCATGTGAAACGTCTCCGGAGACCGAGATCTAAAATAAGTGATTGCTCGCCATAAGTTTTAATGACTGTGTTATTGGCTGCGACTAGAGACAATTTAGTACTCTGAGGGTGCCGTCGTTGAGAGAGCTGTAATGGGATAATGCTGATTTCGGCTCCTGTATCGACCAAAAAATCTGAGCCCGAAATTCGATCCCTGACATGAAATAGACGGCTCGGGTAGTGGCCAGAAACAGGCGCCGCCATCACTGTCTGGCCGGGTCGTTTCCCTGATTTTCTGTGTCAGACGCAGAAAATGTGCACGGTCGTGTACAACGCCGTGCTTTGGTGCCGTATTTTTGGTGGTACCAACAAACATCAAATGTTCGCTTCGGTGACCGAGACCGTTGTCTAGAAAAAGATCTTCGTCTGGAGGGGGATCTCGATTGTCTAGTTTGAATGGTTGCTATGGTCAATTGCAGTGACGCCAGCTGGCTCGTTAATTGTGTTAACTGCTTTTGAAAGGAGGCTAAACAGCTAATATCTGTTGGTCCAGGTGGTTGCAATGAGTTCACACAGTGATTGTCGTGGTATACTTCCATCATTTTATCTGCCATGTCGGCTAAGTCATCAAGTGCGACGGATTTCCCTGAAACACTGAGAATTTGTCGAACTCTGTGTGGTAATCTTTGAAACCACATTTGCTTTAGGAGGGCTTCGTCTAGCTTGTATGGACCGGCGAGTTGTTTCATGTGGCGGAGAAGTTGCGAGGGTCTTTTATCACCCAAGTCACAAGATGTTAACAACTGTTGTAGCCTTTTCTCATCTGAGACCGTGGTGCGTTGAATAACTGCTGCTTTTATCTTATCATATGGTTCAGATTCTGGCACGTGATCGATTAAATCACCAACTTCAGCGGCAATCTCGATAGGAAGTGCGCCGACTACGTATGCATACTTTGATGCCTGAGATCTTATGCCTCTAGCCATGAATAAAGCTTCAATTTGAGCAAACCAGACTCTGGGATTATTAGCTCCATAAGTTGGGAGTCTGAATTCTGAGATAGAATTAACTGGACTAAAATTATTTTCGGGAGAGTTCGACAATGAGACAAAAGTTGTTACTGGAGGCGAATCCATATCAATGAGTTTAGTGGGAGAGGACATTACGAGAAAAAAATAAGCCAGTAAATTGTATGAAATGAAAAACAAAATAACCGTTAGGATAAACACGAGGCTCACCAAATAATTGTGGTGGACCAGACAATATATAAACGCAAAAGGTATCAACAAAGTTAATAACAATCAATAGTAATATTAATATATACAAGTTAAATGTTACAAATACAATAATAATTAAGGACGTTACTTAAATTGCCCAAACGTTGCGTGTTCTGATTAAGTCCAGTAATGTAAATCCACAATTATAAATGTTTGATGACTCTGAGCAGGTTGGTGAACTCTCTAGCGATATAGTCCAACGTAGGATGTGATATATTCCGATTATAGTCTATAAATGTAGATAGTATTTGATTTAAACTTCCATTAACTCAATCACAAATGAAGATAGAACGAGGAATGCGTGAGTAGTAATGTATTTGTTAACCAGCACGAATATGTCACGCTATGTAGTAGCTCAACGGAAAGTGTCTTCAAGGTCAATGACTAAAACAACACGTACAGTCATTTAATGATGAATGTACATACAGTGAAAAATTGACAAAATAAATACAAATAATATTAAAAACTATTTACAAAATAAGCTTGTTAGAGTTATCTCCACACATCTTTTAATAAATCTTTTATCACATGTTGGAAATGTGCACATCGAATGATATCATTATTTGCTCATTTTATAGCTTATTGAACGACTCAATACATTTTCTCAAGTAAACTATTAGGATTTTATGCTTGTTATTTACGGGTGGATTTATACTCAAAGTTTCCATGTAAACCTAATCTATCAAAGTATTATGGTTGAACAACAACGCGGTTTATTTCACAATTTTCTACTGCTTAATTTACGTGACAGCAATTTTGTGTTGCTCATTATTTTGGTAGGTTTCTTTCACTAGATCTGTTTGGACATATAGTTCAGCAGAGATCGGCAGCAACTGAAAAATAAATGATAAGCAGTGAAACTTATATAAGTGTTTAACCCCAGTTGAGGATTTTTAGGAAGTGCACATTGACGACCATACCAGAATCCGAGCAAAATATCAGTCGGTTTCAGCGACAGCAAGTTAGTAGTAGACTACTGGAAGTCTGCTTCAATTAAATTATGACATAAAATAACATTGATGATACATGTCTTACTTCTGATGAGGTTCAAATCTCAATCACAATTTCATCGAAATTCTGTGTGAGCTCTTCATTCTTCAACATACTTTGTCCAGTGTTGAAATGTTATGATTACGAATTTTAAGTATGAGAGACAAAAACAATAAAATGGTGATTAAAATATAAAATGCTACCAAAGTGTGAAATCGTCACGATTCGTCTGAATAAATAGTAAACCTTTCTAGAACAGTTTCACATTGCTTAGAATTTAGAAAATCATTTCTAAATTTGGAAACAAGTGGAATCCAATGGCAGGCATTTCAATTACTTCTAAAGAACATGTAATAAATTTATTTTAGACTGAAGTTATGCGAAACTATTTTAGAGAACTTTACTATATATTGAGACAAATTAATCAATCTTGTAGTTGCATAATGCTACAAAATCCTGCTGATTTTCACTATTAAATTAAAATGACGCTAATTACTTTTATTGGAATTATTCGCTAACCATGTGTTATTCCATAACGATTGTTGAGTCTTAACTAAATTTATGCCAAACAATCATTTAAATAAAAGTTATAATCTGATTTCATCAGTGGTAACACGCATTAAAAAACAGATACATTTTAACAGTAGGGGGGTTTGTAAAAATTGTAACTTTTAGCAGTCGGATTCACAAGTCTCTTTAAGATAAACCAGCACTGGAGACCTTGAAACACTAGATGGCTGTTTCTTCCTAGTATGGGACTCCACAGCAGTGTGCATCCACGATCCCTCATGCGGAACTCGAACCCGGGACCTTCGGTCTCGCGCGCGAATGCTTCAACTCTAGATCACAGAGCTGGCATCCAACTGTGTTAATGTCGGACTTTAATCGACCCATATTTTGAATATTAAACCAAGTAACTATTGACGACAATATCTTATTTCAAATTACAAAGAAAGTAACAATTTCCAAATTTTAAGCTATATGACTGTAATGATGATTATTTTTAAATGTCAGTGCATGGAAGAGCTTGTGCAGTTTTCGAACTTCGTTATAATTAGGTTTTGAGGTTGAATCCGTAATATTTATTTAACCTTGTTTAAATTATCAAGTTCGATAAAACTATGTGCTAGTGAGTATTAAATATTCCTAACTATCAGCCAGAACCAACATCCATTTGTCAAGTGATAGAGTGCTATCTACAGAGCTACTGATTTATGGTATTTACCTCTGCTTAACGAGTATTATTTGCTATCAATAGAGCCTATCGTCAACTGAATTCGACGGTATACTTCTATAAGTTTTAACAATGAAATTGATAAGTTTCTTATTTTCTGTTATTATATTACATTCTAGGTCTACATACTGTCTGGTTCATAATAGAGTAGTCAGACTACATTATGGTTGTCTTTGGAATCGTCTGTCAATAACATCGCTGGTCACATGCTCTAGATTTGGCAATTCTGATCATGATCAAATGTCGTGGGAGACAAAAATAGTACGGACTAGTCAAGAATATATAGAGATGAGTAAAATAATCACTACAAACAGTGGTTTTAAAATTTAGTATATATGATCAGATCATTGTCTACATTTGAATAAAAGAATAGTCAACAGTTTTAGTCAAATGTTTGATACTGATACCAAGATAAGCTGGCGTAAACGTCAGGGCTGTATCCATTTAGTAGTCTGTTCAATTTCACTAGGATAGAAAGTAGACAAGAGAACAGATTCCTATTGTTTCAACAAGGTAACGGTTATTTATTATTACGCTGTCTAAGCAGTTCACGAAAAAAACGTACTGCACTATATTAACAACCTAATTACTATTTCAACATTCTTGATTTGCTTATTGTTACTTTCGCCATATCATATTTTCATCGTCTTTAGTGTAAAGTATTAATAGTATCAAGTAATTTGAGGCAATGTAAAACTTCTACATCCCTCTAAATAGATAAAAATACTTGATATTACTCCATTCTATACTTATCATCTCGATATTTATTACACACTTTGGCCCATTACAATATCAGTATGAAAGTTTCCCAATGAGGAGTTGGAAAAATATTCAGTGGCTCGTATGAACTTTATTCATGTGTATCTAGTACGTATTATTCCCGTGGATATTATGAAAATTCATAAAAATATCATAGCATAACACTAATTCATTAATTCCAAATTTGAAATCAGAGACTTAATGAACAACGGCTACTCCACTGAATTCGAAACATATATTGATTTTGTAAATTTCTTCCAAGTGGTGAACTGTTCTCAAGTAAAGTGATGAATTTTAACTGTTTGTTTGTAAGCAGATAGAGTAGTTTTAGTCATTCATTCAACGCCATTGATACTGTCAAAGAATTTCACGCCATCCACAGATTTGTTTTTATTTAAATTGTGACCACAATTTAATCTTAGCAGATAGAGTAATTAAGAACATCACGTGGACGACCGGGAAATTACTGGTACAAAAGTATGTTAATGCATGTGTGTATACTTAGTAGTCTACACAAAGTCAGTAGTTATAGTCAATTTCATCTTACATCGGAAGCACGATAATATACTAAATAAAATTAAGATAAACTATACTATAGATGGATTTTTAGATAATATAAAAGTAAATTATTCTGTTAGTTGTCAACATCACGTCTGTATATTTTTTTAAATGAACTACCTCTCACATAGTTATAGAGTTATGAAGACACATCCCATTATCAAGAAACAGATTATTGATAATCGAGTGTAAACTCTATCGAAAGCGACAAACAAGATTCAAATATACTCCAACATTTTTTTAAGGATTACTATTCATCTCAAAGATCAATACTGTGTGACTGATTGTTGGTAGATGCAAAAATTATGAAGTATATTATAAGACAAATTCCGAATTCTGCACGTCTCTATTTACTGCATTATAGTAAATCATTGAATAGAGATAGTTCTAAAAATCCAAACTTAATACATCCTATATTGAAAAGATTTTTTAATAAATGTAAAACAGAGAACAGTGTGCAAACTTATGTATTATTTTAATTAATTAGTATGTTTCTTTCGTTCAAGTCGATTCAAAATAGAATATGGTCAGGCTAATAAAATTAGTGGTCGATCGTAATAATGCTGTTCACTTATAAAAAACAAATTATTATTTGTCAATACTAATATAATACATTATTAATTAATGACTGACTTTATTAGGTAGTAATTAGAAAAAGAAACTGGTGATTTATAACATATTTGTACCAATATATCTAAAGCTATTTATACTGCATCACTTAGCAGATGAAGAGCAGTTTTGATTAATCCGTCATTTGCATTTTATGGGAAAGTGTAATTGTGTAAGTAATTAAACACACAAAAATTATAAATGAGCCATTCAGATGTAAGCAAGCTAGTACAATTTTTCAAATCAGTAAATATTAGACAGATAATATTTAATTCACTTGGTATTGTTTAACTTGAAACTTTCCATTGATGTTTTAGGATTGAAATTGATCAGTCTCTTATTGGCATATGCCTCGATATTGCCTTAATTTACAAGCATTATAAGCAAAGATGGATAATATTTGTTTGAACAAAAATACTGGAACATTTAGTCTGATTGCAGTGGAATATCATAACAGATATAAATAAATAAATAAATAAATATATATATATATATATATATATATATATATATATATATATATATATATATATATATATATATATATATATATATATATTTCTCAACAATAACATTTTGGAGTTGTAAAGTAACTTTAATTGGGATTCTACACTTATGATTACATTAACAACAGCTATATTAACACCAATTGATTTATGAATTATTATACCTGATATGTTTTATAAATGTACCCATCTAACCAACAGTTTGGTGTCTTTTATCAATTTAGAGAATTAGTCAGTTACACATTCTTTGGATTAAAATCAGTTTAAGTATTCTAATATATATATCAAATGAAGACAGAATTATTCAGTATTACGAAAATCCATAAGTTAACAATCGAAAAGTATATATCGTTGTTTTTAAAGCACTGGAAATATTTGTCTGTAAATAAGTTGATCTATCAAAAATAGTAGAATTTGTTAGTAAATAACAATACGAAGGAAACAACTGAAATAAGTAGAAACAAAATAATAAACAAGCAAACAAACAAAAATATATGATTAACAATTTAAAATGATAATTACAAGTGTAAATTGGAAGACTAGAAAAGAAATAAAGGATATTAAAGGTAAGAAAAGCATGAAAACGCTACTCAAGAATAAAGATTTAAGTTATCAACTTTGTTCTAACAAAAATAATAATAATTTGCTCATTAATATCACAGATTGTGGTCTTTTTTTCGAAATACTACTAACCGGGTGATGTGTAATACGGTAGCAAACGTGTAGACACACATATGCAACAAACCAGGCTTTTTTTATAGTAAAACACTTACAAATGTACACAAAAAGCACAAATCCAGTGATAAATTAGTTGAAAGTTACGATCATCATTATCATGTGAATAATTAATTTGTTTTATCCTAGAAATTATACTAAACAAATGGTTATCTATTTCCTGTGATAAAAAAAAGAAACAAACAAATGAGTAAAAATTCGGATATGTGCGTTTTCTTCACAAATGTTCGCGTGGTAACCAAGATTTCATAAGATGATAATGTTTCATACGAACTTTAGCATAATCCTAAAAAAGAAACAATAAATATAAAAACAGATTAGAATATTTCAATAATTAGAAGGATAATCATGTATTGTATGGAAGCCCTCTATCTCAAAGCGGAGATTATTTTGTTCGCCGTTTTGTCATTGACTATTTGCAAAAGTGAATTGGAAAATTTGCATAATAATACGTACATAATGTATTACAGTTTAATACGTATTTTTCAAGTGAGAACCGTTACATTCAAAATTCGATTGCCCAATACCATAATGTGATGTCTCAAATCATGCAACAACATATATTTTGAAGTTCCAAAACGCTCAACAGAACATTTCAAATCTCATTATAACTCAAGGCTTCTTTTGGTTATCGTCGACGTAAAAAAATGAATAGATCTACTTGGTCAAAATTAATTCAGATAACAGTCTGGTCACTAAAACAGCATGTTTTATTAGATGAAAACGGTTGACATTTTAAACAATAGCTGAAAAACAATACTCAGTGACTGAAGTACACTGATAGCGTTTCGGTTACGGCTTATCATTATAGTGAGTAACTAGTTAGTTCAATTGAATTCGTTTTTTACTAAGGTCGGAGTAATCCATATGACAAATTGTGTCCTGAAGATTTAGTGTATGGTAATAAAGAAATATAATTACAGAAATAGACATCCCTGTATGAAAATAGTTAATATCTATGAGAGTGAGGTGAAGGATTAGTATCATACGAGAATAACGAACCAACAGAGAAAAAGCATCTTTGCTCTTAGTAAAACTGATAGATGGCTGCTGTAAAGAATTTTGGCACAAAGACAAAATTCCAAATATAGCAAAAAGAAAGTAGTTTACGGAGTTCAAATACCCCAACAGTTTTGTATTTCACCTGAAGTCGAATTTGATTAACGAAATAGAGAGGTAACTGTTTTGAACCATATCACAAATGACAAATATTTTCTCACCAATGCAGTTATTATTCTCGTCCAAGTAAATATTCTTACGAGTTAGCGCTATCTCAGATATGAACATATGCATAAACAACGTACTCCTAAAAGATACTGAAAGAATTTGATTAAACTAGTAAAGACAATTCACACCAGAACTGTTGAATAATTGTGAGTAGACAACTTACTATCTTAAGAGCCAATTTGATAAAACCATTAAATTAGAAGGCTAACTAGCTAAAAATTAAACACAAAAACAGACTGATACTTACAACTAAGTTGTTCAGTGAATAATCAAATGATTGATTCCCATTACATAGCACCAAAAGTATGACAATGATACTTAACATAAAGTGTGCTTCATTCAACACGAATTATCACATGTAACAATGACTAATCACCTGAAAATGTACAGCATCTACCATCTCATATTCTTGATATGACTAATCTCTGCCTCTTATATACAGGACAATAAATTATCTTGAAATTCAAGGAATACACTTTCACAGATTGAAATCATGAGTCAATTGAAGCTAGATCACCATGGAAAACCTGGAATCACTGGACGGCCGTTTCGTCCTAGTATGGGGCCCCTCAGCAGTGCGCATCCACGATCCCGCACACAGCGGGATTCGAACCCAGGACCTACTGGTTTCGCGCGCGAGCACTTAACCACTAGACCACTGAGCCGGCATCCAACGGTGTTAATGTCTAACTTCAACCA
Source organism: Schistosoma haematobium (assembly GCF_000699445.3). Lineage (NCBI taxonomy): Eukaryota > Metazoa > Platyhelminthes > Trematoda > Strigeidida > Schistosomatidae > Schistosoma > Schistosoma haematobium. Next base: position 29,939,713 of record NC_067198.1, on the reverse strand, counting down.
ATCCACGAAGTTGCGCCACCGAACACCATTGTCTTCAGTGAGCTGATATCTCACAACAGACCTGGTTGAACTCCACTGGTAACGGCTTCTCACTAGAACTCCAGGAGTACTACTAGGACGAAACGGCCGTCCAGTGCTTCCGTGTTTTCCATGGTGGTCTAGCTTCAATTGTCTCATGATTTCAATCCGTGAAATTTCTAAAATCTCCACAAACCCCTTCTGAGAATACACTTTCATTATTTACATGGTAAAACATACATACCATAAAATCAAACTGAATACTTGATAATTGACTTTGAACAAGTGACCATGCAGACCAAAATAAATGTGATAATAATGAACCATAGATTGTTTCAATCCATAAATTTTCATAATCACAATCCTCTTCATGATGATTAGCAAATCGAACAACATTATTATTATGTTCATAATTATCAACACAATTGAAATTACCATTTCTTTTATTAAAATGATCATTTTCTACATTTGAATAAGTTTCAGTTAGATATGCTTTCCAAAAAAGCCTCTATATAAATACGTTTAAAAAAACAATTGATTTAATGAAATCATACAGAAATATATGCATATACTTTTTTCGAAAATGTTATACGAAAGTGTTTAACTCTAGTCAATAACTAAACGAACTCTATTTAAGAAAGTAATGATAAATCATTTGGAATTCATCAGTTAAATCACACAGTATGACTTGTGTGTTATTACTAAATACAAACTGTACTGGACTATTCAATGAGATTATGTTGAAAAAAAGTTGATCCATGGTTATTATGAGATTATAATTATTAATACAATAAATATTCTAGTATAGAAAGAATGCTACTACATATACACTATATATCAATCATATTCCGATTATTCACATACTACATTAAGTAGTACCTAAACAATAAACACGGTGTTAACATTTACATTCTATCGGATTTATCACTTAGTAATACCATACATATAAATCAATAACATTAGATGTTGGGTTAGTAATCTAAAGAAACATTCCGTCACAATTTTACAAGTCGAGATACCATAGAGAAAAATATTTCCAACTGTAATAAATTCTTTAAGTTATGACTCATCCAAAGTGACATCATAAATTACACTTAACAATAAGTGGTGCACAAATAAACAAATAAATGCATCAGATTAGAAAAATCAATGGTATTTGTTTATTTATATTGAGATCATGAACCGATCAATGTTAGACCACCACTGGAAACCTGGGAGCACTAGATGTTCGTGTCGTTCAAGTATGGGACTCCTCCGCAATGCACAGGGATCGTACCCAGGACGTTCGGTCACGCGTGAACGGTTAACCATTAGACCACAGAGCCGGCATCCAAAGGTGTTAGTGTCTAACTTAAATCAATCCACTATATTGTGCGACCATTTTCAATTTTCTTCGGTGGATAACTGCCTTAAACTAGACACGATTGGACTATACTGGTCACGACTTCTCAATAGAACCCCGAGAATTACCGCTTGAAGGTAGTCACTAGTGAACACATGATGGCGATGAGTATAGAGTTGTGGAGATTGTTGAATCTTTGTTGAGATTGTGGGCCGATCAATGTTAGTTTTATTGTTAACAAAGTGAGAATATAAGTTCTAAGAAACATCTTAATTGAAAGTTTCCTACAATAATTTTTTAAAACGATGGTTTACATTATGGACTAGATTTATCTAGAAAATCGCGTAATCATTTATTGTACAGCTGTTTTGTTTTAGTATGATATTGTTTAGCCGTACGTAACGATGAACCTAACAGAGATAGAGCCCAACACTATCATACTTTACAAAGTACATGTTTTGTTTTAGATAATATGCTAAAAACTGAATATATTGCGCTATTATCACTCACTGCCATAGAGGATACCTGTCTAGTTCCCATCTCAATTTCAGTTTTCTATAAAATGAATTACTGATACCTTTAATGATTGATTACTGAGCAGTGATAAATTGTTATTGAGTAGTCTTTAGTATTGATCGAATTTTATCGAATACCGACATCTCTTAGTTGTTTACGATATAAAAATCTAAACAAATGGAGTAATATTTATCAGATGCATAGGTGAACAACTCAGTCTAAATGTTCACACATATTCGTATTCATCAGTAGCCTTTTTTGAACTCTTTTAAGTCTTACAACATTCAAAACCATAGAAAAAAGTTACCATGGGAAAATGACATTCCACTTCACAGATAGCTTACATCATTGTGATTTTTCTATACATATCTAATGGGAAGCTTAGTTGTTTCAGAAATAAAATAAACCAATGAAGGGATAGAGCGCTAATATTTGGTAGGGACTACTTTTCCTTTTTTAAAAAGTACAATTTAGGAAACATACATTAATAATTGAACAACACTGGGAAACCAAAAATAACTAACTTGTTTTGAACGATCTGGGTAATTTTCAATGTTGTGAACATAATACGGTTGATCAGGGTTCGTGTAATCATAACACCACTCATTAAAATGATTCCCAACATCAAAAGCACTTTAAAAAAGGAAAGACACATAAAAAATGGATCATCTGAGAGCAAAATATCACGGAATAATCAAGAACTAAAATAAACAAGGTTAAGAATCATTTAGATGAAGAATTTAATGTTCAATAGGATTCCCTCAATTTAGATTATTAAAAATGTTGCTTCAAAAGTATGTTTAATGTAAATGATGTAGTATTTGGTTACATATGAACTAACCAAAAAGTTCTTACGGATCACAATGTCTGAGGTTTATTTTCTTAAGATTGGTATATAATTTTAAGTGTTGGACATAGTGAGGACATGTGAGTTTCTTTAGAAAAGTATAGGTCATAAACATTACATACAGAAATTTAATAAGCTAATCGATTCAATTATCAGGATATGAAAATTGATTTTCGAAAATCGTAAAAAGTTGGGTCAAAATTATTAGCGATAAATATCAAGAAATGATAATAAATTATTGTATTTCATTTGACTAAAAATGCATCCTTTTGATCATACTAATTACTCCATACTTGTTAAGATAATTAATCACGTTCATTCTTTATACACTTGTGACCCGGCCCATTTGTCTACTTAACTTATTAAACAGGTGAATGATCTAAGTCTATTCGACAACTGATAACTTTTCCACACAACACTACGATTAGTCGCTAGATCAAATGAATCACTATGTCATTGCTACAACAATCCATACAACATACAATTCGACACATAATATTTTTTGCATTATCCAGACCTTACACATCTGATATGCTCGTTACAGTTGGAAATAGATCGATTCCTGAGATATTTCGCATTAGACTTTTAGTATCACGTTGTTAAGTTATGTAAGGTGATTTAGTCTAAAATGTTTATAAAGTTAGCCAGGTAAACTTATTCCCTTATATTTATAAAAATGTGTATGGTTCAAAATAGTTCATGAACTCAGTAATAAAATCAGACAACATTGGTTAAGTACTTGAAAGCTACGTAATGTAGCAGAGTGAAGTATATTTCACTTCATTATACATAAGACAACTGACAAGGTAGTTGGAGTATCAACGATCGGTCTTTGTTTGGTTGCACTGAAATCCTGTTAATTTAAGCGCATAGATTTATTGTAATCAGATAAAAGGACTCTTGGAATGAAACAATCAGAAGTATATGTTTTATTAATCACTTTACCTAGACTTAGTGATAATCAGTCGGTAGGTGACACGTATTATTCCGAACCTGATCAGTGAATTACTGTCAAAAATTTGGTAAACGTTGGTGATAAGTAAAGTTTTGTAACTCAAGAAATCTTTTTTGTAAATCAAAGCTTTACTAAGCATTACATAGTATCCCTATTCGCGTACTGGTCAGTCATCATGTCCTTAAGATGAACATTGTAAACAATGATGCAAACGATCAATCCATAAGTAGTAGGTAGAGACGAATTCAATATCGACAGAATAAACTATCCGTTAGATGTGAAAAATTTCAATAGTTCACCTCTTTTTGAAGTATATCTTGATGTTATTTTCTAGCAAAACAATAAAGGCTTCACACCTAAACTATCCAGTTCAAAGAATGTAACTTCACTGAAAAATTCTTCCTGAGTTAGAAATCTTCATAATCTCGACAGCAGATGTAACAAAATTTGAACGACATAAATTGTATGTTAAGACTACGTTTTCTTTGAACAACCTAACCATAAATAGTTTAGTTTGAGTATGTTATACTATATGTCAAACTATGAAAACATCTCCAGATAAACAGACGAAGAATTTGAGGCATAAAAGCTCATTATTATTAATAATAATAATAATAATAATAATAATAATAATAGGCTAACATAATGTATTCGAAGTTTAACAATTTCAATAAAACATGTAAATTTAAATTTAAAAAAGTATAACTATGATTTCCATATACGTACCGATAATTATAACCAGAGTATTCGAAGTCGATTGGTAGAATACGATAGACCTTATCAACTTTTGGATCATTTAAAAGAAGTAGGTTATCTACCAGAAGAAAATAAAAACAAGGTAATAATAATTTTGTATTAACATGAACAAGGAGGGCCTTAGAGTCCCCCAAATGCCCTAGTATGACCGACAGTTGGGAGATTCCTCTCTACCGATAGAAACACTCTCATACGGCCATGTGCTTATAGCTTCTGCGGATGAAGTCCTTATCACTGCCTATACACAGCAAGGGTGTTGTTCACGAAAGTGACGGGACGATAAATCCTAGGACCAAAATTGGGTCGGTAGATATGGAGGATCTGGAAACTCTGATTCCGAACCATAAAGTTATTTATGGGCTCCGGAATTCGGAGAGAACGAATGAAATGTGAATCCATTTTGACTACCAGCTACCAGGAAACTGCACATTCTGACCTTGCTTCAACGCCTTGTGTACCAGACCTCTAGATCAAGGGCTCGGAGAGTATCCTGGTAAAGAAACCACCGGCTTCAGCTAGCTCTCTGCAACAGTATTCCACTCCACACACACAAATATGATAGTTAGTAATTTCGAAAAAAGTGATTAGTAAAGAAACATGTAGAATGATGAAGATAATGTTTCACTGGAAAAAATAGAAAAAAAATCAAAGCTAATGTAACAAACAAAAAATGGGATAATTCGTATGGATGTCGATTATATCGAAATGTCTTATCAACTTCAAGTTGCATTACTAAATCAATATCAATATACAGTTTAAGTTTTTCTATTTGAAAACATACATATTGGTACAAGAGTGCGCTAAATATATATACGCCACACAAAACAATGAGAATTTAAAGAGAAGGAAAAAGAAAAAAAGGTAAGGAGAGTAAAAAAAGAACAATAAGGAAGAGATTGGTGTAAGGTTGTGTAGTAATAATAATAGTGATAATGGGGGAACGGAAAGGTACAATCAGAAGAAATCCTTCAGTTAAGGAAGATACAGCCAACTTTTTTAATGAAGAAAGTAAAAGAAGGTTACAGCAGCATTGCCGCTGGCTTCTATTCTGAGCCATATCTCATAACGTCTCTACCCACTGTGTTGCACCATCTCTCGGACACTAGCTAGGGATTCGTGAAGGACCAACACAAGCCAGTCCTTTGCAGCTTTCTTTTATGCCACGACACCATGTCATACACTGACCACCTCTCCGCTTTTTCCAACTAGTCCCAGTGTCGGCAAATGATGCACGACGTGGAATTCTCTGGGACGACATTCGTAGAACATGTCCAAGCCACCGAAGTCGGTGTTTCAAGATGGTGACACCGATTGCATTATCGTCTCTGTGCCCGAACACACGATGCCGAATCTCTGCATTACTAACATGGTGTTGCCATTGGATGTCAGCAATCCTTCGGAGACAACGATGATCGAACACAGAGAGTCGTCTAACATCCTCAACTCGGAGAGGCAAGGTTTCACAAGCGTAGAGCAAAACTGCTCTCACTGACGAGTTTATCATGCTTTCATGTGCGGGCTGAGATACTACACGGGTGCCCAAACCGAAGCAGATGGTTTTCTTAGGGGGCTACACCCTGAGCCTTTGACCTAAAGGTCTAACCCACAAGGCAGTGGAGCATCGTGAGGAGATGCGGTCCCATGGTGGCCGCTGACCAAGGAATCGGTTCATACGCCATTTGTTCCCTCAGGATACTGGAGCCCATGTGCACCATTGTTTTGGTTTGGGATCCGGTTAAAGCGCCGGACATTCGCTTTTCGTTTTCTCATTTTCGTAAACAACAGTAATGCCACGAGAAGTCAGTGAGTAGGACTTCCCTGGCGGAGGCTGTATACGCGTGGCCGTGTGAGAGTATTTCGAGAAGGAGGGCGGACCCACCCCGCGCTCGGAGTGAAGATAGTTGTGATAATTAATGTGAAGGAATAGAGCTTACTTATTTAAGTACATGACTTGGATTGTGCTTCAATTCATCTTCATTGGATTAGACTACCTTATATTTACAACTAGACGATATGGAAAAAAAAGTGGGCTTCGAAGCCAAATAAAGAAGAAAGTATGTTTGATCACTGATATGAACAAAACAATGCAAAATTTAATGCTTATGAGCGGTTAGATTTCTTAGATGATAGGAAGGTAAAAAGAGCTTATAAAGAGAGAGGAAAAAGACATTAACTTTAACTTGTGGCGAAATGAAATGAGTTTCGAGAATTTTACGGATAAAAAGGAGTCAGATAAGAAACAAGATTGTAGAGAAAATAATAGCTGACAAACAAATTACAAATATTATTTCACTAGAGAATACGATGACTTAAATAAGACGGAACAATGTTCTATGAGACATGTTATCAAGCATTTTCACTTTGAAAGAATAAAAACACTATTTTTTATTTGGCAATAACTGTTCCATATTTTTTCTACACTTTATATGTGAAAGGATTATTGAAATTCATTTTAGCAAATGAAACGCCACTGCCAGTAGAGAAGTGGCTTATTGCTTAAACCATCAGCTTTAAAACTGTAGGTACCAGGTTAAAAACTCGCATAACCATGGGTTTAAGGATCTGGGCATTATCAGTTGAATTTTTACACAAAAGTGTGACTCTTAAAGCTGAGTAGTCAAAGATATACGTAGTAAATGAATTACATGAACAGTTAGGTGTTGTAAAGTATCCAAAAGGAAATCCTGCTCGGCCTACGTTTCGTTTTAGTTGGTACTCGACAACAAAGGGTGCTTGTAGTTTAGAGACGACAGATGCAACCAGTGGGATTCGAACTCCTGTCGTCCAGCTCCACAACCTGAGACGTTACTACTTAGACAGTTGAATTACGAGTAACTTTTTGTAGAACTGAGACACAATTAATTGACAGCTAAAAAGTAGTGGTCAACATCATGTTCGCCCAGTCCCTCAGTGCAGACTGACTTCTGTCAATCAGATTGCAGTACGGTCACTAGTCTAGTTAGCATCATTTACTACCAGTAACACATTTATAATTAAAGGTCAGTTGCGGCACGAATACTTAATCGGTACTACTATTGTAGGAGTCTTGTGTTATCGTACTAGGTTACGGAATCCCCTCACATTACAGTTAACTTTTCGGTAAAAATGAATACCTTTAGGTACTACATCTTTCATTTAAAATAATGAAATGTTAAACATAAAAACTGATGGGCTATTTATTAATGTGAGAAGTTTTAGCATGTAAAACAGTAAGATTACTAAAATTTGCAACGTAACATTTAGAGGAAGGAAGCGAGAAAAACAAGCAAGTCAAAACAATAACAAATATGATTCAAAAAATAATTCCTCGCAGAAAAGCAAGATTTCTAGAAAATACCACAAGGTATAAACGGTAATAACAAGAAATACAGCTTAACTCAGATGAGATTTATAGCTGTATTGTAAGTTATGTTTTACGATGAAGTCACGCAGTTGTTCACACACCCCACATATAGACAAATGGATTATATATATATATGAACTACATTATAATAATGGTGAAACATAAATCTAAATGGTTTAACGCCAAATTTTTGGATAAACTTTTTTCCATCTAATCTTGTGACACTAAAATAGTAGCGTAGTTGGATTAAATGTTTTTGTTAGTCTTACTTTGATCAACAAAATTCAGTAGTGTTGTTAGCTTTTTAGGTTCTGTGTTCATGTAAATCACAATTCATAGAAAAAAGAATATGGATGTTTTTGGTTGCTATTTTTAATATTTGCAAATTATTTACAATTTCCGCCGCTGAATTCGACATATCTCATCAGTGGAGCTCGATTGTACGGAGCATAAATAAGGTACGCAACGCAAACAACGGAAGATGTTCAATAATATTGTGCATCGATTGAAGTTAGACTCGTACGACATCGGATACCGGCCCATTGAGTTAAAGGTTAAGCGTTCGCATACGAAGCCAAACGCCCTAGGTTTGATCGCCGCTGGTAAGGTCGTGGGTGCACACTGCCAACGAGCTCCACGCTAAAACAAAACACATGTCCAGTGCTTCCTAGAATTCAGTGGTTGTTTAATTGATAGTGGTTTGTGATTTCAACAAAATCCTCACTATAAAATTGCATGTTCGAACTCTACCTCATCAAGTTTGGTTTAGACAACTGGACAGTATCACTAGCCCCAAAATAACAATGTCTAGGTCAATCCTGATTGTTTTAGCCTGAACGTGAGTTGAATAAACTCACGAGAAACTCATATATTTTAGCATCATATACTGCAAGTGAGACGTATTAAATCCTAAGGAACGGTGAAATCCATCTTCACAAAGAAATTTAATAAGATGACACATAATGCTTTAAAATTCAAACATGCAATGTCTGTATAATTAATTTTAATACAATCAAAGAAACATTGTAACTAATTTAGAAATATTCTTGAAGATTAAATAACAAACTGTTGGAATAGTCTGAATAAAATCTATTCATATAGAATACTATCTAATTAACGCCTGAAAAGAAGTATCCATTTGATTTAACTAGTGATCAGCACGTAAAAGACGTTCTTTTAGAAGCCATATCAAAATAATTAAGCTATCGTGTGTTAAAAATAAAAATTTCCGGAAGAGAATTACTTATTCAGATAACGAATTCATAAAGATAGCAGACGAATATACACAAAAATGCAGTAACTTGAAGAAGAGTTACATAATGAAATTTCTACAAAAAGAAAAATATAAGCCAACTTGAATTATAAAACTTGTGATTTACTTAAGAGAACAAGAACACTGATCTTGTGTCGAAATAAGTTTAGAAGATACAATACAACCAAAAGAATTTAAATAAAACAATATTAGTGAAGTCATCAAACCTGGAGACGGAAATATTCACAAAAACACCACTTCACCAAATTAAACTTTATTCACAAACAATATCGGATGATGAACCAAAGCTACGTGGTTATAGTCAAATACATATATATAATCTGGTCAGTCTACGTTATCCTTTACGAAGCTAGACTGGAAGGTGCTGTCTTTAACATATCAGATATCCTTTGATGAATGATTTAGGTAACTAGTTCCGTAAGAGATAAGTCAGTTAGTCACTAGTAACGTGGGTCCTAGAACATAAATGAGTCCGGTCCAAGTTGTCACCACACCACATGAACAAAGCGAGATCAGATTATCAAGACACATTCCAAGGCAGTACAACTAGTAACAGTATTAGTAATAGTAGAAAATGTTAGGTATATACAATGTGATTTAAGAATGAATCTATGGAATAAAAAATACAAGATAAATCTAAAGCTCAAGTTTTAAGCGAAGATAAAGAGTGAATACATCTGTACCATTGTGACAAATCCGAACCCTTATCAGCCATTTCCAACAATTGGTCACGATAAGCACGTGGACCATTACCAGATAATTTGAAATTATCAAACGTGGTTCAGTCTAATAGTCGATGACACAATTAATTGATCTCACATTCTGGTTTGATTCCCCACCCAACCAACCACTACATCAACAAACATACCACGTCGAGGTAGGCGATGGTTGAGAATGCACACAAATACAGATAAATAAGTATGTCTTGGCTTGATTTATTCTTTACCTCGACATGTACCTGTGAGTGATTAGTACAAGATGGTCATTCTGAGTCATCATATAATAATTGTTGTAGTGACTAGATGATCCTTAAAAATATCATCCCTAATACACACATGGGATTTGCAACTGCTTTACTAAATTCATCAGAAGACTAAACTAATTGAATATTATCTTTCAGTCCTAAAACATCAATGGGTAGATTCAAGTAAAACAAGTAAATTAAACTTCACCCCATTGCACAAGCAAGTGGCTATCAGGACTCAGTAGCTAAGTGGATAACGCGATGGTGTTTGAAGCGAACGGTACTGAGTTCGAGTCCCGGAGTGAACATTAACTCTGAGATGCAGGTACATCCAGCTGACGAGTCCCAAACAGGAAGAAACGCGTGTCCTGGATTCCACTGCTAGTCACTATCCATCTTTGTTTGTATAGTAACGTTGAAAAAGTAAAAACATTTCCAATTTCCACAACACATTTAACACAGACTTAAAACTTATTTACAGACTAAACTTAATTGACTAAACAATTTGCTAAACTAAAAATAGCAATACAATTCTGTAAAATAAGTAAACGCTTTTAAGTGAGTGGTGGTTTATCGATTAGTAATTCTAAACAACTGTGAAAGTTATAGTTTCACATGATACACAGTTGAATACAAAATTGACTTAATAATTATGAGTTGAATCCACCAAATGGTGTATAATCTAACGCGGTATGGTAGGAAAACATTGTTATTATCATTATTTTTAAATACAATCCATACGATGATTAAAAACATAAGAAAATCATAAACTTACTTTCTTGGAAATCATTATGGCAAAATACAATTGGGAATACTTCAGCATAATGAACTTCAAATTTTTCTCTAAATAACCACGAATTGACGACAACGAGAAACAAAGTAAAATAAACACATTACTGATCATTGGATAAAACACTTGTTTTAGAGATAACAAACTTGCGGAAAAATGGCATACATATTTACACAATCTATCACACTATAACATAGACTAAGTAGGACTAAAGCATAATGTATGCAATTTTAAGTTGATTAAACTAGTGGTTACAATGCAACTTGAACAATAGGACTCGGTTACCAATAAAGGAATAGATAGAAATGATACCGGTTACTATCAAATGACCAACCAACTGTAAATATTTCAGTACCACAGAAGATAGTTCGAAGCCCAGGTAGAACAGTGGGTGTCAGTCAGTCAATCAGCTACAACGTAGGACCAGTGGGTGACGCGGGCTCAAATTCCACAGGGTGAAACACTTTCTTCAAGATTACAGGTATACCTTAGCGACAAGCGCCAGCTAGCACGAAACTTAGCCTCCAACAACCTAACAGGATTAAAGTTAGTAGCATATACACATATTAAACCTCGACAATGACCTATCTCACAATCGCATAGCTTATTATTAAAAAAGGCTGGAAGCATTGACATAAATATTTAAGCTTGCTAACAAACCAGTTTATAACTACTCAACGTGTATTGATTACAATTACTTGGTTTCCATGACTAACTTTTGTACGATGAGAATAACAAACATTTGTGGATAAAATGAATTCATTTAGTTACCCATGACGTTACATCTTTACAAACAGTTAACTCCAGAAATTCTTTAGCACAGAATCAAAAGGCATTGCTTACTTAAGAACAACTTTTGATGATTGATAGAAAATTGATAATGATTCAATAGACCAATATATTATACATCATTATTTGACGCTAAAGATACGTTGACCAACCCATGAGTTTTTCATACGGGAAACTATACCTCTGATATTACTATCTATTCTCCTCGATGGTAAAATATCAAAAAATGGAGGATACTCAACTTTATTTGTTCCAAACGCAAAATTAATTTTAAGATGAATGACGCTGAAAAATTTACATGTCTTTTTCATGCAAGATGAATGTGTCATATATACATCGGCTATATGAAGACAGTTCATTGATTTTAATGAACAATAAGACTATTTTCTAACTTTCCATTAACACGTTGCCCAAGAAAGTTTTTGATAAGCCCGAGTGAACTGTTTAAAAGGGCATTCACACGGACAACAAATACGAATGTTACTGCTACCATTATCTTATATCTCGTTGACCTTCAGGAGTATTATACTGAATACTTCAGGGAAAAAAGTTAAACAACTAGATGTTTCTTGTTTCAGATGTTCTTAGATAGTACGGGACAAAATGAACATTTTAAAAACAATTAATATTTACTTTATCCAATTATATTCCTCTATGAGAGATAATTCATATACCATATTTCTAGCTTCTTCGTAAGATGGTTCCGTCAATATATGTCCATCATTAGCAAAAGAGAAACCTTTTGCTTCTAATTCAGATAAAGTATTTGAAGAAAAATTTGGAGATGGACGATGTAAATGTTCAGGTGTGCTTGTCAACTGGCTAAGATATTTATCAAACATTCTTATTATGAATGATGGGGTTTTTGAAAATGGCATGGATAATTTATGAAAATAAGCCATATGCCGTGCTGCTACTTCAATAATTAGTGGAAGTTCTTGTGTAGTTAAAGGTCTGGACTGAAAAAAGTTACAGCAAAAAGATTAGAGAAAACTATAGTTATATAAAATTATGATATCAAAATGTCAGCATATTGATAAAGAATAATTATATGCGAAAATATTTATTAGATAAAGCATACACTGCACATTGAACGGATTTGGTAAAATGATCAAGAATAAAAATCCCTTAAAATAGAACGAATTCATTAACTTCTGCAAATCTTGCTATTGATAATACTCTTTATTATTCACGGACGAGATACACAATAATTTTGCACACTTTGGAGAATATAAAATCTTTTTTACGAAAGCCTTACCCTCCCCTTGTCACTACGCACGTGGGTCAAGAACGACTGTAATGTGTTATAAATCGTTAGTTAACAATAAGCTCCTATAATTCATAGAGCTATTATTCGATCTCTACGTCGTCAGAGCAAAACATTAAACAACTTCTCTAATGAAATATCAATCTGGAAGTTCCAAGAAGTGCATTACAGAAACCATTATTTAACTAACAAAAGGCAATTAGGTCAATTTTACCTCAATAAATTCTTCAATTCGTCCACCGGGAAATACACCATGAAGTTTAGGCCCAATCCTTTTTTCCGAAAGTAATGCGAAATTAACTGAATCAGAGATAATCGAGTCTGTACAACTTCTCAATACTTCACCATATACTCGAATAAGTACTTTACGTGGTTCATTTTCAAAAGAAATAATATCATTATTTAAATATCCAATATATAAATAATTGCTTAGTCCACAACTCCTAAAATGAAAATAATCTATTTTAAATAGTTTTATGGAAAACAAATGTGATTATATTAACTACGCATTTGACAAAGTGATCAATACATTTTTCACATCAATTAAGAACAATTAGTCTCTTTAATCAATCTAAACAATGCAGTCAGAAGAAGTTTATTAGAACTATGTTATGTACTAGAGCAATAAATTATGAACAATTCATGTCTACAAACAATTTCTACTTTCAATAAATCTACCATGAACATGTTAATTTAATACTTCAGAATGATGTGATCTATATCGTTTTACTTAATTATTTTTTATTTGTTTAATTTGACATTTACTATTTCACATATAAATAAATTAGAAAGTGTATATGTGACCGAATAGTCCAAAATTTAGTTTCTAATAAACTTTATTTTCTCATTATATTACCTATATTATACACAATTGCTACCGTAAATTATGAAGATGATAATTTCCGAAATAATCTAAAATAGATAATTACACAGAATAGCCAATTTTCATAAAGCTTATTTAGTAGACAAATTAGTCTATTATCAGAATGGGCTTTGTGGAGGTTTTAGAAATTTCACAGATTGAAATCATGAGTCAGTTGAAGCTAGACCACCATTGAAAACCTGGAAGGTCCTGGGTTCGAGCCCCGCGTGGTGCGGGATCGTGGACGCGCACTGCTGAGGAGTCCCATACTAGGACGAAACGGCCGTCCAGTGCTTCCAGGTTCTCAATGGTGGTCTAGCTTCAACTGACTCATGATTTCAATCTGTGAAATTAGTCTATTTTCGAAATCAGGTTAAATATGATTGTTATGATGGACTGACTAAATTGATAAAATACTGGCAACTAACCGAATTGATTATTTTCCAACAAGATGAAACACAAATCTCAACAGAACAGAAATAACTCCCTCTTTAAACAAGTGGGTTGTAAAGAAAATTAAGGTCACCACTGAAAACTCCAACACACATTCAAAAAAGTACGACCATAAGTTAGTTATACGATATATGATAATCGCTGAAAAATTCCCATTATATTAAAACACAATTATATGAACGAAGAATATTCATTTCAATAGTTTCTCATCAGGTTCTATAATTATATATCCAAATTAATAATCCATAAAATTGGCCAGGTTTAAGGCAGAGTACATCATTGAGAATTGTAATAGACGAATCAAAAATTTATATATGAAAATTAAAAGGTCAACTAAATAGGTTAAGGGTAAGTCACAACAAAGGAAAAAAGTATCAAAAATTGTTTATCATATCAAATTAAATCGTGAATTCACTTGGTATTGCTTTACTTGAATCTTCACATTGATGTTTAGAACTGAAATTGATCAATCTCTTTTTGGCATATTTGCATACTGTGCGTATTGCCTCGATATTGCCTTAAATTTACAAGCATTATAATGTTGGGATGACCAATACGAACTGTTAACTTGAATGAGTGTATAAGTGAAATGAAATTGTGGGATCAATGTTCAGAATAAATATGGTCAACACGGGGTGAGAGAGAATAATGTAATTTCACAGGTTGAAATCATGATTCAGTTGAAGCTAGACCACCATTGAAAACCTGGTCTAGCTTCAACTGACTCATGATTTCAACCTGTGAAATTTCCTAAAAAATCTCCACAAAACTCATTCTGATAATAATGTAATTACAAATCGAAAATTACGTAATATGTAGAATAATATGAATTAGGTCAAATATAGTAGATAGGGGTGGATGCTGAATAAATTTCTCAAAAAGGTTAGCAAGTGTAGTAATAATAATAATGACAATGGTAAGATGTGTGGATAGGATAAGCTAAGGATATAAAAATGAACACTAATCAAGTTACGTCACCATATCATAAAATAAATTAGTAACTAATTGGGCCCGAAGTTGGCTAGGGTAAAAGGAGCCGCTGAACATATTTCTTTTGGATACAAAGCTCCAGATTTTTATCACAATAGCGATTGCTTCAGCTGTCTGAAGGAATTAAGTAGACTGCCGTTAACACGATATATTGTTGTAAAAGATTGCTCCATGTTGGCTGTATGTCCCGTTTGAATTCAATGATCGAAAATGGAGCTGTTGACAGTTTTAACTACACCTTTGCTTAACCACACTAAGAGGTGCTCACGAGCTCGAATATACAAATTCCTAGAACATCTGCCAATATAACTCGCTCCACAGGGGCAGTTGAGTTGATAGATACAGAAAGAAGTGTCTAGTCTAGGTAATTTATCTTTCAACCTCGAAGTGATTGTTGGACATGTGGAAAACATTAATTGTAATTTACCTGTAATAAAAAGTTCTCTGGATTAATCTGTGTAACTTTAATCTTAGCATTTCACTAGGTGCATTGCTTCTGAATTGCAAGGCGGTGCAACCTAGTGGAAAAAAACACTAATCGAGAGGATAATCCATGTTAGATTAGTCTATTTACCCAATACATATTTCCATTGAGCAATTTAAAGTCTTTTCTTAAAAACATATTCCCACTCATTCAGTTGATTCTGGATTTTTAAAATTAATGAATGGTTTCCTTCACTTCTTCAAGTATACAGAAAAAATAAATGTAAAGATAAAAATATAACGGTTAGAATAACTGACATGCCCCCAAATGCCCTGGTATGGCCGAGAGCGGGGTGGGTTCGCCCTCCCTCTCGAAATGCTCTCACACGACCACGCGTATACAGCCTCTGCCAGGGTCAGTCAGTCAGTCAGCTACAACGTAGGACCAGGCACATATATGCATCGGTACAAGTTGCCATACCTCATTAACACAACAAGATGAACACCGGATTCATAAAAGTAGTTAATTCAGAGGTGGTAAGAAAGATTGCATATAAGGACATAGTACAGGAAGAAAGAATTAGTTCGTAGAAAGATATGAAACGGTTTTAATCTCTTAGTTTAAGGGAAGACAGAGAGTGTATATACCGACGCCATTGTGATCGATTCTGAGCCATGTCACCAAGAGTCTCCAACCATTGGTTACGATAGTCACGCGGACCCCAACCAAGTAGTCTGCATCTACCAACATGGCTCAGACTAGAAGTTAGTGACTTCAAGCACTGATGCCACGTTTTGGTTTGGCCGCCCCTAACTTCCGACCATTCCCAACACTAGTCAGCATTGCGCGTCGTGGTAATCGGTGTTTGAGCATACGTAACACGTGGCCCAACCATCTCAGTTGATGAAGATTCACAACCTCATCAACTGATTTACCATTATTCCCTAATATCCTGCGTCGAACCTCACTATTACTTATCCGGTGATCCCAGCAGATGCGAGCAATATTTCTAAGGCATCTGTGGTCAAATACTAGTAGTTTACAAGTATCTTCTACTCTTAATGGCCATGTTTCGCTGCCGTAGATTAAAACAGAACGGGCCGCCGCGCAGTATACTCGTCCTTTTCTTAATAGACGGATATCTCGCCTTCGCCATAGGTGACGTAAGTTGGTAAAAACCAAGCGAGCTTTTCGAATCCGTGCTGAGATTTCTTCAGACATCAACCCATTAGGGCTGATCAGATTTCCAAAATAAGTGAAGTTGTCAACCCGTTCGACTACTGCTATGGAAGTCCTACTCACTGCCTTCTCGTGGCATTACTGTTGTTTACGAAAATAAGAAAACGAAAAGCGAATGTCCGGCGCTTTAACCGGGTCCCAAACCAAAACAATGGTGCACATGGGCTCCAGTATCCTGGGGGAACAAATGGCGTATGAACCAATTTTCGGTCACCGGCTACCATGGGGCTGCATCTCCTTGTGGGTTAGATCTTTAGGTCAAAGACTCGGGGTGTGGCCCCCTAAGATAACCAACCACCTGCCTTGGTCTGGGCACCCGGGCAGTATCACAGCCCACACACAAATGATGAACTGTCTATAATTATGGAAACTACTTTTCTTGCTTCAACTAACAATCAAATGATTCAAATTATTATTATTATTTACTACGTCATTATTCACCCTCTTTTATTCCTACTCTGTCTACGTTTATTTTTTCGACTTATACAGCAGCTCGTCTATGGTGGAAATTCGACTGTATCTAAACGTTCTCGAGTCACTGCCTGGTTGAAAATTGTATGTTACCACCGAATATGAGAACTGAAGCAGTTTTTCTGAAACCACGTGCACCATTCAAACTAGCTGCCTTCAACGTTCGCACACTTATGCAGGTTGGATAACCGATAGGGCTGGCTATGTCTTTGGAAAGTCTTAATATCGATGTTTGCTGTCTATCCGAGACCCATATTCAAGACTCTGGTGAAGTACTACATATTCGCTCTCCACCAGTCGCTTCAAAAGCTTGTTCTACGTGCGCTTATCCGGAGACCCTATGGTATCTTCGTCTGGTCTTGCTGGCGTTGGTGTCGCACTAAACGCTAGAGCTAAGGCAGCACTAATCGATTGGATCCTCATTAACAGTCGGTTATGTGCTGTTAGATTAGAAAGTTCCATCAAAGTGAGAAGAAATCGGCGTGAGAAACGATGTCTTCGTCATCTCCGCCTATGCCCCGACAGATTGCAGCCCGGATGCAATCAAGGATGAGTTTTACCACCAGTTATCTGTTCTTCTCCAGAAAGTGCGTTCGACAGATATTGTAGTACTAGCCGGAGATTCGAATGCTCAGGTCGGGTGTCTAAGCACAGAAGACAGTCGTTTAGGTGGCCGATGGGGACTCGTTGGTCGCAGGTCAGATAACGGGGACGGGGACCGTCTACTGCAACTGCACAGACCACAACCTGTTTCTGGCTAGCACTATCTTTCGGCACAGTCATCGCCGATGTGCCACCTGGCGTCCTCCCTCTGCATCTCAAGCCTGGACTCAGATTGATCACATCGCGATCGGCTACCGCTGGCGTGGTTGTGTACAGGACTGCCGCTCCTTTTGGAGTACCTGTGTGGAATCTGACCATGCCCTGGTCTACGCGAAACTGCTCCCACCGACGCGTTGTAGATCTCACCTTTTACGGCCAGACTAACATCACCTGAGCATTCAAGTCTCCGGCTAGTACTACAATATCTGTCGAACGCACTTTCTGGAGAAGAACAGATAACTGGTGGTAAAACTCATCCTTGATTGCATCCGGGCTGCAATCTGTCGGGGCATAGGCGGAGATGACGAAGACATCGTTTCTCACGCCGATTTCTTCTCACTTTGATGGAACTTTCTAATCTAACAGCACATAACCGACTGTTAATGAGGATCCAATCGATTAGTGCTGCCTTAGCTCTAGCGTTTAGTGCGACACCAACGCCAGCAAGACCAGACGAAGATACCATAGGGTCTCCGGATAAGCGCACGTAGAACAAGCTTTTTGAAGCGACTGGTGGAGAGCGAATATGTAGTACTTCACCAGAGTCTTGAATATGGGTCTCGGATAGACAGCAAACATCGATATTAAGACTTTCCAAAGACATAGCCAGCCCTATCGGTTATCCAACCTGCATAAGTGTGCGAACGTTGAAGGCAGCTAGTTTGAATGGTGCACGTGGTTTCAGAAAAACTGCTTCAGTTCTCATATTCGGTGGTAACATACAATTTTCAACCAGGCAGTGACTCGAGAACGTTTAGATACAGTCGAATTTCCACCATAGACGAGCTGCTGTATAAGTCGAAAAAATAAACGTAGACAGAGTAGGAATAAAAGAGGGTGAATAATGACGTAGTAAATAATAATAATAATTTGAATCATTTGATTGTTAGTTGAAGCAAGAAAAGTAGTTTCCATAATTATAGACAGTTCATCATTTGTGTGTGGGCTGTGATACTGCCCGGGTGCCCAGACCAAGGCAGGTGGTTGGTTATCTTAGGGGGCCACACCCCGAGTCTTTGACCTAAAGATCTAACCCACAAGGAGATGCAGCCCCATGGTAGCCGGTGACCGAAAATTGGTTCATACGCCATTTGTTCCCTCAGGATACTGGAGCCCATGTGCACCATTGTTTTGGTTTGGGACCCGGTTAAAGCGCCGGACATTCGCTTTTCGTTTTCTTATTTTCGTAAACAACAGTAATGCCACGAGAAGGCAGTGAGTAAGACTTCCCTGGCGGAGGCTGTATACGCGTGGTGGTGTGAGAGCATTTCGAGAGGGAGGGCGAATCCACCCCGCTCTCGGCCATACCAGGGCATTTAGGTCCCTGTTGTATCAATATTTATGTGTTCAAATAAATAAATGCCAATAAAGCGTTTAATGATCATCAAAACATCGGATATCAAGGATGTGCAAACACTGAAATGATTAAGATTTGCGGCTCAGGTAGATGCTGTTAGTGTTGTTCAGTTCTCATAGCTGAAAGGTTTAATCGCGAAGCCGATAATGTCCAGAACGACAATGAAAGCTTGGCAATTAAACCATCTAGCTCAGAAAACTCGACAGCAACACTATTATAATATACAGATGTTTGTGTGCTTTTGAAACGATTCTTATATTTGGAGGAAACTATTTGATTAGACAAACATTTTTACTTCCTCATCAAATCGGCCAGGTAAAATAAAACAGAATATATATATATATATATATATATATATATATATATATATATCAAGATTACACTTGGCTTACTTCGATAGCTCAACACAGAAATTATTTGTATCAGACCAGCTTCCAGAGAGAATTTTTGAGCACTGAGTTTTAAGATGACCGACTATACTTTTTGTTATTTCATCAACTTTCAAGGGAATAGAATCTGGGCATGGAACACCGTCTTGGTCATCACTAGATAATGTAAACTTGACTACAGACATAGAATTCAATCAAAACACGTAGTGACGAATTTGAAATTTTAACGTTGAAGGTGAATATAATTGACCTATGTAAATCGTAGTAAGAAACATTGAAACAGTTATTTACATTGGCTAAAAATGACAAGAACTGTGGACTATTTTGAGTATTATGCTTTTCATCGAGATTATTAAGGTTAAATTATAATCAACAAAATAACTACCTATAAATCAGCTACACAGACCATTGAACGTACAAGTCCCTCGCGA
This sequence comes from Schistosoma haematobium, assembly GCF_000699445.3. NCBI lineage: Eukaryota > Metazoa > Platyhelminthes > Trematoda > Strigeidida > Schistosomatidae > Schistosoma > Schistosoma haematobium. The sequence goes on along the minus strand of NC_067198.1, from coordinate 29,919,415 downwards.
AATGCGCATGTCCTCAGGCTGAAGCAATAGCAACGCATTTGTCAATTTCTTTTTTCGCCTGTCACTCCTAATAGAGCATATGCCACAGACCAGCATTCTCCAACCCACTCTGTCCTGAGCCTTCTTTTCTAGTTCCATTCGATTCTTGTTCATTTCTCTCATATCTACCTCCGTTTCCCGGCGTGATGTGTTCTTTGGTCATCCTCTTTTCCTTTGGCCTTGAGGATTCCATGTGAGAGCTTGTCTTGTGACGCAGTTGGGTGCTTTCCTCAATGTGTGTCCTATCCACTTCCAGCGCTTCTTCCTAATTTCTTCCTCCGCTGGGATCTGGTTTGTTCTTTCCCACAGTTGGTTGTTGCTAATAGTGTCCGGCCAACGGATCCGAAATATTTTGCGTAGACAACTGTTAATAAACACCTGAATTTTCTGGATGATGACTTTCGTAGTTCTCCAGGTTTCTGCCCCATACAGTAGAATTGTCTTGACAGTTCTAATAAACTTTAATGACAATGGATATTGTTACTGATTTCGGTTTTTACGTTGCTGACTTCCTATGTAAATGTAATAGGTTTGGAGTTAATCTAATAATGTTATTTCTTGGTACCATGTAGATTGTTTATAGTTCCAGCAGAATGAACACGTTTAAAAATATTATGACTGTCCAATGTCAACAAACCACTTGGCCACCGAAGACTTTGATCAAGACAGTGTACTTAAGGCTCTTGGCACCTTAGACATGGAAAAGTCAACGGGAGCAGATGAACTACACCCCAAAATCTTGAGACATATTTCACAATATGTCGCAGACCCACTGACGGTAATATTCAATATGTCGCTTGGCCAAGGTGTGTTACCTATGGACTGCAAGGACGTAATCGTCACTTCCATACATAAAACACGACCAAGACAACTTCCATGAAACTACCGACCTGTAAGCCTTACCAGTATTGTAGTTAAAATATTGGAAATAATAGTTAAACAGACCATAATGACATTTGTGGAGACGGATAACCTGTTAAACAGGTTATATACTACACAAATCTGAATTTGTAAGGTTAATTAAGTACTTCAAGTGGACTTATAGGCCTTAAAAGTCTTAAAAATTATTAATCTATGTGTACAAATTGTAAAACGTGGCAATATGACTAGACGGAGGACTAACTGGCAATGCTTTGGAAGCATAAACAACTGTAAATATTCACTTACATTGTGCTTAAATATATATTTAAGCACAATATAATAACTGTAAAGATGGAAAATCACACGCTCCATATTTCATTTGGAATAGAATTTTGAACACGAAACATTTGATTGGTATTACTTTAAATACTATCAAAATTTTGATGGCTCTCAAGTGATAAATTTAGGTGCATGATAAGAAAATGTATGTATAATGTAACAGCCTAGTAAATATATGGTTGGTGTGTATCTATATAATCACCTACATTTAGTGGTAATTACCTGTGACATATATTAAGACATCAAACAAAGATTAACACTACATTCTAATGCCGGATCCTCAGATTTACAATACAAGTGGGTACTTGTTACTTCGATCTCCAAGTTGTACGTTAATGCGTAGAATATAGAGCACAATTAAGTGTATTGACGTGAAGTACAAATAAGGAAGTTAACTCAAAGAATAACTAACCTGTTAGTGCAACGAACTGAGTAGAACCATGTGACAAAACGTTTAAATAACCATAAATACTAAGGACAACCTTGAAGGGTCAAACAACATCTGAGATCATAGATTCAAACTTCAAACTTCTCTGAACAGACTCAGCCGATTATTGTCTCCTGAAGTTTATGTCTTGATGGCAAGAGAGCGTCTTCGACTATGTAAATGCATGATGTTTGTTATGCTTCTCCTGAAAACTCAGAGAAAAACAAGTTGGCTGAGAATAGTAGAATTGATCCTGGTGTAATACTTGAATTAATCACTTTATGTACCGACGGGACTAAATTAAACGTCCAGGCTTCTCAAAAGACTACAGTAAAAGTCTCGTTTTGAAAAAAGATATTGAGACTGAAAATGTTTCGTTAACTAATGAATATAGGTGGGAAGAGATGTCTAAATTATACGGTTTGCATTATGTCGTCCTCTAAACCTCCAGGATGCACAGGAAAAAAATGTAACCATATTTTGCCACTGATACTCTACTTAATATTAATGTGAATGCGAAGGTATCAATATCGGTGAATAACTATTCAAAATAAATAGTTCTGAATGTCTTCGACACTGATGCTAATCTCATTAGTTTTACTGGACACACCTATTTGAAGGTACTCGATAACGCACCCGAACCAGGTCACGAGAGAGTACGCAGTGCTTCGCATCACTTGCAACCGTTAAGCAACTCAGACTATACGCTTCTCGACATATAGGTAGCCTTCGAAACATATTTTCGATCTTCTCCATTCGTGACATCTAATTCGACTTGGCTGGCATATTTCGGTCATAAACGTGTTACTGGTAAAGGCACTTTCAAACTCTGAACACCTGTGGCATCTCTATATCTTTGTGCACAGTCCAATATCACCGTCAAGTCTCTTTGAAGAGGACTTCGCTTCAACAGCGTTGTATTCGCTCAGTGTCCTTTAGGGTTCAACTCCAATAGGATACGGACCAATGCTTCGGAAGTTTTCACACAACATGTTCCACTCTATGAGCAGCTCAGCCATGTGCTAATGATTTGTAAAAATGAAAGGCCACTTTAAGCAAGAGTGTATGAGATTGAAACAATTCCATGTTATGTACCCATGTGGTCTATTTTTATTTGGTCCCTAAATATATCATTTGAACGTGCTCAGGAATTTTGTGATTTTCTTACGTAGTTTGTCATGAACGACATTGTTACTCATATCTCGTACTTGTTAAAGTGTGCTTGTTTTATGTGCTAGTTATCCACACTTCAATTGTTTGTCACTGATTTATACATAGTTCGTTATATTGTGTAGACTGACTCGCACATCATTCATTGAGAGGAGAAGTATGCCTTCCTTGTCTCACAGTTCTTATTGTCTGTGTTCATTAATAAACGTATGAAAGATACCCAGAAAAATGCACTCTTATCTGACTCATTTTATTCTAGTACTTGTTTACGCGACTATGAACAATAATGGACTGTAGAATTATGGTCTAGTATGATATTAGTACTGCTCTAATAATAGACCTAATCCTAAATTTGTAGATTTGTCATGATATAACTGCCTAATCTATAAGATCTTACGTGGAAGTCACACCATCGACTACACCAACTCACTGTATCATATCAATTACCAATACATGATGTAGAACAAGGTTAGGCTAGAGGAAGAACAATATATTTAATATGAATAGAAGATATAAGGTAACATTCAGCAGAGACCACGCCTGCATGGCCGAGCCATGCCACTCGATCAACTCCAGTACATTCAGTTCATTGTTCGCGCCTTCTCCATTGTTAGGTATTTCTCCGCGTTAAATATTGAATATCTATTTTCTGAGCAGTCTCGTGTTCACAGCTCTGCGGATTGTTTGGCTTTTGTCCAATGCCACTACACTACTCTCCCACCAGAATCAACGTGATGTTGGTTCGATACCATTTTGGATGGGATCGTCGCGCGCCGGGGGTTACCAAGGATAATAAGAGTCCTCCGGGTATTGGTAAGCTGAAAGATAAATCAAAAAGAAAGCTGCAGCATCTGGTCGGGAAATACATGTAATAATTTTAAATTATCTGCCTTCATGTTTAAAACGCTTGAAATGAAAATTTGGGTGAAGATTATTTGAGCTATAAAAAAAATAATAATAATAATAAAACGATGCGTATTAATAGCCGTTGGTTAATAACTTAACGTATAGGTAGTAAGTATTTTGCGTTTAGAAATATTAAAGTGATGAATATTGTAGAAATATTAATATTGGTATTAGTTTTGGTTTAAATTATGAAATCAAATAACGATTATGCCGTTAAGTTGGCCATATGAGTTGAATTCCAATTGCATCTGTATTAGTAGGCTAACTGAAGGAACAAAAGTATACCGTGGAGAAGAATTCCAACTAGTGTTCCAGTTAGTTTGATACGGTTTATTTAGTTACGGGGAGATTTTCTCAACCTCATTTTTACTTGACCGTGATAGAATTTAGTAATACTACTAATACACATGAATGTTCATCAAAACACAATTTAAATACGTGAGTGATGATTATATGAATTTTGGACAGATAGCTAGGAACAAATCGTTAAACATGAGTGTATTCGTAAGAGACATGCTATAGACTCAATGTTCTGATCTGCGGCAGACTATTTATTTATATTTATACTTGCCGGCTGATTGGGCATACAAGTTAGTTGCAATTATGCAGTTTATCATAAGGCGGAATACGATTTAATTGAGATATAGTGGTTATAAGTTATTAAAATCAGTTAAGCCTATGGGTCATATTACGAAGTGATGTGGTGCTGCAAGATGTATTTAGCTAAATAAGTTTTTACAAGATGATTAATAGTGAGTGATGCTCATGTGATTAACAGGGAGAACATAAGTTGTAACCAGGGGGAGTACACTCCCAACTCATGTCTATGATAATGGCTTGAACCTTAGTCAGTGTTGGGGTAAATTCGACATTGATGTTTTCAGTTTACAGGAGGTTTGCTCGACTGCTTATACTGATTATTTGCATGCATGATTGTGTCGCTAAACCATCAATTAGACTGACAAGGTTTTGAGATATTTACTGAATGAGCAACTGATAAAGAAACATACTGTAATCATCTGTAGTGAATGAAGATAAAAGAAAAACAACACTAGTGATAATTATAAGTCAATTTGCTGACCGATTTTGTTAATAGTTTCATTAATTTTGTCAGTCATATTACGTGATTGTCAAGTTATGACAATGCTTTATGACGATATCTTGAAACTACTATGTTTAACTAGTTATAGTGTTGAATGAGGATTAGTCAGTGGAAAAATAGGTATTGTTGCTTTAGGTGATTCGAAATCATCAGAAATTTATAACGTTAAAGAATCCGAGACGCCTAATTTAATTATAAATTTCAATTCAGAAATATTCGTTTAGTGTTAATTCTAGTAGGCTACGGAGTCTTGATTTTAAACGTTTGTTTAGCCAACAGCTACCTAGAGATTTAGTTATTTTACTAGTGCAGTTGATAGTACCTAAATTTTTAATCTTATTATCTAAACTATGTTCGCATTTTAGGCTGCCAATATGATAAACCAATTCATAAACCCAAATACGATTAACAACAACGACTATGATGGGTTTACTGATTAATATTAAAGACGATTCAGATGATTTCTAAATTTAGAAGACATGGAGATATAGGGTAACGTATGTATGGGCCAGGTCAACATGCAGGTTCTTGACGTATATGACAATTTAAAAATAATGAACATGACCAGAAAGATAATTTTAAAGTCAAGATTGCTTATGAAACTTCAGGCAGAAATGTAACGCGTTATAAACATTCCGTAAGAAGTTAATGCATTTAGCCTAGGGACACGTACAAATATATGGCAAAAGCAACTAGATAACATATACATGTTAAGTACAAAAAATCATTAAGTAAAATAGTTGAACTCGCCTGGGTTATTTTTGAAAATTGGATTATTCAGTGGACGACATATATAACGCCATTCGTCAGTAGTAATGATCCAAAAGTATCCAGAATAAAACATGCAGTATGGCAATCAATTCCGGGGTGCTTGATGCTGTTGACGTTTTTGCCACTCTCTCGGATCAGAACAACTGAATGAATCCAGATACTTGTGTGGTCGCCATTGAACGAGTTATCTAAATTGACCTTATGATTGCAGAAAACCTATAGCTGAAACTCACCGTATGTTTTTGGAGAATTGTCATCCTTGTTGTTTGGCAATGGAACTCGAAAATATGAAATTAGGCAGGCAGTGGTCAGAAGAAAGATATTACAGGATAGTGCATAGTTTAAAACAGGATGAGGTGTTAGGTGAAGGAACACTGATAATTAGATCCAGATAAGTATTTAGTCCTTGATTGCATTGTTAGTCAATGTATATTTACGCTATTTACAGGTCATATTTGCTAGAGCTTGATGTTTGAACAAGTCTATGTCGCTGAAGCATGTAAATGCTATTAAAGCTTGTTAACGAACCATCAAAGCTAATTAGTTGATATAGACGATCAACTTTTATTATTGATTGAGCTAGTAAGTTATGAGAACTAATTGATATAACATTACGATAATATATGTGACCATTAATCAAAGGACTATTAGAACAATGGGTTTACACAAATAAAAACCGATTGATAAGGTTAAGGCGGAAATAAGGATTAACAATAATAGGTTGCGTTTCTTTAGTTGGGCTCACCAATGTAGAATTATGGTCTAGTATGATATTAGTACTGCTCTAATAATAGACCTAATCCTAAATTTGTAGATTTGTCATGATATAACTGCCTAATCTATAAGATCTTACGTGGAAGTCACACCATCGACTACACCAACTCACTGTATCATATCAATTACCAATACATGATGTAGAACAAGGTTAGGCTAGAGGAAGAACAATATATTTAATATGAATAGAAGATATAAGGTAACATTCAGCAGAGACCACGCCTGCATGGCCGAGCCATGCCACTCGATCAACTCCAGTACATTCAGTTCATTGTTCGCGCCTTCTCCATTGTTAGGTATTTCTCCGCGTTAAATATTGAATATCTATTTTCTGAGCAGTCTCGTGTTCACAGCTCTGCGGATTGTGTGGCTTTTGTCCAATGCCACTACGGGACTACCCAATCGACAAATTCGATCACTTCGTTACACAAAATGCAATTCAGACTATTCACCATGCCTTTTTCGTAACCACAGTGTACGTTATGCCAAGTTTTCAAACAAGCTTAACTCGTTAATTAAGTCTTCAATTTCTGTAACATTTTACTGAACGTTAGAAAGGGTTAAGAGATTAAGAACGTTGGAATCCTCCGGTTGCAAAATCCGATAGAATTTGATGATAACACAAGTATTTGGAACTCTACAACACTTTAACTAGTGACACCTATAATCGAAACTTGCCAACCCGGTGAAATCAGAAATCAGGAACGAAGAGGTTCGAAGATATATTTGATAGGCCATCGATGTATTGAGAAGCAACTGGTCTAAACAGACAAGCGATTGCAGGAGAAGTTGAACACGGAGTTGACACTCGTGATCTGGTGCGGATGTATGACCGAGCACCTTCAGTTAGGTAAGTCTATTAAAACTAATGTAGTCAACATCCGTTGTCGAAGAATTACAGAGCTATTGATTTTGGGATTTACTCACCGAAACGAATTCGGAATTCAACACAAATGATGAGAGGTAAAGTATTCTGTGATGAAACACGCACTTCAAGAAGAATCTATCTCGCTCTAAGTGTATCAACAAATATTGGTATTGCAAGTTCAACAACAGCGGTACTTATTTTTGATCTTTAAAATGTAGTTATTCCATGACACATTTTTCTGAAGCGTTTTTTGCACTATTCAGTTCATATGCTTTTATATCCATTCCCAGTTTTCTTCATTTACTCAGGGTTTATTTAACACAAAACGAATTTAAAGGTTTCCCTGTCCATTCTATGATATTTCTCTAAAGCATTTGTTGATTTGTTCACATTGCATGAAACTAAATATTCAGAAGACGAAATTGAAATACGAGGGTTAGGATATGGTTGGTAGTAAGAGAGGTAGGAAGCAGCTGAAAGAACCATCGTTGGGTGTTTTCGGAGTACAATTTTTCCTTCGGTTGAATTTTGAGAATTCACTTTTGTTCTGTTCAAGTAAACAAAAGTAATTAAAACAAAATCAAGTCAGAATATATAAATAAAAAGATACTAGACAAGGCTGTTAATCTAAAAGTTGGCTCAAGGCTAGAGGTGGTTTTCATGTAACTGACTACTAGAACAAAGATGTGAGAAAATTATGTCTGCACCTTCGTAGAATTATGGTTTAATTCGGTATTCGTCCTACTTTATTAATAGACCCAATCCCAAAACCGTAGATTTCTCATGATGTGACTATCTAATCTATAAGACCTTACATGGAAGTCACATCGGTGTCTACACTGACTAGCCGTACGATGATCATCAGCACTTTGGAAGAACACATTCTTGCTGCGGATAGAATAATATATCTAATGTGGAAAGGTGTGGATTACACAAAAATTACCAAGCCTACAAGGCCGATCCATGCCATCTTGAATGTTTAACACCATTGTGGGCTTTTCTCCTTGGTAAATGTTGAGGATTGTGTGATTAAGACCAATACCGCTATACCTTCCTCTGGGTTCACGCGCATAGTATTCCTATCAATCAACTTATAGTGTGGTGAAGAAATCTAGTAGTTACGAATTATGATTTTATTGGCTTATCCTGTTAACATGCTGTAATCTGTGGAAATCGCAGAGAATACATGACACTGTTTAGCAAATAACTAAATTTAGGGTCCTCACAGGATTTCACTTAACTTGTCATAAATGTTGGTCCACCGATTATTTCGCTTACTCATAAAAACTATTGTACTCAATCAGTGCAGCGAAATGCAGTTTACAGTTGCTGATTTGCAAACAAGTGTGTAACAGCTTAGGTTGGTTGGTTAAGAGTTGACCTCAAACAACCAAACATATGCCAAAACAGTATTGTTCAAGTATTCATTCACTTCCTTGTTTTGTATAAGCGTTATATTTCCTATTATCTTATATTGAATGTTGAGAGCCTTTGTTTGTCTGAACAGATAATTCCACGCTCCACTGTGACTGCGCTAAGATCGAAATAAAGACCTATTCACTACTTGTCTGGTTTCTTCTATCAATAGCACGAGGGTTACCTATAGACACGAAATTGGTGAGCCCTTTTGAACACAAATTTAACCTCATTTTTGTTATTAATATTATATTTTTTGTACTCAATCGTAAAAGTAGATCTGATTATCCGTAAACTAAGTTGGATATATAAATAGTTTTTTCTTGTTTTTTAATTACCCTAAGTTATTCGTGTTATAGAAACCATTTTTTCGTGTTAACTTTATTGCTATATTTGTCACATACCTCATGTCAGACTCAATAGAGACCCATAATCTGGATGATTTGTCACCAGTGGAGATAGACACTGTTATGACTACGAAATCCCGACTTCCAGAATTTGATCGTAGTGATCCTGAGTTGTGGTTTGCTCAACTAGAGCATTATTTCACGAGATACAATATCAAATCTGAAGGGATTCGCTATAGAGATTTGTGTTCTATTCTTCCTCCTTCAGTCGCCAAAGAAGTCCGTGACTTGATTTTAGATCCACCATCACCACAACCATACACCATCTTAAGACGAGAGATAATGAACCGTTTATCATTATCAGATAGTCAAAGAATTCAAAGACTTTTTCAAGGTGAAACACTAGGTGATCGGTCGCCGTCGCAGTTTTTACGTCACCTCCAAGTCTTAGTGGGTGATAACACAGTGGGTGAAGCAGTCCTAAAACAAGGATGGATACAAGCTCTCCCATGCTACGTCCAACACTGTTTGGATGCACAGGATCCTGAAACCTCATTATCTCATTTAGCGCGTATAGCCGACAGAATAATGGAAAGAGGTCCTCCAACTGGATCAGGCACAATAAATCACACACAAAAAGTAGAATCAGCAAAAGACCCCGTAATAGAAGGACTCATTGCGAGTGTTAAGAGTCTCACTGAGGCTGTCACCAGAATGCAAATGGGTCATAGAAACAGGAGCAGGTCACCACAACGACCACGAGCCAAGTCACAAAACAGGTCACAAATGTCCAGACAATCTGGGCAGTTTTGTTGGTACCACTGGAAGTTTGGTGTCAACTCAACCAAGTGCATGCAACCATGCGCCTGGCCTAAGCATAATCCTAAGGCAGCGGGAAACGAGTAAACCCTCCCCAGGTCGCGACGACTGAGGAGGGGCGACTAAACAGTCGCTTGTTTTATGTTAGAGACAGAAACTCTGGCTTGAATTTCTTGGTGGATACTGGCGCTGCTCTTAGCATCATCCCTCAAAATAAAACTGAGATTAGTCGAGAAACATCACCAATTACACTTCAAGCTGCAAATAAAACTAAAATCGCGACATTTGGGCAGAAAACTTTAACCCTAGATTTGGGGTTCAGGAGGCAATTCCCTTGGGTTTTCACGGTAGCCGACTTAGATCTGGCAATACTGGGGATGGACTTTCTAGAGAGATACGAATTTCTAGTTGACACCAAGAAACGGCGATTAACACTAAAAGAAACTTCGTATTACACAAAAGGCAAAGAAAGTCACATCAGCTCTCTTAACCTGATTCAAACTCCCCCAGTAACAACAGCGAAATTCCAAGATATACTCGCGGAATTTCCAAACTTAACTAAACCAAACCCACAGCCTTCTAAAGACAAACTAAAAGTAAGTCACACTATCAAAACCGAAGGTGCACCGGTGTTTGCAAAACCCAGGAGACTAGCACCAGATAAGCTCAAAATCGCTAGGGCCGAGTTTGATTATATGCTACAATTGGGTATTATCCGTCCCTCTGATAGTCAATGGGCATCCCCTTTGCATATGGTCCCAAAGAAGAATGAAGGTGACTGGCGACCGTGCGGGGATTACAGAGCCCTAAACCGTCAAACCGTACCAGATAGGTACCCAATACCGCATATCCAAGATTTCACCAACGGTTTACAGGGTATGAACATATTCACTAAAATTGATTTAGTCAGGGCATATCACAATATCCCGGTGGCTGATGAAGATATTCCCAAGACAGCTATTACTACACCCTTTGGCTTATTCGAGTTTGTACGCATGCCATTCGGCCTGAGAAATGCGGCACAGACATTTCAAAGATTTATAGATAACCTACTTCGAGATATGCCATTTGCGCAGGGGTATATAGACGACTTGTTAATTGCCAGCACCGATTTGCAATCACACGAACAGCATGTACAAGCAGTGTTGAAAAGACTGGACGAACATGGAATAAACATACATCAAAGTAAGTGTGTTTTCGGTGTTCAAACTTTAGAATTTCTCGGTCACACAATAAGCCCAGAAGGGATTAAACCTATCAAAAAAGAAGTGGATACCATCAAACAATACTTCATACCTAGTTCTCTAACACAACTGAGAAGTTTTCTAGGTCTAATTAACTTTTATCGCAGATTCATACCAGGTTGTGCACAATTAATGCAACCTTTGACAGATTCACTTAAAGGAAAACCAAAAGAATTCAAACTGTCTTCTGACGCCATGGAAGCTATTAAACAGCTTAAAGATAAACTGGCTCAAGCAACTACGTTGATATATCCGAATTCTCTTTCCCCACTTGCTTTGATGGTGGATGCTTCAGATAAAGCAGTAGGCGGTACCCTTAACCAACTGGTTAAAAACGCCTGGAAACCAATTGCTTTCTTCTCGAAAAGACTCGCTCCAGCCGAAACAAGGTATTCTACCTTCGGGCGAGAACTTCTTGCAATCTACCTGACCATTAAACACTTCCGACACATGTTAGAAGGTAGGGAATTTATAGTCTTTACGGATCACAAACCACTGACGAATGAATTAAAAGCGAGAGCCGATAAATACTCACCTCGAGAAGTCCGACACCTTGACTATATATCACAGTTCACAAGCGATATCCGACATATCAAAGGTCAGGACAATCAGGCGGCAGATGCTTTATCCAGACTAGAAATGAACGTGCTACAGCAGTCTACAGTAAACTTCGAAACGTTGAAACACGAACAAGAGCAGGACCTAGAATTACAAAACCTACTTAAAACAAACAATTCAAGTCTTAATTTAAAACAATTCCCATCACCTATCGATGGTATTCTAATTTATTGTGACACGACCAAGGCAATGCCGCGACCTTTCGTTCCCAAAAATATGCGAAAGTTGATATATAATAACTTTCATTCTTTGTCTCATCCTGGCGCAAAAGCTTCAACAAAACTAATCAATGCCAGATATATATGGCCGAATTTACAGAAGGATGTACACAAATGGGTTAGAGAGTGTTCAGCATGTCAACAATCAAAGATTAATCGTCACACAAATTCACCCATAGGTGTTTTCTCGCAACCAGATGCACGTTTTGCCCATGTGCATATCGACTTGGTAGGTCCTTTACCACGTTCAAACGGTTTCAATTATCTTTTTACATGCATAGATCGATTTACCAGATTCCCTATAGCCATCCCGATAGCGGACATCACAGCGGAAACAGTAGCCAAAGTTTTCATGCAGAACTGGGTAACCATTTTTGGTACACCCATAACAATAACGACGGATAGAGGAGCGCAATTCGAATCCGAACTATTTAATAACTTGGCTAAACTTCTAGGCTCCAATAGGATACGCTGCACGGCATATCATCCTCAGGCTAATGGGATGGTAGAACGTTTTCACCGTCAGCTAAAAACCGCCCTTATATCTCACTCAAACCCCAATCAGTGGATAGAATTCCTACCGTTAGTTATGTTGGGAATACGAACATCTGTCAAAACTGACGCACAGTGTTCAGCTGCGGAACTGGTTTTCGGAACAACTCTGAGACTACCAGGTGAATTTATTAACCCTAATACTAACAGTCAAAAACTTAATTTAGAAAATTATGTAGATCAACTACGGGACCACATGTCTAAAATTAAGCCGATTAATACTCGTGAACAATCGCGCGCCGTATATATACCTAAAGACCTAAGCAATTGCACGCACGTCTGGATAAGATGTGACAAAATAAAAGCACCACTCAGTCCTCCATTTGAAGGTCCTTTCAAAGTCGTCTCAAGAAAATCTAAATATTTCGTGATAGAAAAACAAGGAAACATCGACACAGTAAGTATTGATAGGCTAAAGCCGGCTTATCTAGATCATGAACCACCATACGTGTTGTTAGATCGTTTAACTGACAAATCCATTACGGAATCGAAATGTAAAGATGATAAATCTTTACAAATGACTAAAACGGTTCGCTGGGCACATCCAATTACTCAGTCAAGGATGTTGACAGTTTCGGCTGCAGGATAAAATCTAACAACGCAGCTAATCACACCCTGCATCTACTTAAAAATAATTTTTTTCCTCATTCCGCCTCACTGACAACTCCCCAGACCTTTTACCTTTGATATATACGTGTTATGTTAAATATTTTTTTTAAAATACTGGACACATAAGCTAGGTATTCCGAAACGATGGCTGAGGATTTTAATCAAACTCATACAACTAACACTGGCAAATACAACGAATTCTAAAAGCAACCCAGGCGAGTTTTATAATTTCTTTTTCTGGTTAATTAACTATGTTGGCTGTACTTCTTATATATTTATATACATTTTTCACGTAGACTGGCTATACGATATATACCATATGAACTACTTCTAAAAGTTTTCGGTTGAGGATATGTTTAGTAGCTTGATACGATTAATACTACTATTAATAAGTAGTTTTCTAGACAACATTTTGGATTAAACCATGGTCAAGTGCTTATTAAAGTTCTCATCATTTTTTTTTCATGTTTAGGAAACTTACTGTTAGCGGGACATAGGCTGGATTAAAACATGCTCAATGCATGATTGCTTTGGTGCACTCTGATTGGCTAATTCTTATCCAATCAGCACCAGTCGATAGTTGGAGAATACTCTAGAATATTCTCATGTAAAAACTATAAATATACTGACGTTTTCTCTATTGTGCTTCCTACTGTGCTTCTGACTTGCTATTTGGAATATAATCTCTTTCCTGTTCAACCGTGTTCTGATTTGGGGTCTTGTCGAGTGAATCGGTGTCCAAGAATACTAAGCAATAGGAATAGCTGGGTCATTAATCGTAAGAAAAGCGATTTATAACACTTACGTAATGACTTAACCAGTTTCCTTGCAGCATGCTTTTTAGTGTGATCATATAACCCATCTTTATTGGCAATATTCAGATTTTTTTTAATTTCTGACATTTAAGAATCAATAACCGTGAAGATATAGTACAGTGCGTTACTGTAAGGTTACTATGTCAGCCGCATTGATTCCACATACCTAATTTTAAACAACTTATAAGGGAACTGTTTAGTAATCATAACATTGAACTGACAATATGAATATCACGACTATGCTAACGTTAAACCAATTATTATTAGTGGCCCATACAAAGTCCTGGAACTTAACATTAGCGTTATAAAAAAGACATTTTATGTCAATAACTGATATATATATATATACATATATATATTCTTTGGTTTAAATATAACGTAAAATGGAAATTTACTAAACTTGTAGTTTTTTTTCTATAGTAATAATATTCATGTAAACAAAGAACTTATACTTTTCCAATATGGCACCTTGATATATCAATCTGTCCTCTTGTCATTTTTTCTCTCATATGTGCGCGACTTACGGGCAACAAACATCGTACTGAAGGTGGGTCTGGTGAACAAAAACGCAGGCCCCACATGCACTCGAACCTCTGCCCTCCTGAATGCTAGACCGCGTGCTTAGCCGTTAAGCCACATCAGACCACGGAGGAAGTGACTTCAATATTTCCTTACACCAATTAATCACTCATAATACTAATGAGTAATAGGACTTACACACTTCTGAGGTGCAAACCAATTCGTTACTTGGATGAACTGACGAAATATTGCTTCAATATATCATGCATACCTAAATCAAACCAGAAAAGGGTATTTGACACAACTGTACTTGATCCACATACTCTACACAATTTTTTTTGCTTCTTAACCGTGTATTCTTTTCCGTTTTGTGGAGTACTCTGATGCACCCTTGGTTACGCACCTAGTTGTAAAACGCGGTCATCACAGGCTCAAGGTCACGCGTTTGATCGATTTTGTTAAAGAGTCCAACTTCTAGCAAGTTCACCCTTTTACATATATGCATTACAAAAGAGTATTTTTTTCATGGTTTTTCGTGCACAAGATATCTACACTATGTCTATTCCCTTCCAGAATACCAATCCGTTCTGGAGACCAAGCACTTACATGGAACCGAACAATTATCAATTACATTTATGTATTTCCATTTTGTATCTTATTATTTTATGCAGGCAGTGGAGCAGTTCTTCAGGTTTGCTTGATTTTCACCATTACCTTTGAAGTAGATTCTTCTTTACGTTTTACTTGAGGGCGACTCAAGAGGCGGGTGAGTAAACACCTGATAGCCGGTCTGAGCACGGAAAAATCGTACCTCACCAACATGGTGTTGGGTAGCCCGCTCGCGGCACTTCCTCAGATATTCTTATTCCACATTCTCACACTTTCTCTTGAAAGCACGCAGCAAACCGTCGTAATTGATTGTAAGTCAAATAGTGAGCGAGTTGATAATTTTCCCTTGGGATGATAAATAGAACTAAGGTGTTTTCGATAGTTAGGTTAATCGAACCGACGTTCCTACGGAAGTCGATTCTAGGGGGAAGCTAATGTAACAGCTTAGGTTGGTTGGTTAAGAGTTGACCTCAAACAACCAAGCATATGCCAAAACAGTATTGTTCAAGTATTCATTCACTTCCTTGTTTTGTATAAGCGTTATATTCCCTATTATCTTATATTGAATGTTGAGAGCCTTTGTTTGTCTGAACAGATAATCCCACGCTCCACTGTGACTGCGCTAAGATCGAAATAAAGACCTATTCACTACTTGTCTGGTTTCTTCTATCAATAGCACGAGGGTTACCTATAGACACGAAAAGTGCATTGTCACATCTATCTTTTCCCTTAGTTCTGACTAAAATTCATCGGCAGTACTAACTGAGGTCCCGTGTGCCATGTTTCGTCACCTTCTGAGTGTAGTTGGAAGTCCTTTAGATTTAAGTGACCGCCTTGTCGGGACAAGGCTGTTTACTCTCTCCCTTCCTCTTTCTTCTGGTGGTCGACTGGATTATGAAGACCTCGACATCTGAAGGAAAACACGGAATACAATGGACAGCTCAGAACCAATTAGACGATCTGGACTTCACAGATGACCTAGCCCTCCTATCACGTACACGTGAACAGATTCAGATAAAGACAGCCAGTGTAGCAGCAGTCTCTGCATCAGTAGGCCTCAGCATACACAAAGGGAAAACCAAGGTCCTCAAATTCAAAGCGGAGAACAGCAATCCAATCACCCTTGATGGCGAAACTCTGGAAGATGTAGAATCCTTCACATATCTGGGAAGCATCGTCGATAGACATGGAGGTTCAGATGCAGACGTAAAGGCGAGGATTGGCAAAGCAAGGGCCGCATTCCTACAATTGAAGAACATATGGAACTCAAAACAACTTTCAACCAATATCAAAGTGAGAATCTTCAATACGAACGTCAAGGCAATTCTACTGTATGGAGCTGAAACTTGGAGAACTACAACAACCACAATCAAGAAAGTACAAGTATTTATAAATAGCTGTCTACGCAAGATACTCAACATCCATTGGCCGGATACCATCAGCAATAGCCTTCTGTGGGAGAGAACAAACCAACTTCCAGCTGAAGAGGAAATTAGGAAAAGACGATGGAAATGGATAGGACATACATTACGCAAATCGTCAAACTGCATCACGAGGCAAGCTCTAACTTGGAATCCTGAAGGGAAGCGGAAAAGAGGAAGGCCAAAGAACACATTACGTCGGATAATAGAAGCAGATATGAAAAGGATGAATTACAACTGGAAGGAGCTGGAAAGGATTGCCCAGGACAGGGTTGGATGGAGAATGCTGGTGAGCGACCTATGCTCCTTCACGAGGAGTAACAGGTGTAAGTTGTCGGGATTTGTCGGGACACAGACGTTTTTCCCCGGATAAATTTGCAGTGACCCTCAGAAGTAAAAGCTTGCCACTTGTTAACTAACATTTCCAGAGCCACCTAAAGGAACCGAACTTTGACGAGGATCGGTAAACTGTTCGATATCTAGTTACTCAAACGCCTGATGACTTGTCTAGGGCTCAGTCATATTTTTTTAGCCCAACACACTAATTGATTCCCCTGTTGTCGACATCAAGAACTGAGACTGTTTATTCTTTGTTTATATATACACCCTTATGGCTTGCCTCGACGTTACTTGTATAGCCAGAAAGTAGCTGCCAATGAAAGGTAGGATGCGATTTACGTCATATTTGAAGCTTAAAGCATGGTGTTCATTATCAAACCATCAACCTAAAGTGAGCCCGACACTAAACAAGAGAGAGGGTAGAATTATTAATTAGCAAAATTAGAGTAAGAGTGATGGTTTCAGTTCACCCATGTTTTACAGCAGGGTGTCTGGTTTGTCTCAAGCCCTTCACAATTATAGCTAAGGCAAATATTCAGTGATACGAAGGTTATATTTTATGCTTGCTGCTTCATAACCTCGTGTTTCCAAACTAATACTGAGTTCGCTGTCCCAGCAAGATAATCTTACACATGTATATGCTGGGCATCATCCCAAGAACAAATGGCTAGCGCGTGACACCGACGCTGCTTCGTTTTTCCTCCACAGTGACGATACAAGCGCCAACGGCAGATCAACTTGCGAAGATGGTCGAAACCCATCTTGTACGCACCGGCTTAATGCAAATGTATACAGTCAAACAAGTACTAATAGTTTCAATACGCACCTCTAATCACAAATGATGAGTAAAATATTACAATATTTATATTTTTATTTGTGTATCTAACTAGTACAATCATCTGTTAGTTTCTAAATTTAACAAACACTATACTCCCGTATTTCTCCTGTAATTTCAGACCAGATCCACTTTGTCAAACTTCATAGGACACTGAACTTAGTTCCTGTAATCCATCCAAAGTATCTTTAATAGTACTTCAGATTACTGACTGTAACTGTATGCTATCTTCATGGTTACAGTGTAATGTGACATCGAGTCGCGGTTGACTATGATCACCACTACAGGAAGACTACGTGCCAGTTAACCGATAAGATCCCCCGTAAGCCAAATATCAGAAGGCAGTTGATGGCTGTAACCGCGATATATTCGCTGACGATCTCGTGGTATCGAAAGAATATCGAGGTCGTACCAGGTTACAAGTGTGGTTACCGAGTGTAACCGAATTCGTGCAAGGTCACAATCAAAGGAATAATGTATGCGTTTTGGTACAGTTAAACAAACAAGTACGGTAAAACAATCTCTGGTACAATTGGTTATAATAATAATTGTTTCTATTAACCCAATTGCGTTCTCTTGATAAAAGTAGGTGACCACAACAGCTTTTAAAAAATGTACAGCCTTGTATGCATTATAACAATTAAAAATATTTTGAAGAGTCCTATCATACAACCCTATTTGGTACCTAGTTGCTGTATCTTTATATTTTTTTTTGTTTTAAGCCCTTATTAATTTCTGCATTTTTAATAATCTTAGGGGGTTATCACCTCATTTTTATAACTAGTTTTATAAGTTATTGACCATAGCTATAAAAATGGTTCTAGTCTGATATTATAAATAAATTACCATATTAAGAATTGTTCAACAGACGTTTAGATTGTTATTGACACTGTGGATCAAGCGGCTCCTAAATCTGTTGAGGTTACTAACAACAATTAGATGAATTATCTGAAATTTATAGATTATTCGATATAGTTTGAGATTAACAAGCAATTGACGCATAGGGGAAGAAGTAATATAACGCTAACACGTAGTTTAGTGAGCCCAAATAAAAAGCAGATGAATCTTAAGTTTGTTAAAGTAGCCCATACATCTACAGCAACTTTTGCTGATAATTATTCTGTTGCTCCTACAACTCATTAGTGCCAGTAAGATTAGTGGCTAAACTATTTTCTGTGGTTGAACTTGAAACTTTCCAGGTAAGAATACTATGGTTTATCTAAACTTCCTGATGCTGAACATGACTGAAATAGCAATACACGGACTAAACTTTACTAAGACAATCGCATAACTGAATGAAAGAAACTTAAAGGCCCATCTAAATATCTTTAAAGTGAATTATTAAGTTTCAGGGGTCATGATTTGAGTTAAAAAAAATCATCGTACTTACGCGAGAGTGTTGGCTAACAAAGCCCGAAAGGTAAATACCATGTTCACGCTAACTTTTATCCCTATGTAATTGAGTGCGCGCTTGTCACGAATTACAAATATAATACGTTTATTTGTGCTCATCTAGTTCTACCTCACTTAAACTGCACTAACTCGAGAATTCTAAGTTATTATATTGATTCGAATACCTAAAGTCTCGATTTTATTACAGAAACCCTGACAAACGCTATGAAAAAAATTTGTAACAGTACGAGTATCTTTCTTCTAGGGTTGTATGGATTCAAGTCTGTAAAGTTATTGAATGTCTATGATAATTAGAAATATTTGAATCATAGTGTAGCGTGGCGTCGAGTTGAGATTAACTGTGAACACCGCTACCAAGAAACACGTGCCAGATAAATCAGAAGGCGAAGATCGAACGTAACCAGATTTATTTCGTTGGCGATCTCGTGGTATTGAACGAATACCGAGATCGTGCCAAGAAATGGTACAAGTGGAAGCAGAAGACAGGAGTACGTGCGAACAATACCAAAAACCGCGGAACAATGATGGAAGGTAATGGAAGCACAAAATGGCTATAATTAGCACAGTTAAACAAAAGCACATTAAAACAAACACTGGTACAGTTGGTTATAATAATAATTGTTTTTATTAAACCAGTCGTGTTCTCGTGATAATTGTGAGTCACTACAGGAGCCCCCCGCTAGAAAGGGTTTACACTTTCGATAAATAGCGGTTTAACTCGTGGGACTGATCGGCTGACGAGCGATTGTAGGACGGAAGAATTGGCGAACAGGAGAGCGATCGTTGATCGGCGAGTTGCCAACGAAGTTCTTTTTCGGAAAACGGTACCAGGAGCGATGTGCTGTATTTGTTGCTTGGGTTGGCATGCTACACGAGAATGGTTTGTATCCAGAATCTGAAGATTGCGTTCGTAGGGGTCCGGACCAGAAATCGCTGCATACGTAGGACGAAACCACGTTGAGCTGATGAACCAGAAGCGACCATAACGACCAAGTTCGAGACCAAGCGTATGCCAAGCATTCGAAACCAATATATCCACTGAGTGCGTCGACAAGAGCATGGGTGATCAGGCCAGCTTTCGCCAAAGTTGACTGAAGTCGACGGTACCAAACGGAGATGGTTGAAGGCGTGGGCTCAGGAAACAAAAAGAAAATCAAAAAAGAGAAGAGTGTAGCATGCGTGTAGCATAGGAATAACACTACACCGTATCGGTTGTTGACTGTGCGACTAGTCGCGGAAGCGTACGGACAACCGTACTCGGCGACCGAAACGTGAGACGGTAGTCTCGTTCGCGTCACGTGAGCCTGCAGCCTCATCCGAAGTCAAGGGCAGCGTGGTCTGCTGATCTGGACGTGAGACTGTTGTCTCGTCCGTAGACGGTGCAGATGACTCGTGCTGTTGACTGGGACGTGAGAATGAGGTCTCAGGTACATCTAGCGTGGGACCTGAAGATGGTTTGAGGATCCGGCTAGTAGGTTTGATGGGTCTAGCATTGAATCTCAGGTTATCAGATAGGGCACTGTCATCGACGTGTGCTGGTTTGAGACGATCAACGCTGACGATCTCGACGCGGCCGTGTCGATCAACCTTGAAGGTCTTTTCGTGACGAGCGATCACGCGAAAAGGGGCCTTCGTAAGGTTGTTGCAAAGGTTTGCGTACCGAATCTACTCGTACAAAAACATGTGAACAGGTAGATAACTCTCGAGGTAGAGCGACCTGTCGATGTTGTATTCGAGTTGACATTGGAGACAGCGTTCGCATAAATGCAGACAGTCGATGGACGTAGTCTGATTTACCGAAATCAGGCCTGCTCCGTGGTGTGAAGAATTCTCCGGGCAGACGCAATGTCGTGCCGTATACAAGTTCAGCGGCGGAACATTGGATATCTGCCTTTAAACTCGTTCTGATACCCAAAAGAACGATCGGTAAGGTTTCGTACCAGTCGTCGTTTTCGTGTGCTCGAAGAGCACTTTTAAGTTGACGGTGAAACCTTTCAACTAAACCGTTTGAAGCTGGATGGTAGGCGGTAGTGCGTATGCGTTCCGTACCAAGCAGCCGAGTAAGTGAGGAGAATAATGCGGACTCAAATTGTTGTCCTCGGTCAGTCGTGACAGTCGAGGGACAACCATATGGAGTTATCCATCGTTCTACGAAGCGGTGAGCAACTCTCTCCTCCGTGATAGACGTGATTTGTATAGCTTTGGGCCATCTGGTGAAGCGGTGAGTATATGATCATACTGGTGCGATGGTGGCAGTGGTCCTACAATGTCTAAGTGAACGTGGTCGAAGCGAGCATCAGGCGTAGCGAATGTGCCAAGGGGACGGCTACGTGCCTGTGTACTTTTGATCGTTGATATTTTAAGCATTGCTTCGCCCACATACGAACATCTTTATTCATGGACGGCCAGACGTATCGTGCAGCGATGAGACGTAATGTAGCTGCGATACCTGGATGAGACAATCCATGCAGGGCATCGAATACGAGACGGCGATAAGCAGAGGGTACGGTGGGTCGAGGAAAACCGGTAGAAGTATCGCATAGGATGGTGTGAGAAGTCGTGGCTAGAGGTACTTCCTGATACTGAAGGGACGTAGAGTGTGATGCTTTTGTACAACTGAGATCATCTGCTTGGGCGGCGGCCATAGCAGGAAGATCGAGCACCGGCAGAGTAACTGCATTCATTTGGATTCGTGATAGAGCATCGGCAACACATTTCGACTTGCCTTGGATGTGACGAAGGTCTGTCGTGAACTGGGAGATATAGTCCAAATGTCTGCACTCTCGTGGTGAGTAGCGGTCAGACTTGGTATGCAAAGCATACGTTAAGGGCTTATGGTCGGTGAATAAGATGAATTGACGTCCTTCTACTGCGTGCCGGAAATGTTTGATGGCGCAGTAGGCTGCTAGCAGCTCGCGACCAAAAGCGCTATATCTCGTCTCCGTGGTAGTAAGGCATCGTGAGAAAAACTCGAGAGGTTGCCAACTACCGGAGATGTTTTGTTGCATGACTGCTCCTATAGCAACATCGGATGCATCAACCGCTATACTAAGCGTGGCTGATGGATCGGGATGGGCGAGAAGAGCGGCTTGCGCAAGAGCCGTTTTGATTTCAGTGAATGCAGTACGTGCAGAATCGTTCATTTCCAATCTGCGTGGGTTGCCGCGTAGTAAGTCGGTTAGTGGTCGTAACCGTTCTGCCGCGTGTGGGATGAAACGACGGTAGAAGTTAACCAAACCGAGAAAAGCCTTCAGTTCCTTGAGTGAGGACGGCTCGTTGTACTCCTTTATTGCTTGCACTTTGTCCTCACAAGGTAGAATACCCTCTTGCTTGATAACGTGACCCAGAAATATTATTTCTCGTTTACCCAACTCGCATTTGTCTGGGTTAACTACTATTCCATTATCCGAAAGGCGTTGGAATAATAGCGTAAGATGTTGATAATGTTCATCTACGTTTGATGATGCGATTAGCAGGTCATCAATATAGACGTGAACAAAATCGAGGTCTCGTACAATGCTATCGATAAACCTTTGAAAAGTTTGAGCAGCATTCCGTAATCCAAATGGCATTCATAGGAACTCAAACAAACCGAAAGGAGTCGTGATAGCAGTCTTTTCGATATCTTCAAGAGCGACTGGGATCTGATGATATGCTCGTACCAGATCGATCCTAGAAAAGATAGTCGTGACCTTGAGCGATGCCGTGATGTCGTGTATGTGGGGGATGGGGTAGCTATCAAAGCGCGTAACTACGTTTAGAGCTCGGTAGTCGCCGCATGGTCTCCAACTAACCCTATCTTTTTTGCGCACCATGTGAAGAGGAGAGGCCCATGGACTGTGAGAAGGACGAATAATACCAGTAGCTAGTAAATTGTCAAACTCACGCTTAGCAAAAGCTAATTTGTCCGGTGCCAGTCGGCGAGGTCGTGCCGTGACTGGCGGTCCGCGGGTGACTATGTGGTGTACCACACGATTGGCCACCGATGGAAGCTCCTCGAGTGGTTTAGTGAGTACGGGGAATTTCTCGAATAAAGCGTGGAATTTATCGTCACGCGAGTAAAAAGTGCCGAGGATTCGGTACGCGTTCATGTGGGCTTTACAGCCCATGAATTTGCTGTTCGACGAAGTATCGATTAGCTGCAGCCTACGTGAATCGACAAGCAATTCATAGTGCTGCAGAAAATCGATACCTAGTATAGCTGTGGGAACATCAGCAATGATGAACGTCCACAGATACCGTCGTCGGTCGCCCAGGTTGATCGCGAGTTGTCGTGTACCGTAGGTAGGAATGACTGAGCCATTCGCAGCGCGTAGTCGAAGCACTGTGGCTTGTGACTTGCTGCCACCTCGTGGTACGACAGAAACTTGGGCCCCAGTGTCTACTAGGAACCTAGCGTTTGTGCGGTAATCGTGCACATAGAATAGGCGACCAACCTGGGGTGAAGGGCCGGCGCGTACGGCCTCTTTTACTCGCCGGCGCTGGCGTTTCCCGCCTTGTATGAGCATGGTGCTCGACAACGGCGGGCGCCAGACCCGAAGGACCTATGGAACCAGCACCAACTGTCACTCGCCTCCGTAGCCGCCTTTCGGCGTGGCTTGGAAGATGCCCTTTTTGGGCGAGTGGTGACGCGTTTGCGAGAACTTGAGCGAGCTCGGGGGACGTAGGGTTGGGGTACGTTACAACGGTCTCGAAAAGTAAGACGTGTGTTAATACACCCGTCCCTGTCTCCATGCGCTGAGGAATGACCGGCGTCCACGTCTACTTTAGGACGTGCCGTTGAAGCAACTACATAGGTGTCTTTATTGCTAGTCCTCGCTAAAATTTTGTCTGCTATGAGGGCTATCTGGTTAAGCGGTGAGTCCTCGAGCAGTGCCGTCACAGTGGGTTGGATATGCGCTGGTAGTGACTCGAGCCACAATTCCTTAACTATTTCTGAGTCACTTGCTGTTGGTCCCGAAGAGATTGCAGGCGCGTGAGGTGGTGGCTTGGTTTAGCATCACCCAGGGGGTGACGGGCTAATAATGTCCTCAATCGTTCCTCCCTCGATGGGAGGAAATGTCGGAGAACTGCCTCTTTGAGGCGATCGTAAACATTAGGCACGTTAGAATTGAGGACAACCTCACGAACAGCTACTAAATGGTCCCCGGGTAATGATTCGAGAGCGAAGGCGTACTTTTGCCTTTGGCTCGTAATGCGACGAGTCTCAAACTGGGACTCTAATGCCGCAAACCAGACCTCTGGGTCGTGGGGGATGAATGATACAGGTCGAAAGTGAATGGCCTGTACGTCTGAGTCTATAACATTAATAGAATTCTTGTCGCTATCCGTCATGTCGTGTATATTATATATTAAAAATTAATATGAAAATATACGACAGACGTGGATAGATAAAATATAGACTCACCGAATTGGCTTCTTTGGAAGATTTCACCAGAGGTTGAGGCGTGTTCCAAACTTTGAGATCACCAATTGTAGCGTGGCGTCGAGTTGAGATTAACTGTGAACACCGCTACCAAGAAACACGTGCCAGATAAATCAGAAGGCGAAGATCGAACGTAACCAGATTTATTTCGTTGGCGATCTCGTGGTATTGAACGAATACCGAGATCGTGCCAAGAAATGGTACAAGTGGAAGCAGAAGACAGGAGTACGTGCGAACAATACCAAAAACCGCGGAACAATGATGGAAGGTAATGGAAGCACAAAATGGCTATAATTAGCACAGTTAAACAAAAGCACATTAAAACAAACACTGGTACAGTTGGTTATAATAATAATTGTTTTTATTAAACCAGTCGTGTTCTCGTGATAATTGTGAGTCACTACAATAGTATGAACTAAGAATCCCAGAAATAACGTAATAGGATCAAGAAGTACTAGATAACCATAAATGAATGTATTGTAGTTGGAATTCGAAATCAAGCATTCAACAAGTATAAAGGAATCATCAGTTCTTTCAAACACCACAATATCCCATCCTTTACATCTTAACAAACAAGCTTAATGTACTCTATTTTAGTCAACTTTCTAAATCTTGAGAACCTAGTTGAGACTTCGTTCGTCATATGACATAAAGAACTGCCTACAAAGTCACATTCGATTATGCGAAAGCAGGTCCTGGTAGCTACAACGAAAGCACTCTAGATATATGACCAACAAAGCTGTCCCACTTGTCCTGAAATATCAATTCTCGGTCACAAACAACAAGTATGGTCTTATCGGAGACAAAATAGCTAAACTTAACGCTCTGGGAATGGTTCTTCAAAGTACTATTCTGACAATATCAGTGGACAAACTGTTTTGAATTATCGACAATCTATAACTCCACAGTCAGAACTGGTCTTGCAGAAACCTTATGTGTTGAAATAAATAATTATGTTTCTACAGCAATATAAAGGTCAAATGATAGAACTTTTAGACATGTAATTTCCTTAAACGTAAAATCATAATATCAGGAAGACTGTTATGACCTTGAATCGCTTTTACCCCGTGATACTTGTTATGACTTCACCTTGATCGGTCTAGACTAAACTATGACCTTGACGCGTTAGGCTGAGTGGCTTAACCTTGAGTCCAATTACGCGTGAGTTCGAGATGGGGTAGAGAGAACTATTCCTAATCCTGATTGGTTGGCAAGCACGCAAGTGAAAGAAGACAAGACAGTTGGAACACTGAACTCTGGATTCTCTGAATTCGGAATTAGTACAGAAATGTACATGAATAAATAAGTGAATATCTTGACCACGACGTACGATAATTTGGAAAAATACAGTTATGCCCGAAACAGGGAATTAGGGTAGAAAATACAGTGCAAAATATTATGTTTAAATTACAATATTTTTGGAACAAAAAAGGGTATGCTAGTGAATGATACATAGAACGAAAGCTCGTTTTATGTAGAATAAGATAGGGACAAAAATAAATATAAGTGTTTTACAGGGTTTGAATGAAATGCAATAACGTCCCAAGAAAATAGCTTTCGTCATTGTCTGGGCTTCTTAATTCCACGTTCATAAGAAAGACCATGTCAGAATTCATAAAAATAAAGCGAACGTGCCTTCATTCAGAGTTATAATGAATGTTCGGGTATAAAGAAAATAAGACTACTATAGACTATATGTAAGTGTTAGCAGCCTTGTGCCTTTGAATATAGAAGTGCTTGTTCACTTAATTAAACTCGAAATTTACTTCCCTAATATCGATTTATTTAAAATGTTTATGAATACTGATTACCACTGAATATATCTAATCTCTGTTTGTAATAACACCCGACAAAACTTTCTAATCTTAATAAAGACGACTTGTTGACCCATTTAGATCAAGACATTTTAAAAAACTTAATTCAAAGTCGTACAAGTTTAGATACTTTTTTATTCGATTACATTGGTCTGTTTTATTAATTTTATGATATGTCGTTTTTATTGCACACATTGTATTGTTTCCGATTTTCATAGACCATACTTAAGCTAAATATTGTAGATGTTTTACTTAGTTATAAAAACATTATATTGGTCATTTTGTTCAATTATGTCTCTCATTTTATTTTATCTCTTCGTTAGACAACAGCATTATCCAAGTTATGCACCACAAAATGGTTAGTTAGTTAGTTACACCGACTGAATAAACAGAGTTACTTTGGGAGTATCTAAATTAGGTAACTCAAAATATTTTTCAGGAATAACCTTAAATATACGTATAAATTAGTGGTAGTAAGTAGTAGTGTAATGGACAAAGTTTGGGGTATGATAAGCTAACTTATTACAATATGCATAGTCACACACTGTAAAATACGAAAACAATTCACTAAATACATTATTTACCCATCTTCCTTGAGTTGTCCTTCACAAAGCCCGTTGTTCTTTTATTCTTGCTATTGTTTTGATTGCTTTTGTTTTCCTTTTTTAACAGTTGAATTCATGAACCGATCTAGGCAATTAAGACCAAAGGTCCTGGGTTCAAGTCCCACGTTCGGGATTGTGGATCCACACTGCTGATGAGTCCCATACCAGGACGAATCAGACATCCAGTGCTTCCAGGTTTTCAATAATGATCTAGCATAGATAGGCTCATGAATTCAACTGTTAAAATTATTACAATCGCCACAAATCCCGATTGTGGTTTAATTTTTTCTTCATTTTCCTCTTCTCTCTGTAAGAATTCTACTTTTAATTCCTGATACATACTACTTAGATTTGTCCATACAAGAAGGACACTACAGTAGTTGTAGCAATACTGACTATTATTCACGAACAAGTTATTCCCAAATCTTTTCAATAGGTACGCTGATAATCCCACTTAAGAAATAAATCTCTGAATAGACATAAGGGTATGGCAATGTAAATAGAATTAATCGCCGAATACCGTGCAAAGCAACTACCATTCTATACAAACATCACAGAATGTAATGAAATATTTTTGATTTTGTGTGTTATTTGTTTTTAAAATGTATGTATGAAATAGCTCATTATTTGTAATCTTAATAGCTTTGAGAAAGCGAATGAAGACAGAAGTGTCTACATATGAATATATAAACGAATTATAACTATCTTTGCTTCAGATTACGGTATTTTAATGGGCATCTTTTTATTTTGTTTTACGGCAAAATATTGTTCTAGAAATGGAGTATTATGGGTCATAAATGATATGAACGTTTATATATAAATTAAAATTGATCTAGGTTAGAAACTGTACAACATGGAAAAAGAAAATTACTAAGATCTATGATATCCGAAAACGATAATTAACAGATGTTCTAAATTATTCGAAGATATAAATAGAACACTAACAAGTGAATATGAAGTAAAAGCTAAGATAACTTCACTTACAAGTAGTTGACAGATCTCCTATTGGGGGTGGTTGATTGGACAATTAGGTATTTAACTTGAAAGAAAGAAGTTAATAAAAGTGCTATAGAATCCATGAAATTGTAATGTTTATTTAATTACAAAATAAAAGATTTCCCACGACTCTATGTAAAACTTAAAATGGTTTTCATGTGGAACAACTGAGTATAAAGTAATTTTCAGTTCTTACATACATAAGCACGTTTGCTTTAATGAAGTTGGTGGAGTTTTGTTCTCTGAGCTGGATGGTTTGGTCATGGAGCTTTCATCGTTTTTCTGAACGACATCATCAGCACAAACTTCAGGTAGAAGTGAAGTGTTCGAATTTCTCCATATGTGTTACCCAGCTTGTTCTGTGCACCTCGATGTTGATTGGTTCTTATTGACCTTAAATTTATCATTGTTTACTTCTTTGTTTTGGTTGTGTCTCCCATGGGTTTGATTTTTATTCCTATATTTATGCATGATTTTCCTGATTGGTTGATAAATTGGGTTGATTTCAATATGTTTGTTAATTGCTGATTGACCTGAGTGCCAGGCTTCTAAAAATTCTCTGGTGTTTTTGGAGTTTCCTCTGTCTAAGATTTCTACATTTTTCCAATCGAATGAGTGTCCGTAGTTATCCACGTGTATTGATATAAGTGAGGAGATATCATGGCGTTTGACTGCTAATTGATGTTCGTGTAGGCGGAGGTGAAGGGGGCGTCCGCTTTTTCCTATGTAGTGTTTCTCACAGTTGGCACAATTTATTTTGTAGATGATGTTTGATTTGTCTTCCTTTGTTGTTTCATCCTTTGGTTTGCATAGGATTGATTGTAGTGATTTTGTTGGTTTGTGTGCCACACCTATCCCGAAGGTTTTCAGCAGTCTCGTATCGGTTTCTGATATTCCTTGTATGTATGTTAGGGTGATCCTTTTATTGATTTCTTTGCTTGACTTGGGTTCTGATGCTGTGTGCCGTTGGTGCTTTTTGATGAAGTTGATTGAGTAGCCGTTCTTTTGAAATATGTCCCTCAGGTTTTTCTCTTCATTTTTTCGTGCTGCCAGTGTGCTGCAGTGTGTCCTCGCCCTCTTGAACAATGTGTGTTCGCAGTTGATTTTGTGAGCTCTTGGGTTGTTGCCGTTGTAGTTGAGAATTTGATCTGTATGGGTCGGTTTCCTATATACTTGAGTTTCCAGTTTTCCTGTGTCGGTTCTAGTGATTAATATGTCCAAGAATGCTAGTTGGTTGTTTGACTCGTGTTCCATTGTGAACTTGATGTCATTGAAAACGTTGTTGATCAGTTTGTACGTGTTTTCCAGTTCATTCTTTTTGACGATGACGAAGGTGTCGTCTACATAGCGAATCCAAATTTTTGGCTTGATCACTGGTAATGTAGTGGCTTCTAGTCTTTGCATCACTGCCTCTGCGATCAGTCCTGATATTGGTGATCCCATTGGCGTCCCTTTCGTTTGTTCGTAGATTTTGTTGTTGAATTAAAAATATGTTTTTAGGCATAAATCGATGAGTTCCAGTAGACTTTGAATTTGAAGCTTCACGTATTTAGTGAGATTTGTGTCGTTGTTGAGCAGCAGGGATATAGTTTCTTTTGCTAACTGGGGTTCAATTGAGGTAAACAGTGCTGTTACGTCGAAGGATATCATGAGTTCGTCGTTGTTGATTTGAATATCCTTAATTTGGTCCAGGAATTGTGTTGGGGATTTGATGAGGTGGTTGGCTGAATCTACTAGATGTCTCAGTATTCGTGAAATTTCTTTTGACAAATTGTACGTTGACGTTCCGGGGAGTGCTACAACTGGACGTAGTGGAATGTTTGGTTTGTGTATTTTGGGTCTGCCGTAGAATTGAGGGAGTACTGGTCCACTGGATTTCATTCTCCATTGGTTTTGTTTTGTTATTTCTCTTGCTTTGACTAGCTTGTTTAAAGTTTTTGAGATTTGGTTGTCTCATTTTTTGACGGGATTTGTGTCCATCAGTTTGTATGTGCTCTTATCTTCGAGTAGTTCTTCGGCTTTGTTGACGTATTCTTCTTTGTCCATGATTACTGTGGTGCGTTCTTTGTCCGCTGGTATTATGACAATATCCATTCTATTTCTGAGTTCTTTCAAAGCCTTTTGTTCTTGTGGAGTCGGTTGGTTGTTTTCTTTCACCTGTTGAGTCATCGGTACTATAGTTTGCCTTATTTCCTGTTGTGTTTCTTCACTGATCCCGGAAGTTTTGAGTGATGACTCTAGTGCTGCGAAGAACTCCAGTTTTGAGGCGTCGCTTGTATTGTAGGTTAATCCCTTTTGGAGCAGGTGTTCTTCTGTATTTGTTAGTGGTTGTTTTGACAGATTGATCACGCAGTTGTTTGTGTTTTCTTCCATCAAAATCATTCACCTGAACTACAAATCTTCCCCACCACCTCAAAGTTCTATGATCTTAATACGCATCTAGAAGTCTTACCATTCTTGTTATTCAATACTTACTTTAAGAAATGTTTATTACGAACATTTGGGAATTGTTGTCATCTTGCCAGTAAGTAATTATAAGAGATAAATAGTAATTACCTGGTCTATAACGAAACAACAAGAATCGTTAAAATATAAAAAATTACACATTACTATAGACTGAATTACGATCGCTATGATGTTTCTCAACGTTATATTTACCTATTTACCTATTGCAACAATATTTCACTTCTAAATCAATTAATTCCTCAGGTAGTATAGTTGGATTTAATACACTGTTGTACATTATTACGTAACATCAAATACCAATCAGATTTATCATGTCACATGTATTCTCTATAATATCAACTCTTTAATTACTGGATAGTACGGTGTCATATAATTTTAACTCTTGAATGTGTATTTCATGATGATCAGTCGTTTGTTGGTCATCTCACGTCAGTACTGGCTGAAAGATCATCAAATATCATTAACCTTAAAAGGATGTAAATAGAATGATATTTTTTCTACTACGAGTTAGTTACTCTCTTTATCAGTTACAATCTATAGGGTGGGTAATTATAAATTAAAATACTGTTTTTTGTTATTGGATAACTACTCTTCCTACCATATAATAAGTGAATCATTACTACCGTTTCTTAAACCTAGTTAATAATGCAATGATAATATATATTTATATGTATACCGTTGAGAGAAACTTTCACAATACATTCTGGGTGGTTCTAAGTATAACATAAATTCAGAATGACTCAGTCACTTTATATTTCCGATTCTCTGAATTACTCAAGTATACCTGGTTGTTCTAGTCGGACCAGTTTTTTCCACATTGTTTCCTGTTGGCTATTTATGGGCAGAATTACTTTCTTGCCTTAAATTTCCAGATTCCTACAAATTATGTTAATGACAACAACTTTTCCAAGGCCATGTAAAAATGGATGAATATGCTGTCATGTAAGCAGTACCATCTGTTTAATTATCTTAATGAATTCAAACACTATTATTACAACACCATTTACAAAATAAGGCAAATTTGTTTTGTTTATTATCTCATATCTCATCAGTAGTATAGTACATGAATATGTAAGTAATAGATGTGAATGAAGTAAAATACCATTGGATCTTAAAACATAAATTAACTTTTAGTAAGAAAAAGTATCAAACTACGAAATATTACGATAATGTAATTAGAAGATGAAGATTATCAGAACTATGTGATATATTAGCGCAATACATTTCGAACAATCTGATCACACATATACTTGTTAAGAGCATTTATATATAAAAATAAAAAGTCATATTACATGTATTACTAAATTGAGTCCAATTACCTATATGTTTTGAAATTGTTATTGTTCATTACTAAGAAATCTTTACAATATCTTAATTAATTTGAAGCAAAGATGATAAATTATTGTGGTTAGTCAATATGTCTCTTTTCTTAGATTAGTGATCATGTTTACATTCTTTGATCCAGTGAATTCGATTAATTGTGCACTCCACTGATTAAAAGTAAAGGATAGATTAATAATTGTTTAAAGAAGTTAGAATTACAAAGACAACATACAACCGGCTTATTTACTTTACTTACTTACGTACGTCTGTTACTCCTAACAATGCATAGGCCGCAGACCAGCATTCTCCAACCCACTCTGTCCTGAGCCTTCTTTTCTAGTTCCATCCAATTCTTGTTCATTTCTCTCATATCTATCTCCATTTCCCGGCGTGATGTGTTCTTTGGTCATCCTCTTTCCTTTGGCCTTGAGGATTCCATGTGAGAGCTTGTTTTGTGACGCAGTTGAGTGCTTTCCTCAATGTGTGTTCTATCCACTTCCAGCGCTTCTTCCTAATTTTTTCCTCCGCTGGGATTTGGTATGTTCTCTCCCACAGTTGGTTGTTGCTAATAGTGTCCGGTCAACGGATCCGAAGTATTTTGCGTAGACAACTGTTAATAAACATCTGTATTTTCTGGATGATGGCTTTCGTAGTTCTCCAGGTTTCTGCCCCATACAGTAGAACTGTCTTGACATTTGTATTGAAAATCCTGACCTTGGTGTTGGTTGACAGTTGCTTTGAGTTCCAGATGTTCCTCAGTTGTAAATATGCTGCTCTTGCTTTGCCGATCCGCGCCTTCACGTCTGCATCAGATCCACCCTGTTCATCAATGATGCTGCCCAAATACGTAAAGGTTTTTACATCTTCCAAATCTTCTCCGTCAATTGTGATTGGATTGGTGCATTCTGTGTTGTATCGGAGAATCCTGCTTTTCCCTTTGTGTATATTGAGACCTACTGCTGCTGAGGCTGCTGCTACACTCTTCGTCTTCTCCTGAATTTGTTGTTACGTTTGGGATAGAAGGTCCAGATCATCTGCGAAGTCTAGATCGTCCAACTGCATCCTAGCTGTCCATTGTATCCCGTGCTTCTCTTCAGATGTTGACGTCTTCATGATCCAGTCGATCACCAGGAGAAAGAGAAAGGGTGAGAGTAAGCAACCTTGCCTAACACCGGTCTTCACTTTGAACGACTTTGTCAACTGTCCTCCATGCACAATTTTGCAGTGTAATCCATTATATGAACTCTATATGATATTGACTATCTTCTGAGGCACGCCGTAGTGTCGAAGAAGTTTCCATAGGGTTGTTCTGTCCACACTGTCAAATGCTTTTTCGTAGTCAATGAAGTTGATGTAGAGTGATGAATTCCATTCAATTGATTGTTCCAAAATGATCCGTAGAGATGCGATTTGGTCTGTACACGATCTAACCTTACGGAATCCTGCCTGTTGGTCACGAAGCTGGGCGTCTACGCAGTCCTTCATCCTGTTTAGCAATACCCTGTTGAAGACCTTTCTTGGTATTGAGAGAAGAGTAATAACTTTGTAGTTCTCACACTTGCTGAGATCGCCTTTCCTTGATTTCTTGATTAGGTATCCTTCTTTTCAGTCTGTTGGTACTTGTTCCTCATCCCAAATCTTGCTGGAGAGAATGTGGAGTATCCTTGCAGTTGCCGCTACGTCTGCTTTTAGTGCCTCTACTGGAATGTTGTCTGGTCCAGCTGCTTTGTCACTCTTGATTTGCCTGATGGCCATGCTGATTTCTTCAATTGTTGGTGGGCCAACATCGATTGGGAGGTCCCTGGGTGCTGCTTCGATGTTGTGTGGGTTCAATGTGGCTGGTCGATTCAAGAGTTCTTTGAAGTGTTCTACCCACCTGTTTCGTTGTTCTTCAATGTTGGTGATTACCTCTCCTTCCTTGCTTTTCACTGGTCGCTCCGGTTTACGGTGATTTTCAGAGAGTTTCTTTGTTATGTCATACAGTTGTCTCATGTTTCCTTCTCTTGCAGCCTTTTCCGCCGTCGTTGCTAAATCTTCCACATATTTACGTTTGTCGGTTCTGATGCTCCTCTTCACTTGCTTGTTTACTTCTGTGTATTCAGCTTGTGTCTTGGCTTTTTCTGCTCTTGTTCGGCTGGTATTGATTGCTGCCTTCTTGTTCCTCCTTTCTTGAATCTTATCCAGTGAATCAACAGTGATCCATTCCTTGTCATGGTGCTTCTTGTGGCCCAGGATCTCATGACATGTTGAAGTAATTGCCTCTTTGATCGCCTTCCAGTTGCTCTCCATAGTAGTTTCTTCTTCATTGAGTAGATCATGAAAGGCCTGGAACTTATTGCTGAGGACTATCTTGAATTTGTTGAGTTTGTCAGTATCCCGAAGAAAAGTCGTGTTCAACTTTTGTGATATTGTCCCCCCCCTCATTGTCCGGTGCTTTTTGAGTTTATATTTCATCTTGTCGACCAGCAAGTGATGATTTGATGCTATATCAGCTCCTCTCTTGGTTCTCACGTCTTCCGTCGTCCTCCTGAACTTTTGTTGATGCAGATATAGTCGATGTGGTTCAGTGAATTGTGATCCGGTGAAGTCCATGTGGTTTTGTGTATGCGTTTATGTGGGAATATAGTGCCACCTATGACCAGTTTATTGAATGCACCTATGTTTGCAAATCTCTCACCATTTTCGTTCCTTTCTCCCAGTCCATGTCGTCTCATGATGTTTTCACATTCGGTGTTTTCCATTACAATTTTGGCATTGAAATCTCCCATCAGAATGATCAAGTCGTTTGTTGGGTATTTCTCAATGATTGACTGCAACCCATCGTAGAATTCATCTTTAATGTCTTCATTGTAGTCGTTGGTAGGCGCATAGCATTAGATGACGTTCAAGGTAATGCCCTCTTTCTTTGTTTTGAAGGAGGCTTTGGTGATCCTGGGTCCACGGGATTCCTATCCTATAAGTGCATTTTGTGCTTGGTTTGATGGCATCAATGCAACTCCTTATGTATGTGGAGTATTTTCTTTTTCGTGGCCAGAGTATAACAGCAGCTATCCTGAAGCTATTCTTTGTTGTCCAACCTGCATCCAATGCGTTTCACTGATTCCAAGCACCTCCAGGTTGTATGTTTCATTTCGGCAACAATTTGGATGACTCTCTCTCTCTCCTTCTCTTTATTCAGTAACACAATAGGCTGCTTGAATTCTGAACACTAATTCATACATAAGTTACCACCGACAGAGATTATCATCATAAAACGATCTTTCGTATAACTAGATAAGTAAAAGGCATCAGAAAACAATGACAGGATTGCAACGGAGATGATACTGCATCATGAAAATCCTTAAATTTACGATAGAGTATTCATGAGCAACTGTTTTTTTAAGTGTATAACTAATTTATAGGTGACTATAAATATCAATTATTAGGAGAACTAACTCAATGATGAACCTATAATTATCCGGAACGTGTGCAGGCAGTGGATAACGTAA
The DNA here is from genome assembly GCF_000699445.3 of Schistosoma haematobium. Lineage (NCBI taxonomy): Eukaryota > Metazoa > Platyhelminthes > Trematoda > Strigeidida > Schistosomatidae > Schistosoma > Schistosoma haematobium. Next base: position 29,884,267 of record NC_067198.1, on the reverse strand, counting down.
AAAAACAAAGCACCAATAACAGAGACAAAAATCAACGACAATTTGTATAAAATTTGAGTGATAACAATTTCATAATATTAATTATAGTAGGATAGGAGCAAACAAGAATGCTCTTAAAATTTTGTCACTACTGCTTTATGAACTGAGTCCACCTGTAGCTCTCCTAGGTCTGCTGCCGGTTCCAAGCCATGGTAAAGGAGGAGGGTTTGGCATGAGGTCGGCAACCTCATCCCGTAGAAAACAACTTACCTAAATAAACGAAAATCAGATTAAACAAATTAAAGCCATTTAAACGCTGAACTCCAAGTTCAAAGAACAATTGTTACGCCTCATGATCAAAGCCCAGATTCTTAAGAACTTATGAGTCCGATGCGCCCTCTAACAACCAGAACTACAATCAACATAGGTACATAGGATATCCGTACAATATAGGCGATCTGAGGGACCAAGCGAATAGCTGCAGTAATGATGAGATACAACTCGATAGAAGTCGGAACCAGTGAAACCCATAAGACCTAGGCTGGACAACAAAAATTAATTACGAGAATGCTACTGCTATACTATGGTCACGGAGAATAAAATGCTCCACTCACTCAGAGAGGTGCTCAAGGAAATGTTGTCCGAGGAGGCATGAGTCACACTTATAGGAAGGAAATCTCATGGATTCAGGGTCATCAAAGCATCTTTCAAAACAAAGTAGGAGCGTTTCACAATGAATGCTATCCAATGCTATGCACAAACCAATCATAGCAATGACGACGATAAATGTCAATTCTACTTGAGGCTGCAATCGATCATATCGAAGTGCGCAGGAAACAACATAACAATTCTGATGGCAGACCTAAACGTAAAAAGCGGAATGGACCACACCGGATATGAAGATAACATGGGATGACATGGACTGACTAGAAGAAAGGAACCAGAATGACGTGATATTTGCGGATCTATGTGAATTCAACAAATTGGTAATAGGCGGCACAATATCCTCACACAAACACATGCACAAAGCTACATTGGTTACAGGATTAACTGAAATTAGAGGAAACTACTATGGAGGATAATTGGAAAGGGGTCAAAGAAGCATTAACGTCAACGTTGTCACTGAAACAATGACGGAAGATAGCAGGATGACCGGCCATCAGACGACTGAAGAACGAGAAAGCAACAGGACCTGACGATATAAAAGCTGATGCACTGAAGTCACACATAGAAATAACTGCAAACATTCTTCACACGCTGTTCAGGAAGATTTGGGAGAAAGAACAAATGCCATCGACAAACTGGAAAGAAGGACACCTCATCAAGATACCAAAGAAAGGAGATCTGAGTAAATGTGAGAACTACATAGCAACACACTACTGTCAGTATCGGCAAAGGTTTTCAACAGAGTGTTGCTCAACCGGATGATAGACGCAGTAGACGCCGAACTTCGAGATCAACAGGATGGATTCTGTAAGGATCGATCGTCTACTGACCAAATCGCAACGCTACGGATCATTGTGGACCCATCAATTGAATGGAATTCATCACTATACACCAACTTCATAGACTGTGAGAAAGCGTTTGACAGTGTCGATAGAAGAATATACTGGAAACTTCTTCAACACAATGGATTGAGTAGCTCAGTGAATTGTGATCCGGTGAAGTCCATGTGGTTTTGTGTATGCGTTTATGTGGGAATATAGTGCCACCTATGACCAGTTTATTGAATGCACCTATGTTTGCAAATCTCTCACCATTTTCGTTCCTTTCTCCCAGTCCGTGTCGTCCCATGATGTCTTCATATCCAGTGTTGTCCGTCCCAACCTTGGCATTGAAATCACCCATAAGAATGGTCAGGTACTTTGTTGGGTATTTCTCGATGATTGACTGCAGCCTATCGTAGAATTGATCTTTAGTGTCTTCATTGTAGTCGTATACAACCGGCTTACATATACTTTTATAGGGTGGGAAAATAAATATCTTTAACATGCAAGAAAAATAAGAAGCAGGATTATAGCTTTGTAGTTGACTGGAAACGTATTTACAATAAAATAGTTTTACAAAAAAAGACTCAACAGATAGTCAAACTACAGAACAGCATATGGTAGATGCTACTTAATTTAGGAATTTTGTGTCATTAATTGCTCTAGTAAACAGTTATAAGGTAGAAATTATAACAGGCAAATGATACATAAAGCAGACAATATCACTCTTGGTGATAGAAAGTGGCTAAAAGTAGAATCCGGGATATAAGTTTCGTTTTTTTTAAACCTTCCACTTAGATGCACCTACATTTAAGTGTTGATGTTCACATAGACGTTAGGCGCTCGAAGAGAAAAGTTTTTGGTTTGAGTAACAGTATTAATATCAATATTGGAATTCAAGTACATCCAGCTAACGTGTCCCAAATAGGACGAAACGTACATCTTGAATTCTAGTGCTAGCCATTATCCAACTTAAATTACAACCGCTAGTGATATAATGGAAATACTGAGGCAGTTCATTTAAGACACACGTATGCCAAAAGCGATCGATCAAAATTCAATTCTTAACATTAACATTGAGAAGATTCGAACACTTTTAAATAAATGATAATATCGTTCTTTTCCTGATATTAAATTAAAATTTCGTGTAACTATTTAAGCAAGCGTGAAATGTTTGTTATCGAATGTATTTAGAATTCTCCTGTAGTATTTATCTGAATGTATATGCGTCAAACTATAAGAGGTTTATTGGTTGAGATCATGAATCAATTGATGTTAGACCACCGTTGGAAACCTGGAAGCACTGGACGGCCGTTTCGTCCTAGTATGGAACTCCTCGGCAGTGCGCATCCACGATCCCGCACCCCGCGGGATTCGAACCCAGGACCTACTGGCTTCGCGCCTGAGCACTTAACCATTAGACCACTGAGCCGGCATCCAATGGTGTTAGTGTCTAACATCAACCAATCCACGAAATTGCGCGACCAACTTCCATTGTACTGAGGTAGATACCTGTCTCTACCCGACACGGATTAGCTCCACTGGTCACGACTTCTCACTAGAACTCCGAGAATTCCCTCACGAAGCTAGTCACTAGTGAGCACAGGTTTCCAACGGTGGTCTAACATCAATTGATTCATGATCTCAACCAAAAAACTTAACAATCTCCACAACCCCCATACTTATAAGAGGTTTAATTAGTCGAAAAAGCCTTATTTAACCTATATATATATTAGAAGGTTGATAAACTGTTTTTTACCAGGATATAACACCGTAGTTTATTTTGCCAAATTCGACATAATCTATGTATAGCTGAAATCTTATATTTATTGCCTTCAGTATATCTGTTTCATATTTTTTGTCTAATAGATCGTAAAATTTCCTATTGAACGCTATAGATTATTCATTAAAATATAGTTGTCTCAATATATACTTAATAATAGAGAAATTCGACAGTTATAGTCTGGTATTTTCCAGTGTACTTTCTGTCAGACGTAAATTTGTGCTGAATAATTTAGTCAAAAATATTACGATTAATCAAGGATTTTAATTTTCACACAGTAAATGAATACATAGTTTGAGACCAATAGTTAACTCAGTAGATGGATAAGTCATATATATATATAGAACATTCGTCACTCAGTTACTAAAAGACTTCAATGGTTTGTTATTTTTTAAATTTAATATAGAAAAATCTGGGTTTTTCTTCTCATTACACTGGTATACTTTACTTTCGTTCTATCTGTTTAGTAATAGCTAATAAAGTCTGATGAATTCCTATTCTTAAGAAGATGTCGATCAATAATCATTCTCCTCTTCTTATTCTTTATTCATTTCACAATTCGTTAGCTTTCTTAGTTAACGTTACATTAGATCGTTCACAAGTTTACATGACTGTAGTCTTAATATTTTATCATTTATACAAGATAAATTGGATCGTATATAAATTAATGGAATGTTACGTTGATTTTCTAACTAAAAAAAAAACAAACAACAACTCGACTACCACAAAGACATCTAGTTTATTAATTAAGGACTCCTGTGAGAAATATTGATCCTCATCAAAATCTCTTAGTTCTATAAAAAAAAATTTTCATGGTTAAAAACCCACTATACCGATGAATAAATAAATTTTAAAAAAAAAGAGCAACAACCATGAACAAAGTGACTTTTAGAGTTTCTTCTCAACAAAATATAGAATAACTATTTAATTAACTAATTACAATTTGACGTCAAATAAGAGTTACTTATATTATATTAATTAAAATTTCAAATACAAAGATCTACATCTATTGGATAGACAACAGTTTCAAAATGATAACACAGATTTCATACATGAAGTAACTACATCAATGTAATAATATTTTTGAAGAATTTATTACATTCCGTAGATAAAAACATTTTTTAACTTTCCAATAACATATAATAAATTTATGTTAATTGATGATTTAGAAGGCCTGTATAAGTAGTCATAATCTGCAGAATTTGCGCAACTAATCATATCCAGAAAGCTCTGTATATCTGTTTTTTCGCTTAGTTTGGAACTTATAATTAGTGTGTATCTATGGCCTTACCAGCTGTCTAACCATAGTACCTTTGGGTTTCGATGCAAACCTTGAATCTAAGATCAGTTCAGAATATCAATTTTAAAATTAGAGAACCTCCACAGGCCTCCTATAGTAATGAGGAGAAGATTGATGTATAGAAATATGGGAACTGTTGGTTCGTCTACCCTTTATCTACTGTAGAATAAAACATGATTGTACGTCACTTTGACGTGATGTGTGCTACTGATGTAGATAGATATAAGTATGTATCATCAGTCACAAGTAAAATGCCTGGAGGCACAAGGTTAAGAAGATCAGAGAAAAGAGAACGAGAGCAGAGAATAATTGGTGTGGAAACGAGGGAACAATGAATTCTGAGACGATTGAGTGATATTTTGCAAATGAACTATTTACTGTATGGTTCTCAGATTTTAATATGAGATTCTGTAATTTCATGTTCTCGTTCACTACAATACTACATATAAATGGGAACTATAATATGTGTAATATAATACTCGGATACAGATGAACATTAGTTTAGAGTATAAAATAGCCAAAAAGATATATACCCTCAGAAATGTTTGTAATATATCTTAGTTGGTTATTTATGTAGCATAAAAAAACCCGCATGAACTAAATCCTAATAACTACATGCACCAAATAGAATAGTCTTATACAATTAAAGTAAAACGGTGTTTTTATATTTGTATAAATACATAGTCAAATAATATTTCACCCAGAAGATATTTTCCTTAATTAAAATATAGAGAGATAGAAAATAAAACTTTGATTGGATTGTATTTTCTTTTAAAATTTTGCTTCCTTTCAAACTAAAACAATCATACTTTTATAATTTATGTAGGACAATAACATACCATATACGATGACTGGATTAGGAAAGGAAATGAGGGCACATACACACTTATTTTCAAATGCCCATCTGTTGTGACACACGATGTCCAAAAGGTAACACTGAGACCCACTCGTCCATCACACCGACCCGGAGACTTAAGAGAACTGACGGATGGTAAAAAAAGGAAGTTTATTTTCTATAGCTGAATGCATTGTATGTGAAATTATATATATCAGTAAATTAAGCTTATCGGTGATGTGTCGCATTCCTAGTAAATGAAAGCCATTTCTCTCCCAGTTACGTAAACTTATCATTTGGCGATTTCTGACTGACTCACTGAATCATACAGTTTGAACACTTCTTATTGAATGTTTCATATTCACTCTATAAGCCAAATTAAAAACTTTTTAACCGATATTTTTAAATCTAATTTTTTACTGATAAGTGTAGTATTAATTAAGAATTTCCCACCAAATTACTGAATGGAACATTGGGATTATTTGGTTTTAAACACTGAGATTATTATAAATATAACGTCTTATCTAGTATCTTCCGTTTACACGTTATACGATTTTTGCAAAAATTATTCCTTTGAATTTCGACGGAAATTTATGTATACAAAGAGTTACATTTATATGGCATACAACAGAAATGAAATCTATAAAATACAGTTAATACCAGTCCGAGTAAAATAAATGACTCATCAGGGAGAAGAACAAAGGTCTGAGATCAAGACAAATACTGAATTTCACTGGTTGAAATCATGAGTCAGTTGAAGCTAAACCACCATGGAAAACCTGAAAGCACTGGACGGTCGTTTCTTCCTGTTGTGGGACTCCTCAGCAGTGTGTTCAAATCCTGCGGGGGGGACCGTGGATGCGTACTGCTGAGGAGTCCCATACTAGGACGAAACGGCCGTCCAGTGCTTCCAGGTTTTCCATGGTGGTCTAGCTTCAATTGATTCATGATTTCAACCAGTGAAATTTCTAAAATCTCCACAACACCCCTTCTGAAAATACTAAATTATATAAATAATTTATTACATTTTTCAAGTACTTTGGTTAAGACTATGTCTTATATAAAATGTCCATAGATAACGAATGAACAGAATGCAATGTTAATGAATTGAATTATTTAGGATGTCAGTAATATTGTATGATAATGATATTGAAAAAGAGATAAACAATTTTAGAAATCCGAATCAAGAGATAGCGGAAAAATCCAATATTTTGTGTATGCACAGATTTTGTTCATTTACCAAGTTGCCTAGATGATTTAAGCTTATACTTCTTGGAATATTTGTAAAGATAATCAAACGATAATTCGCATTTACCTTTTTCACATTTACTTCTATGATTTAAAATAAATAAGATAAAGCCCCAGCTAACAATAGATTTATCAAAGTAGTTATGACTGAACAGACCTGTAACAATATTGCTAAAAATTGATTTAAAGATGTCAATAGATGATAAAGTCAATAATGATAGGTGGTGAAAATATCACAGAAATAACCAATTTCGTTTCGAAAATATTTATAATAAGTACCGAATCACTTGTATGTGGACGTGGGCACACAAATATAGGGAGTAGTTATTGAACAGTTCAACCAAGGGTAATGGGACATGTAATTAAACGGCTTCATAATTACTTAGTATCGAATTCCCAGTTGAACATGAGGGGTAGAAATCTATACTCCATTATATTAAAACAAACAAATAAAATAGGTCATACGAATGACCTTAAAAGAGATTTCCAAGTTTTGTATAGCAGTTCTCAAGAGCGAACTCTTAAGTTCACTAGAAACTGAATACCTTTATGTGTACAACAACAACTTGATCTACCCTGTTAAACTTCAATTTACTTTAAGGCGCAAGGTAGTGTGGACAACTTATTTCCTATATTCTTCTGCATTACTATCCATTATTTTAAATAATCATTTTATATTTATTTGATCTTTAATTTAATCGATATTCATTAGTTTCCAAACATCAGTGCCTTGGTAAGACCAGAATTTTCGAAATATATCATGCATACATATCACATTTTTCTGAACAACTCGATCTTTTCATTGAACTATTGAAAGAGATAAGTACCATTCACAAATCAATCTGTTCACTACAGTTCAAGCAGACCAATTAATAAAATAGTGGAGGAAATAAGTATGGTATCGCTTACAAAATAAGATGCACTCAGTTAGGACACCTAAATATTCTAACAATCTACTGGTTTATATTCACGATTAAGCAATACCATGGGTCATTCCTTACAGTCATTAGCATAAACAGCTATGGAAACTGATTTGGGTGAGATGTATGGTATTCAGATCGAGCAAAATTTAATAATCATTATTAAAAAGGTCCAAATTATGACAAACATACATCCGATCTGTCAATCACTAGTTAGTTAGTAAGTCACAAGATATAATACAAATTGCATTAAATAATCACCATGAAGTTAAAGCATAGCTTACTGAATAAAAATCGAAAGATTTCTGTAGTCATGTACCTTTTGACAAATTCTTATCTTAGAACCCCAGAAATTCAAACAATTTTACGGATTTAGCATACTAGTAACTCTACATGTGACTAAATAACTATGTAGTGAAGTTATGTAATCATAAATTTTCATATCATTGTCTTGATGGATGGTGACTTCTATGCAATTTTTAGAACACTATTTGATGTAAAAGGAAATTTATTGTTTAGTTGTAGTAATCGATGTAAATACGGATTTGCAATGTTTAATGTCTTTTTTTTATAGTCGCTGATAAAGATCAGAAATAAATGACGATTTATAAACAATAGTGTTTAATGAGTTTGATAAATGGAAATAATTTTAACACAGAAGTAGCATGAACTTTCGAAAATTTGTTTTAACTAGGCTATTTCAAGTGGATATACCTAATTTTGATAATTTCTAAAATTATAATAATAATCCCCTTTAAAATAGTTAACAATACTCAGTTTCACTGGTGAAAGCAAGTACGACAAAAAGCGTGTATAGAAGAAATCCCTCTGCCTGCCAATATACTCGCTTCTGCAGTTTCACACCTATCCGCTACAAGAGAAATTTGGTTAGATGTCTCACTGGCAGAGCTAAAAAGATCTGTACAGTAGATACTCTAAGTCAGGAGCTTGAATTTATCAACAACTAACTGACTGAGATCGGCTACCCCAGTTCTTTCATTAAGAAGTACATGTATGACAGTAAAGAAGTCGAAGATTTCGACTGTTCAAAAGAAACCTTTATACATGAAACTACAATTCAACGGGGATGTGGCTAGTGGTACTCCAAATATAGGTTAACGAAAGTAATCAGCAGGACATTCTACGCAGCCAATCTTGCGTTGACTTTCTATAGCCTACCAGCGATGTTTACACAAATGAAGGATAAGTTACCTGAGTTGATCTCCTGTGGAGATAGCTATATCGGACGTACTACCAGGCAACTTAACCAACGAATGAATGAACATCTACCAGCTCGGTTTATAAAGGGCCAAATAAAAACAATTAGCAGTTCTATCTTGGCACATCTTATTGATAGCAGTCACGCTGTAGATAAATCGAAATTATTTCGAGTGATCTATCGTATACCTCCATCATTTCCCAACGGAGTTCGTTCCCGCATCCTACATATAGCTGAAGCCATAGGAATTCGTACATATAATCCCATTTTATGTGTACAGAAGAAATTCGTAACCCCCTTATCCCTTCAATGGCCAGTTATAACTTAACAAACGATTTTTTTTAACTGTTATTTTCATTTATCTATTTTATTCTATTTTTGTTATCATTAACCATATTTTCACATCCATTATTTGTTTGTAATTCTCCGCCTCTTTCCGTTTGTATTCTTCACTACCTAATTATTTACACACTTCTTATTATGTAATGATTTTGATGTTTTGTGATGACTATTCCAAGTCCACTTACCCATGTTTGACCTTCTATTTCGAATGTTTAACTATTGATAAGACTTTTGTTATCGTATTTCATTATTCTTACTACTATCAGTACACCTGTCTTCCTAACTATTATGTGTGGTGACTTATTCTATTTCATTGTGATTATTGCCCCATATTGCCTTGATGGGTTTAACATTTTCGTATAAATATTCATGTATATTAGAGTAAAGCCTGATGACGATCTAACTGAAAACAATTGTTCGCTTATACGTATTGTTCTAACTATCTGTAAGGTACATTTTTTAAAAATATTTATTTTTGTAGGACTAAACAGTAAAATAGTTGGTAAGAAATGAAGACATTAAGTAAAACAAGTTTAGAAGGGATTCAAATAGCCTTTTATTGAAATAAAGGCTTAAAACAGTCATTATAACAAGATGTATTACTCAGCAAAGGTCATTAATAAGGAAACAACAAGGTCCATGCTTCATCAAAAATCTAAAAGACATGAAAACGATTATTTCACATCCCTTTGTGGTTACTAATTTAAATGTGTGTGTGACCACACATTAATAAGGAGGAGTAATCGCGATCTCAAAATTAGGGTGTCTGAACATGTACCTAAATAGTTGTAGAAACGAATAAAATCAAATGACCCAACAAGAATAGAGGATAAATATCCGTCAACCTCTATGGTCAAACACAGTTCAATACAGGTTATAGGATTTATTTTGACACGGCTTTTGTAGTGTTGTACAAAAGTGTTAAAGGGCGTATATTTAAGTTCATTGAAGCTTTAGCCATACGAAAACAATTTGTTTTCACTCTAAATCTACCCTGGTAATATTAGCTTATTATCCGGAGTGATGAAGTTTCAAATTGTTTTTACATTATTTTCTTTGTTGTCCTTGTCTCTTCTTACCCTCTATTTCTAATCTAGTTGACCTTTTATTTTTATACGTAAATGTTCTTAACAAGTATTTGTGTGATCAGATTGTTCGAAATGTTTTGTGCTAATATATAACACAGTTCTGATAATCTTCATCTTCTTATTACACTGTCGAAATTTATCAAAGGGACCATTTGCTTCAAAAACAAGTTTACTTATTTTAAAGTTTATTATATATAGGTTAATATTATGATACATTTAATTAATAAATCACTTAATGGTATTTCACTATCTAATAAAATGTGGTAAAATTTGTGTCTATGGTTAATTATAGTCACACTGCGATCACTGAAATTAGAACCAATAATAATAATAATAATAATAATAATAATAATAATAATAATAATAATAATAATGAAACCAGCCGATGGTGTCATTAAAGAAGAGTTAACACAATTTATAAAAGAAAATCCTCTTAACGACAAAATCGTTTACTCTAGTTGCAAAATCAGATTTATGATTAATTTACAAACAAAATAGTTTATTGAAAGATAGGAGAATGATTACGTCATATCATGTGTCAAAGGGAGTTGATTAATAATTGAGAATTGAAATGAAGGGAGAAAATAGGATGAAATCAAATATGAGAATAATAATTTTCCTCTTAACGGGTATGAGAAGAGTGAAGAGTAAGTTAAAAACTTGAATAATTAAAATTAAGATTAAAATCATTAGAAATATGTATTGACATCGAATTACCAATTATGAAAACTAAGTGTTAGGAGAATGGAAGAATGAAGAATTGCACGTGTCTCTTTTGCATACAGAACTCAGGTTTGGAAAGGTGTATTGCTAACACGTCTGCAAAGCATAAGCTATTAATTTGCGCACTTTTTGAACTAAATCTTCTAATGTTATAAATGTTTTTAAAGGACTTGTCAAGCGAGGCCATGTGACCGGAGCTAACAAAATGTCCTAATATTGAACTATTGATTAATTTACAATAATAATGACAACTTCATTCGGTAACATTCGGCTGGGTATAATAAGGAAATCTCAGTATAAAATTTAAAATATTGTAATAAATCAACCTTTCAATTGTCAAAAGTCGATTTTAATATGAAACAAATGATATAATGAATGGGTTGGTTATGATGCTCTATAAAGGTAAGGACACTTTGAATCAACTATGATTCATTATTATAACACACTAAACTGTTCATTTTAATATTCGTTCTGTTTCATTGTTCTGATAGGATGATCAAACGTTTGCAGTCGAATAATTTACCAGTAGTTTAGAAAAATGATTTAGTAAACTAAGAGAAAAATCCATTTTGCCTCAACAGAATAAACTGTTGATAGTTTTAATTTGACAGAACAGTAAGAGTATTAACAAGGTTGATAAGAATCAAATACATAAATCACTGTTTACATAAATGATTTCCGACGTAATGAAATTCCCAATTGTCATCGAACATTGTAAATTTTTTTAGAAATGACACGAGCATCTCATTCAGTAAATTAACATGTGTTGAGGTGAACAAAAATGGGCTTAATCAAACGAATAAGCCTAAAATAATTGGAGGAGCCAATTTCTCTCTATTTCGTGTAGAAATGATATTTCTGGTTACTTAGCGTACATTGAGTTGGTCAGTTTTGATAACTTAATTTCTTCATGAATGTCTATACAGGTTTTAAAATCTTCATGTATCCACTTGGTCCTAGGATCTATTTTTTTCGGTTGACCTTTGACTGTGATCAATCGATTCTTTCTTCATAAAGTAATAAATCACATCTATATCGATGTTTATGTTGATCGTAAATTGACTTGAATTTCATGATTCCAGGAAGCCTCTGGTGTTTTATGAATTTCCTCGATCAGGAATTTTTTTCATTTACCTAATTAAGTACATGTCCATAGCTGTCTATATACATATAGATAAGTAATGACTTATCGTGTCTTTTCACTGATAGTTTGCATTTGTATGTATATAGATGAAAGCAAGCTGACTGAATCCAGTCTAGCGCTTTATACTGTAGATACTACTTCATTTGTACTTCCTCAATGTTATGTTTTTCAGTCTACATAGATTAGACCGAAATCAATGTTTTGGTTTGTGACTAGCATTCACTTTAAAAAGGTCTTAAAATTCTCACATTAACTTCTGAAATATTTTTCTTATATACTTAGACGATCTAGTTTCTCGTTTACGGGGATGATTTTGCGATGGTATTTTAATTTGCTAGATGCCTTTTGATGAGGTCATACAGATTACCGTTTTTACAGAAGACGAAGATGAAGTAAAACATTATGCTCACTTAGGTTGCTATAGAAAGTTTTAACATTTTTGCTCGGCATACACTGTTATAAATGAAAACAATCGCCAAGTATTTTAAACTTATCAAATATCCATTTAATTAACATTATAGAGACTTCCATACATATCTGAATGTTCTGTCAGGTGGTCTAGAGGTTAAGCGTTCTCGCTCAAGACCTAAAGTCCTGGATTCGAGGTCTGCATACAGGATCGTAAATGTGTACTGCTGACGAGTCCCATAGCAGGACGAATCGGCCGTCCAGTGCTTCCACGTTTTCAATGGTGGTCTAGATTAGATCAACTCATGAATCAAACTGTCAAAATAAACAAGTATTAATTTTCATAGGACGCTGAATTACGGGGTATAACCATTTAACAATCTATCCGTATAACAGCGAAACATTTTCATTCACTAAATATGAAAATCATGCATTTTAATGCTTGTGATCTCTGCTTGGGCGCCTTTATTATTTAGTACTTTTTCTGAGCACAAAACACATTTTTTATCAAGACTAATCTTATATTTCTAATTAGGTTTACTACTATAGGTGGTGGACTTTAAGTTTACTTCGTACTTCAAAAGTATTAATTATACGTATGAGAAATTTAATTGTTTTGTCAGAACAATTATGTTGTTTCTCAAAAAGTAGATTAAAGACGATGATAAATGTTCTCCTCGTCTCAACTCAACTGATCCACATGACTAACAGGTTTCGGATCGAGTATTGTATTATTACATTATAAAAATGATATTTCTTCAAGCATAAATTGTGTCCCGTATACTGAATGACTGTTAATTCGGAAATGTGTTATGGTGTTGACCAAAATCATTTTGTTGAATAAAATTACTTATCTACTATAGTCATCAAAATATATCAGCTCTGTACCTTATGTAATCATACTCTAGCCTCTTTGTTAACAGTTCAAAAAGCTTAATTACTTACATACTGACGCCTGTTAACTCTCGTGGAGGAACATAGGCCGCACATCAGCACTCTCCATACAACTCTATTCTGGAAAATCCTTTCCAGTTACTATTCACCCTTTTCATGTCTGCTTTCAATTCCCAACGCAGTGTGTTCTTCGGCCTGACAGTTTTCAGTTTTCATTCAGAATTCCACGTTAGGGCTCTCCTCATGATGCAGTTTGGTGATTTCCGTAATGTATATCCTATCCACTTCCAACGTCTTTTCATAATTTCCTCCTTAGCTGGAGGTTGATTTGTCCTCTCAAAGCAACGACAAAGTTTCCACCTCTTCCAATGTTTCTCTATCAAGTTTAATTGCATCGGTGTTCTCCGTGTTGTATTTGACGATCTTGATTCTTCCTCTGTTTATGTTGAGGTACACCGATGCAGAGGCTGCTGCTTCACCAGTTGTCTTCATCTGCATATGCTGGCGTGTATGGGATAGAGCAACCAGGTCAACTGTGAAGTTCAAATAGTCTAGCTGCATCCAATATGTCCATTGTATTCCGTGCTTCCTGTCAGATAAGGGGCTTTTCACAATCCAGTCAACTACCAGAAGGAAGAGAAAGGAGAAGAGTATGCAGCTCTGTCTGACTCCGGTCCCCACTTAGATTGCATCTATCAGCTGTCCTCAATGCACCACTTCTCAGTGTAGTCCGTCGAATGAATTCTGCATAAAGTTGATGGTTTTCCATTGTGTTGAAGAAGTTTCCAGTATATTCTTCTATCGACACTGTCAAACGCTTTCTCACAGTCTATGAAGTTGGTGTATAGTGATGAATTCCATTCAATTGATGGGTCCACAATGATCCGTAGCGTTGCGATTTGGTCAGTAGACGATCGATCCTTACAGAATCCATCCTGTTGATCTCGAAGTTCGGCGTCTACTGCGTCTATCATCCGGTTGAGCAACACTCTGTTGAAAACCTTTGCCGATACTGACAGTAGTGTGTTGCTATGTAGTTCTCACATTTACTCAGATCTCCTTTCTTTGGTATCTTGATGAGGTGTCCTTCTTTCCAGTTTGTCGATGGCATTTGTTCTTTCTCCCAAATCTTCCTGAACAGCGTGTGAAGAATGTTTGCAGTTATTTCTATGTGTGACTTCAGTGCATCAGCTTTTATATCGTCAGGTCCTGTTGCTTTCTCGTTCTTCAGTCGTCTGATGGCCGGTCATCCTGCTATCTTCCGTCATTGTTTCAGTGACAACGTTGACGTTAATGCTTCTTTGACCCCTTTCCAATTATCCTCCATAGTAGTTTCCTCTAATTTCAGTTAATCCTGTAACCAATGTAGCTTTGTGCATGTGTTTGTGTGAGGATATTGTGCCGCCTATTACCAATTTGTTGAATTCACATAGATCCGCAAATATCACGTCATTCTGGTTCCTTTCTTCTAGTCAGTCCATGTCATCCCATGTTATCTTCATATCCGGTGTGGTCCATTCCGCTTTTTACGTTTAGGTCTGCCATCAGAATTGTTATGTTGTTTCCTGCGCACTTCGATATGATCGATTGCAGCCTCAAGTAGAATTGACATTTATCGTCGTCATTGCTATGATTGGTTTGTGCATAGCATTGGATAGCATTCATTGTGAAACGCTCCTACTTTGTTTTGAAAGATGCTTTGATGACCCTGAATCCATGAGATTTCCTTCCTATAAGTGTGACTCATGCCTCCTCGGACAACATTTCCTTGAGCACCTCTCTGAGTGAGTGGAGCATTTTATTCTCCGTGACCATAGTATAGCAGTAGCATTCTCGTAATTAATTTTTGTTGTCCAGCCTAGGTCTTATGGGTTTCACTGGTTCCGACTTCTATCGAGTTGTATCTCATCATTACTGCAGCTATTCGCTTGGTCCCTCAGATCGCCTATATTGTACGGATATCCTATGTACCTATGTTGATTGTAGTTCTGGTTGTTAGAGGGCGCATCGGACTCATAAGTTCTTAAGAATCTGGGCTTTGATCATGAGGCGTAACAATTGTTCTTTGAACTTGGAGTTCAGCGTTTAAATGGCTTTAATTTGTTTAATCTGATTTTCGTTTATTTAGGTAAGTTGTTTTCTACGGGATGAGGTTGCCGACCTCATGCCAAACCCTCCTCCTTTACCATGGCTTGGAACCGGCAGCAGACCTAGGAGAGCTACAGGTGGACTCAGTTCATAAAGCAGTAGTGACAAAATTTTAAGAGCATTCTTGTTTGCTCCTATCCTACTATAATTAATATTATGAAATTGTTATCACTCAAATTTTATACAAATTGTCGTTGATTTTTGTCTCTGTTATTGGTGCTTTGTTTTTTTACGTTATCCACTGCCTGCACACGTTCCGGATAATTATAGGTTCATCATTGAGTTAGTTCTCCTAATAATTGATATTTATAGTCACCTATAAATTAGTTATACACTTAAAAAACAGTTGCTCATGAATACTCTATCGTAAATTTAAGGATTTTCATGATGCAGTATCATCTCCGTTGCAATCCTGTCATTGTTTTCTGATGCCTTTTACTTATCTAGTTATACGAAAGATCGTTTTATGATGATAATCTCTGTCGGTGGTAACTTATGTATGAATTAGTGTTCAGAATTCAAGCAGCCTATTGTGTTACTGAATAAAGAGAAGGAGAGAGAGAGAGTCATCCAAATTGTTGCCGAAATGAAACATACAACCTGGAGGTGCTTGGAATCAGTGAAACGCATTGGATGCAGGTTGGACAACAAAGAATAGCTTCAGGATAGCTGCTGTTATACTCTGGCCACGAAAAAGAAAATACTCCACATACATAAGGAGTTGCATTGATGCCATCAAACCAAGCACAAAATGCACTTATAGGATAGGAATCCCGTGGACCCAGGATCACCAAAGCCTCCTTCAAAACAAAGAAAGAGGGCATTACCTTGAACGTCATCTAATGCTATGCGCCTACCAACGACTACAATGAAGACATTAAAGATGAATTCTACGATGGGTTGCAGTCAATCATTGAGAAATACCCAACAAACGACTTGATCATTCTGATGGGAGATTTCAATGCCAAAATTGTAATGGAAAACACCGAATGTGAAAACATCATGAGACGACATGGACTGGGAGAAAGGAACGAAAATGGTGAGAGATTTGCAAACATAGGTGCATTCAATAAACTGGTCATAGGTGGCACTATATTCCCACATAAACGCATACACAAAACCACATGGACTTCACCGGATCACAATTCACTGAACCACATCGACTATATCTGCATCAACAAAAGTTCAGGAGGACGACGGAAGACGTGAGAACCAAGAGAGGAGCTGATATAGCATCAAATCATCACTTGCTGGTCGACAAGATGAAATATAAACTCAAAAAGCACCGGACAATGAGGGGGGACAATATCACAAAAGTTGAACACGACTTTTCTTCGGGATACTGACAAACTCAACAAATTCAAGATAGTCCTCAGCAATAAGTTCCAGGCCTTTCATGATCTACTCAATGAAGAAGAAACTACTATGGAGAGCAACTGGAAGGCGATCAAAGAGGCAATTACTTCAACATGTCATGAGATCCTGGGCCACAAGAAGCACCATGACAAGGAATGGATCACTGTTGATTCACTGGATAAGATTCAAGAAAGGAGGAACAAGAAGGCAGCAATCAATACCAGCCGAACAAGAGCAGAAAAAGCCAAGACACAAGCTGAATACACAGAAGTAAACAAGCAAGTGAAGAGGAGCATCAGAACCGACAAACGTAAATATGTGGAAGATTTAGCAACGACGGCGGAAAAGGCTGCAAGAGAAGGAAACATGAGACAACTGTATGACATAACAAAGAAACTCTCTGAAAATCACCGTAAACCGGAGCGACCAGTGAAAAGCAAGGAAGGAGAGGTAATCACCAACATTGAAGAACAACGAAACAGGTGGGTAGAACACTTCAAAGAACTCTTGAATCGACCAGCCACATTGAACCCACACAACATCGAAGCAGCACCCAGGGACCTCCCAATCGATGTTGGCCCACCAACAATTGAAGAAATCAGCATGGCCATCAGGCGAATCAAGAGTGACAAAGCAGCTGGACCAGACAACATTCCAGTAGAGGCACTAAAAGCAGATGTAGCGGCAACTGCAAGGATACTCCACATTCTCTCCAGCAAGATTTGGGATGAGGAACAAGTACCAACAGACTGAAAAGAAGGATACCTAATCAAGAAATCAAGGAAAGGCGATCTCAGCAAGTGTGAGAACTACAAAGTTATTACTCTTCTCTCAATACCAAGAAAGGTCTTCAACAGGGTATTGCTAAACAGGATGAAGGACTGCGTAGACGCCCAGCTTCGTGACCAACAGGCAGGATTCCGTAAGGTTAGATCGTGTACAGACCAAATCGCATCTCTACGGATCATTTTGGAACAATCAATTGAATGGAATTCATCACTCTACATCAACTTCATTGACTACGAAAAAGCATTTGACAGTGTGGACAGAACAACCCTATGGAAACTTCTTCGACACTACGGCGTGCCTCAGAAGATAGTCAATATCATATAGAGTTCATATAATGGATTACACTGCAAAATTGTGCATGGAGGACAGTTGACAAAGTCGTTCAAAGTGAAGACCGGTGTTAGGCAAGGTTGCTTACTCTCACCCTTTCTCTTTCTCCTGGTGATCGACTGGATCATGAAGACGTCAACATCTGAAGAGAAGCACGGGATACAATGGACAGCCAGGATGCTTCATTCACATCTATTACTTACATATTCATGTACTATACTTCTGATGAGATATGAGATAATAAACAAAACAAATTTGCCTTATTTTGTAAATGGTGTTGTAATAATAGTGTTTGAATTCATTAAGATAATTAAACAGATGGTACTGCTTACATGACAGCATATTCATCCATTTTTACATGGCCTTGGAAAAGTTGTTGTCATTAACATAATTTGTAGGAATCTGGAAATTTAAGGCAAGAAAGTAATTCTGCCCATAAATAGCCAACAGGAAACAATGTGGAAAAAACTGGTCCGACTAGAACAACCAGGTATACTTGAGTAATTCAGAGAATCGGAAATATAAAGTGACTGAGTCATTCTGAATTTATGTTATACTTAGAACCACCCAGAATGTATTGTGAAAGTTTCTCTCAACGGTATACATATAAATATATATTATCATTGCATTATTAACTAGGTTTAAGAAACGGTAGTAATGATTCACTTATTATATGGTAGGAAGAGTAGTTATCCAATAACAAAAAACAGTATTTTAATTTATAATTACCCACCCTATAGATTGTAACTGATAAAGAGAGTAACTAACTCGTAGTAGAAAAATATCATTCTATTTACATCCTTTTAAGGTTAATGATATTTGATGATCTTTCAGCCAGTACTGACGTGAGATGACCAACAAACGACTGATCATCATGAAATACACATTCAAGAGTTAAAATTATATGACACCGTACTATCCAGTAATTAAAGAGTTGATATTATAGAGAATACATGTGACATGATAAATCTGATTGGTATTTGATGTTACGTAATAATGTACAACAGTGTATTAAATCCAACTATACTACCTGAGGAATTAATTGATTTAGAAGTGAAATATTGTTGCAATAGGTAAATAGGTAAATATAACGTTGAGAAACATCATAGCGATCGTAATTCAGTCTATAGTAATGTGTAATTTTTTATATTTTAACGATTCTTGTTGTTTCGTTATAGACCAGGTAATTACTATTTATCTCTTATAATTACTTACTGGCAAGATGACAACAATTCCCAAATGTTCGTAATAAACATTTCTTAAAGTAAGTATTGAATAACAAGAATGGTAAGACTTCTAGATGCGTATTAAGATCATAGAACTTTGAGGTGGTGGGGAAGATTTGTAGTTCAGGTGAATGATTTTGATGGAAGAAAACACAAACAACTGCGTGATCAATCTGTCAAAACAACCACTAACAAATACAGAAGAACACCTGCTCCAAAAGGGATTAACCTACAATACAAGCGACGCCTCAAAACTGGAGTTCTTCGCAGCACTAGAGTCATCACTCAAAACTTCCGGGATCAGTGAAGAAACACAACAGGAAATAAGGCAAACTATAGTACCGATGACTCAACAGGTGAAAGAAAACAACCAACCGACTCCACAAGAACAAAAGGCTTTGAAAGAACTCAGAAATAGAATGGATATTGTCATAATACCAGCCTATAATTAATAATATGAAATTGTTATCACTCAAATTTTATACAAATTGTCGTTGATTTTGTCTCTGTTATTGGTGCTTTGTTTTTTTTACGTTATCCACTGCCTGCACACGTTCCGGATAATTATAGGTTCATCATTGAGTTAGTTCTCCTAATAATTGATATTTATAGTCACCTATAAATTAGTTATACACTTAAAAAAACAGTTGCTCATGAATACTCTATCGTAAATTTAAGGATTTTCATGATGCAGTATCATCTCCGTTGCAATCCTGTCATTGTTTTCTGATGCCTTTTACTTATCTAGTTATACGAAAGATCGTTTTATGATGATGAACCTATAATTATCCGGAACGTGTGCAGGCAGTGGATAACGTAAAAAAACAAAGCACCAATAACAGAGACAAAAATCAACGACAATTTGTATAAAATTTGAGTGATAACAATTTCATATTATTAATTATAGGCTGGTATTATGACAATATCCATTCTATTTCTGAGTTCTTTCAAAGCCTTTTGTTCTTGTGGAGTCGGTTGGTTGTTTTCTTTCACCTGTTGAGTCATCGGTACTATAGTTTGCCTTATTTCCTGTTGTGTTTCTTCACTGATCCCGGAAGTTTTGAGTGATGACTCTAGTGCTGCGAAGAACTCCAGTTTTGAGGCGTCGCTTGTATTGTAGGTTAATCCCTTTTGGAGCAGGTGTTCTTCTGTATTTGTTAGTGGTTGTTTTGACAGATTGATCACGCAGTTGTTTGTGTTTTCTTCCATCACTTCAACATGTCATGAGGTCCTGGGCCACAAGAAGCACCATGACAAGGAATGGATCACTGTTGATTCACTGGATAAGATTCAAGAAAGGAGGAACAAGAAGGCAGCAATCAATACCAGCCGAACAAGAGCAGAAAAAGCCAAGACACAAGCTGAATACACAGAAGTAAACAAGCAAGTGAAGAGGAGCATCAGAACCGACAAACGTAAATATGTGGAAGATTTAGCAACGACGGCGGAAAAGGCTGCAAGAGAAGGAAACATGAGACAACTGTATGACATAACAAAGAAACTCTCTGAAAATCACCGTAAACCGGAGCGACCAGTGAAAAGCAAGGAAGGAGAGGTAATCACCAACATTGAAGAACAACGAAACAGGTGGGTAGAACACTTCAAAGAACTCTTGAATCGACCAGCCACATTGAACCCACACAACATCGAAGCAGCACCCAGGGACCTCCCAATCGATGTTGGCCCACCAACAATTGAAGAAATCAGCATGGCCATCAGGCGAATCAAGAGTGACAAAGCAGCTGGACCAGACAACATTCCAGTAGAGGCACTAAAAGCAGATGTAGCGGCAACTGCAAGGATACTCCACATTCTCTCCAGCAAGATTTGGGATGAGGAACAAGTACCAACAGACTGAAAAGAAGGATACCTAATCAAGAAATCAAGGAAAGGCGATCTCAGCAAGTGTGAGAACTACAAAGTTATTACTCTTCTCTCAATACCAAGAAAGATCTTCAACAGGGTGTTGTTAAACAGAATGAAGGACTCCATAAACTCTCGACTGAAAGATACTCCACATTCTATTCGGCAGAATTTCGGATGAAGTACAAAGGCCACCAAAAAATTGGAAAGAAGGACACCTCATCAAGATACCAAAGAAAGGAGATCTGAGCAATTGTGAGAACTACATAGCAACACACTACTGTCAGTATCGGCAAAGGTTTTCATCTGAATGTTGCTCAACCGGATGATAGACGCAGTAGACGCCGAACTTCGAGATCAACAGGATGGATTCTGTAAGGATCGATCGTCTACTGACCAAATCGCAACGCTACGGATCATTGTGGACCCATCAATTGAATGGAATTCATCACTCTACATCAACTTCATTTACTACGGGAAAGCATTCGATGGCGTGGACAAGGCAACACTATAAAAGCTTTTTCGACACTCCGGCGTGTCCGAGAAGATAGTCAACACCATATGGAATTCCTATGATGGATTAAACTGCAAAATCGTGCATGGAGAACAGCTCACAGACTCTTTAAAAGCAAATACCGGTGCCAGGCAAGGTTGCATGCTATTACCCTCTCTCTTTCTCCCTGTGTTCGACTGGATCATGAAGACGTCAATATCTGAAGGGTAGCACGGAATACAATAGACAGCTAGGATGCAGCTGGACAATCTGAACTTCGCAGAAATTCTGACTCTTCTATCGCACGCACAACAGCAAATGCATTAGACGCCGGCTAGTGTAGAACAGTTGCAGCAGCAGTAGGTATCAACATACACAAACAGAAAAGCAAGATTCTCCGATACATCACAACATACATCAATCAAATCACACTTGACCGAGAAGCTTTCCATGATGTAAAAACATCTACATATCTGGGCAGGATCATTCATGAGCACGATGGATTTGATACAAATGTGAAGTCATGGATCGGCAAAGCAAGAGCAGCATATCTACAACTGAAGAACATCTGCAACTCAAAACAACTCCCAACCAACACCAAGGTCAGAATTTTCAATACAAATGTCAAGACAGTTCTACTGTATGTGGCGGAAACTTGGAGAATTACGAAAGTCATCATCCAGAAGATACAAGTGTTTATTAACAGCTGCCTGTGCAAAATACTTAGAACCCGTTGATCAGACACTATTAGCAACAACCTACTGTGGGAGAGAACAAACTAGATCATAGCGGAGGGAGAAATCAGGAAGAAGCTCTGGGAGTGGATGGAATCTACATTGATGAAAACACCCAACTGAGTAAGTGAGTAAGTAAGTAATTAAGCAAGTAAGTAAGTGGTTATTACTACTCGTTAACAATTCTCAATGATTATTATTTATTTGTTAATATGATCTTTACATTTATCATTTATCGTCATATCTGTCAAGGGATAATTACCTCCCATATTTCCGATCCATAAATTATTTCCATCTAAAAATTCTTCTCCAACACCTTGATCATTACTCAACTTTTTTTAATCATTGATATCTCTGATCATCTTTTGATGTAATCTCATATGTTTACGAAATAAGCATAACTAGGAATGTAAAGCTTACATAAATTATTTCATCGAAAAGAGAAATTTCCTCACCGAATTTTCTTTAATTTTATTCAAATTTGTTTCATTATTGTGATATGATTTCGGCTAATCAATTTTATTAACCGTATCATCAATTATAATCAAAGATAGATAGTGGCAAGCAGTAGAATCCAAGACGCGCGTTTCCTCATTTTTCAGAATCGTTAAATCGATGTAGCTGCATTCCACAGTTTATATTCATTCTAGAACTCGAAACCAGTATCGTTCACTCCAAACTCCACCACGTTATCCACTTGGCTATTGAGTCCAGATAGCTACTAGTTTATGCAATGGAGTGAAGTATAAATCCACTTCAAATTATTTAATTGAATCTTGCCATTAATGTTTAGGACTGCAACTAATCAATCTCTTATTGAAATATGTGCATTGTGTGCGGATTGCCTCGATATTGCCTTAAGTCATAGGTATTATAAAAAAAGATGGATAGTGACTAGCAATAGGATCGAGCACTCTCTAACAATATTCTATAAATTGAATCTTAAAAATAACCCAAAATATAATAAGGATTCCACATTAGCAAAATATTACAAAATTCCAGGTCTCATCATCATCCTAAACACGATCAAAGAATGTTTGTAAATTTCATTTATGTGTTTATTTACTCTGGTAATTAATCACATGTTGTAAATGAGTGCAAGATAATGTACTGCATCATGTTATATTGATTAGTTTTATAGATGTATATAGAAAGTCGGTGTTTAAAACGAATTTTGTTTTTGTGTTCTTTTATAATATTCGGAAAAAAAAACAATTTGAAATTGAGCCATATTAAAATATATTTTTTGTCTTTTTTCTTTCTTTCTTTTGAGATCTCTTTGTTTTTCAGATCAGTAATTAATGAAGGGTAGAAATGATTTTCGATTTTCATTGTTGCAGTTAAATAATGTAATTAAAATCGTAAGATATAAATTTAAATATAGAAGAAATTGGTGTAAATGTTGAAACTTTATAACTTACTCATTCAATTTTTTTATTGAATGAATTGAACATAGGATGATATCAGGTCATAAAATTATTCAAGTTGAGTTATCTTTTAAGATAACCTACTAATTTTGTCTTAGTTCTAGCGAGAATTACGATACGACAATAATCACATCATGTAGAAAGAAACTAAAGTATTTTTAATTTAAATAAACTTTTATAAACTTTATTTTATTTTCATTGCCTAAAACTAAGTAACTTGGCACTTAGATATTACTTCAATACTCATTTTTCATTGTAAAATGTTTGTTTCTCTCAAGTTGTTCGAAATATCTAATTCACTTTTGGGTGTATAACATAGGGAAGTGTCAGGAACAAACATATATACAACTCAATAATCTATTGTATTATTAGTCAACGCAGTTAAATCAATTGACATTGTAAATTTTATATAAGCATTTACCTATTGATTAATTCATATAAATTACTGCCTAGTTAATTAAACTTAATTATGCCTTTTGACCAGATAAGTAAATTGTAGTTAACTCAGTGTAATTTCTATGTAGTTTTTATAGACAGTAGTTATATCTACTGAGAAGTTACTTTGTTAAGCTAAAAAATGTTCATCTGCAGTCTTACTTTCTTTCTCGCGTCATGCATTATCAGTCTTTATCCTGTTTATACACTAACAAGTTGTACCCGCTGTTAAAGTAAGTGGTGGGTAGCAGTTTCTCAGCAGTTGTGAAAAGTAACCGTGCAACTAATTTATCAGGTCACAACAGAAAAATTACAAGTGTTTTTGGTAAATATTCTGGAAATCTAAGACCTTAACCCATGCTTCAGCTGTTTCTCATGTGTTTTTTCTACTATCACTCCTTCACCATTCCTGGGGCTAGGGGACCCATTTTAAATAGATATGCGGGACTAACCGTTACATCAAAACATTCAGCTCATTGATGAATTCCATTTATACACTAGACATGGTGCGGTTACGGAATAGATGAAAATTTCTCAAATTAATACTATTCACCTCATTCTTAAGTACCATTTCTTCAACATTAAACTGCATAGAAATTTAGAAAATGTCAGGATTAATAACATTTGTGTTAGCTGTCTCATCCAAACTTGATTTTAATTCCTGCCAAGTGGTAGAGTCATGGATTTGCACTGTTGTAAACTATGAAAATAGAATGAAATGATTGTCCATCTCGTTCTAGTTTTTCAGTGTTCTTTTAAGTGCTATTAATTTGAAATGATAATTAATAAAAATATTGGAAAATCTCCATAAGTTCATAGTCTTCAACATACTTATGGTATACAATAAAATACATGTGAATATATTTGTTTACAGTTCGTTAGTAATATTTATCATGAATAAACTTAATAACTGAGTTTTAATTAGGAAGAAAACTTAAAGCTTCAATGCTTTCTAATTTTCTTTAATACTTTATTTAATACCAATCGCACAATTACTTACTTACGCATGTTACTCCTGGTGGAGGAGTATAGGCCACCCACCAGCATTCTCCATACAGCCCTGTCCTGGGAAATCTTTTCCAGCTCTTTCCAGTTATTATTCATCCTTTTCATATCTGATTCTATTTCCCGACGTAATGTGTTCTTTGGCCTTTCTCTTTTCCGCTTCCCTTCACAATTCCAAGTTAGGGCTTGCCTCGTGATGCAGTTTGATGATTTGCGTAATATATATTCTATCCATTTTCATTGTCTTTTTCTAAGTTCCTCTTCAGCTGGAAGCTGATTTGTTCTCTCCCATAGAAAGCTGTTACTGATGGTATCCGGCCAATGGATGTTGAGTATCTTGCGTAGACTATTTATAAATACTTGTATCTTCTTGAAATCTCACAATAGTAATCACTATTTTCAAATGAAACTAATCTTTACAATAATACTTCATTGAATAATTACTGAATATTTGTAATAATCTATATCTTTCTATCATACGATAAATTCTACCAAAATGAAATCATTTACTATTAGGATGTATGAAAAGGTATCATTCATTCATTTTAATTTAAAGTCTTAGGACAGTTTCTAATTTTGTATAAACGATAATTCGTTCACATGATTTTGTTTTACATGAAATTACTTTGATTAAGAAAAAAATGTGTAAAAACCAGTGTATAAATACTTTACGTTTTGTTAAGGATTTGGGACGAAATTTCACCGTTAGATTCTCATTATTTATTGTCATTTCTTACAAAAATATTAAATATATATTCCAAGTAACAAATTGAGATAGTTTGAAAAAATTAAAGACAAATGTCATATCACGCCTTAAGAAGAAAATCAATATTTTATAATTCAATTACCAAACAGACAATTCATTCGTATTACCTTGGTAACGAGGGATCAAAGTAACTAAATATCTCGAAATATTGTGAAGCTTCGAAATTGTTTAATTGTAATGTTCAGGAATATTTGAATTATAGTATGAACTAAGAATCCCAGAAATAACGCAATCGGATCAAGAAGTACTAGATAACCACAAACGAATGTACTGTATTTGGAATTCGAAATCAAGCATTCAACAAATACAAAGGTATCATTAGTTCATTCAAACACCACATTCGTCACAGCTAAAACTGGAGTCTAGGTGTCTGTAATCAATTGTACGTCTTCTTCTTAAGTTCATCCTGTGTCTGTCCGACATTGTATTGGATAAAAACTCTATTATCTAGAATGCACTCATTGGTATTAGAATTAACAACCGAAATCGGAACAGACTCACCTGCTTCCTGGGATTGTGTAATCAGCATGTCGGTTGTGTACTAAAACCGCTGCTACCTAGAATTTGAACCATAGACTTTTAGACTATCCTCCCCCACGAAATAATGTTGGATCTTTATATCTCCAAGTTATGAATACTGTGACTTCATTTAAAACATACTTCTCACATTGGTTAGAGTAAACATTAGAAGTTACTTCGTGACAAGGATAAACAGCAGTTGATATGAAATCATCCGAATTGTAATGAAAATCGAGCTCATTTAGTACTTGTGCTTCGTATTGAACAAGTTCCCCACAAGAAATAAATGCACTATTTGGTATAACATCAAGATTTGACTCTTCTGAAATAGTTTGCTCGAATTTATTAAGAATGTCATTGCAGAGTAAAGGATCATTAGAAAAATCAGCATCTATCAAGACTCCGTCAGGCTTTCGATCATGATTAGGTTCACTCAACATATTTTCCTCAGATTTTCAAGGAATTTCATCAGAAATAGGTGAATCATTAGGAAAAATCATATCTGGTACAATAACATGAGAAATCTGATTAGTTGATTGATTAGAAACTGTTGTCTCACAAAGATTCTGAGTTTCACTTAACTCTGAACTGCTATATGACTCTACACTGTCTTTTGAAATCGTTGATAAAGATAAATGATCACTATAAATACTCAGCTTAATAGAATCAGAATTACAATACTTAATATTCGTTGCAGCAAGATGAACAGTAGCATTACAAACTGACTGAATATGTCCAATATCAACACATTTAAAGCACTTACAATTATGAAATTTACATGGATTAAAAGAGTGGAACTTGCCACAGGACAAGCATTGACCAAACTTGTGCCCATTTTCGTGAACTGCATTGCAACTCCTCAATGAATTATCTGCATAACCTTTAGTATGCACTGAGTTGGGATGACGTAATGCAGTTTAATTTTTTATATCCCCATGAATCATTTTACGAAATCTTCCTCCTTTACCACATTCGAAGTTTGTATACTTAACATAGTCTAGCAGTAGACCCCTCAGAGTTGTATAAGAAAGCGTAATGGGCTTTTCCAGTAAAGCCAGATGTTAGGGATGCAGAGGAATATACCAATAATTATCATGTTAAGTCTAATGGTGTCCTTGGACTTTGAATGGACATTCTCTATTGGCCAATATTTGTTTCACTTGTTAAATATTGTACAAATGTTGTTTTCTATTTTATGGTACGATGTGGTTTGTTTGATTGGTATATAAACAGAGTATGTCTGAAATATAATTATTCATATCTCAGAGGCTGTGACTTGTGTTCTGAACTCAACTGGCTGGGCTAGACAGGGAAGCAGG
The DNA here is from genome assembly GCF_000699445.3 of Schistosoma haematobium. NCBI lineage: Eukaryota > Metazoa > Platyhelminthes > Trematoda > Strigeidida > Schistosomatidae > Schistosoma > Schistosoma haematobium. The sequence goes on along the minus strand of NC_067198.1, from coordinate 29,856,487 downwards.
ACTAATCAGGACTCTAGGCCGTTCGTGCGTGTTTTACGTGTCACTGATTCGATCTATAATACACTGCTCTCTAATCTTTTCAGTCAAGGACGCAACAATTGGCACGGGGTAAAAATCGACCCAAGTTCAACTCACAACACTGTCTTAAGTCATAAGCATTTTAAGCAAAAATGGATAGTTGAAGGACATCTGACGAGTCTCAAATAAGACGAAACACGCATCCTGGATTCCACTGCTAGCCACTATCTCTCTTTGCTTATAATACTTGTGAATTAAGGCGATACAGAGGCAATCCTCACAGGATGCACATATGTCAATTAAGAGATTGATCAATTGTAGTTCTAAACATGAATAGGAAGACTTAAGTAAATAATACCAAGTGAATTTACTATCTATTTAGATTAGATGTATTAAACAAGTGAATAGAATTAATTATTAATTAACGCATAAATACTATTACATTTTAATTAACATTTCAAAAAGAAATACTTCCAAAGACTATGTGCAATATGAAATCACCTTTATTATTATGTTTGGTTTCTCACACCATAGCACTTTTAAATTAATACAAAAGTTTAGCAAGTATAAATAGTCTGATAGGTAAGTATGAAAGTTTACACACATATCAATAATAAATTCTATTAAAGTACAAAAGGTTATTTTTACTATTTACAATATTTAAATATAAATGGAATAACTTCATTACTAAGACTAGCAATATGAACTGATGTAATAAACATCTGATAATTTCAAACTATTTTTATCTTAAACACAAATGATTATCAGTGAATATTGAATCTATGAATTGGTAAATATTGCATACATAAGATATTTCAATTCTGTTAAGTTATAGACTAAAATGAAGATTGTTATTAGTATAATAAGGAATTGTATCTTGAAGTGGATTTTAGTTAATAGATGTATTTATAAATACAGAATGCATCATATTTTGTAGTAGTTTGATCGGTTTTTATCATGAAACACTTGTTAAATATTTAATGTTATCTGTTGTGAATTTAAGCCCGCCTAGTTATCACGTGACTTATTCGACAATCGGAATACGAATTATATAATATACGACTTATACGCTAAACACTGTGCCAAACCAATGACGTTCGAACGGTATGAGCAGCTCAGCATGCTTATTGGTCCTTTGTTCGCCTAGCCCGGTCACTTGAGTCCAGAAAGCCAATAACAGGTTCCAATTTGCGAATCATTTATTTCAAACATCTTGGTTCATATACCAGCCAAACAGATCACATCACACCATAAAATAAGAAATAACATTTATACAACATCAAGCCAAAAGTGGCTATGAACGTGGGAGACTGTAATCAATAAACTGAACATAACTTAAGAACAGTAAGTCGTATAATAATAATCTATAGGTCAAAATGGATTTTATTATAAGAGGAATATAGATATACATAATCTAGTTACTGAACTAATATACAATAAGAATATATATATAATATTAGTCCATTAATAGTTCTCAGAATTTTTCCGTAATTTAATCTTCACTAGGACATAACATTATCAATGTCTGTTATGATGCTTTTCGAGTGCATTGTCAGCGAGGCAAGATAAATGTTAAAAAGATGTTCTAGGTTTTAAATTCTGCGTAACATAATCACCTTGGTATTAACAACGTAATATTTCTAACAAATAATAGTTTCATTAAACCTAACATCTAACTACCAGGGAGTTGAAATCATCCTATAATCCAAACTTATCACCATCATTGTTTACATCTCTCCATCTTGTAATTTCATCCACAAATAATTGTATGTCGGCTTTTACAGCCACACCAGACTATTCAGTTGGAGGTAAAATGATAAGCTAGAGAGCTTCTTTGAGGAATTCCTCTCTTCACATATTCTTATTCTCACTTTTTATCTTTTTTTCATTAAGGAATTCTTCACCCTGTCTTTAATTTTACAATAGGTTCCAAGACTATTTGCTTTCCATTTAAGAAATAGAGGAGAGAACTGATCTAATGCTTTGATGAGATCTGTAAACAGTATATCGGCGAGACCATACTTTATTGACCATCCAATGAAATTAAAGATACCAAATCTAAGATTTTTATGGGAAATTCACTCATCCATATGGTTAAGTAGCATTTTGACATTAGAGCTTATGTCACTTCATGATGACGACCTTTATTCTAATTCCTAACTCTAATTCCTCATACTAATTTATAATCCTATTTTAACCCTAGTAAATGGATTTTCTCAAGGTCACTGTATAGTCACTCAAAAGTTGTCCTTTAATTATAATCTCACTAACACATCCACTGAAGTACTTTCATCTTTCGATTTTGTTCGGTCTTTCAATGAGACTTTTGGAGAAGGATGAATGACCTGCGTGAAAACATTGTAGGCCCCTGACTGAATGTTTCTTTCCAAGTGACGAATGATAAAAGTTTAAACTAATGTTTCATAATAATAAGTAAGTCAGATACTTGGAAGACACAGACACTGAAATAGCATTCATTAGAACATTTTACGATTTCGTAATAAGAAGAATGTCTTAGCAACTAACCTCTGTTTATCACTTTTCAGTTAAACTATAAGGGTTCCTCAGCCAAGATGTAAGCTATCAGCTCCTCTAGAGAAAGCCTAACTGAGTGCACAATCCGACAACAAAGCCAACGAGTTAATGAGCATACCCTTCGTGGTTGAGATAGGGTATGACAAAGCCAATAAGTAGCCCCGTTCTATAATACTTGGTTGATAATGGTCATATAGTTGATAGGAACAAATCATTCAGAGTAATTTATTGACTACTTACCCTTTTCCTTGTGAGGCTGAGTCTCGTCCCTAAATATCACAAAAGCTAGAGGGATTCGAGGCAACAACCCAAACTTTGTATTCATAAGTTCGTAACGCCCATTTCTGTTCCTTGGCCGAATTAGGTGTAGCGATTGATTATACCCATCATTGTTTCTTGTACCCTGTGTTTCTTTTATTATTTTTCCTCACCCTTTTCCAAATACATTTCGATTTCTAATTATCTGAAATCTCTTACTACGTAATTTCAACGACTCTTAATGGATGTTATTTCAACGTCAATTTTTCAAATATTTAACTTACTGTCTATTAGGAACCAGCGGTTCAAGCTTTTATTATTTTTATCACAGCATGTACACATATCTTCTTACTATCAATTTTTACTTTTTACTGATTATGTTCAGTTATGTTATCTACTTCGATGTTACCAATGTCTCATAGTCTGTTATGATTGGTTTAATACATTCATCCATACCTATAAATATCACTACATAATAGAATAAAGCCTGATGAAGCTCTTATTAAAAAGGATATTATTTGCTTCTGTGTGTTGATCTGATTAACAATATAAAAAATTTTAATATTTAACATCCATGACCTTGAGGGTGTTAAAACTAGTTAATTTGATAGTGACATAAACAAATGAAATAAGATTACATCCACAAAATCGAAATGAAATAAATAAATAAGATCATGGTGATTTTATTTAATAATGATAATAAATGAGATCTAATTCACTCTCTTTAAATGTGCTTACGTTCATTCCATTACAGATTAGTAATTAAATGACTTGTCAAATGAATCAGTAAAATATATTATATAAGTGATTTTTTGAATCTTCTCTTATTTAAATATTTGATTAAATGATTTGTATTTTGTATCAAATTTCAGTTAGTATTTGTTTTTCAAACAATTTCGGATCATGATGTTGATGGTGATTTAAATCTGAGATAAACACAAAACTTGGTTCGTTTTAAGTTTTGATCGGTTATTGTTTATTCGACAAGTAATTTTCAATTATATATACATATATAAATTGAATCATGTATCTGCAACTAACTCTGCCTGGAGCCCTTTAGGGTTACTACCAGTCCCAAAACTGGATAAAGGAGGAGAGTTGGGTATGGGGTTAGTGACCCCATCCCGTAGAAAATTAACTCGCTCAAAAACACACTAACCAGAAAAAGTAATTCAAACCACTTAAACTCTGCTCTGTGAGTTAGAAGGTCTTCATTTAGGAGAGTAATGACGTCTCATGATGAAAGTCGCGTTCCTTTGGAAGTCACGAGGCCGATGCCCCTTCTGACAACCAGAGCAACCATTAATTTAGGTATATGGAATGTTCGTACAAAGTGGGAGACCGGGAGAGTCATACAAATTGCTGCAGAAATGAAGAGATAAAACCTAGAGGTGCTTGGAATCAGTGAAACATATTGGACGCAAGTTGGATCACAACGACTAGTGTAGGTCGAGCTTCTGTTATACTCTGGCCATGAGGAAGAAAATGCCCCACATACACAAGGAGTTGCATTGATGTTATCCAAACAAGCACAAAGTGCACTTATAGGATGGGAATCTCGTGGACCCAGGATCGTCAAAGCCTCCTTCAAAACAAAGAAGCTCGCTGGGAAATATAATGAACCAGAACGACCAGTGAAAAGTAAGGAAGGCAAAGTAATCATTAACTTTGAAGAACGGTAGAACAGGTGGATAGAGCACTTCAAAGAACTCTTAAATCGACCAGCCTCACTGAATCCACTCAACATCGAAGCAGCACGCACAGACCTTCCTATAGATGTCACTCAAACAACGATCGAAGAAATCAGAATGGCCATCAGACAAATGGAGAGCGGAAAAACAACAGCACTTGACAATCTACAAGCTGATGCACTGAAATCACACATAGAAATAACTGCAAACATTCTTCACGCTCTATTCAGGAAGATTTGGGAGGAAGATTAAGTTCCACAGACATATTGGAAAGAAGGATACCTCATAAAGATGCCAAAGAAGGGCGATCTCAGCAAGTGTGAGGACTATCGAGTCATCACTCTTCTCCCAATACCAGGGAAAGTCTTCAACAGGGTGTTGCGAAACAGAATGAAGGACTCCGTAGATGCCGACCAGTATGGCACAGTCGCAGCAGCAGTAGGTATCAACATACACAAACGGAAAAGCAAGATTCTCCAATACATCACAACATACATCAATCAAATCACACTTGACCGAGAAGCTTTCCATGATGTAAAAACATCTACATATCTGGGCAGGATCATTCATGAGCACGATGGATTTGATACAAATGTGAAGTCATGGATCGGCAAAGCAAGAGCAGCATATCTACAACTGAAGAACATCTGCAACTCAAAACAACTCCCAACCAACACCAAGGTCAGAATTTTCAATACAAATGTCAAGACAGTTCTACTGTATGTGGCGGAAACTTGGAGAATTACGAAAGTCATCATCCAGAAGATACAAGTGTTTATTAACAGCTGCCTGTGCAAAATACTTAGAACCCGTTGATCAGACACTATTAGCAACAACCTACTGTGGGAGAGAACAAACTAGATCATAGCGGAGGGAGAAATCAGGAAGAAGCACTGGGAGTGTATAGAACCTACACTGAGGAAAGCACCGAACTGCGTTACAAGGCAAGCCGTCACTTGGAATCCTGAAGGCCAAAGGAGCTGAGGAAAATCAAAGAACACATTACGCCGAGAAATGGAGACGAACATGCAAAGAATGAACAACAGTTGGATAGAACTAGGAAGGAAGGCCCAGGACAGAGTGGATTGGAGAAAGCTGGTTGGCGGCCAATACTCGATTGGAGGTAACAGGCCTAAGTGAGTAAGTAAGTAAGTAATACGTCTGCAAATGAAAATTTTATTTAATTCATTTCATTATTTTTGTGATCAGTTGATTAGTGATCAGATAGTTTATTTTATGAATCAATTCACTTGATCTTTTGGACACCTATCTTTTTAGTCACATTAATCGTACATTTATCGATCATCAATTGACTATGTATCATATTAATCGATAATCTTATGAAGTATTAAAATACACTTAGTTTCAGATGTACTACATAGTGGGACAACGTATGGTGATAATACTTATATGTATATATCATCCAGAATAGTTGTTTATGTATTATGATTCCATCTATTAATAAATATCTTCCTTATTAATGATTTATTTGAAAATAAATGAAATAGTTTGACCAACTTGTCATCCTCACTTACATAGCCTACTTGTATTTTTAACATAAATGATAGGAAACGAATAATAAGCATAAATAATACAGTAATAAGAAGTAACAATACTTCTATTTTTAATTCAATACTATAATCACTGTGTACATTATCTAGTTTATTTTCAGTGTGGTATTTTGTTCAGTATAATACTGATTTTATTTTTGTATATTTTTATTCAAGATAAGAATTTTTCTACTTATTTAGTGTGAATTTTGTTCATTATAATATATAGCTTGAGTTTTTATAATAATGCTATGTTCCCCTATGTTTGGTACTTATTAACTAATCTCATTGAGCATAGTTCTGGTTAAAGTTAACATGGTTTAAGCAACTTATTTTGAGGACATTTGGAGAGATCACCAGTCTTTGTGTTCACCCTAATCATGTTGGGGGATTACAGAGTTTCGGTATTTAAGGCATAAACAATAGGATTAATGATTATTACGAAACCTACTCTGAATGGAACAGTGATTACTAAAGTTATTTAATAGAATGTTGGACTTTGAAATCAATTTGTTCATTATCTTATCTTATGTATTGTGGTTTAATTCAGATGACTGAAATAGACTTTCTGAGTGATATCATGTAATGATGAAACAGTTGAAGTATATATTTTCTGTTTCACTTACAACTTGCATTTGATATACAAGATTGTACATGTACTTATAGCAATAAGAACTACACTTAAATACTTCGAATTATATCAAAATACAGAAATCAAAAACAATTTCTTGTATAGTGTTAGATTTTAAAACTGTGTAATAAATTAATAATAATTAACATATCTTTGTTTGATCTTAAATTTCGTTAGTAATGCAAAATAATCAAAGTCACATAAATTACTACAGGTGAACATGAACTTAGAATTAATTAGTTAACAGAAATACACACAGTTTTACGACGTCATGAAGAAGATTTATTACTGAATTTGATGTATTTGAGAGTGTTGGTTTCTATCAGCATTATTGTTTAGTAGTTATAAACATTCTGAATGAAATTAAAAGCTTCAGATTCAAACAGAAGTCCATTTGAAGTTAGTTAAAACTCATTACTAATGAAGACATTTGATAATGAAACGTATAAGACGTCAAGTAATTAAAATATAATCATTTGCCATAATATGTAATTTTGTTTCATCTTTACAACAACTCATAGAATTAAGATACTTACTCACGATTTGAAAAATGACAACTTCAAATAATTGCTGACCTTTATTCATTAATGATTATTTATGTTATAAACCGGATTTATATTTCATATGGATTGAACTGAATCTAAATAACTTTACTATACATTTCATCGGTTCATAATGGAAATTATCATGAATCCAAAAAACCTACATTTAAATGTAAATTAACAAATCATAACACTTAATAACATTATTCGTATCCTATCCATATTGGTTGATTCACCTATATGGAGTTCGAAAATGGATTCGCTTTCTTGTCAGTAACAAGAAACTAAGTAGTTATGGTGGAGTGTTTCTCAACTCTCCTAAATTTATGAATATAAATTTTCATGATATAGGATGAGAACCTTAATACTTTTAATCTTCAACAAACAAATCTCCTTAACTTTGAGATTATTTATTCCATTTTTACAATCATCCAATTATTTGATTATCAGAAAAGATAGGCGTATGTAATTTTTATTTTGGACAATATACAAGTGATAAATTGTTGATATAATTTGTTAATTTGCCAGTGTTTTATCAGACATAATGTCAATTCGCGGTCTCAGATTCATTGATTATGCATTTTAAGTTCTACTGCAATAAATATAAGTCAATAAAGCTCAATGGTTTTCTGAAGATTATTTGGATGTCAAGTGAAATGTCAAGAAGATTAATTTGCCTGCTTGCTCGATGCCACTAAAATAAAGCTGGGGATGATGAAATTAGTTGAACTTGAAAGCACATCCAATCCTATTTCGTGTTTCTTCGTCAAGATACACGGTAATTTTAGATAATTTCTTTTGCTGATTGACTTCTAGCTCTAAATAAAACAATCATTAAGTCAATGTATACTTATGAATAATATGTAATATTTATGAACACCTATTTCAAACTATCAGCTGCACCTGTAGCTCTTTTAGGTGTGCTGCCGGTTCAAAGCCATGGTAAAGGAGGATGGTTCGCCACAGGGTCGGCAACCTCATCCCGTAGAAAACAACTTACCTAAATAAACGAAAATCAGATTAAACAAATTAAAGCCATTTAAACGCTGAACTCCAAGTTCAAAGAACAATTGTTACGCCTCATGATCAAAGCCCAGATTCTTAAGAACTTATGAGTCCGATGCGCCCTCTAACAACCAGAACTACAATCAACATAGGTACATGGGATATCCGTACAATATAAGCGATCTGAGGGACCAACCGAATAGCTGTAGAAATTATGAAATACAACTCGGTAGAAGTCGGAACCAGTGAAACCCATAAGACCTAGGCTGGACAACAAAGGTTAGTTACGGGAGAGCTGCTGCTGTACTGTGGTCACGAAGAAGGAAATGCTCTACGCACTCAGAGAGGTGCTCAAGGAAATGTTGTCCGAGGAGGCATGAGTCACACTTATAGGAAGGAAATCTCATGGATTCAGGATCATCAAAGCATCTTTCAAAACAAAGTAGGAGCGTTTCACAATGAATGCTATCCAATGTTATGCACAAACCAATCATAGCAATGACGACGATAAATGTCAGTTCTACTTGAGGCTTCAATCGATCATATCGAAGTGCGCAGGAAACAACATAACAATTCTGATGGCAGACCTGAACGCCAAAAACCGGAATGGACAACACCGGATATGAAGATAACATGGGATGACATGGACTGACTAGAAGAAAGGAACCAGAATGACGTGATAGGTGGCACAATATTTCAAAACAAAAACATACACAAATTTAAATGTGTCTCACTGCATCATACCACGGAGAACCAGATAGATCATATATGTATCACTAAAAAATTCAGAAGGACAAGGGAGGACGTGAGAATCAGGTGAGGAGCTGACATAGCTTCATATCACCACCAGGTTGTGGCCAAGATGAAACTGAAGCTAAATAAACACTTGACAACTGGGGGGGATGGCAGTATAAAGGTTCAATACAGCCTCCCGACGAGGTCCTACCAAACTCAACCGATTCAAGATAACTCCCAACAACAGGTTCCAAGTCTTACAGGATCAACTGAAAGTAGAGGAAACTACTGTGGAGGATAATTGGAAAGGGGTCAAAGAAGCATTAACATTAACGTGTCAGGAGTTGCTGAGACGCAACAAGCATCATCATAATGAATGGATTTCCATGGAAATTCTGGCCAAGATTGGAGAAAGAAAAAAGAAAAGCGTAGCAATTAATAACAGACGAACAAGAACAGAATAATTCAAGGCACAAGCTGAATACAGAGAATCAAACAAGCAAGTGAACAGAAGCATTAGTGCTGACAATCAGAAACACGTGGAATACCTAGCAACGACAACGGAAACAGATGCAAGAGAAGAAAATATGAGACAGCTATATGACACAACGAGAAACTAGCGGGGAAATTTAGTAAACGTGAGAGACCGGTCAAGAACTGAGAAGGCATGACAATCATCGAGATTCATTAACAGAAGAAAAGATGAGTAGAATAATTCGAAGAAATTTGGAATAGACCAGCTCCATTGGATCCACCAGATATCGATGTAGCAAACACAGACTTTCCTATAGATGTCACTCAAACAACGATGGAAGATAGCAGGATGACTGGCCATCAGACGAATGAAGAACGAGAAAGCAACAGGCCCTGGAAATATACCAGCTGATGCTCTATCTCATACATACCAGCATATGAAGATGAAGACAACTGGTGAAGCAGCAGCCTCTACATCAGTGAGCCTCAACATAAACAGAGGAAGAATCAAGATCCTCAAATACAACACGGAGAACACCAATGCAATCACATTTGATGGAGAAACATTTGAAGGAGTGGAAACTATCACGTAGCTGGTCAACACCATCGATGAATAAGGAGGGTTTGACGTAGATGTAAATGTGAGGATTAGCAAAGCAAGGGCAGCATTTCTACAGTTGAGGAACATATAGAGCTCAAAACAACTGTCAACCAATATCAAAGTGAGAATCTTCAATACGAATTTCAAGACAGTTCTACCTTAGGGAGCTAAAACTTCGAGAACTACTACAAGCATCGTCAAACATGTGCGAGTATTTATAAACAATTGTCACATTAGATACTGAATGTTCGTTGGGGGGGATATCATCAGCAACAGCCTACTGTGGGAGAGAAAAACCAGGTTCCAGCTGAGGAAGAAATTATGAAAAGACGTTGGAAGAGGATAGGATAGACATTACGGAAATCATCAAACTGCATCACGAGGAGAGCCCTAACGTGGAATTCTGAACGGAAACTGAAAAGTGGCAGGCCGAAAAACACACTGCATTGGGAATCGGAAGCAGACATGAAAAGGGTGAATAGTAACTGGAAAGGATTTTTCAGAATAGAGTTGTATGGAGAGTGCTGATGTGCGGCCTATGTTCCTCTACGAAGTGTAACAGCTGTAAGTATTTCAACCTATTATTAGCAGAATTTTGTAAAAAGAATTATCCGTTCTTAGTGGATTTATTGATTGAATATATGTTGATTCTTTGTCACAGTTTAAATCATAATTATATTACGTATGTTTTATTGAAATGTCACAATTTTATTGTGGTAATCTCTGGTATTTTCTATAGCTATTCCAGATAGTGTTCAGTGTGAACCAATTCATGTTAGGTTTAATACCTAATTAGTTCAGAAATTCCGTTATTAATACACCAGTATACAACAGGAATATAAACAGCCTCCAGAAATATGTAATAAAACATTTGGATGAGGTAACTCATTGAGTTAGAGACTTTCATAGTTTATTGGAACAAAAATTTGCTTTATTACATTGATGTCTTATCTACGTCTCAAAAAAGGTCATATGAAAACTCTTTTGGAGTTATAGTTTACATTCATTATACGGAAGAGATATTACTTCTTAACTAAATATAGTTTTAAAATGAGAATATTCTGATCCTGGAATGATCATTCTGGGTGGTCGGTGATTTTGCACAGCTATATATTGGTAGTCAATTTACCAAATTTAAGTAAATCAGTCAGTATTGTGACACCAATTACAGTTACTATTTGTATTAGGAATTCCAAATAAGTAGACTGACACCAAGAGATTAACAGAAGACAATACCTGAGAATTTTGAATTTGGTGTGTTTGTATGAAACATGGACTTGATATTGAGGAAACGTCCAGTTCCGACAGAACTTAACCTATTGTTTTCAAGATGTAAACATTTATATAATCTTGTTTAATTGTTGCATTCATATGAAAATTTCAATTATTTCGTCAAACCATCCTACTTTAAACATATACATTTCGATAGCACTTAGTGATGTTAGTGAAAAAATATAGATCTTAATTAACTTCGTATATATTTTAGTGGCTTGGGATCTGATTCCAAATAGATCGTTTCTGATTGTTATCGAATGATTGCTGTCAAAATATACATCCTGGTTACCCTCGTATATAACCATCGACTTAACTCGCGTTAGTGAATAACGGAATTAAATAAGTCATATCCAAGATTGGATTTCGAATATGTATATTTTATGCAATCATTGATCTAGACAAACGATCGAAGAAACGATGCGAAATCATGCGCGGTGGAGAGGGAATATAAGCTAATTCTATTTAACCAAGCCTTAATCGATATTTATAGTTACAGACATGTAACGAATATGATAAGAAATGCACTTGCATACGCTTATATAAAAACAGTCAAGGTTGATAAGCGAGTAATTAACTAGGTCAAAATGTATCTCAAGTAGAATGAATACATTGGCTTGTCCGGAAGCTCGAATATGCTGTGTTGGTTTAACATAGCAACCGATATTACACTATTCTGTCAAATGATCACGTTAGTACAAAGTAGGAATAAAAATCTAATATAAAGAAGAGTTTAGAATACGCATATTTTGTATATTTCAATATTAAGCGCCAGATAAATGGCAAGATTTACGGTGAATAAATAGAGCGTGTAATTTGGTAACACATCAGCTCAGTTTTTATGTGCGATGTACGAAGTACACTTAAGCAGATAGATACATTCATACTTTCATCCACCCATATATAAAAACGTTCAGGGTTAAAAGTGAACATTTAAAAAGTTCAAATATATGGTTTATAGAATAACCAACGTGATAAAAAATCATTCACCAATTCAGAAGCTAGAATAATCTCATGTGGGCATTACAAAAATCACTATAAATATCCTGATCTTAACGAAATCCCCTACTCAATACTGTCAAGATCTTATAAACTGCCATCTTGTTTATCTGAAACAGAAGATATGACACTATCGAATCTAAAAGAAGACAAAAAAACAATTTCTCTTCAGTATTAGTCAAAGAATTGTGTATTGATTAACATTGAAGAAATCATGACCAATTAATTCACTGTTTAATAGTTATTACAATCAAGACTGATTCAGACTGAATTCTTTTTACCACTTACTATAACCCAGTAGTAACAGTTTACAGATAGTTATATATACAATAAACATGAAAAGAATCAATTTATAATTAACATACACCTAAAGATTATATTGTAATGAAAACAAATATACAACTAGTTATGTTCTCTTGAAGCCACTAAAACTGTGTCCAACTGGGAAAATGACAATGTTTAGACTAATATTGAACAACATTATTTAGAATAGCTTTTAAAAAGTCCATTCTAGTGAGGTATTCAAATTCTAGACATTAGTAAAATAATAAGAAGGAAAAGTTTCCTTAAAGATTTCTATAAATTAAAATACAGTAAACAAAATTAGTCAGCAAACAAACTGTGAAAATCAAAATATGCTTGCAGGATTGCAGAAAAATCGATAGAAACAATGTACCACTTATCATGTCAGAAAATTATGAAATATTGATTTTGACAAAATTGTCCATCTTTATCACGCATATCTCTTTTGTAGAGTGAATTCGAAAAAAACACAACTCAGATTGAGATTTTCACCATCTCGGGGTTATTTTTTATTCAAACTTATTTTACTTACAATCCCCCGACCGTTGTTGCTACCTTGACGTGGTGGTCGGGCTTGCCTATCGTGATGAAGCAACCGAGCTATACTAGCTGGAACAACTGTTCCTCAAGGTCCTACCATGTCAGACAGGTCGGTTGAAGGGCGGTAAGACTAAAAGCAACAAACCCAAGGTCCGAAGGCGAAGTCGTACTGCTGACTGTACAGAGGTGTGACAGCAGTAAGGTGTTTCCTTCAGACAACCAGCATGACAACGATGCTGCCTTCCCACAAGGAGGGGTGGGGTTAGAAAAGTTCGACCCTAAAGATGCACACCTTGCCTTATCCCACGGATATCCGTCTCCGGCGGTAAGGTCCCAAAAAGTACGGAGCTAACACAAAAATTACTCATAAAAAGATCGTGTGTGACTGACCTCAAGCAGTTGTCCCTTGGGCACTGGGGTCACGCTGTCAGGTCACTAAGACCACCTCTAATCCAATTTCCTTTCAAGGTACCTCCAGAAGAACCCTTCCACGGTGTGGGCAACCGGGAAGTGATAACCGCCCTCATACCTCTAACAGCACTCAAGATCACTGTACTCATAATCAACCTCCGTCTTCACCTTCTGTTATTCCTCCTACATCGACTTTCACCTCTAAACTTCCTTTTTCGGCTTCCTCCTCAAGTGTCACCATAGCCAACGATTCTAGTGCTCAAAACTCTGTCCCAGGTCTACTGAAACCTCGCTCCAAACTACACATTGGGGCCTTCAACGTACGCACCCTATGTCAAATCGGTCAACAGGTGTCCTTGGCTAGAACCCTAGAATCTCATACCATTGATGCATGTTGTGTCTCTGAAACACGCATACAGGATCCTAGTGTGGTCAATCACTTGACCTCACCTCGGCAAGACGGAGAGCCAACGAGATACACCCTCCATGTATCTGGTGACCCGATAGCAAGTTCTCGTGGACTGGCAGGTGTAGGCATAGCACTAAGCATGAGGGCGGAACAAGCATTGCTAGAGTGGATCCCCGTTAACAGTCGTTTATATTCTGTTCAGTTAAACGGCTCCGTAAGAACTCGGAAGGATAGGGACACATGTCGTTGCCTTTTTGTCGTTTCTGCCTACGCTCCCACTGACTGCAGCTCAGATGATGTGAAAGATGAATTTTACAGAAAGCTATCTGAACTTCTTCAGAAAGCTAAACGCTCAGACATAGTACTCGTAGGGGGTGAATTTAATGCTCAGATAGGTAGCTTAAACCAAACAGAAAGGCATTTAGGTGGATATTTCAGCATTCCGGCACAGCGAACAGATAATGGTGACCGTCTGCTGCAACTGTGCTCAGACAATCGCTTATTTTTAGCAAACACAAATTTTAATCATAAGGAGAGACATCGTCTAACATGGCGACCCCCTACACCAAATCAACGATGGACTCAAATAGACTATATTGCCATCAGTCATCGTTGGAGAGGGTCGGTAGAAGATTGTCGCTCATTCTAGAGTACCTGCTTGGACTCCGACCATGCCCTAGTACGGGCACGCATCTGCTTGCGCCTCACTGGACGCAAAAACGCCACATTAAAAAGACCCATTAGAACTGAGTTGAGTAACGAGAAAACCAAAAATAGGTTCCAGGAACAACTGAGGTCACAATTAGGTAGTTTTGAAAACGAGGTTGACCCAGTTGTTGCTTGGAAAGCCATACAAACAGCTGTGGAAACAGCAGTGACACATATCAGTGATTTAAACCACAGGGTTACAAAGAACCAATGGATTTCTTCAAGGTCTATCACACTGATGGATTCTCGTAAACTCGTCCCATCAGGTTCTGAACATGATGAAAAGCGTAAACAAATCAGATCTAGGTTAAGGAAAAGTCTAAGAAACGACCGTGAGCAGTGGTGGGCAATGAAAGCAAAAGAGATGGAAAAGGCGGCGACTATGGGGAACACAAGACAGCTTTACAGACTAATAAAAGAAACTGGAATTAATAAGTCAAGTGTAAGTGAGACCATTTCGGAAAAAGACGATACTCTCATCTGCTCCCAGTCCAGGCGTTTAGAACGATGGGCGGAACATTTCAGAGAACAGTTCAGCTGGCCTTCAGCTACTCTACAACTACCCTCCATTCCCAGACAGTGTGAATGGAACATTGAAGTAGGTCCCCCAACTCTTGCTGAAGTTCAAAAGGCTATAGTTAATCTGAAACGAGGAAGGGCAGCTGGTCCAGATGGATTGGCTCCAGAAGTCTTCAAGGATGGTGGTCCAATTTTAGCGATTAGGTTGACTAATATTTTAGCTAAGATCTGGGAGTTAGACGTTATTCCATCTGACTGGTCCCAATCACTTATCGTCCCAATAAGCCCCCGAATGCCCTGGTACGGCCGAGAGTGGGGTGAGCCCGCTCTCCCTCTCGAAATACTCTCGCACGGCCGCGCGTATACAGCCTCTGCCAGGGAAGTCCTACTCATTGCCTTCTCGTGGCGGGGGTGTTGTTTACGAAAATGAGAGGACGAAAAGCGAATGTCCGGCGCTTTAACCGGATCACAAACCAATGGTGCACATGGGCTCCAGTATCCTGCGGGAACAAATGGCGTATGAACCAATCTTTGGTCACCGGCTACCATGGGATTGCATCTCCTTACGATGCTCCACTACCTTGTGGGTTAGACCTTTAGGTCAAAGGCTCGGGGAGTGGCCCCTAAGATAGCCACCTGCTTCGGTTTGGGCACCCGAGCAGTATCACAGCCCACACAAAAACGATGAACTCTATGTCTATGGCAACTACTTTTCTCGTTCCGAAAAACAATCGATCGATTCAAATAATTAACATTACTATTATTGTCATTATTAATACTATTATTATTACTATTATTGTCATTATTATTATTATTATTATTATTATTATTATTATTATTATTATTATTATTATTATTATTATTATTATTATCCACATTATTCACCCTCTTTTATACTTATACAGCGGCTCGTCTTTGGTGGAAATTCGACTGTATCTAAACGTTCTCGAGTCACTGTCCGGTCGAAAATTGTATGTTACCATCGAATATGAGTACTGAAGCAGTTTTTCTGAAACCACGTGCACCATTCAAACTGGCTGCCTTCAACGTTCGCACACTTATGCAGGTCGGATAACAGATAGGGCTAGCTGCCTATCTGAGACCCGTTTTCAAGACTCTGGTGAAGTACTACATATTCTCTCTCCACCAGTCGCTTCAAAAAGCTTGTTCTACGTGCGCTTATCCGGAGACCCTATGGTATCTTCGTCTGGTCTTGCTGGCGTTGGTGTCGCACTAAACGCTAGAGCTAAGGCAGCACTAATCGATTGGATCCCCATTAACATTCGGTTATGTGCTGTTAGATTAGAAAGTTCCATCAAAGTGAGAAGAAATCGGCGTTAGAAACGATGTCTTTTCGTTATCTCCGCCTATGCCCCGACAGATTGCAGCCCGGATGCAATCAAGGATGAGTTTTACCACCAGTTAACTGTTATTCTCCAGAAAGTGCGTTCGACAGATATTGTAGTACTAGCCGGAGACTTGAATGCTCAGGTCGGGCGTCTAGGCACAGAAGAGAGTCGTTTAGGTGGCCGATGGGGACTCGTTGGTCGCAGGACAGATAACGGGGACCGTCTACTGCAACTGCACAGACCACAACCTGTTTCTGGCTAGCACTAACTTTCGGCACAGTCATCGCCGATGTGCCACCTGGCGTCCTCCCTCTGCATCTCAAGCCTGGACTCAGATTGATCACATCGCGATGAGCTACCGCTGGCGTGGTTGTGTACAAGACTGCCGCTCCTTTTGGAGTACCTATCTGGACTGTGACCACGCCTTGGTCTGCGCCAATCTTGCCTTACTTTTCAGTGGACAACGAAGTGACCGCCAGCAAAAGATTGATGTTAGCAAGCTGGTTGCAACTTCTGTTGCAAGTAAGTATCGAACCGAGCTAGCCTCTAGGCTAGCTACCACTTCACCGAAAAGTATAGATGAGCATTGGTTGCAATTGCATGACGCCATGAAAATGGCGGGAACAGTCAGTTGTGGGTTTGCGAAACGTCCCGCTTTTAAGCACTGGGTTTCTTCTGGTTCCTTACAACTCATTGAAGCCCGTCGGTCTACTCCGGGTGACCGTGAGTTTTACCATAAACGAAGGATGTTACGTAAGGAAATTGGGCAAAGCTTGCGTAAGGACCGAGAAGCCTGGTGGTCGAAGCGTGCTAATGAGCTGGAAGCAGCAGCTGCATCTGGTAACTACCGGAAGCTCTTCCAGCTCATCCGAGCCACTGGCAGCAAGAAGTCTGGTGTGAGTGAAACAATCTACGAGGATGATCGGATGCCAATCACTAACATCCATCGACGTCTTGGACGATGGGCAGAATTTTTCGAAGGGCAGTTCAATTGGCCTGCTGCTCCGGCAACATCGGTCAGACTGTCCTGCCCTCCATGGCCGGTGACGACTGATCCACCAAACGAGGAGGAAGTCCGCAAGGAACTCCAACTCTTCAAGCGTTACAAATCACCTGGCCCAGATGACTTACCTCCGGCTCTTTTTAAAGATGGTGGTGACTTTTTGACTAAGGAATTGACGACGTTGTTTACCAAGGTTTGGGAACTAGAGAGTGTACCAACGTCATGGAATGAGTCGATAGTTGTCCCTATCTTTAAAAGGGTTCACGTCGTTCCTGCAACAACTATCGGGGATAAGTCTACTTCCGATTGCGTCCAAGCTATTGGCTTCCGTCATACTTCGTAGGTTGTTCAAAACCCGAGAAAGATTGACTCGCGAGGAGCAGGCTGGGTTTCGTTCTGGTCGAGGATGTATTGATCATATCTTCACCCTCCGCCAAATGTTAGAACATCGCCATTCTTATCAAAGGCCAACAATCGTAGTGTTTCTTGACATCAGGGCTGCCTTCGATTCGTTGGACAGGACTGTTCTCTGTGATTGTCTATTGAAGAAGAGTGTGCCTGAGAAGTTTATTAACATCCTAAAAGCCCTATATACAAACACCTCAGGCAGAGTGAGGGCATACAACCACCTCTCTCCATTGTTCCATTCGAGCAGTGGGGTTAGGCAGGGTTGCCCAATCTCACCATTCCTCTTCAACTTTGCCATCGATGACATTCTGGAAACAGCTCTGATGAATGTAAGTAATGGTGGTGTGGATCTGTTGCCTGGAGAAAGACTTCTCGACCTTGAGTATGCGGACGATATTGTCTTACTGTGTGATAATGCCCAAGGCATGCAATCCGCACTTAATCAGTTGGCAATCAGTGTCCGTAGGTATGGTATGTGCTTTGCACCTTCGAAGTGCAAAGTACTTCTACAAGACTGGCAGGATTCCAATCCTGTACTCACCCTGGATGGTGAGCAGATAGACGTAGTCGAGAAGTTCGTGTATCTGGGTAGCTGCATAAGTGCTGGTGGGGGTGTGAGTGATGAGATCAATGCACGTATAGTGAAAGCCAGAGCGGCTTATGCCAATCTGGGCCATCTTTGGCGCCTTCGTGATGTTAGTCTGGCTGTAAAAGGTCGGATCTACAACGCGTCGGTGAAAGCAGTTTTGCTCTATGCTTGTGAAACCTGGTCTCTCCGAGTTGAGGACGTTAGACGACTCTCTGTGTTCGATCATCGCTGTCTCCGAAGGATTGCTGACATTCAGTGGCAACAACATGTCAGTAATGCAGAGGTTCGGCATCGTGTGTTCGGGCACAGAGATGATAATTCAATTGGTGTCACCATCTTGAAACACCGACTTCTGTGGCTTGGACATGTTCTCCGAATGTCGTCCCAGAGAATTCCACGTCGTGCATTATTTGCCGACTCTGGGACTGGTTGGAAAAAGCGGAGAGGTGGTCAGTGCATGACATGGTGTCGTGGCATGAAAGAAAGCTGCAAAGGACTGGCTTCTGTTGGTCCTTCACGACTTCCTGGTTGGGGTCCGAGAGATGGTGCTACACAGTGGCTAGAGACGTTATCAGATATGGCTCAGAATAGAAGCCAGTGGCGATCCTGCTGTAACCTTCTTTTACTTTCTTCATAAAAAGTGGTTGTGTCTCCCTTACCTGAAAGATTTCTTCTGATTGTACCTTTGCGTTCCCTGATTACTAGCACATTACCTTACACCAATCTCTTCGTTATTGTTCTCTCTTTTTTTTGTGCTCCTTAGCTTTTTTTTCTTTCTTTGTATTCCTCTTCGAATTTTCATTGTTCTGTGTGGCGCATATATATTGGCGCTCTCTTGTACCAATATTCTTGTGTCCAATATGTAAGAAAGGGTCAAAATCATCCTGTGACAACCATAGATGGATTAGTTTAACTAATATAGTATCTAAAATACAAGCCTCGATAATTATCAGACGCTTAAATAAGACTCGTGAACTGCAAACACGACAGAACCAAGCTGGCTTCAGACCTGGTCGTGGCTGCATCGACCACATATTCACCATTCGTCAGGTTCTAGAACAAAGGTATACTTATCGGCGTCCGACAATGGTTGTCTTTCTTGACTTAAAAGCAGCATTTGACTCGGTAGACCGCGAGGTTCTGTGGCAGTGTCTGTCATTGAAAGGCGTACCTCAGAAGTACATAAACCTTGTGAAGCCTATTTACTCGAAAACTACCAGTCGAGTCAGAGCTTATAGAGAACTGTCATCTACTTTTGCAACCTCAAGTGGTGTCCGTCAAGGCTGTCCACTTTCTCCATTTCTGTCTAACTTCATCATAGACCTATTGATAGAAATAACATTCTCGTCGACTGAATTCTCGGGTATTGATCTCCTTCCAGGAGGTCCACTTGTCGACTTAGAATACGTAGATGATATAGTCCTGTTTGGTGAAGACGCTGATAGAATGCAGTCTTCTGGTAGCACTAAACAACAATGCTAGAATGTTTGGAATGCGCTTCTCTCCTTCGAAATGCAAGTTGTTGCTTCAGAACTGGTCTGCGTTGACAACTTCACTTATCTTGGAAGTCTGATCAGCCCTAATGGGTTGGTGTCTGACGAAATCTCATCACGGATTCGAAAAGCTCGCTTGGCTTTTACCAACTTACGTCACCTATGGTGAAGGCGAGATATCCGTCTATCAATAAAAGGACGAGTATACTGCGCGGCGGTCCGTTCTGTTTTAATCTACGGCAGAGAAACACGGCCATTAAGAGTAAAAGACACTCGTAAGCTACTAATATTTGACCACAGATGTCTCAGAAATATTGCTGGTGTCTGTTGGGATCACCTGGTAAGTAATAGTGAGGTTAGACACAGGGTATTAGGGAATGATGGTAAATCAGTTGATGAGGTTGTGAATCTTCATCGACTGAGATGGTTGGGCCACGTTTTACGTATGCCCAAACACCGATTACCACGTCGTGCAATGATAACCGGTGTTCGGAATGGTTGGAAGAAAGTTAGGGGCGGCCAAACCAAAACGTGGCATCAGTGCTTGAAGTCACTAACTTCTAGTCTGAGCCATGTTGGTAGATGCAGACTACTTGGTTGGGGTCCGCGTGACTATAGTAACCAATGGTTGGAGACTCTTGGTGACATGGCTCAGAATCGATCACAATGCCGTCGGTGTATACACTCTCTGTCTTCTCTTAAGCTAAGAGATTAAAATCGTTTCATATCTTTCTTACTACGAACTAATCCTTTATCCCTGTACTATATCCTTATTGCAATCTTTCTTTTATATATTACCACCTCTGAATTAACCACTTATATGAATCCGGTGTCCATCTTGTTGTGTTAATGAGGTATGGTAACTTAGACCGATGCATATATGTGCCTGGTCCTATGTTGTAGCTGACTGACTACTTACAATCCTACTTTGTCTTAAAACGTTTCTACAATTGATTTGGTTGGTATTATGATTTAATAAGATTATATTACGAAACTGTATAATTCAATAGATAGTTAGATTTGTTAAAAGTTGATATCAGCTAGAAAAGAATGCATGGAAATTTGCAAAGTTGTTTTGTATTCGCTTGAAAAATTCCATCCAAACATGATCTGCAGGCTTAACAATGAGTATGACACCACTGAGCTATTCAACTGGAATCAATTAGTCCACCTCGTTTAATTTGTGATATTTTGATATCTCCAATCTATATAATCGGTTAGGTATCTGTCATAACTTTATGTCCAGCTTTTTATCATGTGATTTATCCACCAATCAAAATACGACTTATACAATTTTCGCACTGTGCCAAACCAATGACGTTTGACTGCTATGGTCCTAGCCCGTTCACTTGAGTCCAGAACACCAATACCAGCTCTCACTATGCGAATCATATATTTCAAAAATACTGGGTTTATATATCAATCAACCATAAAATAGGAAATAACATTTGTACACAATAAAGCCAAAAAATGGCTGTGAACGTGGGAGGCAGTAGTCAATAAACTGAACATAGCTTAAGGACAGTAAATCATACAATAATAAATTATAGGTCGAAATAAAGCTTATAATAAGAGGAATGTAAATATACATAATCTAATTATTGAATAGTTATACGATAAAAATGTATAGATAATATTAGTCAATTAATATATCTCAGAAGTTACTCGTGATTTAATCTTCGCTCGGATATAACAGTAACTGTATAAGTCATGATGTTCTACTAAGATTTCAAGAAATCTATCTGAAAGTTACTCAGAAATGAACACAATTATAATTGGGTAGATGATGTTGTGGAAACGTTTTACATTTAGAAAATTAATTTTCATCACAAATCGATATTACTAGTAGAATCTTAGAAAATTTGCACGATTGGTAATCGACCCAGTAGTTCAATTGTATGTTATTCGTTGCCCTATTGACGGTTCCTAAGCTAGAAAAAACATTTATTCACTATTCTCGAACATTTAGCGATTCAACAATTCATGATAAAAATCACTTTCAAATAACAATAAACTTAGATGACAAATGACAAGAGAGAAAAATTTAATCGAATAATATGCTCCTAAATTAATTATTAAAATATTGGGAATTCGTAAAATTTTGAACAGCTAATATCCAGTTTCAAAATACACATTATAATTTCAATATTGCTAATTTGACACACTTTTTTCTTTATGCTCACATACATAGAAAAATATGTATCACATATAAAAATCCCAGTTAATCTAGGTATGTAACATATAGAGTAGGTTTTTTTCAACAGTTAAATAAAACAACAAATAAAAATGTAATGGAATTCAACTACGTCAAATAAGACTCATTAACAACATTTATTTATCCTTTAATGATTAATGGACTAATTTAGATGTAACTGTAAAATGTAAATTGAAAATTAACATACATATATAATACAAATATGCCAATTGTCAAACTGATTAATATATATCAGCATAATTTATTAGTTATATTAATTAATTTGAATAAACTTACAGTCTAATCATACTTCATAGACAGAGATATCAAATGTAAATTAATTTATTTACAAAATTTAGTGTATTTATCTTAAATAATTGATAAGTGTAGGAAAAGATCAAGGAGTATTGACCATTCATCTGATGATTGAAACGAATTTTTTTCTCCAGCTTTTTCTGGATATTCAAATAACAAAACAAAATTCATTTTGTGTGTGTGTGTGTGTAATTTTCCAATTGATTACTAAATGATACGTGAAATAAATGAACAACACATACATAATAAGATTGTATACACTAGGCTATAGGGGAAAATTTATAGCGTGATGATTACAGGTTTGTACAGTCCACTTAAACTATAACTTATATCAGGGTGCATTAATCAACTACCTTAAAAATATGGAACTCAGTATACAGAAACAAAATGTGAACATTCATAAATTACTACTTCATTACCAAGTACATTGAAGTAAACAATACATTCATAATAACTGGAAACATCTATTTAAAAATAAATAAATAAAAACAATCTTTTTGACGGTTGATTTCTTTTTTTTTAAGAATAAAATTTAATACACATGAAGTACAATGGGAAGAAATTTTTCTGAAAAAAAAATGTTACTCTAAAGAAATTTGTAAAAGGAACTAATTGCTTTAAACATATGAAGTACACAGAATTCATGATTACTAAGAAATAAATTCAAAAAATATTTATCGTACAATCAAAATCAAAATTATAGAGTGAAATGAATTAATGTCAATAATGAAGGAAATGATGATGATGATGAAATAAGAAATCAACGAGACTATACAGTTTTTCACTAACTTAACAGTTTAAAATAATGAAAAATCTATACATGATTTGATACCGGATGATAAATGTATGGAATTATACAGGGTCGGGTTAATATATTTTAAATGATAATTTGTTATAAATATTCTTTTATTGAATTGTTGATTATAACTGTCCATTCAAATGAGACTGTCTAAAAATACATTAGCGTTGATGCTCGTAATGTTACAAAGTCCTGACTGTTTTTTTATGCATAAAAAGACCGGTGAAACAGTATTGTAATAAGAAATTGAATTAGCTTTGCAGTTTGATTGTGTAAGAAATGATTTGAATAAACTTTTATGACTAATAATCATGTGAATATATATATCATACAGAAATCATGGTTATCTTTTAATGAGAAGTATTACTTTCATATTTCAATCCCTTTTGTTCATCAACTGTTATATGCCCATCTTCATAAACTCTCGAGTTTGATTCATCTGGTGTTGGATAACATGAAAATACACTGGCAGCTATGTTGTTATAAACATCATCGTTTATTATACGTTCATGAACTATTTCTATATCATTATTCTTATCAATGTGATTTTCATTTTTAGTTACAGTAATCATACCTTGTTCTGGTTCTATTCGTAAATTACGTGTATATTCAATGGGGAAATAATCTAAATAAAAACATGCACCATTCCATATTAGCGTTAATGTTTGAATAATCAACATAGATGCATGGAATAGATAATTGCACCATGCAACGATAGCAACTAATAGGAGAATTGTAGACAGTATGATACTGCAAGCTATCCAACTAATCAAATGCCATCTAGTTTATAAATGAATAAAAATTAAATAGAGATATTAATACGGTACAGAAATGAGTATTCAGTTGGAAATCAAATTATTATAGGTAAAAATAAAATCAATATTTATTTTCTTATTTGTATCAGGTACCTACGTTTCATGCCACTCAGAATTCATCAGCAAAGCATACCTGCGATCTTGATAGAGATATCGCCTTCATTAGGATTTGAACCGACATTACCCACCTTCACATTACGGGAGGCGATACATCATCGAACTATTCGGATAAAGACTGACCACCTTCTAAAAAACTGAGCTATTTACAATTGATTGTTCACTGAGTAGTGACCAATGTTATGTTTGTCTAGCCCTAAGTACACAAAACGTACACAGAAATTGGTACAAGTATTTAGAGCAAAAATGAAAAAAAGTTAAGTATCTTAAATCGAGCTTTTGAGAAACTCATGAATCATCAGGTTACAAGTTTGAACTCGATTTACTTCGGAAACCGGATGGTGTCACTAACTAAGCAACACAACAGATAAATATCCTGAATAACAATTTCTCGCAGTTTGCCTCATACATCTCTCCCTTTTAAATACATATAACTTAATTTTCATTTCATAACATATATTAATTGATGTTATATATTTGTCTGACTAGCTTGATATACTATTCCTGTATCACTGGAAATTAAATAATAATGTAAAGCATAGCTACTTATACATAGCGCAATTTAAAAATATGCTACTAGAACACCGAGAATAAAATAACTGGGATAACAATCTGTATACTAGATTCAAATTAGATTTAATTTATATGAAAAACAATAGTGTTAACTTAAACAAGTAAGTATAACACAAGGCCATTGAAACTGATGATTAAAGTCATTCCTTGTTACGAATTTCATTGAATTAAATTAAAAAATTCTTTCTTATTTGAGTTTTAAAAAGTTAATCGTCCTACAATCAAATATCCTCTTAATATCCTAAGGCGTAACCGTGGTAATTGTAAACCAATGAAAGTTTAAGAGAAAAATATTATTGGTGAAAGAAAGTGTTGTTAATTAATAAATTGTTTTGTAGTGAACGTAACTAAAGATTCATAATAATTTATTCAACAAAGATCGAGTGAATAGTCTCAGAGTCAACATATATAGTATTCATTTGTGGTTATATGTTAAAAATTTAATTTGGAGAATCCTTACTAAACTGATAAAAATTATTTAATGGAAGATTTTCTAAGGACAAGATACAGAATCTCATATTTTAATTGACAATTAACACTAAGAACAAAAACTTTCTTAATCTTAGAGATATTTTACTACCCTGTTACTGCATAGTGAAACAGATAAAGACTATAAGTTATGATATGGTATTACAGCTAACAATTGCATCCTATTTAAAGCTTAAGACAATTGAACAATTAATTGCATTTTTCCGAAGTCATAATTAATGTTTATGAAAGTAGTAGATTGGAAATAAAACACTTCATTTCCAAGTGTAGTCATATGTATGTTTACTTGAAACACATACCTGTTACAACTGTAGGATAAAAAGAACATTGATAGGCGAAAGCCCCTTAGATCGATCTTTTTGACATTTATCATAACTAATCTTTTAGTGAACTGTAAAAAATAATTAATGACACTGAAACATTTTAGTAATTCTGTTTTTACTGTATTACAACTACAATGTTATAATAAACTACCTATAGACTAGAAAAAAAACTCCCTATATAAAGGAAATCGACCCTCTGATGGTTCAAGTAATGTAGTTTATAAACCATGACAAATATTAATAACATCGTTTTGAATATTAAAAAAAAAGAAACATAAGTAGTAACAGTAATGATAACAATAATTACTAGTAATAATAATAACAGTGATAAAAAATAAGTGAAGTGATATAAAAATAAAATTTAATAAAAACTTTAACCTCTTTCCTATCCTTTAAACATGTTAGACTGTCTATATTGGATGACAAATGAATAATAAAAAACAAAAACTGCATAATCTTGAATTATATTAGATAAAAATAATTATGATCGTATCTTAGGTGATTTCACCTGTTAAGTGATAATACACTAAAACTAGCAATTAACATAATCTTGTTTGATTGATCCTATTGTTAACCTAATCCAATAAATTTTGTATTCCCTATTTTTTGTTGATTTTATTGGCCCATTACAATTTAGTGAGATCTGTTTTGTCATTTATGTACATTACAACAAATAATACTGGTCACATTTACTATTATTGATTATTTCTACGATCTATAATAATAAATAAATAATATATTTGTAATATCCCGATGAGTAGAAAAATTAGATTTTCTGACGTTTCATGACTTAGTGTAAGGCACTTCTTCAGAGAATATATAACCACATTGAAATTAATCCAAGTTCAAATAGTACAATAGTACAAATAGTACTATTTAAATTTGGATTAATTTTAATGTGGTTATAAAGTCTCTGAAGAAGTGGCTTACACTAAGTCATGAAACGTCAGAAAATCTAATTTTTCTACTCATTGGGATATTACAAATATATTAATTTATTTATAACAATCTACCCAATGCTCAATTTAACCGAAATTATCAAGTCAAACTTTGGTAATGAGATCTATAATAGCGTTGATTTAGTCATTAAGATAATTGAAAATTAGAATTCATATTTATTAATGTCTATTAAACATTGTTATAAATGATGGTGTTCTTATGTTAATCGATACATTCACATATTTACAAATGTTACAATAAGATTTGATGTATTAAATTTTCTTGGATTGTAAAATTCTATATATTACTGAACTGATTATTAAAGGTGAAATGAAATTTAATGATCTTGATATATTGTTGGTAATGATTCAATAATCTGAAATCAGATGATTAGTTATGAAAGTTGCACGATGGATAAATAAACTGTTAGTCTTGATATTCGGGACTGTTGGGCACTAATAAATGGAGTAAAGAGTGAAACACTATCATATTTATTGAACTAATGGTATTTTCATTTGATTCTGAAATAAAAGATGTATCTAAATATCAATAACAATGTATATTTCTGGTTTACTGAACTACAGACAACACTACCATGAACAGGCTACTAATTAGCTCTCCAAATCCCAATACATACAAGAAACGCTTTAAGCTGTTAACTCATAAAATTCGCAGTGTTAAGGTTTTTAAATAAAAAACAATTGTGTATCCAGTGTTATATAATAGGTAGTAACCATAATTTGCTGTAGTAATCAGGAAATAATAACAACATCTAGACACAAATAAGCAACTTGACTAGCAGTTATATCTCAAAACTACAAACAGACAATTATACATTAATTATCTCAGTTACGGTGAGTGCATAAGACTAATAAACATCAATCAAACGAGTCTTCTGGCACAAATTAACTAGATAAAGGGTGAAGCGGTGGCTTAGTGGTTGAGGTATTTGGTTCTAAGTCACTAATTGAACAGTTTGAACTTTATCTATTTCGGTTTGGGTGACCGGTTAGTATCATCAGATCACATGCTTAGATTTTACCTCCAAGTGCATGAATCCGTACTTGGTAAATGAGTTGAATAAACTGAATAAAATTAGTAAATTATGCAACAATAAATACACGTACATAATGTCCGAAAAATCAACCACAACTACATAAACATTTGTCTTACATTTCATGGTTTGGTAGTGCCAAATAAGAGTTGTTGACAGTTTGTAATAAGAAATACTTCCCAGTTGTACTGTACCAAAAATCCTATATATATCATATACCATCGTAATAGTTAAAGTAACACATTTATATTTATATATATACCATATATATGGTATGTATGATATATATATATATATATACTTACCGATCACCAATATATTTCCAGAAGAAACGCCATAGAATTTTCTTTTTATGTAAATATCGGAAACTATCTAAATAATCATCACTGGGTTTGACAATTCCATAAATTATAGTATAATATAGCATCTAATAAAAAACAATAAGAAATAAGTAACAATGTCTAATTATAAAGTTATTTATCAATAATACACGACTACACCAACTAATACTTCGGTAAAGTATGAACGGAAATATGAACATGTTGATGTCGTTATTTTAGTCATACACATTACTATTTGACAAGTATTTTTTTAGACTAATGTGTAAGTAAATCGTTTGATTCAGAGATCCTCCCATACAAGAAAATGTTATAAAAGTTTGTAATTGATTGACATCACGACACAATTATTGAAACTACTCTAGACTATGAAAAAAGTCGGTTGCCAAAGAATGATGAAACAGCATACGCAATAAAAAAATTTACTTGTGCTGGATGTATTAATTACAATAAAATAATATCACTGTGATCGATTATTTAAACGAATTTCTTCTGCTTAACTACATATGTTTATACTGTTAGATGATACAGCCAAATAATTCAAATGAAATCTAAACACTACTAACGCGGTTACACTGATCATTTAAAAAAACATCCGAAGTGAATATAAATAAATGTATTCCAATAACAAAACAATCATATGGATGAATATGCAAATAGGTGTCATTGCTAAGGTTTGATTTGATAATTTCGAATAAATTGAGCATTGGGTTGATTGTTATAAATAAAAATAACATATTTGCAATATCCCAGTGAGTAGAAAATTGGATTTTCTGACGTTTCATGACTTAGCGTAAGTCACTTCTTCAGAGAATAAATAACCAAATTAAAATTAATCCAAGTTTTTCAGAAAATCCAATTTTCTACTCATTGGGATATTACAAATATATTATTTTCATTTAGAATATGCAAATAGTTTATTTTATAATACAGAAATTTTTAAAGTTTCCACAGCAAAAGAACTTAACAAATTTCCATCAATTCAGCTAAATCAAGAAAACATGATGTATAATTTTTTCTTTAAACTTACCTTTCCTATGATCTAGTTTTTTAAAAGGTGGTAAAACACCTAAATATATTAAACACTCAATCCGATTTCTAACCCTAACCTTGAGTACTTAATTTTATTTTCATTATTAAATTAAATCAACCACGCTCAACAAGCAGTGTTCTGCTTCGATATGTGCATTGTAACCTAGAAGCAACTCGCTCCTACCTGACTCACCCTTATAGGTCAGTTTTATCTAAAAGATGTAACATTTATTTGCAAAAAGATTCAACCATCAGATGATGAGGAGTATATATATATGTACGGACCATATGTATTTGACTAAATTGTTGACGCATTCTTAACAAACGCTATCAAAATGTCCTTTTACGAAACATCTAATGTAACACATGTACTACCATCAAGTTTTTATATCCCCATAAAACAATTAATCACAAAATACTTAAATTTCCAATGCAGTACATCTTTTATAAACATTCATTTTTCTCTTACCCTTATTTTTTATGGCTTACTCCATTGAATGAGTAACTGACTATAATTTTCGTCACAACATACTGCATTTGAATGATTTTCGACCCCAAATATGTTACTACCACAACTGCTGATCGTCAATTTTCAATAACATGTCGCTCCATTCATACTGAATACAGTTGGGTTAGAATATGTGAAACTATACCCTAGATATTTAAATTTTCGACAATCTCAGATGTCTTACATTCACATTAATCCAGAATAGGGGTTGTCATAGAACGCTTTAAATGGTGATGAACATGTTCAATGTTCCAAAAAATCGTCATATACTCATCTTTTCGAAACTTATATCATACTATACTAAATTTATTTGTCCTTTAGTCAAATTTCATCCATTTTTCTTCATTTCAATCTCTTTGAAGCCGTCGAATGTCACCATTTCTCTTACTAGGTTTAATTTGTTAAGTAATTGCCTAGTTTTTAGGAACCCAGAAATACTGATAAAGAAGGCTTATAAGACTAGATCATCTTTGTGGATTAATCAACTTCACAGCACTTAGTTTCCATTTCTAATCATGAGAGGAATAAAAGTATCAACAGTCCAACTTGAATTGTGGTCAATACTTCGAGATGTATCCGATTACAGAGCACTGTACATAATGTTTTGCTACTTCTCTTGCTTGCTGATTGAAAATATGAAATAGTGTAGTTTGACAGTTTAACCTCATTTTAATCAGTCAGTAAGAGCAATGAGACAGAAAGTGAAAATTATTGGTATATAAGAAGGGGATAAACACAAAGAATATTCAAAAAGAGAAAACTAAAATGTGTAATTCTTACCTACCTCACGTACGAAATGGAATAAAGTAGGAGCTGCAACAAGCCAGAACCAGTCGATATTTTTATTCCAGGACAACAATTCTAGAGAAGCATGGGAATCATATAAGTTGGTATACCACCAAACTGATGTTTCCGATGGATGCCACCGAATTCTGTGAATATAACAAAATGAATTATTTCGAAAAATGAAAAACATATGACATTAACAATTAGCTTACTGTTTCTGGACTGTTATAAGCTTAAATTCTAAACTTAAGACGTGTGTAAGCATATGTATTAAACTGAGATCGATGCCATTATTCCAAATATTTCTGGATCGTTCCCAAAGCGTTTAGTAATTGTTTCATTCAAACAGTTGTGTCATCTACACTAGTAAATAAATGAGTTATGTTAGGGTATCTCTGCAAAGTCATAAGAAAAAAATTTAACCATGCAATCATATTCTTGACGAAAACGTTTAGGCGTGAGGAAATTCCGTAGCCCTAATAAACACTGTTTGTTGAGATCAATTTAAAGGACAGTTCACCACCAGTTCTGACCTCACCAGTAGTGTACGTAAAACTGATTTTTAGTAGATTGATATTTCTACAATGTGACTTTCAATAAAAATGTTAACATGAAACCTTCAGTCAAAGGAGCCATATGACGCCGTCAAATCACGAAGCATTACTACAGTAGAGTCAATACGTTTGCATAAATTATGGGACCTATTAGAAATTTACAGCCCGGTTTTTATATTCACGACCAGATCTGGAACCTGCTGGCTGCTTTTGTGTTTGCTATTTCCAAGAAATTTAGGTGCCTCATGAGTGTCGGCTAACAACTTATGTATCACACTGACTGGTTGATGCGCTGTGATTACGACAAAGCGATCATTTTTTTCTTGTGAAATTGGATAATTTATAGATAGGGTTAGTTAGACAGGATCATTACTCCCTTTCACACTAAAAAATCACTAAAATACAACTCCTGAGCCCAAACTGTTATCTTTTAAGAACCCTCAAAATAAATCTTCACACACTTCAGTCTAGTTAAATCTTAACTGGATTTATGTAGAAAAAAGCCGAGAATAGTTTCGATTCCAGTCACCAAGAAACTATAAAAACAGTATGGGGTAAAAACCCATGGAACGCAAATATATCGTATCAACTGAAAACACACTAACAAACCGAAACTTGCAAGAATGAGAAAAGGGCAGGCAAGACGTGTATAAAACACGAAGTAAGTCTTTGAATGTCGTGCAGAGCAAGGGTGTTACGGAACAGAAACGCCCCACCGAAAGCTAGAGAATTGGCAAGACCAAAGTGGAACAACTGCATGGCGTGCGATTGCGGCAATAACCTGTGAAATACAAATATTAGTACAAATACTAACCAGATGAAGATCAATGACACAAAGTTGATAAAGTAGCATGGGTCCAACATGAACAATAAGTATTTATTTTTCCTAAATTTGTCACCCATAATAGTCAAACGAGAGGTACCAGTAGTTGTAAACTCTCAGGAGGTATAAAAGGATGAAAAGAGAAGAGAAGCTGTATAACACAAGTGCCGGTCTGATAATAGCGAAACACATTGTAGTAAGAATAACAGACATTGCTACAACAAAGCACAGCTTCTCACAAAGTTTCATCTGGAACAAAAATTTAGGCGACAAGAACAGTTTGCAGTTCCGAAGTAGGTTTACTATAACATGTAGTTAACACACAGCTATGTGCATCATCTACACCTTGACTCTTTGCACCGCAACCAAACACAGCGCCACAGACATTTGCGCGATAATGACCTGAAGGTGCAAAAAAATGACGTAATATAAGTATAGTTTTACTTTCGCAGCTAGCTGGTAAAAAGTAGTACAAAGTATAAAGAATAAGGGAATTTTTATTTAAATTTATTCAAAAATGCCTTAAAAGATATTTTTAGAAAGACAAATGTTCGAATGGTACAAATGGTTGTGGACGGAATAGAAGTTTTCGCCTAACAGGATCTCATGTCTAGTAGCGATGGACCACCAACACATCCAGACAGGAACCTAGAAATATTACCGATAATAGAGGAAAAAAGAAATTGGTAAATCATAGTAAGACAATATCCTTAGTCCTGAAGAATAGGTCAAGTTTCCTCTTAAGGGACTCCTAGGAAGTCTCTTGGACTAGCCCAACCGGCTAGCAATAATAGTAACCATAGGAAAGTGAAAATAACCGACATACCAACTACGTACCATATTCACAGTTTACTTTTCCACTAACGTTGATATTACTATTTCGTTGATTTCTTGTCACTGATGTGAATCGCAGCAACTTAGACAGAAGCACGTTCTTGTCATCTTAAATTGTCATAACTACCTGCATATGCTCACGTTTAATGTGCTACAATTTTTTGACACTAGTTAATTGGATATCTATAGCAAATATCTCGAGCGGATAGATCTAAGTTTACACTAACGGCTAGAATTATATACCACTTGTTACTTGGTATATATAAGAAAATAGGGAAGGTAGCAATAATAGTAACCATAGGAAAGTGAAAGTAACCGACATACCAACTACGTATGGGACCTCCACTTATGATATCTTTCGTAGAATTTGTGTCAAAATTCAGTATTCCATCGCCACTACGTTGAAAGAGCTTCCCAGAACCATGGCCTAACAATTCATGAAGTCCAACTTGAAGTTCGAAAGAACTCTCCGCATGATCCACATACAACTTCTTGTCTTCCTCTCGGAGAAATTCTGATTTAGGGTCCTAATACGAAAAATAGGTTATACAAACAGACTTTACCTTGAAGCGAGCACTGAGTACATTCCCCAAGGATACATTTTTAAATCCATCAACTTGGCGCACATCATCATAGTTAGGAATATTAATTCCAACAGGGATTCCTGAGGTTGCAAACGTTACTACGTCCAAACTTGTAAAGTCTGGTTGTAAGAACCTGTCTTTTTCGTAAGTAGAAGGCCATGGCAAATTAGATAACAATTCAACAGCATTGTCTACTAGCCGCTGAAATTTAGATGACATTGATCGATTCACAACTGCGACAAATGACTCGAACTCTGCACGTACACCTAAAGGATCACGATAAGTTTCAATAAAGCCAATGTAATTTTCAACCACAGGGCATTTGTCCTTGACCCATAGTCTAGAAGCATCTTTGTGAGAGTCTAAGGACCCAGTATAAAAGCTCTGAGCATAATGATCCCACATTTCTGATTCGATTTTGTTAAGAGAGTGTGCTTTGGCATCTAAAGAGCAGTCAACCAGTAACTCCATAAGTTCGCAGTAGTCACCGTACTCGAGCTGCAAAGAAGTTCCCGAAGGAAGGGCATCAAAATGCACAGGTTGAATTTTTCTCAGCCGACGCAAACCGAATCGAATAAACTTTGGAGTTGGAGTTACTACTCTTAAAAGTCGGGTATTATACGCTTCAATTTTAACGTTTTCCAGATATTTTTGAACTAGTTCAGCATCACTTCGAATACAGTCTTCAGAGTAATAAGACGTTATTTCAGTGGGACTAAAACCAAGGCGTAAACGGCGAGGACTTAACGAATAGATGGCTGGAGCTATTTCTTTCCATAAAGCTTTAAGACCAGTTTCTGAATTAGAAAATTCACTACTCAACGATAAAAATTCTGTTACCCTGTCGACATTGATAGCTGGGATGAACTTGGTGTCCCCAAAAGACAGGTAATTCCCGAAATTACCCAGCACTGAGGCGAAATAAGATAAAATGTGGGTTATTTCCTCATCGGAAAAATTATTTTTGTCGCTTTTCAACAAAGGAATGTACGTTCTCCAAATGGAAAAAGCGACTGACAAACAAAAATATTCCAGCAGACTCAGGAGATGTTTGAATTAATCCTATGAGACCTCCAATCCAAGACGCTTGTGTGCAGCTGAAAACATAATCCTTTTCCACATTGCTAAGTGATTTGAACGCTTCAGTAACATTAAGAAAATGCACGGGAGGAGGTACATTGATATAGAAGTCCATATTACGATAAAGTATATGCTGTTTGCAAGCTCTGAGTATGCTAACAGATTGAAGATAGCGTATTGCTGGTCTGAAGATAGACTGGAAGTGAGAGAAAACCTACAAGGGATGTAAAGAGTAATTCTGATAATAGTAACTCACAAAGATGAAATCCAGAACATGATAAAAGTTTGTATTGACCACTAATTAGACAAAACAAAGGGGTGCAGTTATACCAGATGAGTTAAGAGAATCGCACAAACCGTGATATCCTACTAAAATTGATGGAATCCCTTCTCCAATAAATCTCTACAACCTTGCTGAACCAAAGTGGCTCTCAAAGGACCACCTAGATCAATATAAAGCATATCCAGCAAAAATCTGAATGTAATACGGGTTCTATGAAACACATTGATTTGGATATATATGTAACCAGTGTTATTACACTACCTATTTACTTGTCGAATACAAAAGGACAAGCCAAAACAATACTGGGTCAACAAGTTTTTACAGATGACTACATATATCACGAAACACTACTAAGTATCTCACCACACAATAAGATGTACATCCAATCTTATAAAGCACTACGTGGCAGAAATGCATATAAAAACTCAAACCAAACTAATTGACGTACTAGGCATCAGATATACGGCATTAATCTTGAAATCTTTAGTCCTGGGTAATAATGATAGGTTTATTAACCTATAAAAGTAGATCACAAGTTATCGTGTCAAGAATCTGAGTGGTTGGAACAATCTTTGTAAGTGTAAGCTGACTAGATTATTTTCAACCCGTTAAATACAAATTTAAAAGCAAAAGGAGCCGACTCATGAAATTACACTCAGTCCCCAGCTGAGAAGAAACTATGATGTAAGCCCACTCTTCTCGCCAAAAGGTTTAAATGGTTGTGGACAGAATAGAAGAAGCTTTCGCTTAACAGTCTTCCGGGTCTAATAGCAGTGGATCACCAACACATCCAGACAGGAACCTAGGTATATTAACGATAATAGAGGAAAGAAAGAAATTGGTAAATCATGGTAAGACACTAGCCGTAGTCCTGAAGAATAGGTCCAGTTTCCTCTTAAGGAAGTCCCTTGAACTAGCTCGGCTGACAGCGAATTCTAGCACTTGACAACTTTCTAGGAGTAGAAGTTGTGTCTACAGTTCGTTCTTCCATGTTGTGTCTCCAGTTTCTGAGTGTTACCTCTTAGGTTTGTGTTGGAGCTAAACTTAAGTAGGTGTTTAAGGGGATGTCCAGAAGTGCTAAGGATGCTGTAAGGCCACATCTAAGACGTCTGTACTCTAATGGGTGAAGATTTATTGATTGGAGGCGCTCTTCATAAGGCTTGAATTTAAGTCCCCGAATTGATTTCGTAGCTCGCCGCTGGATACGCTCAGGAGTGTCCTTATTCTTTTGGAGTGATGCAGGCAATACTACGTTTCCGTACTCTAACTGGGGACGAATAAAACTGTTGAAGATTATGTGGAAAGTTCTTCCGTCAAACTGGCCAAAAATGCGCCTCAATGTTACCAGTTTGAGGTTCGCTCGAAAAGTATTTTTGTCAGTTTGCGTAAAACTTCAGATCATAGGGTACCAGCACTCCTAAATCTTTTTCAACTTTAAATATTTCTAGAGGGGAGTTGTCCAAGTTGTAACTGTAGTCTACAACATGTCTCAGGTGGACTACTCTACACTTTAAAGTGTTAAGGGTAAGTCCGTTGTCATACCTCCTGAAGTGCCAGTATATCCTTT
Organism: Schistosoma haematobium; assembly: GCF_000699445.3. Lineage (NCBI taxonomy): Eukaryota > Metazoa > Platyhelminthes > Trematoda > Strigeidida > Schistosomatidae > Schistosoma > Schistosoma haematobium. The sequence continues at coordinate 29,820,437 of NC_067198.1, read as the reverse complement.
CGGTTGCATATCTCTCTCTAAGGTTTCACATCATCAGCCAAAAGTAATAGGTCAAACGATACTTGTTATGAAAGATCGTGTATATAAATCAAGAGAAGAAGAGATCCTAGTACTGGACCTTAGGGAACTCCACTAGAACATTTCATAGTCTGAGACAAGGTGAAGTTAACCCTGACCTTAAAATGTCGATTTTTCAATTATGAACTGAGCCAATCAATTGGAGGTGATTTGGCACCTAATCGTTTGTGCCTACTGACAAGACATACATGGTTGACCCTATCAAAAGCTTTTGAGAAGTCAGCGTAAATGATTTCAACCTTCCCCTTGAGATTGAGGATGGTTTTCCATCTGTCCACCGCAGTCAGCAGGTTAGTAATACAAGAATGCTCCTTTCTGAAACCATGCTGCTGGGGTGAAACGAAGTTTAAGGATAATAAATAGTCGTGTATACCATCGTGTATCAGGGACCCTATATTTTTTGAAGGTATAAAGCGAAGAGCCACCGGTCGATAACTTGAAATTTCCGGTAGCTTGCCTCGGCTTAGCAATCAAGAGAGCATCACGCCAATCGGTGTTGCCAGGATTGAAGCTGCTTCCCTCAGTATAGCAGAATAAAGCATATCCGGGCCAAGAGAAGTTTCTTTTCTTCAGTTCTGGAGTTTCTGGAACACAAATTCAGAGCTCATGTTCACTTCGGAATGTCCTATGCAAATGCGGATGAAGCTTTCATCAATACAGTTGACGTGGGTCGGTTGAATTGTCCGAGAGTATTGTCCAGCCAAAAGGTTAGCGGCGTCACCATCGTTGTCGGTCGGGCAGTTAGGACCTAGCGGTTGGGAAGCTCCAGTCTTGTCTTGTCGAAGAGAGGCTGCATAACGGTTTGAGACTCCAGGGCCTGTTGTTGGTGAGACATCTTGTCTCAGAAAGCTATGACGGCGTGACCGCGTTTCCCCAGGAGAGCCAGAATTGAGAGGTTGTCAACTAGGAATTCTTCGTTTCTAAATACCCAGTCTAAGCGCGATGGTGTATGACTGTTTCTCCAATGAGTTGCCGACTTCATATTTTCGAATAATCCCAGATCCTCAATGAGGCTGAAGAACCGAGCTTCAGTTGAGTTTTCACCCCCAATGTACGTATGTTCCACGAAACTGACTTTAGGAAGATTGAAGTCACCTAGAATCAGGATATGAGTAAATTCGAGATTCCTTCCAGCATACTATTGTCGTATACGATGTCCGCAATGGGCTTCATTTAGGTGATCCCAAATAGACACCACGAGGTTGTGGCAATCTTACTGAGCACTATGTGAATTCATCAAGATTGATAAACTCCTGGTTTTAAACTTAGTGTACTTTCAGGCATGATCGTATGTATAAGGCTACTCCACCCCTAACTCTTGTTTTTCTATCGTTGTGAAACAAAGGTATCTCAGGTATTGCTAGCTCCTGGTCCTCAAACTAAGATGATAACCAAGTTTCAGATATTCCTATCAGATAAGCATTAACAGTATTGCTAATTCACATAGCTCATCCATTTTATTTGGTAGACTCGCATCGTTCATGTTTAAGCATTTAATGATTTCAATTTGAAACGCGTAAGCCTCTCCCTCCTGTTTGTCTGTATGAGCCTTACGTGAATGAACAGGTAGCCTACCTATACAAGGTTTCCCGAGTTGATAGCCCCTGTCCTTTTCACGTTTTTTTATCAAGACAGTCCACAAATGGAATGATCGGCTACAACATGCCTTTGTGCTTGATCCTGGCGTCATGTGGCATATCCAGATACACATGGATTCCACTTGGCAACAGACGTCTGTTGGCACGAAATAATTCCAGAGTTATAGCTGCCATACAGGCGGATGGGAAAGTTATGTTCATTAGCCGGGGTCTAGAATCTCCGCCCTTCTTGGCTAGTCTCGTCACATGTTGAGTCAATATGTTTTTGAGCTTCAGTGATGGTTTGATGAATTTCCATTGCCTAATATCAGAGTTTGTTTGACCGGGGTCGGCGTTTTCGGTACGCCTTGCACAATGATATTTCTTCCGCCGAAAAACTTGCAAGATTCCTTAGGGATGTTCCGGATGAGATTGCGCTCAGAACATGGCATGTCAGGCAGTATTCTTAAGTTCATATTTGATTCCAGTAAGTGACTAACTAGTAGGATATGAGTACTACACCAGGTAGCATCGGTGGGTTTTGATGCTTAGACTCCTTTCCACGAATGAGCTGCGTGGCCGTCAAAGGCTGTAGTCTGGGAAGTTGTAGCTTCTTGTTTAACTCTCCCCAGAGCATCCTGTCATTTTTGTCCTGCTAACTGAAGGGGAGGTCAGGGTCGTCTTTAAGGTTCATGATTATGAGAGAGTCGTCACGAACCGTTATTGTTTTCCCAGGTTTTCCGGCGCGTCCAGCTTGAGCAACTTGTTGTTTGGAGGTCGAAGCGTGTTTCCGACTCCTAGGCTCTTGGATGACCGGATGGACATTCCTGGGTTTAAATTGTGCGGTTAAGTCACCAGTTGGTCTCCGTACAATACTTGGGATGTTTAACTTAAACGGTGATGCCTGGTCTTTTTAACTCCGTTGACGTGAGTCCAATGACCTACAGAGTTTTGGGGAACAACCGTTGCATGCAGGCACCCTGTGCTGGGAGACCCGAGTCTCTTCAGGGAGTCCATAACCGTCGACGTTATGACGGTGCTGAGTTTCAGCGTGTCATCACTAGTGCTACTGCATGCTTCATCGATAGTAGAGCTGTCAACACCCCTCTTCTTGTTTTCATTGCGCGTTCTTGTTTGTCTACCCGTTTTATGACTTTCTTTTTCCAATTTTGCCGACAACTTATTCCGCAGACCTGTCAATAGGACATGACGTTACTCAGCAAAATTTCAGCATCCGTGTTGCACATGGCACATACCCAAATATGATCACACTTGCTGTGAGATCTGTTAATGGTTCATGGAACTAATCTTTTCAGTTGTCACACTGCATGCCAGACGTAACAGCAAGACGGCATCCAGGTCGTTTGTATGAATTTTTCATGACTATATTGACGTACACTGTTTTATAGATGCTAGCAAAAGCTTGAGATCGTTGAAAAACAGTACAATAAAAACGGGCAAAAGTGGATAAAAACGAGTTCGGATAAACTGAGACTAGCCTTTACATGAAAAACTGAAAAAAACGAATGAAATATCAGTTTCGTACGTTGAAGTTTAGAAAAAGTAGAGATAAGCTTCTATATGGCCTTAGGAATAAAACGTTGCAAACCAAATCAGCTAAATTATACTGAGATTATTTATTTGCATCCAGCTCCAAATATTTGATTATTTATTTTTTAGCAAAAAATCCCCAATCCATTTTCACTTAGGATGTCTTACTTCTGACTTAAGACTGGTAAGCCTTCTATTTCATTGTGCCTAAGATGTTGTGGAGTACAAGATTCTTAGAAATAGCAAGGTCCTTGGGTGCTTGAACTCAAATACACTTGTTAGGATGTATGGAACCCAAACCAGGAATGCGCTTAACTCGTGTTGCATTTTTTAACTTTTCGTTAGCTATGTTTTCACCAAATTCAGAATGGAAAGGCAATTAAGCCATACTCATCAACAAAACCTTCCTGTTATAAGTCAGCTTCCTTACTTGTTTCATTAACTAAGATCATGGCGAGATTTTTATTCAGATAAACTCAGAATCATAGATTTTCTGTAATATTCACAGGGTAAACGAATAGATCCTCTCTTTTTTTTAATGGCACACTCTAGGTATCTATTTCACTTGTCATTCCATGGAAGACACAGCTTAATACAACATGAGCACCATGCATTCTAACTCTACGGTTATATATATATATATATATATATATATGTCTTCAGTGTTCACTCGAGATCCTATTGTAATAATGTTATATCTAAACTAAGGTTTGGACTGAAGAATAGCTGTATCGGTGGACTAGATACGCGCCCTTACCCGGATGAAACCAAAACAAAGTGATTGGATAAAATGACAGTTCTGAAATTCATTATAAATTTAAGTGTACATTGTTACCTAAACAAATCTGACCGCCCAGCTACTCAACCAATAATTGTTCAATCGATCAAATCAAAATTACAATAAATTAGGAATTTGATAAAAGGATGAGAGAAGATTACCGATCTCAACAAATAAATGCTATTCTATCCTGTCTGGATAGATCACGCACCGATCCGTTCAAAAGATAATATTTGGTTGCTTTATAACACAGTGTTTCCAATTCTGGAACAGTGCTTCAATTCACATTCCCAGTCAATACAAGCAACGCAATCAAAAGGAAGAGCAACCCAATATGGCTGCCGCCAAGACTAAGTACCAGGTAAAGTAACATAAATGCAGTGCAGGAAGAAACATGTAAACTTAGTAAAGGCGTGAGAAAAGTAAAAACTATAATAAAACAAAACTACTACCAAACCAAGTGGAATCAAAAACACCACCAAAATGTACAACTAAAGGAAACAGTAGGAACAAACTTCAAGTGTATACATGGAGGGATTTTCATACACAAAACATTCGAAATGGATCTTACAATAACTTTTAGTATTTCGTGTGAATGAGGAAAAATTTTCACCAAGTCAACATTTAATAAACTATGACAAACTACGTTCTTTTGTATATTTCACGTAATACATTTTTGGTTGCCTACGTATAACAATATCAAAACACAAGTTCTATGTTGTGATAAAAAAAACTAATAATATCTGAAAGTACAAAAGTGACTGTACTATTTATCAAACGGTTCCTCTAGCACAAAACTACGCACTTCATGATGAAGAGATTTTTAAGGGTTATGATTGATAAGAACATGAAAATCATCAAGAATATTTGTAGCAGAGTAATGTCAAACAAATATCCATAAGAGACTCAATAACAGTTTGTACCAAACTGCCAAGCAGTAGATGTGATCGACGGTTGTGTGTCATACCTTAATGTTCCGTTGGAGAAGAACTTAATATAATTACATGGTATCCAGTTCCGACAAAATTAAATAATAATAGCGAGTCTTGAAGGAAGTTGAAAAATTACCGTCTTGTTAGTGAGGGCGGAGAAATATGAATGCATTTTGAATCACGTCCCGGATCGAAAAATTATATCACTCAAGGAGAAAATATAAAGGCATATTTATGACGTTAAATAAAACAGTTTGAAAGAAATTTTATTGTATTTCGCTTGTTATACTCAACGGGAAAACCTTTGTACAATGTTTCACAACCTAAGGAGGTCAGTGTATCGAAAAGTTTCTTTAGAAATGCAAGCGAGATTTTTATACTAAATAATGGGCCTTACTCAGTTTTTTTGAAAGCTTTTAGCTTACCTAATCTGAGGCTAAGAGGTTGTTAGCAGGCAGATAAAATTTATTTACGGTTCTCATAATTTCATCATTCCAACTGAACGCGATGATACGATATCAAAGTGAGCTACAGAGAAGATCCGTCCGGTAATAAACACGAATGAGCTTGAAGATGCTACTGATATTCGTAGTTTGACAACGGTTTTACCAGTAACATCTTTATAGCCGAAGAATACCAACCTAGTCAAATCAGAAGTCAGATGTGAAGAGGATCGAAAACACATTAGAAAAGCTGTCGATATATCGGAAATCGTTTAATCTAAACTGGTTAGCGGTCGAATAAGATGTAAAGCACGTCGTAATTACTCGTTATCTGGTACGGATGCGTAGCCGAGCACCTTCAGATAGATGCGTCGAGTAAAACCAATGAGGTCAGCATCAATTTCGAAGACCTACAGAAATATATTTTTACGTGAATTCATTGCTCGTTATATTTTTCTATAAAATTACCTTCGCTTTCCTCCTAACTGGGATCCTTCAATTGTGGAAAAAATTGACAAGCACGACACTACTTCGCATTCACCAAGAGAACTGTCATAACACCTAGGCAGTGCCTCGACATAATGTTTTATCATTCCTCCCTAGACAAATTTAAAGCGTAAAATTGAGCAACAAATGAGTTAAAAAGGAAATACAACGTAGTAAATAAGAGCGGGGTAATTATAGCTGGAAACATGTTATTCCTAATACCTTGGTGTGATAAACAAATTTAAATCGGCAGGATTTAAAGGCGCTAATTTCGTTACTTGTGTCTCAAATGACCTTTAGATGGGTGAGTTACTACGTCCGCTTCATAAAGTGTGCGATTATATTCTGAAAGATATTTTTGTCTTAGATGGTTCTTGAATGATATTCAAGCCCTTTTTGTCAGTTCTCCATGCTATTTTTGTTTATTTATGATTATTTATTGTTGGCTTTAGTGGTTTAAATATTAGTAATTGTCCAAATACTCTTTTGATATGTACACCGTGGATTTTAGTTCTCGGAAAATGACCGTTTTAAGAGTTCTAGTCCTCTTTTCCTCTCTTTCATGCTTCGTCGAAACCTCTGTCTTTATATTACTGATGTTGTGGTGTCTTACGAGAGGCAATTACTGAAACCTAATTTCCTTCCCGTGAAAATGTGTGTCTTGTTGCTGTTCAAAGTGTCGTTGGTCTTTTGATTTTAATGTAAATATCTTTGTAGACTACAGTCCTTGTGTTGCTATCATGACTGAACACATTGATGCTATAAAACTGGGTTGGTTTTCTATTAATTCGCAACCTCGGTTAAATAATGTTTTTGCTCCATCGAAGGGCTGGACTAAACCGATTGTATATGATATCAAAAGCGTCCGGGAGTTTGGCGTGAAGTTCATCGATCCACTTGGCTAGACAGATTTTACGTATGGACGTTTTGAAGCAATACACGCTTTTTCCTGGTTTCACATCCATCTGGACTTCACGTATTTATAGGAGCGGGGTGGGTACATCCAAAATGAAATAGTGATTTGTTTTGTACCTTAGTTATATCGGTGAATTGGCTTAATAAACGTTCAATTGTGTTGTCAGTAACGCTTTCTGATTGACAATCCTATTGACAAATGCATTTTTAACCTGTTGATGTACTACATCGTAACAAACTTGTCATCTCTGTGCTCTGAAGTTAATTGTTTGACAGCGTTTATAAAAATCAGTCTGGAACAACTGACATTTCTACTTTTTGCACTGTCACGTTATTCTTTTAAGATAAGTGGCACCTAACTAGTTTTCGAATTCACCTCAAAGCCTTGTTGTGTAAAACCAATGTGTTGGTTCTGTACAGCACATTTCTTCAAATTTTATCATCTAATTTTGTTCCTGTTCATAAAAAGCATTTAAAAATTATCAGACCACTGGTTACTCTTGGTGTTTAAACATAGACAAATATATTTATGTAGTTGTCTGTTATCAGGATAATTAATTTTAAACTAGATAAAGGAAGCTGTCTTGGTCGTGTTCCTTATAACTCGGTGATTGGATTCATCTTAGTACTTGTTGGAGGTGGAGTCTTGTGTGGTACAATTTATTCTGGAATATCACGTATCGATACATACTTTCGGTTGTATTTTTTTCCTGTGTACTCGTAAGTTACTAACATTTTAATGTTTTGTTTATTATTTTAATTGGGAGAATATTTTGGCATTCATTTTATTTTACTAAAGTTGTTGCTTAGTGTACCAACTTCAGAGAATCCTCAAGTTGGTTTTAACTTAAAACTATGGCTAACGTTTAACACGAATGTTATTCTCTGTATTGTACAACCTTTTAAAACTAAATGAAATAGGATCCATACATTTTATTTATTATTTTTATTATTATTATCAGCTTTATTCAATATTATATCTTTGGTACAATATAGAATTCTCAGCGTAAAGTATTTCAACAAGTTTCCATTTCTTCTTCGTCGGTCCTGGCGATAAATATTGAGTGATCGCCAGTTAGATGTTAACAGTTCACTAAATGAACATCTGAATAATGTGCATTCTTTCCGTTGTATATTGCCAGCAACCACATTGTCTCTTATTGAGTTTTTTGTAACTTTGACAACGAAAGGTTGTACACTTTTCAGAAACGCAGCAGAATAGGTTGTGCGATTAATAAACATAATGATATATTAAAACAAACAAAAATAGATAACTTGTTGAAATATCTGGATGGCAGGAACAGGTAGCCCAGATGATCAAGCAGGCCGCCGAATACATTCATGTATAGCTTGTGTTTTTTATGAATGTCTATCGCTGCTACATTTTCCAGACGAATACTCCAGATTAACTTTCTAAACTGGAATACATCAGTAACTAATTGGTCACAGAACTTTATTTTTCAATGATACAAGTGGTCTTAAATATCCATTAGTCCATAGTAAATTCAACTTTACGAAATGTATCTAGGTATCATCGTTCTTTTATAAGATACTGCACATAAATCGTCCTCGATCATGAGCATCTGTTTTAATAGAATCTATTCAATCTTATCATTAATTCTAGTACAATTGATATGATTTGTATACCAACAAACGTTTTTGAGTTTTGGGTTTACAAATTAAATCCTCAAGGTCTGGTATGTTCATTAGAGTAAATCTCATCTATGTAAAAGTATAACTCATCATAGGTTTTGTAGCTAGTGAATTTTATTGAGATGAAAAGCCATCCTATTATTCTTATTGTTCCTCGCAAATACTTTTATATTTCATATGACTGATCCCGTAGTATCCATTTACTGAGCTTTTTAGACAAGTTTTGGAAATCAATGGGCTTCACGTATTATTTTCAGGTAGAAAATCCTTCTTTGATTATCTTCCAAAACATCTTTTCTGTAAAGTCATACCTTAGTTAATGCTAATACATTATTTTCCTTTCTTTTCTATTTATCTCGTCGTGCTGGCCAACGTGCACTTGTACCGCGTTCTACGTTGATTGTGACTGAGTCACTGAGTTACTTTTGATTTACTTTTTTCTGACCTTTTTTAAAAGTCATTGCTGTTATATCAATTGTTCCTTAACTTTCAGTTTACCTTATCTAAGAATAGCTGCAGTTGTGAATGGGGCAGTAGCCGTTCTACTCGCTTTTCTTATACTAATTTTCTCAACACTTGTGAATAATGCTACTCGTGGCCGCATCTATCGTGGTGATCGCTACATTATGGGTGGGCGTTGTTCAGCAGCTCTGGTAAGAATTTTGTAATTATTTTCGGCAAGTCAGTTTGTCTATTATAAACCGTATGTGGGCCTGTACAGAATTTACTATAATTCTTTTATGGTCTGTGGAAAGTTATAAAATGTTATGCTTTTATGTGGTTTATTTTCCAGGATTTTTAAGTGTAACACTGGAGTCATCAACAGAGACAAGTTATCTTTGGTTGTTTACATCAAGGACCCACATCAACCTGTAATCTCAACTATAAAATTCGGAAATCTCCACAAACGCCTATACTAATAATTTTTTTTAGTTAGAAGTCGACTGTTGTGACTTTGAGCCCGCTTTTTTATCACGTGATTTATTCGTCGATCGGAATACGACTTATATATACGACTTATACGCTATACACTGTGCCAAAACAATGACGTTCGAACGGTATGAGCTGCCTAGCATGCTTATTGGTCCTTTGTTCGCCTAGCCCGGTCACTTGAGTCCAGAAAGCCAATAACAGGTTCCAATTTGCGAATCATTTATTTCAAACATCTTGGTTCATATACCAGCCAAACAGATCACATCACACCATAAAATAAGAAATAACATTTATACAACATCAAGCCAAAAGTGGCTATGAACGTGGGAGACTGTAATCAATAAACTGAACATAACTTAAGAACAGTAAATCGTATAATAATAATCTATAGGTCAAAATGGATTTTATAATAAAAGGAATATATATATATATATATATATATATATATATATATATATATATATATAATGTTAGCCCATTAATAGTTGTTATAATCTCTTTTTCTTACGGTATGACCCAGCTATTCTTATTGCTTAGTATTCTCGGACACCGATTCACTAGACAAGTCCCCAAATCAGAACACGGTTGAACAGGAAAGAGATTATATTCCAAATAACAAGGTTAAATGAAAGTAAGAAGTAAGTAAAAGCATATTAGAGAAAACGTTAGTATATTTATGGTTTTTACATGAGAAGATTCCAGAGTATTCTCCAACTATCGACTAGCGCTGATTGGATAAGAATTAGCCATTCAGCGTGCACCAAAACAGTCGTGCATTGAGCATGCTTTAATCCAGTGTATGTCCCGCTAACAAAAGTCCTCAGAAGTTACTCGTAATTTAATCTTCGATAAAATATAACAGCGACATCAAAATAACTATTAGGTTGAGTGGATTAAATTTCAATGAACAGAACTTGGGCCTACCCCTCAGGTTACGAGCAGTATTTGCTGTTTAAAAGCTACTTAAATCTTGGTCAGTTAGATTCGGTTGCCACCTACAACCTATTGATTATAAGTCAATCAGTAGCTCTTCTTGATACAGATTAGTGATTAATTTTGATTCGTAAAACAAATGTCTTTGAAATTTACAGGAAGTTTGCAGTTTACTTACTTTTTAGTTTGGAATTGCTTGTACTAAAGTGTACTGAAGTACCCTTTACTCTCCTAGCAGAATTCACTTGCACCATGTCAATTAATGTTTCTTTAAATTATGTCACATTCTATGGATATTTGATCGTACGGGGTATTGAGTTTTGTTTTTTAGTTTACTAGAAATATGATCTTTATCATGATTTTGTATATGATTTTATCCTTCAAAAGAAATAACTTTTCGGAAGGGATTTCGATAGTTTCAAGGTCATCAGTTGGTTGTGGGATCAGAGTTTAAAGATATTATTAGTTTCATAGTTTACATACACAATCTCACTTGTTGATCAAGTGTCATTAAAATGTAGGGAAAAAAAATTAATTTTTGATAAGTATTTACCATTTTTATCTAGTCGAATGCTTTTTCCGGTTATTATTATTCAAACAAGTATAATAAAAAGCGGATAAAAGTACTGATGTTACTTATTTTGAAACTCATAAAATGTTTCTTAAATTGTTTATTTGTGTCTAACTATTATCTGTGTCCAAGTAAACCTTTCTACTAGATGACAATATTAAGAAAATGGATATTCTAATCTAAGCCAGTATGTGTTGACGAACATTGGTCGACATTTATCAATACATCGTAAAGTATTCAGTTGTTTAAAATATCTTGTGGTTACATTTGTCGATTAATCGAATTATCAAACATCCATTTCACAGATCCAATGGCTTCTTACTGAAGCTTTCACAATTGTTTGAGTGTTTATGATTAGTTACTATTTGACTTGACAAAACTAATGATGTTTGTATTAAAAGTCCAGTTTACTCATTTTTACCTATTTCTGTCATTAATATACTGATAAAGGCAATTCTCAGTGCTTCCGAAGTATTGGGGCTAAGTTTTCCAACCAAGGATGAAGAGGTTTTTGTAATCATCAATGGCACTTGCAAAATAAGAGTATCTATCTCTGTAGTTATTGTTAAATTTCGTATTTATAATTAGCTAACATATTTTTATGCAACATTACACTTTTTTGCATTTCATTATTATATCTTTTTAATTTTTTCCTTTCCTTTTCCTTAAACAAATAGTTCATGTGCACCACATATGTAACCATAATTGTATGGTTAATATTTTTAGCATTCCTTGTTGTCCCTACATTTTGTTGGGCAATGTTCAACTCGATTTGTACTGCTGAGTTAGCTGATGTTTGGCATGGACCAGGTGCACGACGTCCTGGTCCTGATGGCCGTGTTGCTCCATCTCTGTCAGAGTTACGAGATCGTAAAGATTACCTGGCGGAAACGTATACAGCTCGTCTTGCCTACTATTATCAAAATCTCAATTTTGGCTATAATCCTTCTGAGTCTCAAAATGGTTTCAGACCTCCTTTTGTTAATCTGGGAAACTCACCCAATCTACCAAATTATCACGGCAATCGATATTATTCTCCTGATTTCAACTACATTTTTAACTTGACACATTATGGTAAAGATGTGTTTTGAAATCATTCTTATTAATGCTACTTTCTAATCTTGTGCTTAATAAACCATTTATATGTTTATATTATTTTTTTATAGTTACTAAACCATTTGGTATAAAATAGTAACCAGTTCATATTCCATAGACGAACCTATATGAATTCAAATCAGTGGGCATAATAAGAGCATTGTCTATTTAATTTTATGAGTAAGAATGACGTAAGTACGTCTTAGTTATTACCGGCCTGTGATCTTGCCTATTTTATAAGGGTCAGTTGCACTATTTATTATTTAAACACATAAACATTGGTACATGGGGGCACCCAGTACATATGGGCCACACAATAACAATGAGACTAGTAGTGGTTACCATTAATTTGTGTGAGGGCTGGGATACTACCCAGGTGCCCAAACCGAGGCGGATGGTTCTTTTAGGGAGGCACATTCGGAGCCATTGACCTGAAGGACAAATCCATAAGGCAATGGAGCATCGTTAGGAGATGCAGTCCAATGGTAGTCTGTGACCAACGATAGGTTTATACGCTATTTTCCCCTCAGGATCTTGGAGCCCAGCTGCATCATTAGTTTGGAGTCAGGGTTTTCCAGCTCCCCTAGGTGGATCCTCATTATTCACCTACCCGGCCAAAGCTTTTCGTTCTCTAAATTTTGTAAACAACACCCCCGACACGAGAAGGCAGTGGGTAGGACTTCCCCGACAGTGGCTGTATACGTGTGGCCTCGTGAGAGCATTTCAAGAGGGAGAGCTGACTCTCCCCACCTTCGGCTGTAGTAGGGAATTTGGAAGCCTAGATTGTATTTAAGCAGAGATGAATTAGAGCATGATTCATAAAATCAATCATTTTACGCTCTTCATGCATACAAGTATATGTTCATTCAGTATTCTGTCCAAAGCCTTCATAATTGTAGTTAACTGATAAAATCCTCATAAAAATAGATTCAACCTTTTATACATTCGTCTCCTTTGAATAATACATTTACATCGATGAAAATTACAGCTATAGATATCATCCATTTACTATTAGGGTCATTTATTGCATTATAGTGACCTGGTACGTTCTTTTACCCCGAGCATTTTTCAACGGTTTCCTCTTAGTTAAAGAATATTGGTAAGCAATTTGAAAAGAATATGGAACTGTAATTTATTCGTGGTTGTAATTCTGCTACTTGGAATATTTTATTATTCGCTTTCAGGATATCATGTGAACGACGGATTGGAAAATCGTATAGTTGCATATATTAAGTATCAGTAAAACGTTTTATTTATTTATAAGACTAAATGTGCTTGGTGAAATTTGGTACTGAAACATCCCCCTTTGTAATTCTAAACTTATAATTCACTCATCTTTTATATTCCTCAAAATGTTATGGATCTTTTTCTAATTTAATCAGTGACTTAGAAAGAATTGCTATGCACCTAATAAAATAGACCTTAACATAGCGGTAAAATTAGGAATAATATCTTCCGTATCACTCAAATACATCTGTGGCAATTATTTATCTCCCAGAATCTCATTTTTCTCAGTGCTTGCTTTCCTACAATAAAAACATACTCTTTTTGAACATCGCCATTAATATTTAATTAAATGATTCTACAATTGATTGACCATTAAATAGTTTATTTTGTAAAAGAAGTGTTATAATTCTCTCTTATTACGACCCGGCTATTCCTATTGCTGAGTAGTCTTGGACACCGATTCACTTGACAAGTCCCCAAATCAGAAAACAGTCGAACAGGAAGGGAATTATATTCCAAATAACAAGGGTAGATGGAAGTAAGAGGCACAATAAAAAAAAACAGTATATTTATAGTTTTTACATGAGAAGATTCTAGTCTTCCCCAAGTATCGACTAGCGCTGGATAAGAAACAGCCAATCAGCGTGCACTGACACAATCATGCATGGAACATGCTTCAATCCAATGTGTCCCGCTAACAAGAAGTATTTATAATATCCCATTTTAATATCATTTTTCTAAACAAGTACCGAGTTTTATACTAAATGCCTAGTACGAGCAGTTCAGAACAGTTGATTCCAATTGTTCAATATTCATGTTCGAATCTGCGATAAGAACATTCATCTGGTTTATCAGAATTTCAAACTGAATGTTTGCACCAGGTTTGTTGACAGGTAATTCAATGTAACGATTTCTAACTTCAATGTACTACGTGTACTTAAAATTGGGACTTTGAAAAGTACGAATAAACCTATCGACCGACAAGTTCCCATCTATTTGAAATGAATATCATAATGCCTGTGTATGTACTGTGTGAAACACACATTCATTTCCAGTAAAGCTCAACTGTGAGAAAATCAGGAGTGCGACAGATTTCTGATCACATTCAGCCAATCATTAAACCACAATTGTAAATAAATGATTTGTAATGCTGGAACTAGGATTAAGGTTTTAGCAATAAGATTTACAGTTATGATTGGTGCTCAAAACTTACCATTGCGATTTAAAATTATGATGTAGATTTTAAGATTTGAGTTTGGGGTTACAGCTATGATCAGGATTTAGGATTTATGGTTGCAGTTACAATCAGGGTTTATGAGTAAAGTGAGAATTTAGTATTGGGATTAGGTTTTACGCTTAATATATATTTACCTTTATCCTAACTTTAAACTGTACATCCTAAACGTAAACTCGACATTTTGTCCTTAACCCTAACCTTAGGTATTTAACAGTGTTTTTATCATCAGTACTAATCATCTGTGTTCGGTAGATAACGTTCTATTTTGATAAGTGTGTCGTGACCTTGAAGCACCTCACTTGTTCTTTGTTGGTTCTTTATACTTCATCCTTATCATCATCTAACAATGTGAATAGGATATAGGTTTTTAATAAATTGACCGTGTTCTTATTTTACTTCATCAATTCTATTCCTTATTATGTTGCGTTACAATTGAATAATAGTTTAAACGAATGTGATGACCGCTATGGATATTTATTCTTGTTTATGCAGATTTTCAAAAGTCTGGTCGTCTTCTTAAGCAATGATCTCAACAACCTGTTAAAAATCTTTGTTGCTAACAAACATTTTACATAGCTTTAAATAATAAACGATATCTATTAAAACATAAACTGATAATTTAGAGAAAGAACCATCTTTTGTAAAAGCTATACAAATTTATTTGTCGTTTCTAACGCAACTACAGACAGAGTCGTTTATTGGACACAGTGGGTTGATTATTTCTAGTTTATTGAAGTGATATCAAATATTTTACAAATCTGCCAGTGAAATTCAATTATTTATTTTCCTATTGTTGTGTCAGTGTTTTATGGGTACACTATTTCTCTTTTTTTCGAGGTGTTTATATTAAACCATGGATGTATGATGAGTCACTGAATTATCGCGAAGCCATTACTTCGCTGAACGAATTTGCAAGATTTTGTGACGAAGTAAGTTTGACTTATCATTATGTTTTTCGTTAATGGTAAGTACATACTTGTAGTGTTAGTAATGGCTGTATCAATGTAGAGGGTGAGACAGTAGGTGGACTAAAAGTACACAAAGAAAAGCAATTAGAAAATAAGTAAAGTAACGAGGAATACCAGAAAATGGATTGCTGTAGAATGATTAGGTATAGCTGATGTTGGGTAATTAACGCTTAATGCACAATACGAAGTTACTTATGTATTTCATTAGTCATGGTGGATTATTGACTAACAAATTCTCAACACGAATGTAAACAACGTGCTTGACTTTTCACAATTTTCTATATCTAGATGCTTCATATATGCTAGCAGGTCGGTTTAAGGCTTGAGCCATGTCGATCAGTACAGACTTTCAGGTCAAGACTTCTTATATAATCGTGGTTCATGGTTGAAGACGTTGATTGATCGAGTCGAAGCTTTAGACAAGAAGTTTTAAGCCAAGTAGGCTGTAAAGGAACTTCAGGAATCGATTTTTAATGATAACCGATCGTTATGTCAGATTTAAAATTATGATCTTTCTCACATCCACAGACTAAACAATAAATTTTTGCATTTGATGGGGGGGATACCGTTTTTATACACAAACGTACTGTGCTTAATGGGTACCGAAATTCGATAAAAGCAATAATATGTGGTCCATGATAAGTGAATGTGATGATCTATAAACTGATGTCTTTGATGTGTGCTATTGATAAGTATTCCAAAAACCTAATAAATTGTGCATATTAAGTTCTAGTTATGGTGACAGGTGATTTGAACCCTTAAACTTGTATCTCTTAGGTTACTAGCTCAAATTTAATCAAAACACTGTCTACCTTTCAGGTAAAAAAAAATGTCACTGAAATTGTACATGTTCTGAGCCACGTTTATTTAGTTAACAGATTAATAACTACTAATGCCTACTCCCTTCCAGAATTCTCTATTTTAGTAATTCTTTCTTAGCTATTTGTTTCATGTGAGACCTAGTGTCATAACTCTCTGAATGTCGGTAATCATTGTAATCTTATTCCTAACACTCTGATTATTTATTCATTCTCACTTAGTTTCTGATTTAACGATGTTCCGTTTATCTCCTATTGTACATAGGATGAATAGTTAGTTTCTCGCTTCCGTCGTAGTTACGAAAGTCTCGATAAGAATGGTGTGTGTAGTATATTTAAAAGACATTCTTTTGTTGCCAAGGTATGATCCCAGGATAGGACAAAGTAGCTGTTCGGTGCTTCTTCAGTTTCAGTGACCGTCTAATCAATATCAGTCTGTTATGTAACCTATGAAATAAAAATGAAGTTTATTACCTTCAATTTACTTTAATCTATCACATTCACACTTACTTCTACAACGTTTTTCCCATTTATCTAGGTTATGATAGTGGGTCCACTTTTTGCTTGTTCACTTGGTGGTGCTGTTTTTGTTCTACTTGGTTTGGTACGTTTGTATGTTTCTTTTTTATCTATTCTATTTATTTGCACACTTCTTATTAAACCTTTTATTATTTTAGTCTTGTTATACAAGATTATAGTAAAATTAACGGAAGTAACCTATGGTGTCATTGAGGAGGGATTCAGACAATTCAAGGAGGAAATTTTTCTTTTCAAGAATATCATTTACTCTAGTTGTACAATCGTATTTATAATTGACTTACGAATAAAATAGTCTATTAAACGACAGGAGGATGGTCACATCATATCATATGTCAAAACAAGTTGATTAATAATCGAAAATTGAAGTGAGGAGAGAGATAGTTGAATGAAATCAGATGTGGGAAGGATAAAAATTTAGCTAAAAAGGTGAAGATTAGAAACAGAAGAATGTAATTAAATTGGATTACCATGTCAGGTGCACGGACGAATAATGGCTTACATGTGTCTTTTGCACACAGAGTTCATGTTTGAAAAGATGAATTACTAACCAATAAGATTTCTATAAAATCTAATGCGCATAATTTTGTTTTTACCAATATCATTGTAAGGTAGTGTCATAACACAAGTCTGTCTCAATAGTCACATACGGATTTTGTTTTGCTACTGTTAGAGAGATCCAGAATATTCCTCGAAAAATGTTTATACGGTCCCTGTAAATTCTGGGGAACATTTTACCCAATCAGCGTTAGATAGAAGTCTCTCAAGAACATTTAGAAAGAAAAGTCACGTGTCACATTTCTGATTGAATGATTACCTACCCTGCTACTATGTTTAGTAGCGTTCAAGAAGCCTAAGACCATCTGAAATGCCATAAATACCCTAATTTTTCTGTACATAAACGAACCTTGGAGTAAAGCGTTCTTCCCATATTTCGCACCATTTCTCTCGTGTTCAGGTTGTCGTGTAGCCTGGGATTATTAAAAAGCTTTGGAAACTGATTCTAACGTCCAGTCAGAAGATTTATCAACTAAACGATACGATTAGAAGCTGCACCTATTTTACAAGTCAACAGTAATGTCTGACTAACATCAAACTGTAAAGTGTACTAACTTTTATAGAAGTCTAACATGGCATTCTGCTTGAATAACGAATAACCTGGAATATTTTCCCTTGTAATGAATCTTGTCAGAATTCGATAGACGTTTTGCTAACTTTAAATATACGAATAGGCCATGATTACTTTAGCTGATACCGGGCTGTCCAACCACTGTGCATAAGTCAGATGGAGTTCGGGCTAATCACATTATCTTTCTTAATCGTGATTGTATGAAAAGAGAGTTCTACTGAAAAATTAAGAGTGCAATTGTGGCACGAGAAAAACTTCCTTTTGGTGCTTAAACAGACTCGTCTGGAAGGACCCATAAGGTCTGGCTGGGGCGGGCCAGAGCGTAGGCTATAAACTGTGCCGTAACTAATGCACAGAGGTCAACACTAAATCTGCTTGTGATATGGATCTGAAGTGAGCACATCGTCTGTGACGACTTATTGATATAGTAATTTGAATACTTGATATTCATTCAGTAAAAATAATTCTGAGTTACTGCCTGGAGTGATTGCATTTATATCTATATGCACTTGTACTCTATGCAGTGTATGAGCCTTGATTTATGCATTCTATATTTGCATGTATTGCATACTTGCGAACGGAAACTTTTAAGCCTACGGAATAATAGACAGAATTGCAATCAGTTCTAAAGGTAATTGACTGTTGGACTGATCCGTGTTTGTAGGTGCAGACCTAGTTGATGTCCACACGATAACCTCGATCATTGATTGGAGATGTCGGATGGCATGTTTTATTATCGACCACAGTGGTACAGATACATTCACTCTTTGTTTTCTAATAGATCCTGAGTTTAAAGATTATCTTATGCCCGTTATTCTGCGAACTCATTCTTCTCAAATTATTGTTCATCTCCAATCTTTGCTATTATGATCGATACTGTTACTACTTCTGCTACTCTAATATTTGTCCTCAGACTTTCATCTCGCTTTCCTGATGTAATATGGTAGCAACTTGCACCGATGCATATATATTTCAGAATCTACATACTTATAAGTGAATGACTGAGTGACAAACTGTTTTTTTTCTCTTTAAATCAATTAACGTAAAAAAGTCTCACGCAATATCTCATACATTTGTTAACTGTTTCTTTTTATTGCTCCATTTTTGTTTGCCTTCACAGACTCTATTTGTTGGCTCATTGTCAGCTTATTATACTCGATTAAAATTGACAAAAGAACTGACAGATTTCAAACAGAGCATTGCATTAAGATCACCCAAAAATCATGATCCATCAGCTTATTTTTAAATAGCAGAATCCCTACGTACTATTATTATTATTATTGTTATTATTATTATGTAAAAATCTCGGTGTTGTAGACAATGAAAGAAAATATTTATAACCTTAATTAGTTTGTTTTTAAAGCAAAGTAGTGAAAATGCATTTTCTCAGTAGACAGAAGGATAAACAGGGAGAAGTGGGCACGGGAAAGAGGTTGGAAAAAAGTGGGGAATATAGCAATGATTATCGTTTGTTTGAATTATTTTCTAATTTTATTTCTCACAGTTGTGTATACTGTGTGCACTTTCCAGTTGTTGTTCTACACACTTGACAATGTGCGATGTGTTCAATTCATTGTTTATTTGTTTGTTTGTATGTGCATTTTGCCTCTCTTATCTCCACTCAATAATGATAACTGTCCTATCCTTAATGTACATGATAGTATGTTTGGAGAAAAAGATAATAATTTGATAAAGTATTTTTGTTTAACTGCTATCAGTTATAGTAATAAAAGTAGTTATGAGTACCGTGTATTTTACTCCATACTCAATATGGATATATATATTACTCTAGTTTTTAATATATGTTCTATGTTTACTCTATATTCATTTGTTTGGCTTTCGTTTTTATTTTTGGCCTCTCCCTATCATAGGATATTCCATTTTATCTTTTATATACTATTTGTATTCACTAAATGATGAATTATGATTTTGGTACAACTAGTCAATAATTTAAAAATTAGTATCTATGTATGTGCGAACACGAACATACGCTCCATCTATCTCCCTCTTCTACGTTTTCGTTTACATTGTTAATCAAAACCATATATATCTATTTTATGTATTGAATAACACAATAATGATCGTGCTATCTTGTCTGACTATCGCATATAGTTTCTGATCTACTGCACTTTGCCTATCTATTCATTTACTCTGCTTTGTTTTTGTTTTTCTATCAACCCAGTAAAAATGATACAGGATAAACTTTTAACGACACAAACATATTTTTATATATTCAATATATCTCAGTTATTACTACCATTATTCGCTATTTCACTTATTTTCTCTTGTCATTATCATTTATACTGTCTTTTTTCTACAATGTCATAAGTACAACTTTTTTAGAATGAAATAATTTCCAATATTTTATTTTGCATTTTATTTTATTCAATTGGTTGATAACAGCAAATTTAAATTTGAAGAAACAAGTATTATCACCAAGTATTTAGCTAAAATGACACTAGTCTCGTTGTTCAGTTATTTTCATCATAATGCAAATAAGGATCTCATAATTATTTCTTTATGTATGTGTGCATATATGTATGTCTTTTTTGTAAAGTGAAGTTCTTGAAAGTTTCAGTAAATAAGAGCATTTTTAGATCAATTTTTCCTCTTTGTTTACATAAATGTATACTCAAACTCAAAAAAGTTTACTTCAATATTCCATGATATTTGTTATTATTATAATTATCACTACTATTACTACCACTACTACTACTATGGTAAACTGGGACTTCGAATTACTATTCTTTGATTTGACTTTACGTTTGAGATATTCATATGAAGAGAAAATCAATGCATTTGTGGTGTACTCCTTTTTTTGATTTAAATCACATAAATAAATTGTTCTCATTATGTTAACTCTCTTGTTTCATTTGTAATTATCAATAATTCACAGAAATTCCAATGGTGTTGTTACACCGTTGAGAAGCTAATCTAACATTGTACAGAATTCCCAAGGGGAAAGATTAAGTTTTAAATTGTTTAAAAATGTTAGAATGTGAATATGATCGACTAACTTAAAAATATGATCAATCCACAGAATGCGAATGAAATAAATCACATAGAATCCTTAATAATATTTCTTATGGAAACCATCATATCCAATTGTCATTGTTTCGTTTCCCAGTTGAAGCATGAGTGAGATTTAAAGTGGAATCAGGATAACCCGTTTGTGACAGTAGTAGTGTAAGTAGGTTTAGCTAAATAAGTCCTTCATATTCGTGCGAAATTCTCATCATTCTATCAACGTGTAATTCTTAGCATAAGAAACTATTGACAACTCAGCCGCTGCACTACTTTTACCAGAGTGAAACGACTCTGCATTCAACGAATATGAAATGCATCCCACCTATTTTCGTGTAATTAAGCAAATTGATAGGTAGACTTGATTGTATAGTGTCGAATACATTTAGTACATAGAAAAATCCGTCTTGACCTAACATATGTAGGATATCCCTACATTTGAGTTAAAGACTTCGATCTTCTAATGTTGAATAGATTTAAGTTCTGAAGTCCAAAATATGGTTCTTAGGATTAGTGATTTGACATCATAACGTCTTTTAGTTGATAACGAGTAGTTGCATGTTAATTAAGTATCCATTTGATTGAGTCTCGATGGTCTTGAAGCGACTGTTTCTCGCTTTGTAAACTCAGAATCACATGTCCATAAATAAAATGGACTATGGTGTTGAGCTACTTAGTTTTCAGATCACATACCAAACTTAGTAGAGATTTATCGACAGTAAACAGTATGATATTTTTGATGCTCTTCGACAATATCTGTACTATAGGTCATTTGTCGAGCTTAACTTTAATGTCTGACTGCAATGCTAACTGACGCGAGTTAAAATCTTCAATAAATCATTGGTTTTCTCGTTAAATGGATGCTTTGCTGATAAATCCCAAAGTAAACGAATTCATAGCTTAGTTATCATGGTTTCCATTCATTCTCTCCCAACACTATTGAACCAGTAAGTATGATATTAAGACCTCGAAGGGAATTACAAGTAAACCACATATCATCATTAGTGAATATTTGAAAATATTAAGGACTTTAAGTTACTCAAGAATTGAAAACCTAGCGAATTAATGAGAACATCCTTCCGATTTTAAAGCAGTTCATTGAACGAATTTTTGTCAAAGAATAATCTGATATTGCTTGAATATCAATTTAACCTTGAATAGACGTATATAATGTCTTCATTATACTGATGAAACACATGAACTGCTTATGAAATTTCAAGGATTGAATTAATGTGGAAAATTCATTTTTATGCGTAGGTTGATACATTCGTGAAAGATTGGATGTCGTTTTTCCGTCGAACTAATATCATTTCTACTAATCACTTCATTCTTAATAGCTGCATTGATATTTTCAAATAAATAGATTTTGATGTATTACCCATTGAATCAAACTATATATTACTGTTAAATATAAATAAAAAATTCTCTTATTCATTGTTTTTATTCTAGTTGTTTACATTTAACAAAAATAGTGAAAACAACTTCATATAGTTTACAAACTCAGCTCACAATTAGACTATAATCACGAGTAATTCTATTGAGTTTGTGATCTAATTAGATTTTCTTTTGCCCTAGGCAGAATAAATATAGTGACAAAACAGTTACTACGATAATAAGAATGTACTTTTATTTAATAATATTTGAGTATATAAGGTCAGAATATTTCTAAACATAAATGAGTTGTTTTCTCATCTAAACATTTCATTTTTTTCAACCCATTTTTCTATAAATACATAGATTCTCAAACATCTGCAATGTTGGACTAATTACATTTTGTGAAATAACACATAGAATTTGATTAAAGTACACGATTTCTATTGAAGAAATTATTTTTGCTACTTTAAGTCCTATGATAGTAAATGAGTTTTGACAGTATTGATGTATATCAAGGTATATAGTAGTTAATTGACAAATATGCACAAATCATAAACGAAACAAGTAACTAGTAACCTATGATTGTTTCTGATAGACTTTATACGGAATATGCAGTAGTTAAAAAAGTGTTATTGATGAAAATTTAATTTGGATTGAATGATTCCCTGAAATACCTTATCTTGATAACAATCTTGTGTTCAGTAATGAATAACGTCGTAGTAGATTTATAAAATTTTAATGGAAACCTATGGTGACTGGTGGAGTTCATTAGATGTTAGAACTAAGAAAAATATCACCAAAAATATTTGATGGCGATTGCGCTTTATAAAACAGACTAAAGCATGGATCACTGAATTATGACTCAGTGACCTAAATTTATGATGCTCTCAACAGTACCTGGAAGTCATACATTCAATTCTTTATAGAGTCATAATTGTGCATTATGATGAAATCTTAGTTACTCTGCAAAATGATCTAAACTGTACGGAACTATTAATTCAGTCCATTCAGCTTGAAAATAAACTATTATTACAACTTCATTTAAGATAACTGTGAGTAAATTGTTATTAAGAATAATTATATATATCCTACAAAACATTTTGGATATATACTGTAATCATCAGTTGCGTGGATATCAGAATTTAATAGTATACAATTCCAGATGTATTAGAAATATTACAATTCTCCATTGATGTGCCTTGGTTCAAGTTGTTTAAATCCACAATAACATAGGAAAATTAATGTCAACAACAATGAGAAAATATTAAAAAATGGAGTGTTAACAAATAGCTGACATATAGTAGTATGAGACCATTACAGAGTGGATGATTACTATAGATTCTGATCGATATCATTATTATTCTGCTGTATTAGAACACAATTATTCTTATCAGAATACATGTATGGAGTGCAACAATGATTTTTGTTTACGTTGCTATTTACACTTGTATTGTTTGAATGTGTTCATCAACTTCTCCAATGCTGCGAAAAGTCAACAAGTGTGACTACATTTTATGTTTCTAATGGTTACAACGCTCCAACTAATACCATGGTGATACGTTTGAAATCACGAGTAAGAACTAATGTAGTCTAAGATATTAACACTGAATAACTGTCGTTCATTACCATGCATTGGTGGTACTATGCTTTATGGACGAACCAATCAGATTAAAAATAACGGACTTTAGATCATTGGGTTAAATTCAAAACTCTATGACATATAATCTGTACTGTTTGAAGAGTTAAGTTAAAATTACTTATATTTAGTTCATAAAAAGCTTGGATAGTGTAAAGATTATGATCATTAGACTATCGTCCCTATGAGTTATTTACTCTACTTCATAACTCGTGTTCATATTAAGAATATTTAAACGGCTTTGCCATGATTTAAGAATTATTTTTGGCTTTATTGAGGCTTTGAAGGTAAATTATACTGTAGTCATATAAAGAAATTTTTGTATACCATTCACTTTCATTTTAAAACCTGTTACTCCTTTACGAACTCTGATAAATTTATGAATCAAAGAGAAAGTATATACATATTATAAATTATCAGGTTTTTATATAAAAAGATTATTTATTTATATTATCTGCATTTCGATTGGCTACAACGTCGCTTAAAATTGTTCATAAAATATAGTGACTCCCAGCATTTATGATGAAATCCTTCTTAATAGTTTATATGCAAGATAATTAATGATGGTATAAAAAATGATCTATTAATACAGTGAATTAAATCTAAACAAATTCTTCACACAGTTACAACTAACCAATCCTTCATACAAAAAAAAGAAAGAAAATACAAACTATATAAGTGTGTATTTCATAAAATATATATCCCAACAACATAATTTGATCTAATCATAACTTTACATTTGAATTCGATAATTCTGAATCCAAGTTCTTATCATTATTTATATTTCTTGTTGTAGGATCACGTGATGCTAGAAGTTCATTAATTGATGTTATTATTTCACAATCTTGATTGAATGTATTATTCTGTAATAAAATATAACAAGGATCAAATAGGAAATTAAAATAAATGATCCCAGTTCAATTAATTAAGGTGAAAAAGAAAAAAAATTATAGTTTTTCCTATTCACAGTAAAATGGTTTGTTTTGTTTTGTTGAATATTTTATCAAAATAGTAAATTATTACTAGTGAAATAGATATTATCTTAATGATAATCTTTTTCTTTAATCATCTGCTTAAATTATAATGTTTTTGATTGAGATCATAAACCGAATAATGTTAGACCACCTTTGGAAACCTGGAAGCACTGGACGGCCGTTTCGTCCTGTTGTGGGACTCCTGAGCAGTGCACATCCACGATCCCGCTCGCGGGGTTCCCACAACAGAACGAAACGGCTGTCCAGTGATTCCAGGTTTCCAAAGGTGGTCTAACATCAATCAGTTCATGATCTCAATCAAAAACTTAATAATCTTCACAACCCCTATACTAGTAAATTATAATGGCTTGACTAAAGTACATAACTATTAATTTAAAAATATATTACTGAAATTGTTACTTATTATTATATATAAAAAGTAAACTGAACAATGTTAGATTTTAAATTCACTTGGTATTGTTTGGCTTGTATCTTCCCATCGAGTGTTTTTAAGACTGCAATTCATCAGTCTGTTATTATCTACAAATATGATGTTTACTAAAGTATGTACGTGAAAAACTTTAATACATATTGATTATGAAATAAATAGTTATTTTCTGAAATGAAAATCTAAATTTCGAAATTAAATTGTTTAGCTGAGAAGATTCGACATTATCAAAAGAATCCATTTAAGCTGTGAATATTCTTCATCATTTGCTTACATTGTTTGTAATGTTAATTAGTGATGATGTTTCTTTCAATGTTACTAAATTTATAATGAAACTTATTCTCGTACTTGCCTAATTTCTATGTATAAAATTTAAGCAATGAACTACTAACAAGTCTGACATAAATTCTAATTCTGTTACATATATCTATGCTCAGACATGTAAACAGTATGACTTGAACAGCGTATTGTATCATAATATAAATTAGCTTATAGCTTGCATTACCGATTGATTTTATTTAAAGATCCATAGAAAATCAAGAAGTCCTGAACAACTATTTCATCTTAGTATGGCGGTCTACAGCGGTGAACATCCATAACCTAGCAATGGAATGAACTCAGAAAACTCAGGCCTCTCCGATAACTTATAATTCGTGACCGATGAGGCAAAATCCAGTGATTCACATTACTAACTTATACATCAAGAGTTATAAGTTGCCACTCAGTAGTATTCTTCAATCGATGTTAATATAGGTTTGAAGCGTAGATAAAATTATCTTAGAGATATCTACCCTTTCAGTAACAATTATTGAGAATGGAGTAGAGAACTGTGTTTAAACGTTGTCAGTGTTAGTAGTACGGTGTGCGCTACTGACTTCGTTAAATGCAAGTAGTATGTATCACCTGGAGGCAGAATGCTAAGAAAACCGAACAGAAAAGAACGAGAACAGATAGTGATCGGTATGAAAACGAAGGAACTATCAAGTTTGAGACAAATGATTAACATTTTGCAAATGAAGTATTTACTGTATGGTTCTCAGATTTTACTAGGAGACTCTGTGATTTTATATTTGATTACGTCTAGTTTTCCCCACTGGTGTTTTCGATCATTACAGTAGTAGACATATTATATGAAATTATGCAACACGAAAACAATAATCATTGTCGATTAACTGTCTGTTTATTTGTTTACTGTTGTTTGAAGTATAGTCCGATTATCAGTTGAAAGACGATAGAATCCTTTTTAACATAAAGTTTCATCACACTATTGACAGATTTTTCGAGAATATCTTTAAGTAAAAAAAGTCTGCACAAAGTAGAAATTATGAATTAAATTCACAGTTTTTTAGTCTTATCTATTCTCTAATGATTATGAGATACGGCTAATGAAGGTCACTGAATTAAGAAGATTATAAACATTAAATATTGTGAATGTAGTTCAACCTATAAATGAACAATTACTAACTGGGATATTCAGTTTCAACAAATATGGACTATTTACTTAGTGATATTATAATATTTCTTCAATTAAATATTTGATACTGCCAGACAACGTAAGTCGGAAAATGAACTTCAGAGCATATTTAAATTGATAAACATAAATAGAACACAAAATAAAAAGTATTTTTTTAACTATTCAATTCAAGAAATAATTGTATACTTACTATCAACTTGTATACCCACCCGGTGAATTAAAAAGAAACAAAAAACACTAAACAACTAGAAGGAACTATCTATTTACTTACATCAAATAACAAAGTTAAAATTCCTGTGCCCAAGTTTGTTGTTGCATTTTCAACATTTAATAAATTCACTTGATATGTAATTGCCTCTAATAAGGCCTTCAGACCGTTAATACCAATTGAATTGCCTGGTATATAAAAACAATTTTTTTGAAAGATTATAATAATGATTTTTGTGGTTTTTGAGAATTTGTACAAAAATAATAATAAATTACACTTAAAGTATTACATTTTGTTGCAGTGAGAGAAACTATGATTGTTGTATAACAAACAGAATTAGAAAAGGATTATTATTATTATTAAGGGAGTTATATATTGAATTAAATTACTTTGTAAATTAGAAATCAATTTACTTTTCTTGTATAAAACGTATGGTGGCGGCTATTATTAAAGTAATATGACTCTGAAAGTGTAACAAATCGTTTTTCACGTTTAATATTTAAGTTTTTTGACATTAACACAACAAGAATAAGGTTACAGTCTACTTCGAAGGCGGTATATCAAGTAAGTGATCCAGTAAAAGCAAAAGATGGAGAAAAATTAATCATTCAGTGGAAAGTAAGCGTACACTTTTGAAAGTATTTTTAAACGCTCAAGCGTACTATAAAATACGACTTTATTTCAACAAATAAATTGAAGCGTGAAACCGATACGTCCTGGGTTCCAATTCCATGGGGCGAGATCATGGATGAGCACTGTTGAGAAGTTCCATACTAGAACGAAACGGCCGTCCACTGCTTTTAGGTTTTCCATGATGGTCTAGCTTCAATCGACTCATGAACTCAAACAATAAATAAATAGACCATAAAAAACATGATTTCAAGAACGGAAATCAAAGAACGGAAAAATGTATTATCTGTTTGTCAATAAAACTAATTAACTTTATCGATTTAATGACGTTTTATTTTTACCGCCCTACTATTATCTCGTAGTTTTTTAAATTGCTAATATATTGTAACATTGACAGATATTTTTTTATCAATTTTGATTAGATTATATTTTGTAAATAGAAATACATAAAACAGCGAAAATGTTCAGTTAAATGGAAATAATTTTAAATAATGACTAATTACTCATGTGCATACTAAATCAAGAGTTCATGTATTATTAAATTTCAATAGACTCAATATACGATACTATTTATTAATTGCTTAAAATGAGTATATGTCATATTTATGGTTATCCAGACATTATTGATGGATTCAAGTATGAAATAACCGTATTTATCTGTTCTACTTATGAGCGATTGATAATTTTAATAAAACATACATTACTATAAAATCCATTTTCATAATGTCTTCAGACTTGAATAAATAGTAGTAAGTTTACATTCAACGTCTCAGGGGACTTCCAACACTAGTTTACTATAGATTTGTATTAGTCCCACTTCGATAATTTGAAAACTTTAATAAAATGCTTTCTTAGTTACTTTTAAAATTAGCTTTTTAGTTTAATCAGAATATACATATATGAAAGGTTCAAGTCATGAGTAAAACAACCTTAGTTCAACACTTTGAATAAGTAATATTTGTTTAGTTTAATCTTACTGATATTCTGTATTTATATGAAATGTAAATACAAAGTAGTAACTTAAAGTATCATAAACATTTAGTGAATAGAATGAATTCAACTCAAGGTAAATCAATGATGACCAGGAAAAAGAGTAATAACAAAATAATCATTATTTAAGTATGAAATAGATGGTTAAATAAGTAATTAACTATTTATTCAGTCAATTAGATGTCTCAGAGAGCAACAAGAAATTCCCAATGTTCTTTGATCTAATGAAAATACAAACACTTTAACAAATAAATATGCTTAACAAAAGATAAAAATAATGAGGTGAGTAAAGCATTGGAATAATTTTAAAACAACTCAATTTATCAGTGTTATGTCCCGATAAGCATAATGAATGGTAACTTTTGGGATCCATTTATGGATCAATACTATACGTATATTTTTCTCGTATAATTGTTAACTGACTAAACCATCATATTCATGTCTCTCTTATTATGAGCTCTATTTTGACCTATGGACTATTATTACACGATTTACCATTCTTGAATTATGCCCTGTATATTAATTACTACCTTCCACATTCACAGCCACATTTGGCTAATTCTTGTACAAATGTTGTTTCCTATTTTATGGTACGATATGGTCCGTCTGGTTGGTATGTAAACTCAGTATGTTTGAAATAAACAATTCATATCGCAGAGGCTGAGGTTTGTGTTCTGGATTTAACTGACTGGGCTAGGCAAGAAGCAGGACCGTTAAGTATTATAGACTGCTCGTACGGGTTTTATGCGTCACTGGTCCGATCGATAATTTACTGCTCTTTAATTGGCGGTATCGTTACATTATACATTAACAGTGCACTCAGGCCACAAGTAATAACAATCACAAGTGGAAAGTTCTAGATCTACACTTTATTCCACGATAGTATTTACTAAAAAAACATCACCTCGAATCTCATTTAAAGGTAATACTATTTCATAGAACCAAAATATACTTTACAATCGATAAATAGACGATTAATAGCTTTATTTTTAAGTTTCCCTTTTATTTGGCAGTCCCACATATAGGCGTATAAATTCTAATCAAAAAGTTTATTTCTCTTTCCATATAAACATTTAAAATAATCTATGACATAGTTCAGCTGTAAGATATTTTGTCAAAAATAACAAAACAGAAGTAACAGTATTTTGCTTATGATAGTAATTATGAAAACCTATGAACCATAATAATATGTAAAGTGATACCAGAAATTCTCATTATATTTAATTATTTGCCTACAAAATATATCCTATTATAAATTATATTGTATTAGTATAATTAGTTAATACATACAGTGACAAACTATATATACAGGTAGCTTGTAGATGGTTTTCTATATAGATAGAAGGTTAACATTCTGGTAAAACAAATAAAGTACACTGGAATAAATTAGAACTACCTTTTATATTTTGGAAAATATAATGAATTTTTTATAAATCAAATATTGTAGTTATTTCATTGTATGTTTTTTTTCTACATAGAAAGTTATAGTGATTGTAGTAAGACAAATTAACACACTGATTGATATCATTGTTACTTACAAGTGGGAAAGAACTCAAGATCAATTCTTTCAAGATCTTTTGTTTGATTTATGCTGAAGAGCTTCACAACAAGAGATGACTGAAGTATTGTCCAAATCCCTACTAAAAAATATGGTTGTTGTTTTTTGTGGTATGTGTGTGTGTGGGGGAATCACTTTGAACCAATTTAATGAAACTCTTTGATGATTTCTATGATTTGTAATAAAAATTTATACATTTATGATGGCTTACGTGATAAATTCAAGAACGCTAGCATAAAATTGCCAACAATCAATAATCCATATGGTTCAACGTAGATAGCTTTATCCAGAATTGGATTTATTAATTCATTCGTTTCGGGACTGGACTAAAATTTTAAATAAAATTATACGTAAATGTACAATATGTTGAAAGACAAAAACAGATATATAAGTGTTGAGCTAGACAACGTATATTATTAGTTTAAGGGATTCGTACTTTTGCGCTTTTAATTTAAACAAATGTACTCATCAGTCTCAGATGTAGTATGGGCTATATGAATGAATGTCACAGTATTTCCAGCATTTAAAAATCGTTTGTTTCCCATAAAAAGTACGGATACGAATTCGATTAGTAAAACGCAAACATTATAACTAAAAGAAGTTCAAAAATCCTACAGAATTTAAAGAAGCAATATATTTAGGTCGACTTAATAATAAATGATATATCAAAATAGAAATAGCATTTTAGCTTATACAAACAGGTTAAATCAATACAGTCTAAAAGCAACCTATAGAATAATTAAATAAGATAGTAGAAACAGGTGAAAATGACAACCAGTCATACATGAACTTATCATAAACAATTTTTATAGCACTTACGAGATGAATTTGATAAAAGTTATTTTCACTTGAAGTAGGTCCTGGTAATGCTGTTTAGACTAACAATCAAAGTTTCTTAATTAAATCATTCCTGTCAGTTGAACTAGCTGTATCAACAATCTACCTAAGCTACAAAACTTTCCCATTTCAAAATTGCTTATTTTTCTGTCATCAAAAGAAGAGTGAAACTAATTAAAACATAATTATTTTCTAATACTATGACCAATCATTTTTTTATCAGTATAGAATTGTGGAGATTATTGACTTACTGACTGAGATCTTGAACCGACTGATGTTAGACCACCATTGGAAACCTGGGAGCACTGGACAGCCGTTTCGTCCTATTACGGGACTTCTCAGCAGTGCGCACCCACGATCACGCTCGCGGGATTCGAACCTATGGCCTCCAGTATCACATGCGAACGCTTAACCTATTTGACCACTGAGCCGGCATCCAACGGTGTTAATGTCCAAAAACATGTAAATATGTAGTAAAAATAATGTAATTAAATCTAATTTGTTAGGCGATAAATGTCATTAAATAAAGTTGGATAGTGACTAATAGGTGAATCTAGGATGCACATTTTGTCCAATTTGGCAGTTATCATATGGATTTACTGTATCCCAGTGTTGACATTCACACCAAACAGAGTACATTTCTCTCCAAGCACTCAGGACGTTATCCACTTACCTACTGAGTCAAGATAACCACTAGTTTTTGCAATGGGAATGAATTTTACTTTATCTGTAAGGGTTTAAATTTCCCCGTTTTTAATCTTAAGGACTGAAAATGATCTATCTCTTTACTTAAGAGCTTGTGAATTGATAGCACTGTTGAGGTGATCTGCTCAGTGTGGAGTTACGGCGAGAAAAACACTGACCATTTGCGGTCCTTGGTATTAACAAGAATAATATTTTACATACTTACACAAAACAAATATTATTACTGTATGATTACGTAATTACGTATGTTGAATAATTTATTTTGATGAAATTTTCTTTCGTGGTTGATTTTATAAACATGCGGTTGACACACCAACTATTTATGACCCTTTAAACAAATCGATTATCGTTTTCTATTTATTCAAAGTGTTATTTGATTCACTAATACTTATTGCATGTATCATTTAGTATCATTATACGAAAAATATTGGTAATTGTGTTCATGAATGTTACGTTTAATAGGAATTTTACTCACAAAAATACAGATCTATTAATAACACTCATTTAGATATATTTTTTGAAAGTACAAACATTTATGGCTTACCATTATTATTATTATTATTTAAAAGCTATCCATGTTTCTACTTTAGCAGTCAATGTATTATAAAAAGTCCTTTGATCTTTTTTCTTTACACAAGCAGTTAAAGTAATAAATATCTACTACGAAATCTATATACGATCCATTAAGGTCTTATTTTTATAAAGTATGGCATTAGAAATAAGACCTATACACAGTTACAAGTATGTTTGGAAATTCATAACAAGTAATAACGATATTACTTTATGTTATATTAGGAAACTAACAAATTCTTGATTACAGTTTGAAAAATGAATCCATTTTTATATTTGTCTACAACATTTAATTTCGGATAGATATCAAATCTCTCACAGGTTACAGGTTGTTTCAAAGAAATTATCTGACGTAAGTTACTACTAATCTATGCTGCCTTTGTTTGCCAGTACAGCTCATATAATGTCAAATCTTGTATTCTAGTGCTATTTATTAATCCTGTACACTTGATCATGACTGTTCATTCTTCCCCTCTAGTCTAAGTATCATTTTATCGATGAATATGGACAAGATTTACGTCAATAAAAGTAGTCTGACGATTTTATGATTCTTATCTGATAATTGTTACAAATAAATTAATTTTATAGACTGATTAGTATAAGAGTAACTGATGAAAAACGATATCATAAGAGAAAGTAAGATCATAAAACATTGGTTAATATCTCTATTATTAAGTCGATTTCCAAATTATTTAAACTATAGGTCTAACAGTCATTGAGTGTTTTCTACAGTTATGTCATAATAATAAGAACGTGTATGTAAGAAGAAGAAACAAAGGAGAAGATGAATACAGTATTGTAGTGCGTAAATAATTATTAGAAAGTAAACCATAAGTAATAATTTAAAAAAACAATAGGACGAAACGGCCGTCCAGTGCTTCCAGGTTCAATAAATTCACTTGGTATACTTTACTTCAATCTACCCATTGATGTTTAGCACTACAGTTGATCAGTCACTTATTGGCATATGTATATACTGTGCATATTGCCTCGATATTGCCTTTATTCACAAGCATTATAAGCAAAGATGGATAGTGGCTAAGTGGATAACGTGAAGCGAATGGTAAATGAAGATTAACTCTGAGATGCAGGTACATCCAGCTGACAAGTCCCAAATAGGATGAAATGTGAGTCCTGGATTCTACTGCTAGCCACTATCCATATTTCTTTATAAATTTAAATAGTTTAAATAAAAATTTCCAATGGATTGTTTCACCACATAACAGAGTTTGTTTAAATGTACTAATTCTTCTATTAAATTTTTTAATCAATGACTGTCCAAACATTAATATATATATATATATATATATATTGCCTTAAATTGCTTAAGTTTCTTTTAAAATGTCAAACAAGAAAAATTATTAAAAAGAAATAACAGGAATAAAACATAAATTAAAATGTTAATTTCTTTTTATCACGCAAAATATTCATTTCTTATTCAGTAATGAACTTTTGATTTGCTAATTCTACTGATGAATTTTAAGAAATTTTCATCAGAATTTTTACTTGGGTTACTATAAATAAGTAGTTGAATATTTAATTGTTAAAATACGAATAAAATATATATATATAATCAGATAAAGGTTTTGTGGAGATTGTAGTAATGTAATAGTTGAATTCATGAGTCAATTGAAGTTAGACCACCATGAAAAACCTGGAAGCAATGGATGGCCGTTTCATCCTAGTATAATCATTATATGCCTACTACTGACTGTCTCTAAGAGGTAATTCCTGAAATTCTAGTGAGAAGCAGTGACCAGTAGAGTTCAACTAGATCTGTTGTGAGATAGTAGCTCACTGATGACAATGGTGGACGGTGGCACAATTTCAAGGATTAGTTGAAGTAAGACATTGACACCATTGGATGTCGGCCAGCTCAGTGTTCTAGAGGTTAAGCGTTTGCACGCGAGACCGATAGGTCCTGGGTTCGAATCTTGCGAGGCGGGATCTTGGATGCGCACTACTGAGGAGTCCCGCAATAGGACGAAAAGGCTGTCCAGTGCTTTCAGGTTTTCCATGATGGTTAAGCTTAAATTGACCCATGAATTCAACTATTAAACTGCAAAAAATATGTTGAAAAAAAAATCACTCTAGTACTATTTAAATAATGTTTATGTGTTAAAATATATGAAGCAGTTTTTAACAAGCGTCCTTGATAATTTCTTGAAAAAACGTCAGTGAGACTATAATTTATGGGCGAACCAATCAGATTTATGATGGGAGGTCTTGGATTTTAGCGCGAAATTTACTCATCCATTCGATTAAATAGCGTCTTGTCATTTTACCTGATGTCGGTTCGTGATGAAAACCCGAAATCTAATTCCTTACCCTAACCGTCAACTGTAAATCATAATTTTTATTCTTTATAACCCTCATTTGGCTCTAGTAAACAGGTGAACATTTACAGTCAATTTAGTATGGCTCAAAGGTCGTCCATAAATTATAGTCTTACCAAAACATCTTTTAGAAACTAGATTCATTGAAAATACATCTATCAACAATTGATTTTAGAAATTTTCAAGAGAATTATTAGAAAAAATGGACTATGTTTTCTGTGTCTTGATTGAACAATTTCTAAGTCATAGCATGTTTTCTAAAAGCTTTTCAAGTATCATGATCTCATGTAATCTTATAAATATTTTCTGTTTACAGTTCATAAGTAGAAAATTTCTATGGAGTGAAAAGTAATGAGAAAGATGGTGCTCAAGCTTTCAAATACAAGGTGTATCAACATCTAATGTGTATAACCACTAAGAATCAGAAAGCATCAAACGGTTTTGTCATCCTTAAGCAAAGGTGGCTAGCAGTGAAATCCAGGAAGCACGTTCCGTCCTATTTGGGACTCGTCAGATGGATGTACCTGCATCCCAGAGTTAATGTCCACTCTGGGACTCGAACCCAGTACCGTCCGCTGCAAACGCCATCGCTTTATCCACTTAGCTACTGAGTCCTGATAGCCACTTGCTTGTGCAATGGGGTGAAGTTTAAATTCGCTTGGTGTTGTTTTACTTGTATCTTCTCATTGTTATTTAGGACTGCGATTGATCAGTCTCATGTTGGCATATGTGCATCTTGTGCGGATTGCCTCGATATGGAGTTAAAAACCTTGTTACTTAAGGCTATATTGAGGCAATCTGCTCAGTATGCACATATACCAACATGAGACTGGTCAATTGCAATCTTAAAAAGCAATGAGAAGATACAAGTGAGACAACACCAAGTGGATTTAGAGTTTTATCATGTTTAATTTCACCAAATAGTGTGTATTCTTTATTCTGTACGGAATCCATCTGATGATATATAAATCATGTAATCAGAATACTTTTATTGTCCCATTGGTTTGAGATTCAGAAGATTAGCACGCAATATCACTGCCCTGAATTATTCACTCTTGGACTTACGTTTGTTACTAACTTCCTCTCTCATCATTCAGAGGTATCTGAAACTGTATATGAGTTGATAGATCAGAATTTAGGGTAAATATTATTCAACACAGCACTTTTGAATAGTAGTCTATTTAAGTTATACCGATAACATTTTTATTTCGTAATCATTTAGACATGTGATTATGACATTTAGGCCTTCAATATACACAGGATCAATAGCCTCTATTTCCTTTAAACTTAAGAAATCACCCCTATGTACTGTTTTATCAATGCACAAATACAAACTGAAGCAAATTATATTTTTTGGTAACTTGTGAAATCTTGATATATTTAAAGCATTAACCTCTATATACACCAAGCTATTCAAAAAAGTGACTTTAATTCTGTGAAATCACTTGTTTACGTTGAAGTACATAAACTTAATGTGCGTCACTAGACGAAACTCAGAGCAATCGGCTAACTAATATAGTTAAACAGCAAGTAATTGAAAGACGCGTCAGCAGTGCTAAGTAGTACCTACACATAGGGATTATTTAAAATGGATATTATAAACAACAGACTATGTTGTATAATAACTCTCACGAAACATTCATTTCTAGAATGATTAAGTGATATAAACAGACTTAATTTTATGCAACATAATCACTTAGTGAAGTTTGGTTCATTTGGTAAGTTTATCATTTTCGGTAAGTTACGCGCAAATAGAAAGACTATATAGACAGGTTATATATATACCAATATAAAATACCATGTAAACAATTTCTGTTCTCCATTAGAGAATTCATTTCTTAATTTACAGGTACAAGAGTATTTCTTAACTAGTTAAACTTAATAACTTGTTTGTAGCCGAAGAGAAAGCAACGAAATACGATGGATTCATTGTATTCTACAAACATTTTATTTCATGGTTAGTTTAAATTTCTGATGATAAATCGCTGAATGAAATGTCGTAGAAGTTAAGTATCATATATGGATTGAAATGTTCGCTATGTTCATGTTCAAAAATGTTACAAAACCTACTAGCAGACTGAAAGTTCTAAACATAAAAACACAAAGCATCAAATTTGTTTAAACATATATATTTCTCCGTAGTAAATGTTAAAGACCGAAATTGATCAGACTTTATTAGCAATGTTGAATCATTAGCTTAGTAGATGATGCGTCGGCGTTTGATATGACAGGTATTAAGTTCAAACATAATTGTAAACATCACCAGTGGAATCTGTGTACATCCAATTAATCAATCTCAAATAGGACGAAATATAGGTCCTGAATTTACTTCCTAGCTATTATTCAATTTTAACATAAGTATCACAATTCCATTCATCTTTATCTACTTGCCTCGAGTCTTTCTGTATCTGATGTTTGTTTAGCACTTCGTGTATTTCTTCCTGTTTTGCTCTTTCCACTAGATCTACTTTGTTCTTGGTTAGCTAGATAAGAAAAATAACCATAAATAATAAGGTAAACAACGATAGTAGTATTGATACTATTATTAGTCATATTTATTTCAAACAAATGTGAATTTGAATGAAAACATAAATAAATAAGTAAACACTCAATAAAATGAAATACATGCTTACTCATTTAAAGCAAGATGGTGCATGCTAGACATGGGAATCGGGAAAAACCACTTGAAAATTACCGAAATAAAGCAATAAAAAACTAAGCTTACCACGTACTACTGTTTATACGGTATACTAGTCTTCAAAACCAAGGTTTCATTTTAAAAGACATCAGCTTGCAAAATGTGTCGCCAACTATAAAAATTGGCTTTTCTCGTGAGATTCGAAACTGTGTTATCCAGTTTTATATTTACAGATGTTATTATTTATCTATCTTGGCTACGGTTAACTCTGTAAAAATGAGATGTCTACACACCAAATAATTTTGTAAGGTATTTAGTTCTGATGGAATTGGGTTATTCTGATTACAGTAAGGCATTAGAATAGAGAAAGCCAAGCAGAAGAAAACCTTGAACCTTGATTTCGTGCTAATTACATTCGTATCTATTACAGCACGGAACAATTTAATAGCAATTCTTCACACCTAGTTATTTGATTTCAAACTGAACGTTGATTATTGAAAGCTGATTATCACGAGAAATAATGATTATGATGTACGGTGTATTCATTAGGATGCCCAAATCGTCTCTCACTTAAATGACTCTTTGATCACTCATGCATAGAATGAACAAAGTTTTATCAAAAATCTTGAAATTAATGTTGAAACTACGGTTTTTTTTTATTAATGCATTATATAATCATGATTTCAATATATGATAAGCGTTATACAACTAAATGGATATATTTTTTTACTTTGAAGTTTAGCAATCATTTCTGTAAATTTATTTACCCTACGGGTTGATTACGTAATGCATCTTAGAATATATTCGGTTCCGATCTAAATTAGATTCATAAAATCTAAGTAATCTATTTACAATTCATCGGTCTCTGTGTAGTGACCAATCTCACGTGTATCAGGTCTATCTTAATGCAGGTTGAATTCCATCGACCAAGTTGCAATGTAGCCACTAGTCTAGATGAACCAGCATCGTGTGCACTATTTTGAGATATAAGGTAGTGGTTGGAAGTAGTCAACATTGCAATTTAATCGATAGAGTTCAGTTTGGACCAAGAAAGACCTGATACACTTGACACGGGTCACTACTCAGTGATCAATCAACTGTAAATACATCTCAGTCCTACAGGAGGTCAATTACGGCCGGAATAGATTAGTGGTAACGTCTCTGACTGTGAATCTGGGTGACACGGGATTGAATCCGTCAAGTAGCATCAGTTACTTCAAGATTACACCTTGCTGACGAGTACCAAATAACGTGAAACCTAGTTCCAGAGTTTCCTATCGACTATCTCCACTCACCACCTTAAATCTATGGAATGAGTTTCAAATTTAGTTGGTTGGTTGTAGAGAATGATATTTTTGTGAAAGTATCTTGAATAGGCTTTACTTCAAATATCATTGAAAAACAAGTGGAACTAAACAGTTGTTTTAATGAGTTAGAACTTGTGCAGTTCGGTTATTTTTAAAGTGAAACAGTTATCATCGATGACGTCGGATGTTATTTGAGCTACATCACGATATCAATTAAGTTGTAAAACTGGATCATTGGATTCAGAGTCGATAGTCTAAAAATATTATGTTCATTTTTACATTTAAAAGTTTCAGGTGTGATCCTTGATGGGCTGGTCGGAGAAAGTAGTTGAAAACGAAGCAAATATCCAGTTCTTCCTGGTTTATAGTGCTTCTTCAGCTGATGACAGTCGTTTATGCAAACATCCTACGAAATTAGCTCTAATGAAAATCATTCAATATATGTGAATAAAATAAACCCCTTATAAAAGAATATTATTTGCTAACAACAAATAGTGCATATTTCAGATGATAAGATAAACTGAAATCGGCATCTTGATGCTTAATACTTTGGTGTAAGTCAAAGGTAATGTGATGTGAACAAAAGATAAAACTAGTTTACAAGCTAAAGTTTTACCTCATGACAGTTTATTTCAGATTTGTAGAATTTTTTTTAAATTATAGACATCCTCTACAAAAACAATAATTTATTAATACAAAATACTAAGAATGCTGTTTTTATGTATGCGTATATATATATATATATATATATATATATATATATATGTTTGTATGTATGTAGGTAAGTAGGTATGTATAAATTTTCACTTGACAACAGTACAACCACTTTGGTGCTTATTAATGCTGACCAAATAACTTAGAATATTAGACTCACAAAACATAGAGACACGTTGATAATGTTAAGATGTTAATCATATCCAACATATTTAGATGAAACAGTATGATGAAAAAGGATTTTCAGATATCTGATGACAAAACAAGGATTAGAATGAAAGTCGCTTCTATTTCTGCCTATAATCGGCAAATATAATAATAATAATAATAATAATCAAATACAACGATATTTTTCGAATGAGTGATTTACAACATGGATGCACACAAATTTAATAATGTCATCTCATGCAAATATATGACGATATTGATAATCAATAAGTGTATGCCAGTGAATACTACTGCATGCAAGTGATTGAAAATTCTGCTTTTTCCTCACTTATTATAACTAATGACACAATACTACTTTCCTCTTGTATTTCATTCTCTGATTCACTTTCTTCTATACTCATTTCATCTAAATTAAATTTTAATTTTATTATTACAAATAAAATGAATATGTCCAATTATTTGATTAAATATTATTTTAAAAACTGGGATAAAAGGATGAAGAGGTAGTTGGTAAGACAAAGACAACGAATCTAAAATACGTACTTCTTATGATTTGAATGAATTGAATTTTTTATTCCTAAAATGACATCTAGTAAGATATTTGAAAGCTTAACAGTTCAGTTGTAATTCATATAGTTTAGGATTAAATCAAATTTGAAACTGTAAATATTTATGGGATTTGAACCACACCGTAGTTTTCAGGAGACTAATCAGTTTTTAAATGTATAAAACAAATATGTAAAATCACATTGTTAAAATTAAGGAATGAGGTTACTCTAATAACAGGTAAAGTAGATCGTCATTACATTTTAGGATATGTATTATACAGGTAGTAGTGGAAGCCAGGACAATTGTTTGACGTTCATCAGTTGCATCGACCTGTATCTCGCTGAGACTCAAAGAAACTATCTGTAAGTTCATACGATGACATGTCAACTAAGTTAATAAATCCTCATGTCCACTAATCTGACTAACAGACATCTGATGAATTCAAACCAGGACAGAAATAGCATTCTAGATTCCATCGCCAACCACCGTTCAAGTATTATATAATGATGTACACTATCATTTACAAAATATGACTTCTAAATGATAAGAAAACCGGTTATATATATATGAAGGAAAATTTGATTGCTAATAATGAGAAGAATTTGTGGATGTAATTAAAGTGATATATTTTCAAAGGCATTCTGAAATAGTTTTGTAGACCTATTCAGCACCATGACACTTGTGTTCATGAACTTATACATACGTGAAAACAATTTACCTAAATCATCTCATATTCGTATGCGTACATGTGCATGGAAACGTTGACTTAACAAATAAATTGTTAGTTTTAATTGAGATCATGAGCCAATCAAATGTTAGATACCATTGAAAACGTGGAAGCAGTGGATGGTCCTTTCGTCCTAGTATAAAACTCTTTAGTAGTGCGCACCCACAAACCCACACACAGGGCTCGAATCCAAGACCTTCTATCTCACTTGCGAACGCTTAAATTCGAGGCCACTGAGACTGTATCCAACGGTGTTAATATCGAACGTTAATGATATCGCGCGACCCTTTTCAATTGTCTTCAAAGCGTCGTTACGAGGCAATCGATAGAATAAGTTTATTATCTCATCAGATGTCTTAATCTCTGTGTTAAATTTATTTTTCTTTACAAATGCATTCATAAAATTATCCTCATGATAGGTCAATAGTGTAGAGGAAAATAGTTAAAATGCATAGAAAGAATTTCGTAGGTAAATGTACATCAACATGATAAACTTATGAATAATCAGTATGGATTTTATATTTGTTAGATATTTATGATCAAGCTATGCTTGTCAGAAAGTGTTTTATGTTCAAACAGAAATATTAACAGAAACAATAGGAACAAACAGTCATTTTACATAACAATACTCCATATACATAACAATCATTTTCACAGTAATAACTCGATATTCGTAAATAAATAATATGAATATATGATCATGCTTTTAATATTAAAATAGATTAAATCAGCTAATAATAATTCAAACGTTAAACATTGAGATCATTGGATATCGGATTAGTTGCTTAAATGTTAACTGCCTGCTGCGAAATCAGGTCTTGAGTTTGACCCCCAGTATTGTCTTATATTTGCTCTACTCCCACCTATCCAAAGTTCCCTGGTTTTCAATAGTTGTCTAACTAAGATCAGTCCGTAGTGTAAACTATGAAATTCAACAATATCTACAAAAACTCGCTTTATAGTAATGATGATAAGTGTTTACAACAAGACTTATTTATATTAATAGTTGAAAAATGTTGAGTTTTTCAGTTTCATAATAATATAACGAATCACAAACGGTATTTCGGAGATAAACTGTTCGGTAATCTAGTTGAAAATTTTCAATCCTTTCAATACTTTGTATAATCTTTAAGAAATGTAATAAAATTGATTTAATAACTCAACATAACCTTATAAATAGTGCGTATTGAAGAAGTGAGAGAGTTTTAAAATCAGACCTCATATTTATCTTATTCAAATTAATCACTTGACAATAATAAGGATTTCCATCAGGAAACGCAAAGTTGACATATTCTGAATAACATTTTAGAGCTTTGTGTTTAGAAGTGAAATGTTTAACTGAATG
This sequence comes from Schistosoma haematobium, assembly GCF_000699445.3. NCBI lineage: Eukaryota > Metazoa > Platyhelminthes > Trematoda > Strigeidida > Schistosomatidae > Schistosoma > Schistosoma haematobium. Next base: position 29,778,364 of record NC_067198.1, on the reverse strand, counting down.
CTGCTGAGCAACAGGTTAATGTTTACACTAATGTCATATTTCATTCTGCTATGCTAACAAAAATCTACTTATCAGTTGACCTAAAATTTCAGTTTCTATGAATCCTCTAGAAAATAAAGCTGAAAGTTTTACATGACAAAATATCATTTGTCCAGACTATATATTTTTTCTTAAGATGTCAAGTACTTTCAAGCAAACAATTCAATTATGAATAAGATTTTGTAATTTTTAATTCTTTGCTGATTATGGTACCGACTTTACGCGTAACAGACGTAGAGTTTGGAATTTTTCGACTCAATTATATTATGGATTGTAATTTGTGAATTATAAAGTTGTATTGGGTCGATCTAACTAAAGGCGAAAGAATAAGAGTAATTTAATAAGGAAATCCGAAGAAAACTTAAGAAAATTAAGGAATATTAAAGTCAAGATTGGTTCAAAAAAGAAGAAATAACCAAACCTCAAGATATGGAACATAAAGTATGATGTGGAAAATGATTGATTCACAGTGAAGTAAGCAAATTGTGGAAAACCATTCTTTTGGAAATATGGAATTTTATGAATAATAAATTAATTAACATGAAAGAAATGACGAATCATGCCAAAATATTCGTTAAATTCAACTGCGCTGGACTTTTTTCATACATGTAATGTACTTCTATTTCATCTGAACCTCGTCAGACTAACCATCAAATATTTTATTCTTATTCCTACCAAGGAAAATTAGGCAAATGGAGTGAATGACTGGATAGTAATGAACTGAAACAACCAAACTTAGTGGATTCACTTATAATTATGATTAAAATGTAACTATTAACTCCATTTTGTTGGCCAATTGTATTACATAAAGCCGAAATTCGACCAGCTGAAACCATCTCCCAACTTTGCTCATTATTCTTTTACAATGACAGAGTTTGACAATTGAATATATATTAAACATTTCAATAGTTAAGATCATGAGTCAATTAAAGCTAGACCACTATGGAAAACCTGGAAGCACTGGACGGCCGTTTCGTCCTATTACGGGGGTCCTCATCAGTGTTCACCCACGACCCCGCCTCGCAAGATTCGAACACTCCGATTTTTTAAATCTAAATTGGTGTAATTCTGTAATTTTAACTATTAATATTTCTACTTGATAAATTACTTTTACTACAGTCTAGTTGAATTGTATTCAAAGTATATTTCTTTGTCAGTATTGATTGTATTTGTCTAGATGAATTAGTTTATATTACGCCTTTTATTTAATGACTTGCATACAAAACATAGTGTTTTTCTAAACTGTCTCAGTTCTCTTTGTACATATATGTATATAAATTGACGGTATAAAATATTTGTTAAGTACAGAAGTGGAGAGGAGATTAAGAAAATGCTAGACATAAATTTATTGTAAATAGTATAGTTGTTAGGGCAAAACAATTACACGACCTTTTTATAATCTATAGAGAAATCGACATAGGATTAAAGAATTTAGTAGTGATAAAAATGAAACAGGTTTCTCTATTCATAAAATTTGGTTGTTATAAATTTATAATGATCGATTATATCTACATATGTAGTTTCAAAAAGGAATTTTGATAGAAGGAAATATTGTTTTAAGAGTATCAATGTGTTAGTATTGATGAATAATTCGCTTAGACTAGTTTTTCTTGTACATATCAAACATTATTACATATTTTAATCAGATTACAAATTTAGTCATATTTCTTTACAGAGAAATAATCCCAACATATCCACTAGTATTTATTAGTTTTATTAGATATGAACTGTTCACCTTAGTTGTATTCTGAGGTAAAAACTTTATGATTAGGATCACTTCTATAATGACTTGGGAATCTTATTGACAATTAGTTGTAAAGAAATAAAGTAGTTTTATTGTTTGTATGCTAATGAATACACTTAGTAATATTTCCTACTACTTTTCCCTTGTTTTATCCGTCTGTTTCAAACTAAGCACCCTATTAATGACATCATTTATAACCACTGGTATCACTAATAATACAAATTCCTTAATTTATTTTGCTGCACTGATGCAATATGTGGTTACTTGAATCAATCTAATATCTGTACAAGTTCTTATGTTGTTTAAGATCTTTCACTGATTGACAAACCGTATGATAATCTTTTAATGTAAATGTAACTGATGACTGAATGAAAATTATTATTTATCGGCGAGACTTTAATTTATGACGAGCCAATCAGAAGCGTTCGGGACATTTCAAGGTCACAGCGCCAACTTCAGTGCTTAATGCTAACGTACGATCGATTTACAAAGAATTTTGTACAAAACGTAATAATTGAGCGGCTATAACAAATAAAACGGCGAGAGTATAATTTGTGGACGAATCAATCAGGTATAAGATAACAGATCTCGGATTTTGGCGCGAAAGCCTTTCATTTTTTTGGCTAAATAGATTTTTGGCATTATAGCTGATGTCAGTTCGTAATGAAAACTGTTATAACTTGTGGCCTGTGTGCCCTGTTAATGCATAACGTAACGATACCGCCAATTAGAGAACAGTAAATTATCGATCGGGCCAACGACGCATAAAACACGTACGAGCAGTCTGGAGTCCTGACTGGTCCTGCTTTCCGCCAGGCTCAGCCAGTTGAGTCCATAACACCAATCTCAGCCACAGCCATATGAATCATGTATTTTAAACATAGGGGTTTATATACCCCACATCATACTATAAAATATGAAGCAACATTTGTACAAGAATTAGCCAGATGTTTCTGTGAATGAGGGAGATAGTTATTAATAGACAGGGCATAATTCAAGAATGGTGAAACGTATAATAATAATTTATAGGTCAAAATAAAGCTTATAATAAGAGGAATATGAATATGATGGTTTAGTTGGTTAACAATTATACGATAAAAGTGTACGTATAGTATTAGTCCATAAATAGATCCCAAAGTTACCATTCATTATGCTTATCGGGACCTAACAAAAACCCTATGTATAATTCCTAACTAAGGTAAATTATGACAATTATTGCGAACTGGATAATAAAAGCACCAGTAACACTGGCTTCAGCCACGTGCTACAATATATACGGGTGATTAGAGAGCGTACAGACTCGTATATAGGCTTGGTTATGTGCATCGTGTAGTTATCCACAACTCAACAACCGGAGTACACACAAACAATATTGAAGCTATGTGGTCGAGGCTGAAAGAAATTTTGAGACTTTATCATGGCTCCAGAGGCCGACTATTCTGTAGCCGTATGGATGATTTTCTCTACTGCATACATTACGATTTTAAAACCTCTGAACCTCTTCCTAACCTCTACAAGTTTTTGAACCACGTATAAGAAGTGTATCCACTTTATTTCTTTGGTTTTGTATAATATTTTTATTCTATATTGACTGTTTGCTGATTAGCTAATATTTTTCAGGGTCACTTAAGGTTCGTTCAAAGGTCGTCCATAAATTATAGTCTCACCCGAGCAGTTACTAAATTTTTTATTGTTGTTTGTATTCTCTGGCATAGGTGTTTCAACAACAACTAAACCAACTAGGTTGGAGAGCATAAACAACGCCAAAATGTATCTGCCATAGCTGTAAATCATCGCCATCATTTTTTGAAAATGACTAAAGCTTGGTTATCTGATAGATTTAATGTAAGATTAAAAAGTGGGAAAAAGTGTTACTGAATTACCTTTTTTAGGTGAATTACTGCTATCACTTTTCTTCCCTTTCCCGCCACTTTTATCGTCCTTACTACTATCTATATCCTTAAATAAAATTAAAAACAACTTACAATAAATAAATATGCATAACAGATTAAAATCTTATAGAACATTATTTATTTATATAAAACTTATGATCATTAGTTGATAAATATATTTAGATTTTATACACTTAGTTTCCTTTATTAACGTGAAGAGAACAAGAATGAAGAATTGAGCATCTCCCCATATATATACGGACATATTTACGCTGGATTTTATTTATTCAATGCTATAATGGATGCGCACTGATGAAGAGTCCCATACTAGGACGAGACGGCCGTCCAGTGCATCCAGTTTTTCCATGGTGGTCTAGCTTCAATTGACTCATGATTTCAACTACTGAACTTGCTAAAATCTCCACGAAACCCCCTCTAAAAATGAATGAATTGTAACGAAACTGATAAATTTACTTTTAAAAAATATTAGATTTGCGGTTTGTCTAAATATTTTTTCGTCATTCATGTTTCGTGTGGATCTCAACACTTTAAATCAATATGAAAGGTTTATTCTACTTTCTTAATTGTCTTATATTATTAATTAATCGATCGCACCTTTAAAAACGTTTGAGTAATTTGTCTATTGACCTTTAAAATATAAAACTATCTCTAATATTTACAATACTGCAAATGTCCATGATATGAAGCGGGATAATATATATCAGCGGACAATATTGTTCTTAATGAGATCTTCTTCAGACTTCACTCTAATATACAGTAGGATTCATATAGATATATAAAAAGGCTGATGAAGAACTAATTAAGAACAATATTGTGCGCTTATCTAAGTTATTTTAATTTCTGAGATTATTATTGATGAATATGATTTCATGAGAACACTTTTACTCTTTAGTGTTGATATAAGAAAAATCAATAATTCTGAGTATGACAATATGTGTGGACAAAATAGACATTCATAGCGGTTGATAAAATATGTGACAAATAAGTAATTAAATGTATTTATATGGATAAATTTTCATTCTTACTAATTGTCAGTGCAATTTGATACTTAGGTGGATTTTATTTTCTAAATTATTGTACAGAAATTACTGTGCAAAAAATGTATGAATAATCTGTACTTTATTCAACTTTGAATGATTGTAGATTTTTGACTATGAATTGAAAATAGTCAAAAAAGATACGATCAATTGGGTAAACCATGAGTGGTTTTCGGTGGTTGACTAAGGTTAACTTATGATGCAAATTGTAGAATTCAATAATCTCTGCATATCCATATACAAATGATAATCATTTTCCTACTAGTAACTAAATATGAAATGCGATTCCTGCAGTTCTAGTGAGAAGCTCTAACCAGTGAAGTCCAACCATTTCAAGCGTGAGACAGGTGTCATGGACGAACAGCACTGTATAATAATTGAAGTTTGACATACAAACCTTTGGATCCCACTTCAGTAGTCTAAAGTCTTTGTGGAACCTGGAGATCCTAAGTCTAACACTCGATGAGGTTGTGAATATGAACTGCTGAAGAGTCACATACTTGTATGAAACAGCTTTCCAGAGATTGTTAGTTTCCAATGGTAACCTGGATAAGATCAGTTTGTGATGTAAGCTGTAGAATGCAAGATTAATTATAAGTTCACTTTCAATGAAGTTTAAACTCAACATATCGGTCTGTAAATGGAGAAAAATAAATCTAATTTCCTAAAACCTTCACATTAAGAAATCTCAAGAAAAAAGCTTGCTGAAATTTTGTTAGATTAATCATATGCTTAAAATTCAACCTAAAAAACCAAGCAACTGGAACTTAAAGAGATGTCAAGACCAGAAAAAATATCCAGCTGTAAACAATGGCTATCAGAACAGACTAATTTAGTATATATGTAATATTTAATAAACTCATTTACAGCTGAAGTAGAGGCTAACAATATAGTCCATTACGACAATAAAAGCTTTGTAATCAAGCCATTTATCTCACAGAACGCGATATTGTAAAAATAATGATGGATCTTTATAAACCATGCCGACCTAAATATTAAATTCTGTCTTATTTACATAAAATTCTCCTATCTTATTCATTTTAGGATTAACAAAATATTGTATTATGATCAGATGATTGTACTTTACAAAGCTTAATTTTTACATTTTTCCAAACAGCAAATATATCCGGTCAACAGAATAATTAAAATTAAAATGAATTAAAATCACCAATAAGAACATTGAGGGAATAAAGTTCAGTTTAAGGTAATAGGTTTCAATGTTGCTGACGAATTACTAACGAATTAACCAAAAACAGTGACTTCTCGAAAGAACATAGAACTATCCTGTGTTCAAGTTTGTTTAATTTGAAATATGTCGTATACAAAAGTCGACAATACTTGATGTTTATTTCTGATATAACGCCAAAATGGAAATATTTTCTGTTTATCCACGCTATACTATGATGGTAAAATAATAAGATCGGTGTCCGAGGTTATACTACCACAAGACAGGATACTCGATAGGTACACTACACCCATACTGAATCATCCTCTACCAGAAACAAGATTCACGACCAAACAAAAAAATGAAGTACAAACTAGGAAATATTGTATTCAACATCATTATGAGCAGTTCACGCTTCGTGAATCCACAGTAGAAATTGATAATGTGAAGTAAATCATGTACTAAGTAGCTAGTGTCTGTCAGTCCACGCTCAGTGGACAATAACTTATTGCTTTCACTACCCCACACCAAGTTTATCAACCGATTATGCAGTCCATACCACACCCAATACAAATGAGTATCAACACTTTGTTAACATCATGATAGTAAATTAAACGGACGAAAGCAACACAGGCACAAGGCACAATATCAGTAAAAACAAAATATGAAGAATATAATTTAGAAATTACGGTTAAAAATAATGAATAGAGAATATAAAGCAATGCTATAATTTAAGATATGGAGGACTATATATATATATATATGTCACTGCAATTAATTTTCAAGACGTGTTACATTTGGTTGTTTCAACTATTAACTATAATTCCTTTAGTGTTTTTGAAGTATTTTCGAAGCGTAAAAGAGAACAAAACACAATTGAACCTTTCCTAATATTTTTCTATTCGTCTATTAATGTTTAAGTAATAAGGAAGTATGTAAGCATTTACTTCTAAGAGGATGAAAAAATTTTAAGTGTAAAAAAATCGTGTAGTGGAGCATAATTCGTTATTTGCTGTTAAAGTGTTAGGTTGTAATTTTTTCTTGAATCGGAGTTTGATTGTGAAACTTAGCTATTGAAATTCAAAGAATGTGGCTAGATTCAATAGGACTTTACAAATATTAAATTATTATCAGAAAAAGGGTTTTGTGGAGATTGTAGTAGTTTAATAGTTGAACTCATGAGTCGATTAAAGCTAGACCATCATAGAAAACCTGGAAATCAACTATTAAATATTGAACTGTATAGCAACTCAACGTCTTAGAACTTAATTTAGTTAAATCATAAAATAATTAATATCTAAAAGGAAAATAACTTTGGTTTACCTTAGCATTACGACCACGAACAGATTTGTCGCGTTTCTTTGCACCACTTACACCTTGTGTGGATTCTTTCGATGTGTCACGTATACTGGGAGATGCTTTAGATTTACGATGTCCTGGTGGACTCTGAAGAACAACCAAAATAGTCAAGAAATAACGGAAAATATCACTAATGACAACTTCAAAAAATAATAATTAGTTTTGATATAAACGGTAAAGTGGACAGTCGTTAGTATACATAATCAAACATCTAATCTAAATTCGTCCCAAACTAACAATCTATGGAATACATAGATAATCAGGTATAACATGAAAAATTACCAGTTTTTTGTTGTACTGTACATTGACAGTCATCAGTAATATGAAAATTACGTTTAATTCGGAACTTAAAAATCAACTATAAAACTTCATGGTAAACGAGTTATTCATAAACCATTAGATTGTGATCTATTTACTGCCAACTTCAAGTACTCAGTAAATGATTCCTTAGTAAAAATTTCAAATATAATCATAGAGCAACACTCATTGTTAGTTTGTAATATGCTAATAAGGAATTGAAGAACTTTACATTGAAAACTAACTTCAAAGTTAAAGTATCATTATCTGTTATCTTCTATAACTATGAAAACAACAGTATTAGTGATCATACCCCATTAATAAATGAATTAACCACAACCTTTTATTACTATTTAAAGACAATATTCGAGAAAGAAAACTAGCTGGATTAGTATACAGTTACTGATTCAACAAGAGTATTGAATTTCGGAACCAAATTAGTCAATATTTTTATTAAAGAAAAAAGTAAACTAGTCATATTACTACAACTCAAATTTTCATCATCTTATGACAAAACAATCTAAAAATCATACACTATTAAGTATAGAAATGTATTTTACCAGACACATGTATTTTCACTGTATGTCAGTGTTTGAATTATTCTAGAATAAATTTAATAATCTGTACATACTTGATTATTTCATTTAATAATGTTTATTTTACTTATTAAGAATATTTCTCAATAATTATTACTAAATTAGGAAATAATTTTCACAATTGAATTCATGAGTCGATCTAAGCTAGATCGCCATCGAAAACTTGGAAGCACCGAGACTCCTCAACAATGCGTCCCTACAATTCCATGGATAGATTTCGTGTAACTTGAACTCAGAACCTCCGGTTTCGCGCGCAATTTTTTAATCTCTAGACCACTACGCCAGTATCCAAAGGAGAACAAAGAACCAGTAGGGACGCTAGGCTGCTCATACCGGTTGAACGTCTTTGGTTTGGCACAGTATTAAGTTTGTACGAGTCGTATTTCGATTGGCAAATAAATCACGTGATAATTAGATGGGCTTAAAGACACAATAATATGCATCTTTAGAACATCTGCCATTAAGCATTGAACTTTATATGTTCAACTCCGCCTGGAGTCCCTCCGGGGGCTACTGCCGGTCCCAAGCCCGGATAAAGGAGGAGGGTTGGGCATGGAGTTAGCGTCCCCATCCCGTAGAAAACTAACTCGCTAAAAAAACGCTAACCAGAAAAAATTATTCAAACCTTTTAAACTCTGCCCTGGGAGTAAGAAGGTATTCATTTAGAAGAATTATGACGCCTCATGATGAAAGCCGAATCCCTTCGGAAGTTACGAGGCCGATGCCCCTTCTGACAACCAGAGCGACCATTTATTTAGGTACATGGAATGTTCGTACAGTGTGGGACACCGGAAGAGCCTTCCAGATTGCTGCAGAAATGAGAAGATACAACCTAGAGGTACTTGGGATCAGTGAAACACATTGGACACAAGTTGGACAACAACGACTAACTACAGGAGATCTCCTGTTATACTCCGACCATGAAGAAGAAAATGCACCACATACACAAGGAGTTGCATTGATGCTGTCCAAACAAGCGCAAAATGCACTTATAGGATGGGAATCTCATGGACCAAGGATCATCAAAGCCTCGTTTAAAACAAAGAAAGAGGGCATTTCAATGAACATCATCCAATGCTATGCGCCTACCAACGACTACAATGAAGACGCTAAAGATCAATTCTACAATAGGCTGCAGTCAATGGTCGAGAAGTGCCCAACAAAGGACCTGACCATTCTGATGGGAGATTTCAACGCCAAGGTTGGAACGGACAACACTGGATATGAAGACATCATGGGACGACACGAACTGGGAGAAAGGAACGAAAATGGTGAGAGATTTGCAAACATAGGTGCCTTCAATAAGCTGGTCATAGGCGGCACCATATTCCCACATAAACGCATACACAAAACCACATGGATTTCACCGGATCACTCTACACAAAACCAAATCGACCATATTTGCATCAACAAAACGTTCAGGAGGACTATAGAGGACGTGAGAACCAAGAGAGGAGCTGATATAGCATCAGATCATCACTTACTGGTCGCCAAGATGAAATTGAAACTCAAGAAGCACTGGACAACGGGGCAGACAGTATCACAAAAGTTCAATACGGCCTTTCTCCAGGATACTAACAAACTCAACAAATTCAAGATAGTCCTCAGCAATAAGTTCCAGGCCTTTCATGATCTACTCAATGGAGAAGGAACTACTGCGGAGAGCAACTGGAAGGGGATCAAAGAGGCAATCGCTTCAACATGTCATGAGGTCCTGGGTCACAAGAAGCACCACCACAAGGAATGGATCACTGTTGATACACTGGATAAGATTCTAGAAAGGAGGAACAAGAAGGCAGCGATCAATACCAGCCGAACAAGAGCAGAAAAAGCCAAGGCACAAGCTGAATACACGGAAATAAACAAGCAAGTGAAGAGGAGCATCAGAACCGACAAACGTAAATATGTGGAAGATTTAGCAACGACGGCGGAAAAGGCTGCAAGAGAAGGAAACATGAGACAATTGTATGACACGACAAAGAAACTCTCTGGAAATCGCTGCAAACCAGAACGACCAGTGAAAAGCAAGGAAGGCGAGGTAATCATCAACATTGAAGAGCAACAAAACAGGTGGGTAGAACACTTCAAAGAACTCTTGAATAGACCAGCTCCACTGAACCCACCCAATATCGAAGCAGCACTCACGGACCTCTCAATCGAGGTTGGCCCACCAACAATTGAAGAAATCAGCATGGCCATTAGACAAATCAAGAGTGACAAAGCAGCAGGACCGGACAACATTCCAGCAGAGGCACTAAAAGCAGACGTAGCGGCAACTGCAAGGATACTCCACATTCTCTTCAATAAGATTTGGGGTGAGGAACAAGTACCAACAGACTGGAAAGAAGGACTACTGATCAAAATACCGAAGAAAGGCGATCTTAGCAAGTGTGATAACTACAGGGGCATCACTCTTCTCTCAATACCGGGAAAAGTCTTCAACAGGGTATTGTTAAACAGGATGAAGGACTGAGTAGACGCCCAACTTCGTGACCAACAGGCAGGATTCCGTAAGGTTAGATCGTGTACAGACCAAATCGCAACTCTACGGATCATTTTGGAACAATCAATTGAATGTAATTCATCATTCTACATCAACTTCATTGACTACGAAAAGGCATTTGATAGCGTGGACAGAACAACACTATAGAAGCTTCTTCGGCACTACGGCGTACCTTAGAAGATAGTCAATATCATACGGACGTCCTATGATGGATTACACTGCAAAATCGTGCATGGAGGACAATTGACAGACTCGTTCGAGGTAAAGATCGGCGTCAGACAAGGTTACTTACTCTCACCCTTCCTCTTTCTCCTGATGACCGACTGGATCATGAAGACGTCAACGTCCGAAGGAAAGCGCGGGATACAATGGACATCTAAGATGCAGTTGGATGATCTAGACTTCGCAGACGATCTGGCCCTTCTATCCCAAACGCAACAACAGATGCAGGAGAAGACGAACAGTGTGGCAGCAGCCTCAGCAGCAATAGGTCTCAATATACACAAAGGGAAAAGCAGGATTCTCCGATACAACACAGAATGCACCAATCCAATCACAATTGACGGAAAAGATTTGGAAGATGTAAAAACCTTTACGTATTTGGGCAGCATCATTGATGAACAGGGTGGATCTGATACAGATGTGAAGTCGCGGATCGGCAAAGCAAGAGCAGCATATTTACAACTGCGGAACATCTGGAACTCAAAGCAACTGTCAACCAACACAAAGGTCAGGATTTTCAATACAAATGTCAAGACAATTCTACTGTATGGGGCAGAAACCTGGAGAACTACAAAAGCCATCATCCAGAAAATACAGGTGTTTATTAACAATTGTCTACGCAAAATACTTCAGATCCATTGGCCGGACACTATTAGCAACAACGTACTGTGGGAGAGAACAAACCAGATCCCAGTGGAGGAAGAAATCAGGAAGAAGCGCTGGAAGTGGATAGGACACACATTGAGGAAAGCACCCAACTGTGTCACAAGACAAGCCCTCACATGGAATCCTGAAGGTCAAAGGAAAAGAGGAAGACCAAAGAACACATTACGCCGGGAAATGGAGATAGACATGAGAGAAATGAACAAGAATTGGATGGAACTAGAAAAGAAGGCCCAGGATAGAGTGGGTTGGAGAATGCTGGTCAGCGGCCTATGCTCCATTGGGAGTAACAGGCGTAAGCAAGTAAGTAAGTAAGTTTATATGTTCATCAAACCACTAAACATACATTGTCTTTATTTTTTATTGCTCCTACAATTACAGTTTCATAATCTTATTTCCCATTAAGGAACTAATCATTTTATGTTATTTTCAAGTACAGTAATGCAATCGATAAATCATTTCGGGTTATGACATAGGAGGTTCACCAAAATTATTCAACCTATGGATAATCTTCATTATGGATTAATATCAGCTAGGGGAACAATGAAATACATATAAATATGACGCTAAATAGCCATTAAAACTAAGCCTGGAAAACATCTCGGTCATCCAGCTCAAGACTTTTAGATGTTTTGACAACCACAGTACTTTCGACAATTAAATCAAAAACCAGTAGACATTAGTCCATAACCTAAAGCATTTATTACTTCATTTTAATTTATCAGTTTGTAAATCATTTACAAATAGGAGTGTAATTTATAGTCTGACAGCATAGCAACACTACATTTTTGTAAAAATATTTCTAATCACTTTTTCAAATACTATTCATGATTAATTTAACCCGAGAAATTACTTAGAATGTGATTCACTTGGTAATGTTTTACTTGAATCTTCTCATTACAGTCCTAAACATCAAAGGGGAGATTCAAGTAAAGCAATACCAAGTGAATTAAACTTCATCCCATTGCACAAGTAGGTGGCTGTCAGGACTTAGTAGTTAAGTGGATAAAGCGATGGCATTTGAAGCGAACAGTGTTGGGTTCGAGTCTCAGAGTGAACATCAACTCTGAGATGCCGGTATATCCAGCTGACGAGTCCAAAATAGGACGAAACGCGCGTCCTGGATTCCACAGCTAGCCACTATTCATCTTTATTTATAAATTAAAATGTGAGTTCAAAATATAATGGGAATGCCTGTTTACTCCTAGTAACATTTCCGAAGTATTTTTGTACTTTAATTTGTCGTTAACATGACATTTTAGGTTAGTTGTTTGGTGATAGTATGTGCAATCTACAGGTTTAAATATACTGAATCATTTAGCTAATGAAAAATGAATAATTTAATTAGAAATATTAAGATCGTTTTTGTTTTCATTAGGAAATAATTCATTTCTTGTTAGACTAAGCTACTAAACCACCGAAAATAAAATGTAGATTCTTAAAAGTTCATCTTTTGTTTCTTCTGTCTTTTATGTTGACTTTTTCTTTATCTTTCAAATGTTACACAAATTAATGAATTTTATTGTAATTAGTGTCCCAATCTATTATTATATTAATCCTTCATTCATAGAAGAAATCACTTTCGATACAGAAATTTTCTTTAATTAAAACTAAATAACATTTCCGTAGATTCATATCAAATTCTTTAGCCTGAAAAGTAATATCATATTTATATCACTTGATCTGATGTAAAATATCAACTGAAATTGAAGTACATATTACTATATAATAAGGACAGTGAAATTGGGAAAGAACCAAATAATTTTCTTCATACAATACACATCTATACTGAGGGGGGAAAGATGATGGATATAGATATAGGTATATCGTTTAATAAATGTGACTTTGTTGTTTATTTACAATGAAGAAATAGAATCAATAGTTGTTAACCTTGAAAGATTATGGGAAAAGAAAAAAAAAGAAGCAGATTACAAAACACTCTTCACGTGATAAATAAAAGATTTTAATTTATATTTTATGGAAAAAATTCGAGTTTTCATTTATTCGGTTAGTATTATTTGAACAAACTTTTGATAACTATTAAATGAATAAATTATCTAGGTTAAGTAATGTTTACATCATTTCAGATAATAGCTTCCTAGAATAATTTAAGAACTTTAAATGATCTATCTAAGTTCAACAGTTGAGATCATGAGTCAATTGAAGCTAGACCACCATGGAAAACCTGGAAGCAATGGATGGCCGTTTCGTCCTAGTATGGGACTCCTCAGCAGTGCGCATCCACGATCCTGGAGTCCTAGTGAGAAGCAGTGATCAGTGGAGTTCAACCAGGTCTGTTGTGAGATGGGAACTCACTGAAGACAATGATGGATGTGTCACTCAATTTCGTGGATTAGTTGAAGTTAGACATTGACACCAGTGGATGTCGGACAGCTCAGTGTTCTAGAGGTTAAGCGCTCGCGCGCGAGACTGATAGGTCCTGAGTTTGAATTTCGGGAGGTAGGATCGTGGATACGCACTCCTGAGTAGCCCCACAATAAGACGGAACGACCGTCCAGTGCATCCAGGTTTTCCATAATGGTCTAACTTCAATTGACTCATGATCTCAACTGTTGAAATTGCTACAATCTCCACAAAACCCCTTCTGATCTATCTAAGTATTTAAACTAACATACCATATAGAACGTAGAGATAGTTTATTTAGCGACAAGAAAATAATTGATATAAGGCTGGATTCGACAATGAGTGAAATGAATTACCAGTTATAATACTTGCCTTTCTACCTATAGGATACAAATTCAAATGACATTTCATCTACTCAGGTTTTTGTGATCCGAGATCTGACTTCAGGTAGATCATTTGCTGCGTGTTATCGAAATATACATATCGTCAATCCTCGTAAACAATTATCGACTTAACTCGTGTTGGTGAATAATGAGATTAAATAAGTCAAATACGAGAATGAATTTCGAATACATATTTTTCATAGTCATTGATCCAGACAAGCGATCGAAGAAACGAAGCAAAGAAAGTGAAGGGAAGGGAGTGAAGCGAAATGACGCGCAATGGAGAAGACATATAAGCTAACTTGATCTAACCAAGCGTGGATCGATATTTATAGTCAGGCAAAAATAAGTTACAGACATGCGATGAGTAAAATAAGAAATGTACACCACAAACTTACATAAAACCAGTCAATGTTAATAAGCTAATAATTAACAAGGTCAAAATGTAGCTTGAGAAGAATGAATAAATTGATTTGTCCAGATCCTAGAATAACTTATGTGGGCTTGATATAGTACCAGCTGCTACAAGGTTCTGGTAATTGAGTAGTAGTGTTTAGTCGTCACAACTAGTGCGTAGCTCAAAGATCAGTATCTTAGCTTGTGTCTGATAAGCTAAATTATTGTTATTGTTATTAAAACTATGACGGTCACAGAAACGACTGATAATCATGTGTCAACTGAAACATGATCTATGCGAAATAAAATATCATTTAGTTATATCTTCTGACATGATTATTTTAACTCAAATATAAACGAGTTTCCGATAATGTGAATCAATTTCCTTAATCTATGGAGTGAAAAGAAGGATTGCAATCTGAAATCACCTCTCATTAATCATTGTGTAAATATTTATGCCTAAAGTTAACCAAACATTGATCAAATAAGATTATGACTGTAATTTAAAAACGTTATGATCATTTAGTGTTATGTACAAACGTTTAGTTGAAAGTAATTGTACTTCAGAATATTTCTGTATATGTTCGACACTATTCTCCCATATAATTAAACAAGATAACACACTAGTTGTACATCCCAACAATTTTGACATCCACGTGTATATGTCAGTTCATATGTAGGCGGTAGTAGGGGTTCCTTTTGATTATAACCATTGGTTACAAACTATTTTTAAATTTAACAAATTCTTATAAGATCACCAAAATTCAATATTATTTCCCTGAAGTTATAAAAGCCCCTTCTGTGTAATCAGATGTTGATCAATATATTATTTACCTAAAATTTTTATTTACAAAACAAGATTATTTCGAAATACATTTTAATTAAAGTAAGTTTGATCTTGATCTTGAATCAAGTCTTTTTTTATTCTACATTTTACAAAACAACTGTAAAATTACGCATATAATAAGGAAAGTAATATACAGATAATAAAAATTGAATTGTGTTTCATTCCAAGATAAATATATATGTACATTATATTTCATCAGTCAGTCAGCTACAACGTAGGACCAGGCACATATACGCATCGATCCAAGTTACCGTACCTCATTAACACAAGATGGACACCAGATTCATAAAAGTAGTTAATTCAGAGGTGGTAAGAAAGATTGCATTTAAGGACATAGTACAGGAAGAAATAATTAGTTCGTAGAAAGAAAGATATGAAACGATTTTAATCTCTTAGTTTAAGGGAAGATAGAGAGTGTATACACCGACGACATTGTGACCGATTCTGAGCCATGTCACCAAGAGTCTCTAACCATGGGTTACGATAGTCACGCGGACCCCAACCAAGTAGTCTGCATCTACCAACATGGCTCAGACTAGAAGTTAGTGAATCCAAGCACTGATGCCACGTTTTGGTTTGGCCGCCCCTGATTTTCTTCCAACCATCCCCAACACCGGATAGCATTGCGCGTCGTGGTAATCGGTGTTTGGGCATACGTAACACGTGGCCCAACCATCTCAGTTGATGAAGATTCACAACCTCATCAACTGATTTACCATCATTCCCTAATACCCTGTGTCGAACAACACTATTACTTATCCGGTGATCCCAGCAGACGCCAACAATATTTCTAAGGCATCTGTGGTCAAATACTAGTAGCTTACGAGTGTCTTCTACTCTTATAGGCCATGTTTCGCTGCCGTAAAGTAAAACAGAACGGACTGCCGTGCAGTATACTCGTCCTTTTATTGATAGACGGATATCTCGCCTTCGCCATAGGTGACGTAAGTTGGCAAAAGCCAAACGAGCTTTTCGAATCCGTGATGAGATTTCGTCCGGTACCAACCCATTAGGGCTGATCAGACTTCCAAGATAAGTGAAGTTGTCAACGCGTTCGACTACTTCACTCCCTATCCTTAGTTCAGGTGTTGACGCAGACCAGCCCTGAAGCAACAACTTGCATTTCGAGGGAGAGAAGCGCATTCCAAACATTCTGGCATTGTTGTTTAGTGCTACCAGAAGACTCTGCATTTTACCAGTGTCTTCACCAAACAGGACTATGTCATCTGAGTATTCTAAGTCGATAAGTGAACCTCCTGGAAGGAGATCAATACCCGAGAATTCCGTCGACGAGAATGTTATTTCCATCAATAGGTCTATGATGAAGTTAAACAAAAATGGGGAAAGTGGACGGCCTTGACGGACACCACTTGAGGTTGCAAAAGCAGATGACAGTTCGCCATAAGCTCTTACTTGACTGGTAGTGATTTTATTTCATACATAATTATATGAACGAAGAATATTCTTTTCGATGAATTTCTTATCAGGTTCTACAATTATCATATCCAAATTAATAATCCATAAAATTGGCCAGGTTTAACATGTGAATCAAGAATTGTTTGTCGTATCAAATCAAATCGTTAATGTTGGGGCTGACTAATATGAATTGTTATAAGTGAAATGAAATTATAAGATAAATGTTCAGAATAAATATGGTCAACATGGGATGAGAGAGAGAGGATAATGTAATTAAAAAATCGAAGATTACGTAATATGCAGAGTGATATGAGTTAGGTCAGATATAGTAGATAGGGGTGGATGCTAAATAAATTTCCGCAAAAGGTTAGCAAGTGTATTAATAATAATGTCAATAGTAAGATGTGTGGATGAGATATGTTTAAAGTGTATAAATAAACAATAATCAAATTACGTCACCATACTATAAAATAGATTAGTAACTAGTTGGGCCCGAAGTTGGCCATGGTAAAAGGAGCGGTTGAACATATTTCTTTTGGGTGCGAAGCTCTAGCTTTTCGATCCGAATAGCAGCCGTTTGCAAGATTCACAATCTGACGGAATTAAATGATGTACTCTGTCTTAAATCTGGCCAATTTTATGAAT
Source organism: Schistosoma haematobium (assembly GCF_000699445.3). Classification (NCBI taxonomy): domain Eukaryota; kingdom Metazoa; phylum Platyhelminthes; class Trematoda; order Strigeidida; family Schistosomatidae; genus Schistosoma; species Schistosoma haematobium. The sequence continues at coordinate 29,760,775 of NC_067198.1, read as the reverse complement.
TATTAATTTAGATATATAATTGTAGTACCCTAATGAGAAATTTTCGAAGAGAATATTCTTCGTTCATATAATTGTGTTTTAATATTTCATATAGTTAAAAAAAGTTGAAAAAAGAAAGACAATTTACTTAAAGAATATTGTTACTGAACTATAGTTCAATTTGAACTGAAGGAAATAAAAAAATAAAAATTCACATAAATCTCATTTTTAATAACCAATAACCTTAAAAGTAAGCGATAAAAACAAACTTGTTTTTCTAATCTTTCAAATGATCTTATTCTCAAATTATGAATATTTAAAGTGAGGTTTCTTGTGTAAAGTAGTCATATGATAGTTTGTTTGTTTTCAAAAATATCTGCTTTTATTTCTTCTAGGTGGGTTTACTTCAAATCAAATTATTTTATGGTCATTTTCATAAAAGAAAAAAAGAACAGAGTTGACCAGTAGTTTTAGATATGATCAAAGTGACAAGATTGAGAGAATCGTTCAGATAAAAATAGAATTTTTTTTAGGAGAGAATGGATTAGTTTGTTTATATATCATCGGCTAATCATACGCAACGTGGAATCTGGGATATGTGTACATCGGTTCAAGTTGTTACACCCATTGAGCACAATCAGATGAAATTATAGATAAGAAATATATTTTCAAGATGTGATATGAAAGATATGATGGAAACACTTACATCGAGTAGTGACCATTAGAGAGCAAATATCGGTGTCTGTTACTTAATACTTGACCTTGAACTGGTATGTCTCGTTGGCCTAGTGTATTATATTTTTCTTCTTGAAAAATTAATCTGGCTTTCTAGACTCACCTGAAGGAAATGTTTCGAGGGTATATCCATAAGGCAAAGAAATGTAGTCGAATAAACAGTAATTATTTTTGAACCGAATGATGGAACAGGAAAGTCAATGAGACATTGAGTCCTCATACAACCTAATAAATTGAAACATCAGATTACTGTATTGTTTATGTAAGAACTGGTCGTTCACTAAACATCTTTCTAATTCTAATGTGACAGATGTTAAGATAAATCCGTCCAACGCACATTTCAAAATCATTTTTTTCGTTTCAAATCCCCATCTTCAAGCTTTAGATAATTCTAATATATGATTACCTATCTTGGAAATGAGTCGAATGACAATTTAAACGAAAATACTGATATAATCTTTCTACTTATGAGTAACATGGGGAAAACACCAAAACTTTTAGGAAATGGACCACTTCGTATATAAATGACATAGACCGCTTTGAAAAAATAAGCAGAAAACTTAAAATCAATATATTACTATCGATTACCTTTTTCGACGATCAATGACTTTTTATGTAAATGCAAAAAAACAATCCAAAATCATAAACTCTAAGTCTCTTTGTCTCATCAACTTTCTATTAAGTATAAAGCTAGACATTTAAATATGCATAAATAATTAGGTAATTTTTAGAGTATACGAAGCGACTGCATCATCCTTGTATCATTAAGTCCACATAACTGGAAATGTGTCAGTAAATCAAATTGATAAATTCGGAACAAGCCTTTACGATATGAAATTCGAACTAAACCCAGTTATTAAAAATTCCCATATTATAAATTAGAATAATATATATAAAAGTAAACAATTTGGTTTTCAGTCAGGCCTTACTCTAATATATACAGTAATAATTAAATGTATGTATGAAAATATTAATCTAATCAGAGCAATTCATACGTCAATGATAACAACAAACTAGATTACATAACTATATATCATACGTTTTGCCATATCGATGTATGTCTACAATGTCAGTTACTTCTGTAAAAAAAATCTATGACGAGCGTACAACCAGACATCGAAGCGAATAACTTAATAAGTCCTCCGATTCGCGGTTGGAAAGCATATGACTAAACCAATAACTAGCTCCGTTCTACAATACTTGGTTGATAGGGATTATGTAGTTGATAAAGACAAATCATTTAGAGTAATTTATTACATACCAACTACTTTTCCCTATAAAGTTCGATCTCATTTCCTATACACAATAAAAGTTATAAAGAATCGAGTTAACAACCCAAGTCTTTGTGTTCATAAGAAATTTGTAACACTGATTACCATTCTTGACCGAATTAGGCATAGATAACGATTTTACTCATTGTTTTCTATGCCCTATATACGTTTATTCTTCTTCTTCATCCTTTTCCGAATATACTCTTCACTTCGTACCATGCAATTTCAATATTTTTTAGGGAATGACTATTTAATCAATGTCTGTTTTTTTTTCCATGTATTTGACCTACTTCTGATATGGCTTATGGAACTGCTAATTATCACGTGATAAGATCGGCAATTAAAACACCGAGTTATTAACCAGACCAGTGACGCATAAACCAGTGCGAGCAGCCTAGAGTTAACTCTGAGTTCTTGTTGGACCTCGATGATAGTGGTATTTCGCCTAACCCAGCTGGTTCAGTCCAGAACACCAATATCAGCCTTTGATATATGAATCATGTATCTCAAACATACGCAGTTTATATACTAGCAAATCAAACCGTTTCATCAATATCTGTATTTTTCCATGTATTTGACCTACTTCCTGTTTTCGAACTTGGATTCAAATACAAACTCTAAATATTCATTTAATGCCCCAATAATTTACATTATGTCGATCACATAAATCATCTTAGTTCCGATGCTTATTTTTATATCCATAGATTGAGATCATTGAGATGTAAAAACTTTTTTTTAAAAAAAAACATTGATTCAAAGGAAAATTCAACAAAAAATAACTTTTTAGTTGAACCAATAATTTTTACTTACTTGTTGAGTCAACTGTGGAAATAAATACATATACTGTACATGTCTATGTAGAATTTCCCTTTTTTATTTACATTCATGATAATACTGTCACAGTGTCTGTTAATTACGTAGTAACCAGGCCATAGATATAATTAAAAATTAATTACTGTTTCAAAATATTAGCATATTTATTTAATTTATTTTAAGAATAATGTAATCAGATTCCAACTTTGCACAATCAAAAAAAAACAAAAAAAAAAAAACAATTCATTCCCAATCACAATTTGAGTGAAGTAGTTTAAGTGAACATAAATGATGAAAAATCATTAAATCAACTATACTACTGAAAATATTTGTAAACTATTTGATCATATCATGAAGAAATCAACATCTGGGGGGATCATAGGATACAGTGGACATCTATGATGCAGTTGGACGATCTAGACTTCGCATATAATCCGGCTCTTCTATCGCACACGCAACAACAAATGCAGGAAAAGACGAACAGTGTAGCAGCAGCCTCAGCAAAAGTAGGTCTCAACATAAACAAACGGAAAAGCCAGATTCTCCGATACAACACAGAATGCACCAATCCAATCAAAATTGACGGAGAAGATTTGGAAGATGTAAAAACCTTTACATATCTGGGCAGTATCATTAATGAACATGGTGGATCTGATACAGATGTGAAGTCGCGGATCGGCAAAGCAAGAGCAGCATATCTACAACTGAGGAACATCTGGAATTCAAAACAACTCTCAACCAACACCAAAGTCAGAATTTTCAATACAAATATCAAGACAATTCTACTGTATGGGGCAGAAACCTGGAGAACTACAAAAGCCATCATCCAGAAAATACCAGTGTTTATCAACAGTTGTCTACGTAAAATACTTCGGATCTGTTGGCCGGACACTATTAGCAACTACCTTTTGTGGGGGAGAACAAACCAGATCCCAGTGGAGGAAGAAATCAGGAAGAAGCGCTGGAAGTGGATAGGACACACAATGAAGAAAGCACCCGAATGCGTCACAAGACAAGCCCTCACATGGAATCCTGAAGGTCAAAGGAAAAGAGGAAGACCAAAGAACACATTACGCCGGGAAATGGAGATAGACATGAGAGAAATGAACAAGAATTGGATGGAACTAGAAAAGAAGGCCCAGGATAGAGTGGGTTGGAGAATGCTGGTCAGCGGCCTATGCTCCATTGGGAGTAACAGGCGTAAGTAAGTAATTTGATCATATATTTACAATAAATAATTACTAGCATACAACTAAAGAGAAAATTCTACTTGAATAGTTATCCAATGAAAACAAAATCTATACAAGCTTCTCAATGTGTTTTACAGAAATTGAATGTATACTTAGCTTATTTTATATCAATAATAATATTCATTATATTGTAAGTTTTCAGTGATTAGAATAAAAAACTCAATAATGTGTAAATTATAAAAAGAGAATTATAATATAAAACCTTCAATTCATACTAAAATATTATTAATCTAATTTCGTCATTTATTACAATCTAATGTCTCATTTTTATACTTAATCATCTCATAATTCATGATTATCCATAATGTAAGCAAACTGATAGTTTGATATTGTAAATTATAACTTTCAGAAATATGTATCTTCTTTAATCAAATGTTAATAACCGATGACATTGTGTAGACAGTGTTTCTATCAAATGATAACCAGTAGCACACAATTACTAAATTAAACTAAAAGTACACTGATGTATAATAATTTATCTAGTACAATGTATAATAGAATGAAACAAAACTCTTGACATTTAATCAATCAATTTTTGTGTAGAAATTGAGAATATTTTTCATCAAACTATATCTATATTGATATTGCCAGATGCATAAAGTTAATCTGTATGAATAAATCCTTGTCTCTTATAAAATGATTCATACATATTTTTATAAGAACTTCAATTTATTAAGAACAAGACTGAAACCTTCTTCGCATAATTTCAAATAAATATACTTGTCAATGTTAGATGGTGGTTGGAGGTAGTCGACAGGAAACCCTGTCCTTGTTTCGAGCTACTTGGCACTCGTCAGCAAGGTGCACCTGAAATCTTGAGGGGACTGGTGCTCCCTGACGGATTCGATCCCGTGTCACCAGGCTTCACAGTCAGAGACGTTACCACTGAGCTATCCGTGCCGCAACCAACTTCCTGTAGGACTGAGATGTAATCACAATTGATTGATCACTGAGTGATGACCAATTTCATGTGTGTCAAGTGCTTATTATTAGTGTAATTATAAGTTTTAAGAATTGTATTTCTTATAGATAGATTTGTTTATATGTGGTTTTGTGTGAATCAGGCATATAAAAAAGTGTCAAGTATATAAAATATTACTGATTAAAACCCAAGATATGTTTATGATATCTTTGAAGTCTACCATTTGTAAGATATATTGAGAAATCAATTTACTTAAGGAGAAGATATCAGCTGAAAAACCACTGAAAACCAAAAAATATTTAACAGTGTTTTCTTCTCATTTGAAGTTCATTACCAGTATTTATCCAAATCTCAATGTGGGGTCGAATAAAAATCACTAAATATGACTGCTACCGCGTTACCACCAGTTCGGAATATGTTAGCTCATCTTTCTAAATTCATTCATTTCATGATTTAGTGTAATCGTAGTACATCATAGGTTGAATAGAATTAGAATAAATGACTATTCAATTGAAATTTTCATTTTTAGAAATATTGTGTTCATTGTTAAACTCAAAGATACTAAGTTAATTCTTTTGTAAGTAGATGTGCTCTCCTAAATTTTAAACTAGAATAAAATGGCTCTCCTGTGTTACGTATATTTCAATGATTTGCTTGGTGATATCAGACCCTAAAGAACCTTAATTTTTAAAAAATCAAATTTTCTAAACTTTTTTTAATCTTAATGCAACACTTCACTTGTCCTTATTGAAAATTAGAAATATAGGACGCTTATTCCTAGTGAAATATCGTTAAACTGGTTAGTTTTGTTGTATCACGATAAGAATAATGAATGATATTTTTGGGATCCATTTATGGACCAATACTATGAGTATATTTTTATCGTAGAATTGTTATGTAACTAAACTATTCATATTCATGTCCCTCTTATTATGAGTTTCATTTTGACCTATGAACTATTGTTATACGATTTACCATTCATGAATTATTCCCTGTCTGTTAATCGCTACCTCCCTCATTCACAGCCACATCTGGCTAATTCTTGTACAAATGTTGTTTCATATTTTATTGGTACGTTGTGGTCGGTTTGATTGGTATATAAACTCAGTATGCTTGAAATATAATGATTCATATCTCAGAGGCTGAGGCTTGCATTCTGGACTCAACTGGCTAGGCTAGACAGGGAAGCGGGACCAATCAGGACTCTATGCCGTTCTTACGTGTTTGTGCGTCTTTGGTCCGATCGATAATACACTGCGCTCTAATCCACAGTCACAGTTATAACAAGTTTAAACATAAGAATTATTTTAACCTATGATTTATATACTTTACATATTTTATCATTAAAACAAAACATCTCAATGTTTAATGAATTTAACAACATTTAAATTCATAACAAAATACAAAATTAAATTAATAAGCCATTTATTCATTTTCTTTTGCTACAAACTTTAATCAATTTCATGACTTCCTGTTTGTCATTCCTCTCTCTCCTTCTCTAACTTGTTTCATCTATGAAACTATTTGTTTCATTCCTAACGAACTTCCTTTCCATGTTGATCAGAATACAGCAGAACTGTTCATTTTTAATAAGAAAAATCGTTTACCTTTTTAAAAAAAATAACTGCTTGTGCGGCAAAAACCAGTGTTTTTCTATACAGTTTGCATTGATTTCCCCCCGTTAAATTTAATTCGTTTAATATTTATTGACAAGAATAAAAAGGATACTCAGTTTTTCCGGACTTTTCATTTTTTTTCATATACAGTATGACATTATTTCTTCTTTTAATTATTCACACAAATGTATATTTGTTTCCATATACAAATATATTATTCATGGTTAGAATTGTTGTTAAGCATTGAGTAAACAACTAGTATTATGTACTATCGTTTCTGAGCGTACAATACATAGATTAATCTCTTGAGTCTATTTTGCATAGTGTTTGTGAATTTTTTCTTCTAATTAGTGTACGTATTAAAAAAATACAGACAAATGCAAGTACATTGTTTCCCTTAGGAAAAGTGCTTTTATATACATACCTCATTTATTATATGTTGTACTCTATAAGACTGATTTAATAATAATAATAATGATAATCGCAGCTGATTCAACGCATTATTTAATTTATAGATAGTGAATAGTTTCTAAAAACAATCTAAATGTTTTAGCTACGGAAGATCATATTCTTTATTTAATTTGAAAAATAAGCCTGATAACACTTTATACGAATCAATAATCAATCATTTAGAAGTAATCGACTTAAAACACCATTGAAATGATAAAGAAGATATGTGTCTCAAGATGATAACGTTTTTCTCGTTGATCATAAAATCCAACTTTATCAAAAATGAGAAAATTATCTTAGAATCTTTCATTGATGATACATCTTGTGGATTAGTTGTTATTTGAATTACTGAGATTCATGAAACAACTTTCACTGGAAAGGTAAATTACAGTATTGATAGACTCAGTTGTTCCATTCTCGGATCATAGTTCACATGATCATACTTATTTAGCATAATAGTAATGCATGTATAATGAGGCTTAAGTCAAATGAAACTATCGATAAGAGCCTTAGTTACTGGTGTTTTGCTACATATTGTTAAAACTTGGTGAAATAAACATTATCAAAAATATGTCTGCATATATATCGCTTCTATATTCAAATGATTTTAAAATAAACATAATTAACTCACCTAACTATTAAAACAATTGGATGTTTTACTTTCATACACCAGATGACTAGCCTATCTAAATCATATTTCTTTGCAAATTACACCTCAAAATAGCCGATTATTACACATTGGTAGCAAATATCTTTACCAAATCAACAAATGAAAATCTACACTCTGAAAACAGAGATTTTAAATAAATACTTAATGTTATTTCCCCTAAACAAGCATTAATATTCAAGCTTCACAACCATAGAGCAGTACACATTAGCTTAACTGTTCATCAGAGTTGATGCAATGTATGTATAAACAGCTCAATCAGTTCCATAAGTTTAGAGTTCAGGGAATCACTAAAGGCTGCATAATTTTTGTTGTCACTTCATCTATCAAGTGACTCTTGGAGGATCGTAAGTTTGAAAAATTTTAATCGTTATTTAACCTTAAGATAAATATATTTAATGTATGAAATGATCTAATTCAAATAATAATGTATTAAAAACAAGGTGAGTCATAAATAGATCATTGAAATACATTAAGACAATGTAATCAAACTAGATAAATTTGAGTCACAGAAATAATATGACGTTTAGATATATGTTTGATATGTTAAACTACTTTATAATTAAAATGAATATTAACTTACTAGGCTCTGAGACTGGTAAACATAGAAAAAGAAATGAAACTTCGAATCTTTTACATATAACATTCAAGATCTTCGATTCCTGTTCAAACGAACTGACTGTGTCATTTGAAGGACTTCTATCTCATCGTTTTCACCAATTTTCAGTCAATATGGTGAATTGTTTAGCACAGTTAAATCAAGATCTAATCTAATCTATCTAATTTCTAAATATGAATTTGATCATGCCTTAATCAGTGCCACCTTTACTCACTTCGATTATTATTCTTATAACTTTATTATATTTATAAACAGACTCAATCTAAATACTTTTTTAATAGGCATTTCAACAATTACTAAGTCTAACAAACTAATTTCACTTACAATTATATACATATACATAGGCAGAAAACTTGATTCTACCTTTAAATTATTAAACTGGAATACATAATTGCTAGAATCTGGTAAGAATTTATTGAGAAGAATATTCTTTTTGCTAAATAAGTAAGAACAAACATATTATCAATGACTTTCAAACTGTAGAATCTCATGATCTGCTTCCAGAAACACATTTATATAATTACTGGACTGAAATGGGAAGACTTTCCTGATAAAAATTTATCAACACGTATAAAAAAGTTTCTTAATTTATGTTTAGCGGACTCAAACCTTTTAAAAGTGACTTTTAACTATGATTTGATTAGTATTGATAATGTAATGTATTGACCACAAGTAAAGCATCATTGCTTAGATTTTACGGAACAAAAGAAGCTCGTCATTTTTGTTTCTTGAAATTATCTTAGGAAATAATTAAGTAATCCTCTATTTAATCTTATGGCTTACTGTCTAATTGTTCTTTCTAAACACTGACCATAAGAAATTACGGAAAAATAATTTCCGAAAGTTACGAAGTACTTCCATTTAGACATTTAAAAGAAAGAAATGAAATGATAGACGCTAATTTTTCAGTTAGACTTTTACCATAGAACTGTGATGCGTGCTACTTATATTGACATAAGTAGTATATAACGCGAGTCATGAATGCAATGTCTGGCAGCAGTAAATTGGGAAGAGCAAGAAAGGAAGAACGGGGATAAAAAGCAATTAGTATAGAAATGCAAGGACAATGAAGTCCGAGACGATTATTAAACATTTTGCAAATTAGGTATTATAGTATGTCATTAAAGAGAAAGAATGTATTTGTAAAATCTCAAACTCTTTCGCTGAGATTTTACAAATACATTCTTCCTCTTTAATGACTCACATTAACTCGGTGCCCAAATATTGTGAAACTATTCGTTCAAATTTAGACGAGAGTTCTTATTTATTATAGTATGGTTTTTCTATTTTACCAAGTAACTCTGTAATGTTGTGTTAAGTACAATTCGGTTGTCCTCGCCTGTGTTCTTCTTCATTACAGGACTACACTAATTTAGTCATGCTTCATAACTAAGATGAAAACCATTCACAAGTGAGTGGTGGTGAACTATATTTACCGACTCATTCACCAGATATGAATTTTCGTACTTGGATTTGTGTAGTACTCCAAGCATGAAGGTTAACGATATTAACCGGTTACTCAAACTGAAACAGATGGAGCTTGATTCGAACTTACGACTCATGACCTAAAAGTCAAACACCCTAACTAACAGTATTTCAAATTTAAATATTTATCTATGAAAATACTGAAGAATGGTCTGCAACATAACTTCACAGTGGATGAAGATAAAATAGTTTGAATAATAAAAATTCTCACTGAATAAATAAATTACCGAGTTACATAAAATCCATTAAGAGAATTCAAAAGTGCTGTGACTGGTCTCGTTAGCAGAATTTAACAAATATGCATTAATATAATATCATATTGGCAGCAAAATCTGACCTAAAACCTCCTCACGGCGCCGTTGAATAGTAGGAGCAACCTTACTAGCCAACTTAGGCGATCGACGGAGATCAAACTGATCACCACCTCTGTTGTGTCCTTAATCAGCTCGGGTCCCTACTCGAAGCTCACTTAACTGCACCGGGCAACCTGATATGTATCTCATGTATAAGAATTGCAGATGTCCTCGGGCTTATGTAGTTCAAGTATGTAGGTGTATGCAAAGGGTGTGCGTGCGGTGTCGTACAAAGGAAACGTTAGCTGAAATATTATCTACCCTATGTCCAATAAAACCAGCGGCCTAATCTATCAGGTCAAAAAAATTATAAAAAGATATGATAGGAGAGGCTATCAACAACCTCCCTCTCGAGAGAATGCTTATGTTTATGTGTGTGTTAGGAAGTACTGGGGTGGTAGCCATGGGTTGAATGACATGCATGTAATATGTAAGAGATAGTCTGTGTAATAAATACGTTTCTAATGGAAGTGGTGAACATCTACCCTCCCAAGTGGATGAATACACCTATATATCTGCTATGAGATGCATGGGATAAAACATGTGTGTTACTAGTGTCCATATATGATGTATTTGCTCACATGGTAGGTATACCTGTGTGTATACCAAGGAGTACTTGGATGAAAGTCCGTGTGTTACCTAGTATGTATATAGACTATACCTATCCAAGGTAATTAAAACCTTCAAAAATTCTTAACTTGATCTTTTTACGATACAAATATATATACAACGACCTGCGGGACGGCGGTTACACACAAAATCACATCCGTGCGGTGAGTTTGTGGGCCTTAAATATACGGAATTCATTCCAGAAGGATCTACACAGGCTCCCTCAGAAAAGGCTGTACCAACCAATCTAGCTGAAACACCATAATATCATAATGATAAGTTGATTGGAATAAATTATTTTTATCCAATCAATTCATTTCTTACTTATATAATTAGTTTAAAATATATTAATTTTAAAATATACTTCTACTTTATAAATATAACAGAACATAGACTTACAGAAATTGGTGGAATAGATTCAGATTTGCTTTTCTCTGAATGACATAATCGTCTGTAAACAATTTCTTCATGGGTTAAGAAAAATTGAGATATAACCTAATAATTAAGAAAAAAGTTTTAAAAGTAATTTTTGAAATGATTGATACGAATGAATACATGGAAACTAATTATGTGCACCTCAATCAAGTCAGATCATAATTTCATTGATTAATTAGTTGTTCACATAACCTTATATTCTACAGTTACTTATATTTTTTAATGACTTTAATCGGGATTATGGTTTGTGGTTACTGATTTGCATACAAATGTGTCATTTTATCAGAAATATGACTATTCTTTGTAAATCACTTATTCGATCTTCGGATATATCCTTCCCTCTGCAAGGATTGAGTCAATGATTTGATTTTCGTGAGTAGCCAGGGCTCAGTGATCCTACTACTGTGATGAATGAAGACGTGGCTAGGAGCAAACCAATTTATTGTACGAAGTAACATCACACACTACATTTTTTTAAAATATGAAAACAATACATTGAATAAATCATTTTCACATGTTCCTTGAATTGTCTCTCACATGCTCCATCGTTCTTTCATTCCTGATGCTACTTGAACAGCTTCTACTTCTTCTCCCTTATGTTCCTCTTCTGTCAGTAAGAATCCTTCTTTCAACTGTTGATACATACTACTTATATGTGTCCGTTTAAGCAGCACACACCATATTGCTAATATCATTCCGAGGAGTAGATAGTATATTTCTACATGAGCACATTATTTCCCCCTATTATTATATCAACTTTACTCACGGATTTATGAACAAAGCAATTTGGGTTAAGCAGTTATATTAGTATTAATTGATAATAATGAAAGTTATATAGAATTACATATCTGTATGTGTGGTTTAAGGGCCCTAATTTCAGTCTCTGACGGAATCGTGGGTGTGCACTGTTGTAAAGTTCCATACTAAGATAGTTAGGTGTCCGAATTCCTTTAGTCTTTATTGATTGTCTAGCTAGTCAACGACTAATATAAAGTGACTCCAAAATGAACAATATCCACAAGCCTTTCATTCTAAATATTATTAAATTTAAACACTATTCAATGACTCAAAGTAGACGTTTGGTCCTCAAATTAATCTCCCACAGAATAGGTCATCATAGACCTGACTAACTTCATATTTAAAAATGTAGATTTCCAGTGGTGTTCATTAAAAACGCAGAAATTCAGACAATCTAATTTGTGTAAAATAATAGATGACTGATCAAAAGTCAGAATAAACTTAGTCTTAAGATGTACACATTACCTTTCATTCTTGACTGAATGAAGGTGGTTATAGTATTTTTTAGTGTAAAGATGGGGTGAATCGTCATTAGCTAGTATATGAGATTACATTGCTATCTTTGTTTAGGCATTTAATATTTTCTAAATAAATAAGTTTACCAATTTCTATGAATATTTTGTGTAGAAGTAGTCACTTCATACTTATATTTTCGCATATATCCAGAAGACTTAACCTGTTATAATAGCAATCACTTTAGTCAAATATCATGAGAGAAAACAGTGAATATCAGACAAAACTAAACATACACTATAAAATTCAAGGACTTTTCTAAGAGTAGGTATGTATTAGTGGTTTGAAAGCTTAGTTCGACCACGCTCAAACCCAACGAAAGTTCCCACTGATAATGTCATTAAATATTACCTTAGATTTGAATAGAACAGTCGATTACTTCACCATTGTGATCTTCAAGTATTACATCATTATTTACGCTTATTTTTAGGACGACTATGTACAATCAAGCTAATTTTGAAAGTTAGTCCGACTACATTTATAGTAATGAAACAATCCATTGAACAAAACTACTAAATTTGAAGAGGTAGACGAACGGATGTTTTCCAACATAACTGATCTTTAAATTTCAACCTAATAAGTTTCAGAAGACAGAGAATCATTGTCAAAATTACCGAGTTCTTTCGTAAAATGTGGAAAATCACACACTAAATACTTCATTTGTAAATCTTCCTTCAATTGTTTTTAACTTCATCATTCCTTCGTTCCTGTTGTTATTGCAAATACTATCTGTTTACACTCCCATTCTTTTTGATTCAATATTCTCAACCTTCTGTTGTCAGGCACTCCACTTCTGATTGATATCACATACTACTTATGTCGACAGACACAAGTAGCATACACCACATTATCAGTGTTTGATGGTTATGACTAACATGTTCAGTTTCTCATTTCACTATTGTAGCACCTCACCTACACTTTAGTTTGTTCAGTTTAATTTTCACACGCCCTTCAAATAACTTTTTTAACAGATGGTGTCATTAGGCTAGTAACAATTTATTAATATCTTTGTGTTATTACTATCTTGTTTGTACGAGTATGCATACTTGATCACATATTACAGCCTAAACACAGATATATCATGATAGTTTTAATGTCAATTCCCTAAATTGCTCGACGACTCATTCACTTGCTTAATATGTATGTGAATCTCAAATCTCAATAGTTCACTCACCCGCATTCGTTCGTATTCGCTTCGAGCGCTCGCGGCTTTTCAATCTATACAATACAATAATACACTATAGTCAACGCTTCGTATTGTCTTCTGAAATTTATACATCATTGGGAGTTATCTAGTAACGGTTATCAGAACGATAGATATACGAAGCATAGGAATAAGTTCGAAGAAATTCTATTATACTATGATCCTGACCTATTGCCATTTTCTTTAATTATTGATCAGTTGTTGTTACTTCTTCCTAATTCTCCTCATAGTAATTAACTTGCTAATAAATTAATATTTAATTATTATATCCTTTATATTGATCATTGTAATAATTTTCTCTCATCTATAAATTGTCATCATTTTATCGTTTGTCACCAACCTTTAGATCAATACACAACTTCCATTTGATATTCGATATTTCTAGATAATTTGTGACACAATCTCAACTTGTTGTCTAGTAGACTATACACGTTAGTATAATTATTACTGTAAAGTCTCAGTAAATGATATGACTGGAATGAAGAATTACTTTACTGAATAGCTTTGGTTTTTTGAAAATGTATTTGCGAGATTCATTGGAAAGATGTGGATACAATAACTGTTTTATGTAATTCATTTGAATACTAACGACTGAATAATAGACAATTCTTTTAAGTCACTCATCTTCCTGTTCGATTAATTCTTTACTTTTAGAAACCATATTTTACCAACATTTATTTTAAATGTAAACTTACTAGAACAACTATCAATACTGACATTAAAATAGAACAAGACCAATTTTACAACCAACTCAGATCTTATTTCTAATCCAAACTTCCCTTTCATCATTTTAAAGGGTTATTTTAATTACCAGCCAACATTAAATAAAGAACCACTGAATGCGTATGGACAATGAATGTCTGTTTCACCCTAGTTTAGGAATCCTTACCATAGAGCACTCATAGTCCCAATACGCAATTGCATTCAGGAAATTGTGAAGTGCTATGCAGCAACTAACAGTTTAGTTCTTAATTTTTACTCAGGTGCATTATTGTCAATGGAAATTCTTAATTTATGAATTTAGTTGTTAATAAATATTTTCATAAAAATTACATGATATAAGAAAAATAATTGAAAACAAAGTGGAACACTTACTTTTGCTAGTGCTATACAACCAACGTCTGTAATTTTATTGTTGCTAACTGATAATGTAAGTAGAGTACGGTTTGTTCTTAGTGCCTTTATTACAAAAACAAACAAACAAACAATTTAAAAATAAAAATTCACTTGTAGAATATGGTGGTTGGTGTAAATAGAATTGTAATATAGATTTATGACAGTATGTGAATCATACTATGACTAACAGTCGATTTTTAGTTTACATTCAAGAATAAGAAACCAAATTACAATAGTTATTTAATGGAAAAACAACCAAGGAAGATAAAGAGTACTAAACACATATTTCGTCTTATTTTCATGATGAAACCTTAGGCACTTGTTCTTCTTAACCTTAAAGCTGACTAAAGATGAATTTCTAACTTGTTTACTTAGCTACTATTGTTGTTAGAACTAGTATCAATCAATACGGAAAATCCGTTGTTCACTCGATAAATCAAAAATATCAACTTAGTTAGGATTTAATAAAAATACATATCGTATATTTCGCATAGCTGAAATCTAATCGAAAGGAAATTGGACAGATATGTTAATTTTGAAGATAGTGAAAGATTGGGAGATTTAAACCAAGCAGAATCGCAGTCATTTTAATAGTTTTTTTTTTAAAAAACAAACCAGATACAATCAATATACCTAACTAAAAGAAAAAAATGCATAGTTAATTTGGAGAAGAAAATTATGGATATTCTTCTTGTTCTCCCCATAATTTCAACACGATTATACCTTTTGATCTTCAAGTGTTAAGTACTTGTGTATGTAAATTTTACAAACATACAAGGTATTGGTATGCATATCGGTTTCCATACTCATTAATTGGTTCATCTTAAAAATTATTACAGCATAAACAGATATAAATGGACCAACAGCATCCCTAGATTTGTTGCCAGGTTAATGTATCTAGAGTGGAACATTTGATAGAGTTGCAAATAAATCTGAATAGCTGTATGATTAGATACAATTAATGCTCAATACATTATTCTCCATAATACAAACATTCTTAAGACAATAAATTCAGAATTAAACGAAATAGTCTCTTGTTTCTTCATTTTAATATAGTTCATATGAATAGTTAATTCAAAAAATATGAATCAGAATATAAGTAATTCCCTTTTGGTAACAATATTAGAAAGTATGTTTTAATTCATTCTGAATTATTTAAAAATTAATCAGAATAATGTATCCAATAATTGTGGTTTCAAAACCTATTACATTTAATAATACTAATAAGTTATTAAATCATCAGCTTTTAGTTAATAAATTAATTAGACCGGCACAGTAAATGTATAACTCTAAGTGAGACGGGTTCTAATTTGACACGGAGTATTGATTCTGTCCATTTTGTAAATATCCTTTGGTGATATAGGACAATTAGAACGATATCAATTTCCAGAGCTTCCCGCTGACTGGCTGACTCCACCCATTTATCAAAAAACAAATTGATCTACAATGCTGAGTTACATTTTCTAGTTGCTTCGTTCCAACTTTATTGATAGAACTCATTCAGTACCACGCACTAGTTGGAATAACAGTATTTATTACTACACGGCCGATTGCCGTAGAAATATTAGTCATAATAACGACAATTTTATGTTTTCATTAGTTTCGTGAAGAAATTCTAGATTTCTAGTGAGAAGGCCGTGGTCAGTGGAGATAACGGTGTTGGGTATGAGGGAGGTAGTCATCAAAGACAATGAAAGACGGTCTCACAATGACGTGGACTGACTGAAGTTAGACTTTCACATCAATGAACACCAGGTCAGTGATCTAGAGATTAAGTGTTCGCATCTATGACCGAAGGTACGGGATTGGATCTCGGGTTACGATATCGTGTGTATGGACTACTGAGGGGTATCATACTAGTACGTTTAGTGATGGCGGTTTCTTAGTGGTTGTCTAACTTATGTCGGTTCATGATTTCATTGAAACATACTAGTCTGAACAACCTAAAAACTCATACTGTTTATGTATAAATTTATAGTATTGATAATGGAATAATGGAATCTAATATTTTTTTAAAAATACGTATTATCATTTGCTTCATTGTTTACTACAGTGTTGAATAAGTCAAACTAATAAAATGTCTAAACATTAAACTAATACTTAAACGAGAATACTCTCTGAATTAATACAACCATCTCTAGACTAAGAATTAACAGAATTAACAGGACTATTGTGGTGTGTGCTACTTATATTGACATAAGTAGTATATGATGTTAGTGGTGGACAGAAGGTCTTGTAGCAGAGAGGCAAGAGGATCGAACAGTAAAGAATCGAAACAGAATGCAATTTGTATGAAAATGCAAGAACAGTGAAGTCCGAGTCATTTTGAGACAATTGGTGGACATTTTGCAAATTAGGCATTTACTTTATGATTGTTAGATTTTGTTAACAAGTCCTGTAGTTTTGTGTTCAATACATTCAATTGTCCCCACTCGTGTTCTGTACACTACACTATCACTAATATCTACTGAAATAATAACCATCTAAAATGATCTATAAATGACAAGAAAATGAAATTTTTACTCAACTATTTCATAACTAGTTTTTTTTTAGAATTAACTCTAACTGAAGTATTGATTTTCGATAACATTTTATTTTTGTCCTTATATTGATAAGGATCAAGTGATGTATGGTTCACAACAAAAGTATATATAAGGACTTGAAATGAAGGTCAAAATCTAAAAAAAAGATTTCAAAGTGGATAATAGTTGGGATAACAGTTTTTATTAGATATAATTAACGGATTTTTCTTTTTTCTTCTAACTAGTGGAGTTGATCAGATTATTAGACAAAAATTAGGGAAATTCGGGTAAGTTATCTAAATGAGTTTAATAAACAAAAGTTAAGCTAAAATGAGTATTTGTGTTATTGTTGTAGTAAACTGGACTTCGAACAAGGGATAACTGAGATTTAGATGATATAAGGAAGAAGTTGTAAAGTAATAGCAGATGTGAATTATATTCATCTTTTATAAAACACTACAATCCTTTAAATTCACTTGGTGTTGTTTTACTTGTATCTTCCCATTGTTATTTAGGACTGCAATCGATCAGTATCATGTTGGCATATGTGGTATATGTGCATCCTGTGCGGACGCCTCGATAAAGCGTTAAGTCACAAGCTTTTTAAGCAAAGATGGATAGTGGCTAGCTGTGGAATCCAGGACGTGCGTTTCGTCCTATTTGGGACTCATCGGCTGGATGTATCTTCATCTCAGAGTTGATGTCCATTCTGGTACTCGAACCCAATACCGTTCGCTTCAAACGCTATCGCGTTATCCACTTAGCTATTGAGTCCTGATATCCATCTGCTTGTGCAATTAGAATATAATGATTTATATTTCGATTCTACTGATATTTGATGATTAGTTGGTGGATACCAAGTTAGATTTGAATATTTAGTTTACCATAGTAATAATAGTATTAAAAGTCAAATTAAATAGTATATAAACAAAGATTACATTCATTTTTCTGTATGAGCAAGATAAATAGAATGTAAAACTACATTGATTAGGATGTTAGAAACTAATCTTTAACAAATTAAAATATTTTTTTATTGTGTTTAACAAGTAATAAGTATGTGAAAACAGAATATTTTTGAAAATCTGCTACATGAATCCTTAACACTTGGAAAAACAGAAACACTTAGCATTAGTAAGGGAATAATAAAATGTCTTAGATTATCAATCATTAACTTTGATAAACGCGTTTAACGTTTTGTCCGCATCACTTAGAGCTTAATTTATTCTAATGTTTATTAAAATCTATCAAAAATCCATGCTACGAACTTTCATGGGTCCCATGTGTCCAGCCTGATTGACTGGTTAACGCTTCACTCTAATATCAATCTCTTAAAGGTGCTTCCACGCAAAAAAGATGTCTAAAAATATTCTTTATTTAAATTTCTGTGAAAACGTCACTTTCATTCGAAATAATCAGATCTAATCATAAACTAACATAGTGAGAAGCGGAACGGTTTATTCACCTTTTAGTAGGTAGGCAGATGTGATGTGAACATGATGTCTTAAAGATATTTTTGTACGCTTATCAACCGACCTAACAAGTGATATAATATTATAAATTATTTTTTACGAAACATATTTTGACTAACAAACCATGTACTTTTTTTCCTTTTTCAGTTATAATCAATCATTCTGCTTGTTGTACTTCACTTTTTTGCATATATATACCTTGGGAAATATAAACTTTAGTGTTCTTCAGAAAAAATATTACTCTGATACCCCCTACGAAGATAATACAATGGAACTCTACAAAAAACCACTTCTGTATAATAATGGAATACTAAAGCCAATGTTAGCTATTAAAAAAACATTTAAAATGGATTTATTTTGATGGTAAAAATGTCAACGTTTAACATTATCCTATTACAAGTTTGACATAAAAAAATGACCACACTTGTTCACTATACTGATCACAAACTTAAAACAAATGTAACTGAATTATTTTTCAGCTAAAAGATTGTTGAGTTTAATGTTCAATGTACAATTAGTTGATACATTTTGATTGGTACATTCAAATTTTTTATATTGATCCAAGGTCATTCCGTGTTTTGATCAGTCACGTGTATTTTTCCGGTTTTAGTTTTTTTTGTATTGTTTACTCAATACTAATTCGTACTTCCGAAAAGTTGATCATCATAAATGTTGATTATTACAAACAAGAACTACAATAAAGACAAAATAACTTTTAAAACAAAACAAACATTACATAATCAGATATTAAATAATCCATATTTTCTGTATAATATGTTACCTGAGCCAAATAAATGATTCCTTCATCTCCTAACCGATTGCCCGATAGATCAAGACTTATTAATTTTTTATTGACAGATTGTGTTGTTCCTAATCGTTCACTAATCAATTTTGCTTCCATTGGTCCAATTTCACAATATCTTAATCGTAATTTTGTTAAACTAATTTAAATAAGAGTGAACAATATTAAATAATCAAACTTATTTGGAAGTGAAGAGAAGAAATTAACTTGGTTAAAACTCACTAAAATTGATAAGTTAACGATATTATAGTGTAAAATTAAAGCAAATCAACTTAAACATGAATAGATTGTTATTATGATTCTGTACTAAAGCAATTAAATTGAAATGGTTACTCTGAACTATCATTTCAGTGTTCTAGTAAAATTTATTTTAACTCCAAATAGTTAGTATATATCTGGATGGCAAGGAAAATAGAAGCATCTAACTGTTACCTATTCATAACATCATATATTGATTTATATTTTCCATTTTTAATTTCGAGGGGTTGTAATAAGATGTAGAAGGCTTAGTGCCAGCTTGGTAATGGTGTAGTTGAAAACAAATTTACTCTGTCATAATAAACCCAGAATCTGGTACAAATATGAGTTTGTCTAAGTTACGATACGGAACTAAAACGGTAAGATTAAGTCTACAGAACGAATGGTAAGAGTCAAAATGATATTATGAAAGATTCAAGATTGAGAATGTAATGTGAGATACTATTTAAGCCCATATAACTTATTCTAACTCCTGGACAGGCCAATTTATCCATTCTTTTTGAGTTACATTTTGACCATGATAACTATTCGCTCATTGACCTTGACTGTTTTTATGTAGGCGTATGCAATTGCATTTCCTATCTTATTCATTACATCTCTGTAAGTTATTTTTATGTAACTATAAATATCGATTAATGCTTGGTTAAATAGAGTTAGCTTATATGCCTTCTCCACCGCGCGTCATTTCGCTCCGTACAGTAGAACTATCCTGACTTTCGTATTGAAGATCCTGACTTTGGTGTTGGTTGACAGTCGTTTTGAGTTCCATATGTTGTTCAACTGTAGGAGTACTTCTCTCTCTTTGCCAATCCTCTCATTTACATCTTTATCAGATCCTCCTTGTTTGCCGATAATGCTCCCCGGATATTTGAAAGTTTTCAACTCGCCCAGAGTTTCTCCATTAAGTGCAATTGGGTTGGTGCTTTCTGTGCTTACTGTGGACACTAGCAATAAGATGCAGTTATATCTAGCTGATGAGTCTTGAAAAGTATAAAACTGAGGTCCAAGATGCTAATACTAGCTACGATCCAAAAATACAATCAGCCTCAATCAGAACACATAAATATAATTCACAATAATCCAGGAGAATTAGATGAGCATATTTTTAATAGTAAAACTTAAGATATAAACGAACATAGATGTTAAACTATTAACTCTCCGACTGTAAGTATTCATATACAGCTTTTTTAAAGTTTACTAATGAATCTTGTTGGTTTTATTGCAGCTCTGAAAAATGAATTTCTTTTTATAGTTATCACTCTTTCGAGCAATTCTGTTCTTGTTGACTTACGAAATAGTCAATAGTTTAAGTATCAAATAATTGGGTAATTAATTAACTAGGACATGGATGAAGTATCATTGTTAGTATTAGACTTAACAATTACCTAGAAATTTTTCTAAGTGAATTCGCCTACAATTCTTTTTTCATTCAATCAACTGATTTCCAGTTTATATCCTTCATTATGGAATTCTCAACTATCTATAGATTATAGGTATCATTACCAAGGTTTGATTTGATAATTTCGAATAAATTGAGCATTGGGTAGTTTGTTATAAATATAAATAATAGATTTGTAATATCCCAATGAGTGGGATATTACAATGGGATATCACAAATATATTATTTATTTATATCTTTAGATTAGTTTGGATAAGATTAATATAAACTCATTTCTTTGACATTTTTTAAATTTCTTTATTCATGAATGGACTAAAAGAAGCGGAATCTATATATAAATAAAATAAGTAGAAATCATATATATATATTACTACGAACTTATTGGATTCATCAATTAATTGAGCATATGAACCAATTTCTAATGCTTCATTAGCATCTATTGTTAATGACCTGAAGATAAGTACAACAAATAAATAAGTAATCACGAAAAAAATGATTTAAAAGAACAAATGATAAAGAACACCTTAATGCGTTTACCCTTTTTATGAAATATATATATATTAATATCATATGAAATTTATTAACATATATACTATTCCAAGATGAGATTTTCTTACAAACAAACAATAGTTTATTACTTTTCATTCAATGTTCAATATAGTATATGTTAGATAGAGTAGATGGGAGAAAGTGACGTATAAAATGCTAGTAGATATTATCTTATAAATCGATCAATATTTTAGTAATATAGTTATTGATTATTCAATTATTTTATGAGATTTTTTATACCATCCTAGATGTAATCTATCTTTGTATTCATTGACTTTTGCAATATTTTTTATCTTCCATAAATTATGATTAATTAACTATAAATATATTAAACAAAGATGGATGGTGGCTAGCAGTGGAATCCAGGACGTGGGTTTCGTTCTCTTTTGGAATCGTCAGATAGATGTACCTGCATCCCAGAGTTAATGTTCACTCTGGGACTCGAAACCAGTACCATTTGCTCCAAACGCCATCGCGTTATCCACTTAGCTACTGAGTCTTGATAGGCACCTGCTTGTGCAATCGGGTAAAGGATTCAGTAACTAAGTGAATAACACGATGGCATTTGAAGCGGACGGTTCCGGGTTTGAGTCCCGGAGTGGACATCAACTCTGAGATGTAGGTACATTCAGCTGACGAGTCCCGAATGTGACAAAACACGGGTCCCGGATTCCACAGCTAGCCACCATCTATATTTGCTTAGAATGCTTGTGACTTAACGCTATATCGTGGCAGTCCGCATAGGATGGGAAGTTACAAGCAAACAACACCAAATGAATATAAATCTATTATTCTACTTTGTATCAGCAATGTCCTATTGAAGTCTAATGTTTTTGATACGATTCAGTCTACAGTTTGCCTATATAACCACTTGAGTTATAAAATATATAATTATATTTATATTCACAATTATTCATATAGTTCAATGTCATATTTCTCTCTGGAAGCCCAAATATCTCTAATTGTTAGATATTTTATGCATAACACCACTCTTTATTTTATACAAGTTTAAAAATCAGTTTATTTAGCTTTTATTTTTGAATAGCCGTGATATTAGCCTTGCTTTGAGGTTAACTACGAAAAAATTCAACTCACTTTATAGTATTATTTGTAGATAAGAATGAAGTTAATTGAGTTATTTGTTCAGTTGTGAATCCGACTCTCCAAAATCTTTTTTGTATGAAAAAGGTAATGAGAATATGAAAACATTACTGAATTACTACGATGCACCTATTGAATTGTTTGTCGTAACTATAAATATAATTAAATGGTAGAACAAGCAAATCAGGGTAACACATTAACGGAGAGAATTATTTCAGCTAGATCCTCATTAGACTTTACTCTAACATATTCAGATGAAGAATATTAAATTAATCAAGACAGGTTAAACGGTTGTCATGCAATGGGATTAAATAACTTGTGTGGATCATTTTAAGTTACTTGTGAGTAGTTCAAACTGAATCTCAAACTTTTTTAACAGTGATTTGTCATGGCAATTTTTTCAATAAACTGTAGTCATTTCTAGTTGATATTTTCCGGAAATTAGTCAGTAACTAGAAAGAATTTTGTGTGAATTGCGACTCCTGCTCTTTATCAATTTAGAATAGGATCCTTAGACCACAATTATTATTAAGAATGTTTATAATAATAACTCCAGTATAATATTTGATTAGCCAGGTGATTTACGATAGTAGTTGATTAGCTTGTTTAAACTCAGAAATCATAATTTAAGTTAAATAAACTGTCGGATCATAAAAATAATCTTTTGATCAGTTTTAAACTTCAGATCTACCATAGAATTTTACTTCATGATTATGTGAATATCATGTATGTGACAGTATTCTCTACACCGCCTTTTCAACTTAAATGTAAATCCAACTCAATAGAACTGGAACAAATAAAAAGATAGATGAGTCGTTAAATACGTTAAGGCAACCACGATTCAAAGACTGATATCCATGTGATGGAATATATAATAACATGAGCCCTAGTTAACAGTCATCAAGAAGTTTACTGATAAACCAGGAATATGACAGTTCATTCTCGCTAAACATGTAGACAAGCATAAAAATTCACTTTCCGCTATATTTCACAGAGATTAATTCCGACCCAAGTTAATTTTAGTCTTTGTGTGTTAAGTCCCCCTACTAGATGAGAAGACTCTCTGTATCTAAAAAGGCTTCTGGCAACTTGGTTTTATTTAGGTTTTTCTGAAATCATCTAAAATAAATTATAGTGAATTAACGTGAAAACTTTGTAAAATCAGTCATATTTTTTATTTATAACTATTAAAAACCCATCCTGTCTGATTTATTTGGTACATGTAATAATATATCTATTACACTCTTGGGTAATCTTACTCTAAAATTTATGTTTTTATTTCACACATCGCCGCAGTATGTCTATCAAGACTATTTATGTTTGCCTTTTGGACCATAATTGATAATTATGAGCAGCGATCCTCAAAATTAATGCTTCTTTTTCTTGTTATGTGTTTTAGGAGTGTTCAGTCCCTCAGATGTATCAGGTTACTGTTCAGCATTATGTACATCAGTACTCACATTTGTATGTTATGTTATGTTGCAGAAACTAGTAAGCCTTGAGGCTCTGCAATAAGGTGTAAAAATTACCAACTAAATGCACGAGACTGATAGGTTCTGGGTTCGAATCCCGCGAGGCGGGGTCGTGGATGAGCACTGTTGAAGAGTCCCATACTGGGACGAAACGGCCATCCAGTGGTGGTCTAGCTTTAATTAACTCATGATCTCAACTGTTGAAATTACTACAATCTCCACAAAACCCCTTCTGATACAAATAAACGTTAGCTAAAATATTATGACTTAGGCATTTAGAATGGCTAGTAGACTCTATAAGAGATTAGTTTTGAGTTGTTAAAGTAGCTAGTGATATCACTATATTTTTTATTTCTAGTAAGTTAAAATAAACTCCGACCAATGATAAAGATCCCGTTCTCGAGAATGAAATGCAATGAAGTAATTTCCATCGATCAAGCTTTTTTCTTTTATCGTTTGAATCGTATCTTATAGAATGATAGCTTAACGCCACTGTTGATCTATAGAGCCGTTTTTAGCGTGATTTGTTGACGGATAGGCAATGAGATACCTTTCTATTGATTCAGTGAAGCTGCCTCAGTCCATATTGCTGGTCCGACAGGGGTATATTAGAAAAGTACAACAGGCGGTCAAACTGAAGCTTGGAATCAATCCATGATGCCAATGACGGTCAAACTTAGCCATATAAGTAAGTTCAGACTACTTGGTCGAGGTTCAAATGATTACCGTAATTAGTGATTTAAGACGTTGAATGACACGGCTCAGAATCGGTTGTAATGGAGCATTAACATTAACTCTCAGCCTTCGCTTAAACTCCGAGTTTCAAAATTAAATTCATTCCACAAATTTGTTCCTCGCAAATCATATCATTCATGCCTAGTCTCTTTTACTACAGATACTACTGATACTGTTACCGCTTCTGTTACCTCGGGATTTTTCTCCATAACTGCATCTCCTTGTATTATTGTGATGCAGTACCTTAAACCGACTCGCATATGTACCAGGTTTTACGTTGTGTACGACTGGTCAACTCAATATAAGAATGAATTTCATGATATTTTACTGAAATGGTAGGGTATATATTGATGCCGTATCAATTTACGTAGAAAATTGTGTTTCGGTTTAAGATTATCTGCAAAAATATCATATTATTCATTAAATATCAAGTTACTAAATTAAGCGATTATAATCACAAATAATTGTACTCACACAAGTTTGGAAAGCTTGTTTGCAGCAGAAAAACATTTGATTAATACATCCAATTGATTATTACTTATTTTCCAACCTATTTTTTACATTTTCGCTCCATAAAATCTCTACGCTGTCAAAGCGTACCTTTTATAGAAACTTCATTAACTGTTTCCGGTTTATCAGGATTTTCCTGCTGAACAATTATTTTCGGTTTCAAATATTCCAATGTTTTACATAATTTGAATGTTGTAGGATTAAATCCTAATGGTGGTTGTATTTCTAAATTGTGATAGGAAAGAAAACAAATGAGCTATTGGGCTTTATTTCTGTTCCGAAAATAACACCTGATAGTATGTTACACATTTTTAATCCTACTTGTAAACATGACAGATAAATACACTCTTACGCGGTACGGTATTTCGAATTTTCACGAGTTTATATTTTGATAAGGATTGAGTTTTCCGTAAAAATTTAAATTTTGGCAGTAAATACAAAAATTCTACCAACAAGTCAGTCATTATGGTGAGAAATCTGAAAAATCGATGATCAAATCTTGAAACTCCATAAGCATTTTCGCCAGAAACTGGAAGGCATCTGATAACCCATTCATTCTATATTAGGACTCTCTTAGTGCGCGTTTAGACGATCCTGGAACCAGTTCTTGTAAATGAAAAAAATTGTAATGAACAATACAAGGGTTGCGAGTAGAGTATTGCGGACATACCGGAAATTGGCTGGTTGAGCTGTGAATCTTATTTTACTGAGGAAGCTGGGATATGTGTTCCTTTGCCTGCTCACCGCTTATCCCAACCTTTAATGATTGTTTCATTAACAGTAGGTTGGAAGTAAACTATTAGTGGCAAAACTAAGATATAAAATTTATCTATGAAGTAGTTGACACTTGAATAATCCATATTAGTCGATGGAAAGCACCTGATTGAGGTTCTTGAGATAATTAGTGATCACTAGTTGAAGTTGGGTGACGTGGCTCAGAATCTGTCACAATGCCTCAGTAAAGTTAACTCTTTATTTTCCAATGAGCCTTCAGCTTCATTACAATTCATCATCTTTAATTCCTCGAATCAACGACTTCTTGGAAAATATATCTATCAGTGATCATTCATCTTTACTGTCCTTTATACTACTGTCATATTGGCTCCTTCACGTCTTATTACGCTAATTTCATCTCGTTCATTTGGTATGTTAAGGCAACCTAGACTAATGCATATTTACTTCAGGCTTCATGTTAACTATGAGTAACTGGCTGCATTCATGATCTCATGAAAGATCGAACCAAAGACGTGCATATTTCTCTAAGTACATAGTACGACTATATCACTGAGTCACAAGCAGCAATCTGTATTTTAACATCAACCTCCATTTAGAACATTTCGTCAAATAACATTGGTAATTTATACGGTGACTGTCGGGGTTGAGAAAGTTTGGTTAGTGGCATTAAATTGTTGAATGTGCACAGCAGTCTGATGATTACTATTATCCAATACATAAAACCCATAGCACATTATCTAGCAGTGTCTGAAAACTATTTTAAAGAACAATGAGAATCATTCATGGCACTGATAAAACTGCATATGGTATAAGTCTGTCCAAAGTTTATGGATTGTATCTAGAGTACTAGTCATTTCTACAAAATGGGATGTTACTATGAAAAATGCTTGCTAAAAGGCAAGAAAGAAACAGTTTTCAAAGTCTAATTTGATATCGGATAAAAAAGAGTTGAAGCAACTTTATTCTTCTTGTCAAATAAAATGTTCCAAAACTGTTTAAGTGTAAACTTTTAGTAAAGTCATAAAAATAATGCGATATTTTATGTACTTTCACTTTTGACCTTTTTCGTAAAAAGGATCCTTTCGGAAGACTAAGAAAAAATATGCTTAAAACAAATTTGTTGCCATTTGTAGGACTCCATAACTTATTTGCAGTTTCAGGAACTCTCCGTTTAAGAACACTATGATGTGTCGTTCAGCAAACGTTAAAAAATGACAAATGACCAACTGCAATACCTCAATACATTTACGAATACTGAGTATCTTAAATTCTCTGAGTAGAATCTGCGACTAAAATCACAGTCTAAATGGTACTAAATTTCCCGTCACTCGTGATGAATTTGTCGCTTCACGGCTAGCTTCGGAAAATTTTTGTGTCAAAAAACATTTTGAATATAGAAATATGTAACAATGCATAAATGCGAACCAATGGGTGTAGTTGCAGTAAAAATAACGCAATTTTTACTCGACAAAAATAGATAAACACTGTATTAAAAAGCTGGAGTTGAAATATGAGACTAACCGTCAGAATATTTAGTAACTGATGAATGTTGAGACTGAGGACTTTTCTTGTCTTCTTTTGAGCGTTTCGACGATGGTAAAGAAGACACCTAGATGGAAAGATATTCAAATCACTAAACTTCTGAACACACTGTCTGTGTAATTATGGCTTGGGAGTGTTTTGTGGACACAACAGGACAATGAGTGACACCAATTTGTCTACATAATCCGGGAAAATCATTTTCCAAAATACCAGTCACAACATAATCCTCTATGAAACAAACAAGACGGTTTACTATTGTTTACTTGGATCTGAAATAATATGGAGATCCCCAACTTTTGGAGATTTGTCTTTTGCAGATTTTTTCCCCATCTGCTTACATATTTGAGAAGTCGTCTATAGTAACACTCAAGGTTAGTGTACATTCAAAGAATTCAAAGCAGTACAAATCGAAATAATCAAATCGCATCATTTTATACATTAAAAAGTGACCCTTGGTCCTAAAATATGCCACTTTATTTTTTTTATTTTTTAGAGCAAGTCATGTTACACATCATTTTCAGTTTCAGTTTGGGAAGGACAGGAGGCCTGATGGCCTGTGTTAGTCCTGGCAATGGTGCTCCCTCAGTTCATCCAACTTTCTTTTGAAAGAATCGACGGATGGAGCCTCAACCACGTGCTGAGGTAATGAGTTCCACTCGTTGATGATTCGATGGGAAAGTCAATAGTCAGCTGACAAGTAATTTGTTCTTGGCTTGTAAACTTTTTTGGAGTGTCCTTGTAAATTCTCTGTTTTGGAAGACAAGAAAAATGAGGGCATATCAGGTGCACATTTATCACTAAGCAGTTTGAAAACTGCAATCAAGTCGCCTCTAGTTCTGCGATATGACAACGGGAAAAGGTTCAGCTTGGCCAGTCGAGCCTCATACGGAAGCTTCGCTATTCCGGGAATTAGCTTAGTTGCCGTTCTCTGAACGTTTTCCAGAACCTCACTCTCTTTTTTTAAACAGGGGCTGGCCGCTTGTATTCAGTACTCAAGTTTAGGACGTATGAACACTGTATACGAAGTCAAAAACGTCTTAGCGTCGACATGACTAAAAGCCCTACGTATTGACCATGGCGTTCTAAAACCTTTGGCGGCTATTGCACGGCAGTGTGCAGTAGTCATTAACTCTTGGCTAACAATGGCTCCTAAGTCACTATATGTTTGGACGACAGGTAGCTCAGTGTTATTCATCGTGTATGTATCTGTGCCTTGATGACCGATATGCATCACAACACACTTGGAAGTATTTATCGGCAACTGCCATGTCTGAGACCATTCAGATAACTTCTTCAGGTCATTTTGAAGTTCTAAGCTATCACTCTTACATCGTATCGTTCTCCATATCTTGACATGGTCAGCATATAGCAAGACCGATGATGATAGGAGACAAGGAAGGTCATTTACATACAAGAGGAATAGCACTGGCCCCAATACTGTACCCTGGAGCACTCCACTAAGCACAGTTTCCCAGCTAGATAACTTTGAGTTCACCCTTACTCTTTGTTGACGCCCAACTAAGAAGTCTTTTATCCACATCAATAAATTGCCTCCAATCCCGACTTTTCTTAACTTATATAACAGCCGGTTGTGTGAAACTTTGTCAAAAGCATTGCTGAAATCAATGAAGCCTACGTCTACAGGTAACTTTTGGTCCTTAAGAGCGCACCAGCTTTCACGAGCCACTAATAAGTTAGTGGCCTATTAGTTAGTAACCTATTCTGAAACCGTGCTGCTTCTCCGAAAGGATCCGGTTTTTATGGAGATACTTAAACAGCTCCTTCCGAATAATCTTTTCTAAGATTTTAACAACCACACTAGTTAGGCTAACGGGGCGGTAATTCTCAGGTTTGTGTTTCGTACCTGTTTTGAAGACAGGACTTACTATGGCGTTTTTCCAGTCTTTGGGTAAACGACCCTGCGTTACGGGTAGGTTAAAGCATATACTTAAAGGGTCCGCAACGAAGTTAGATAATTCCTTCAGTAGCCTAGGATGTAATTCATCGGGCCCCGTGGATTTACCTATGTCAAGCTTATTTAGTAGACCAAAGACATCGAGTCCTTTAATGGTTACGCTATCCAGTGTATGTGCGGGGGGATCTGTATGCGCTGATGGGAAGGGTGCTTCTATGATGTATACATTGCTAAGGTAGTTTGAGAACACTTGAGCCTTACTAAAGTCGTCCTCCACTAGTGACGCGGCAGTGCTGCCTCCCACAGAGCAGGAATATTTCCTCTTCTCTTCGTCCTTTGGTTTATATAAGAATACAAGCGTTTAGGACATTCTATGGATTCCTTAACAATCTTTTCTTCGTACAACTTTCTAGACTTACGGAGGGTCGAGGCACGGGTATTCCGGACTTTTCGATACTGGGCTTTAGTTTCATCAGACCCCAGTGACCTAAATCTATCCCACATTTTTCTTCTCTTACGGAGAAGGATGCGGACCTCCCTACTGAACCATGGCGGGGAGTTTCTCGGCCCCCTTGGTATAGTCCAAGGGATGTGGGGTGTGTTAACTTTTAAGTATGAATTTCGAAATGCGTCCCAGGCCGTTTCAACTGAGGATTCTGGGTCTATTGTCCAATCTACTAACGATACTGAGTGCATGATATCTGGTATATTTGCTTTCCAGACGTTAGGTCTGGATTGGGCTGACGCGTGCTCGTGACTGACAGTTATATGGAAGTCGAAAATAAAAACTGCGTGACCACTTTTACCTAGGGGTAGCATATGATGGAGGTTCGCAACGTCATCCTCATAGTGAGTCAGTACAAGATCTAGTAAGGATAATTCGGTGTCCGGGTCGTACCTAGTCGCTTCTTTCACATGTTGCACTAGGGCACATGTGATAACCGCATCAACTAGTTCCTGCTCGAAGGAATTTTCTGACGATTCAGTTTGCAGATTTTCCCAGTCTACCATAGGTGCATTAAAGTCCCCTAGGATTAGACATCGACCACTTTGTGACCAAGTATTGAGACTGCTCAGCAGGACTTCATTTACCTCACAGCTTGGACTACGGTAGACCAAACCAATCAGCAGCTCTTGTCCCTTGCATTTCAAGCGGAGACTAACTAATTCACACGTCCCACTCTCATGGGATACACTGTTGATAATGGCCAATGGGATAGAATTCCTAATGAATAGATCTACTCCCCCTCCTTTACGCTTTTGTATTCTGTCGGCCCTTACTAAAGTAAAACCCTCGAAATCAAGTTCCATACTATCTATAGCCTGTGTCAGCCAGGTTTTTGTAACTGCAATTATGTCTGGCTTTGTAGAGTCAATCTGTACACCTAGTTCCGATCGCTTATTAAGTAAGCTTCGTGCATTGGTGTAACAGATCCGAAGCCTGTTTAAGTGCCTTCGTGCTTCACCCAGAGTGGCTTCTGCATCATTCTCTGTCGAAGCCTTACAACTCGAAAGTTTACAATTTTTAGGTCCTTTTCGCCAGCGTCTAACCTAAGTTGTAGTTATTTTTCGGCTTCCCGTCCTTTTACACGGTCTGCCAACGGTAAGTCTTTTCGTATAAAGAGTCCTGAACCCTTTAATTTGTGTTCATTCTGTACAATTAGGTCACGTTCGTTCGAAGAGTTGGATACTACTTTAAGCAGTCTGGAATGATTTGGTTTCAAGTCTGCTAGCCTCCCTAGTCTGTACACCTTTAGCAAGGTGACCCCGGTGATATTTTGAGGCATGAGTTGACTAAGCAGCTGCTTAGTCAGCACAATGTCATGCTCAAAACGAGCTTTAGGTTCAGAGCTCTCGCTCTCCTTGATTCTATGAAAAGTAGCTGACCTGTCGCTATGATCAGCTTTCGATTTTACGACTACATTCGCGGGGGTAGGATTACCTTTTATATCGCTATTTTTTCTTCCCTAAAACCTGTACCCATTCGTCAACGGTGCTGGGAGAAGCAAAAACAGTTGCATCAAACCTAGTGTTGGATTTTGGGGGGATGTCGACGACCAGAGAGGTCAGGTTATGTTTACCGCTTGAAACCGATCGAGCCTTGCGATTGCGGCTTCTAGGCGTTTCCCGTTGGGTCCCATCTGGGAGACGGGGAACAGAAGAACCTACTTTCCTTGAGCTTTTGTTTAAGGCAGGTTTCTTTGGAGACTGCCTTTCCTTCTTTGACCGGCGTGAGTCATCTGTTATCGGATTAACGTTAGTTTGCTTCATGTCGATTTGCGTGTCGACAGATCGAGTGCTGTTTGACGTGTTCCGACTACGCTTGCTAAAACACTTCTTTGCAGCATCAACCAGTGGGATGGCCTCGGTTAACAGGCTGTTTGCATCCGAACAGCACTGTCGACAAAGCCATACGCAACCCTTCTTACTGAACCGTCTGAAAGCCGCAGGCGTTAAGTTCGTGCAAACTTCGTGGTACCAGCTTTTGCACTCGTCGCACTGCACGCCGCTTTCAACGGGATAACGACAACCCGGACGTTGGCAACTGCTTTTTTACACTGTCCGGTCATTTAGGAGGGGTTCTTTTTCAAGATGTGATGATACTCAGAAACAAAAAAATAATCAATGACCAAAAAAGTGGAGGACTATAGATTGCTAGGACCAAAAGTACAGCAGATACAGTTGAAAAAAGAGGTACTCAAGAGTACCAACGACAAAACTAATTGAGAGAACAGTAAAAACGATACTCTAGTCGAATGCTTTAACTGAAATAAATTCAATTAAAGTGAAAATAGTAGTCTTGATACGTAATAAACGATCAAAACAAACAAATTTACTCAGCGAGGAAAAATACCACTGTCCTTTTTAAATGAAGTTAAATGAAGTTATTCGGAAGGGAGGGGACTTAACGAGTGCTACGACTGATAATCTAACAACCTGGTAGGACATTCTAGTATAGAAACTGAGATATCATCGGAAAGTTATGTCTTTGGTGAGTTATCGAGCTGATATTCTTCAAATAATAACCATGGTGACCCTCAGGTAAGACAGTTTCGCTTGGTTAATCTAAGTTACTTGATTGGCTGTAATTTGGAGTGACACCGTCTTTTCTGTTTAGTAATATAGAGCTTAATTTATGAAACAGCTCTGAAACCCTTGTAGTGATCTACTTTTATCAAGAGAACGCTATTGGTTTAATGAAAACAATTATTATTATAACCAATTGTACCAGGGATTGTTTTACCGTACTTGTTTGTTTAACTGTACCAAAATACATACCTTTTTCCGTTGATTGTGACTTTGCACGCACTTACGTTTGCTCAGTGATTCCGCTTGTACGTTTTGGCACGATCTCGGTATTCTTTCGATATCACGAGATCGCCAACAAATATATCTCGCTACAACTTCCAGTCACCTTTTGATATCTGGTACGCAACCTTCTTGTAGTGGTGATCATAGTCAACCACGACTCGACGCCACACTACACCCTCTTATTACGTGTTTTATATATTTTAGAGATTTCTCCTCCTTTTCAAACATTGGACATTGTTGGTCAGAATTTTTCTTCCAAGATCTTTAATATGGATAATTCAAAAGCGGATTTGGTCACAAAGTCATTGTTCTTTTTACCTGTCCTTTGAACCTGAGGGCGAAATACTTTGATAGAAGTGACTGAGAAATAATTCCTAGGATCATTCATCGCGAAATTTACTTAAATGATGTAAAAATATGGTCTTCTTTTGGTAGATTCGGTTGGAGATGTCATAATTATTGGTTTGATCAGGAATTTATGCAGTCTACTCATCCTTACCTCAAAAAATATCTTTTGGAATTTTTCTGCAGTCACATCCATTTTCTATCTTAAATGGATAACTTCTTAGGTACTGGTATATAGATTGTGGAGATTATTAGGTTTTCGTTTGAGATCATGAACCGATTGATGTTAGACCACCGCTGGAAACCTGGAAGCACTGGACGGCCGTTTCGTCCTATTGTGGGACTACTCAGCAGTGCGCATTCACGATCCCACTTGCGGGATTCGAACCCAGGGCCTTCGGTCTCGCGCGCGAACGCTTAACCTACTGGACCACTGAGCCGGCATCGAATGGTGATAGTGTCTAACATCAACCAATCCAAGAAGTTGCGCGACCATCTTCCATTGTACTGAGGCAGATACCTGTCTCTACCCGACATGGATTAGCTCCATTGGTCACGGCTTCTCACTAGAACTCCGAGAATTCCCTTAGGAAGCTGTTCACTAGTGAGCACATATTAATTACTAGTATAGGGGTTGTGGAGATTATTAGGTCTTTGATTCAGATCATAAACCGATTGACGTCAGGGAATTCTCGGAGTTCTAGTGAGAAGCCGTGACCAATGGAGCTAATCCATGTCGGGTAGAGACAGGTATCTGCCTCAGTACAATGGAAGATGGTCGCGCAACTTCTTGGATTGGTTGATGTTAGACACTATCACCATTCGATGCCGGCTCAGTGGTCCAGTAGGTTAAGCGTTCGCTCGCGAGACCGAAGGCCCTGGGTTCGAATCCCGCAAGTGGGATCGTGAATGCGCACTGCTGAGTAGTCCCACAATAGGACGAAACGGCCGTCCAGTGCTTCCAGGTTTCCAACGGTGGTCTAACATCAATCGGTTCATGATCTCAATCAAAACTTCTTAGGTGTTATTTAGTAATGAAGCATGTGGACGATCCATCCGAGTAAACAGGGTTCTGAATGAAACGATGTGTGATCATATCTTCCCTAATTCTTCCACACTGTACAATTTGCAAAGTTCAAGCCACTAGAAGGGCTGAGTCTGGTTTACTTTTTAGTTAAACTACATTTTAGCGGCTCTCCACTAAACTCGTTTCAATAGCGAGATATCCTTTTTAAGGTACGGTAATATGATGCCGTTTTTTTCACTTGAGTTCTAGGTTAAAAGTAAAAACGACTTCGAATAATTCGATATTCAGGCTAACTAATGTTGCAGAATAACCCATCACCATAGAGTATACTTTATTGGCTTCAGAATAACAACGGACTCGATAGCTAGAGCTTTTATCAGCCTAAAAATCTTCAAGGTTCAAGAACGTGACAGGCGAACTTCTACAAACTGTGAGAAGTGCTTGTGATAAACACCTAGTGGCCTCTTGAACAATGAAATACCAAGTATTTGTGGAATTATATGGTCAGTGTAGCAGAAATAAAACACTGAAGACCCCTCTAGATCATTTTATTGGACTGCGTTGTCATTTGTTTGTTTTTTCTCCCTATCCTGTATTTTAATTCTCATTTAGTTCTGTGTTAACCTCACTTTATGTTCTTTATTTATCCTCATCTAAGCTTTTATTATGTGATCTTGGTTAAAAACTTACCTTTTGTTACTTATTCTTACTCTTGTATGTTGCCGGACTATTGACAATAAGATTATATTAGACCAAACTCAAGTTCATAGCGTGGTTCGGTTTATGACTCTTATCATCTGACTGTCCGCTTGGAAAGGTTGCCGTAATCCTTTACGATAGATATATCATGCCATCTCGTTGGGAATATTTTTATTGATTCTCAGGTATCGAACTTTTGTTTATTAACTATTCCTTTTGTTATTAGCACGTCAGCTTGTGTTAGAGAAACCCCTGATTGTATAGCACGGGCTGTACCAGTTGAGGTATTTTGTACATTTTATATAATTTACTATTCATCAAATTGGAACCGTTTGGATTAAACACAGAGTATATGTTTTCATATAATTTAATACAAGTCACTTAAAAATGATTCATGTGCCATACAGAAGAACATAGTCTGGTCTAATTGAATTAAACTTTGATTCGTTAGTTCTTCGTTCAGACAGAATATTGGTATTTAGGTTGCTACAGACAGTTTAATAATACAGAATTATCTGCCACGCTAATAGTATTTGAATTTTTGAGTGAAACAGAGCTTAGCACTTAAAATCACAGTCGACAAATTCTAATTTGAGATGCAGTGGCACCCAATACTTCTACTCTGCTGTAACGTTATCTTTCCTTGGTGTTCCTGAAATCACATCATTATATGTTTAAGTATCTAATGAAAACAGTAGGTTTGTTCGGGACAACAATGTTGTCTACACAGATAATAACAGTTTATCAAAAAATCTTACATCAAGAGATAGTGTTCAGTTTCATTGCTACAAGTTCGATGATACCGATCGGTAGTGGAAGCATTCTATTCAACAGACAAATGTCGATGCCTGTTGCCTAGGTTACTTTTGTTCATACTGACAGCCATTAGTTCGCCTCACGTAATATCCAAGACCCTGGGCTTATGAGATGGTCGTGTATGGTACTTAAAGCGCTTGTCCATGTGGCTGGCAATCTCCGATATTCTGTCGACAATTATTCTTCTAATTCCAAATGCCAGTTTCTGCAGCTGTTTTCCAGTAACCACTGAAGCCATAGTTCGCAAGAAACTCCACTGTCATTAATGTGATTACACATCAAGTTTCTTAGTGGGACTTTCGATTGTTGAAAAATGTTGTCAAAAGTCCGCACTCCTCTGAGATGACCAATCGTCTCCTGACCAGACAAAGGAACTACTATGCCTACCATCTACCTTAAGGAAGTCATGGAGTAGTCGCATCTGACTTTATTAAAAAATTGGGAGCCTATTAAGCCGCCTCTTCAGGTCTCGCGCGCGAGGCTGAAGGCCCTGGGTTCGAATCCTGAGAGCAGAACTGTGGATGCTCACTTCTGAGGAGTCCCACAATAGAACGAAACGGCCGTCCAGTGTTTCCAGGCTTCCAACAGTGGTTTAATATCAATCGGCTCATGATCTCATTTTAAAAAATAAGTACTGAAATTTGAGTCATGAAATGTAACGTGAGTAGGAAGAAAACAGCTATTTTAATCGTGCGAACCATAGCAGGGCATCGAGGAATCTTCAGATAAATAAAGAGTAACAGCTCTATCAGAACTTATGTTACGAAAATTTCAAGTTTCTTCGTAAGATAAGTAACAGTATCAAGTGTACTGTAAAACATATAAATTCCTGGAGCTACCCAAAACTTACTTTAGTAACTACAAACCGATAGTCGCCTGACAATTAAAGGCCGTAGATGCAAACGGAGATTAAGTAGATTAGAAAAAAACTGTCAAAAAGCGTATAAAGTAATTATCGGTTATCGAGCACCACACCCAACACAAGCTAAATGGAAATCTGGATATTTGTAGTTTACTGAAAACCTTGTGAGGGTTCTCTAAATTTAGAAACCAATTTTTATTCCACCTTTCGAGCCAATCTGCTTCACAAGGTTGCTTGTAAGTGTAGCAAAATAAAAGTTGTATTTCAACATTCAGAACGCTTTTGAAAAGAAGCAACTTAGTTTGGCCGCTGATAAGTTACAGTTAATAAAACTAGTCGTTTATACCAAAATCCATTCAAATCGTCATTTAATGGGTATCAAATGTCGTTATTTCTAAAAGTAGTTAACTACCTCTGTGAAGCATACAAGATAATCCGAGGGTGACGACGTATATTATTTTTACCCGTCTATCTGTTCATAAGAAGTTATGCCATCATGCAAGTCATGTAAGGAATCAAGTGAACAAACACCGGAAGATTATTGAAATGCATCCGAAATGAACTGAAAACTTTGTATAAATAGAAAAAGGACACGTGTTTTTATTTATATTTGAAAGCTGCTGATGGTTATAGAAAGCCATAGAAATCATTCAGTTTGTACCCTATAAATTGTTTACATATTATATTCACTACTATCCGCTAGACTTTCTAAACAAACACATTTATCAGGGAATGTAAGCATCTCAAAATCTGTTAAAATTTGTGTTCTACAGTGGATTCTAAACCTTCCTTTAAAAAAATGAATGTTTGACTCAATCTAGAAAATTAACCATTTACATTTAGAAGTACATGCCTATGAGGTACGGTGAAAATGAAAGACGTATGATGGTCCCTTACTTTCAAATTACTTGAAACAGTCTCTGAATTGATCCAGACAATCCGGTATGATATTTCATGACCAATTTCTACCTTAAAAAGCAGAAAACGGAATAGTTGCCTTTGTACAGCCTAAAGCTCTTACTTAAGATATAACAAGCAAGATTTAATATACCAAACAATAAGTGAAGAGTACATATAGATGAACAAAATGACAATCGAAGGTATTCTTGCTCGTCTCTCAATTATGACAGTTACTATCTAAAAAACTTAAGGAAAACTATTCTTCTGAAAGTGCCAAAAGCTCTAAAAAGCTCCTATTATTACACGCTGACTCGATGCAAAATTAATCATGATTATAAAACAGTAGGTACAGTAATCCTCCAAATAAAACAGTTATTTCAATTTCCCAGCCCACCTGGAAACTCGTCATTATGTATATACGGCCGACATTTAAACGACAGTGGTTTTCTTTTCCATACCTCAGACGATAAATTTTGACGGTATGACCATAAATAATAAAGAATAGTGATATGTCTAGTTCTCTTTATCGAAATATGTGTTTCATATGTCTTGGTGTACACTTTTTCCACCTGAATATATGTTTAAAGATAGTCTATGCTGCAAAACAGATTAACTCATGTTGTAAACATATTCAGACTTAAAGTTAAATTAGTGATAGCCTGATTACCAGGGTTTATTGTCATTAAAAAGGCAATTGCAGCATAAATTACTGGTTTTCATATCCATCTTAAAACAGTTATAAACGATTATATCATTTGTAGTAGTGTTTGTGTTATTGTCTAACATGTTTGAGAAGACTAAATAACAGCGGTGTGGAAAGTGGTTTATTAACAGCAGGGTCGGCTCTAAATAGTAGACTTAAACCATAGTTGCTTTAATGTCATTCATGTTTTAGTCAATAATCTCAAAAATTATCTTTTTCAATTCACAAGATTTGTTTCAATGTGTTCAATGATCCGAATAACTTGCCAATTAATTTTGTATGGTTATATACATGGCTGTGAACTATAAAATTATTTAGGATTACTTTTTAAAACTCACTACAGTCATTATTGCAGTTGTGGTGTATGCCACATATGTTGGCAGACGTAGGTAGTGTGTAGCACCAGTCGAGAGTGGAATGCCTGCCAACGGAAGATTCAATTTAACAGAAAGGGAAACAGAAAGTAATTGTAATGACAACAGAATTAAAAGAATCAAGAAGCATGTAAAGGACAACTGACGGAGGATGTACAAATTATGCATTCAGTGTATGGTTTTCATGTTTTACGAAAGGATTCTGTAATTTTGCTTTTAATAATAAACTGGTCTTCCCCCACCTGACTTTTTAGTTTGCTACACAGTTAATGTTAAATTCAGCAAAGGGATTATAACCATTAAATCTTTGTAATGAGTAAATTTCCATTATCGTAAAATATCTAATAATTGTAGAAGTAAAATCACAATCATGTATAACATTTTATTAATTATCAAAGACTCAAGCGTTATATTCCAGGGAACAAAAAAAGAAAGAAGGAGAAGTCGTTTCGTACCACATTTGAAATGATCGTTTTTAAGCGTTTTGATCCTACCCAAATTGGGTGCTGAAGAGATAGATCTTATGGTTAGTTAAATCATAGTTTAATTTCTTTTTCGAAATCATTTAATCAGGATCGTATCCCGGTATAGTGAGCCAGTTAGACATTAGTCAAATGACAAGCCCACGAAATGGGACAAGATGTGACTTTCTTTTCTCATAAATGCGACACACCTCATTGGTGGAAAATATTACTAAATTTCTAAGGGATGAACATATTTGTGTGTAAATGTGTAACTATAGAGTTATTCTTCAAGTCAGTTGGCAAATAAAATGCTTTCTCCTCATTCACTCACTCTATCTCTCAATTATCAGGTTTGGCTCGAGAAAAGGAAGTTTGTTTATCAGTATTTGAATCGAGTACCCCAAAGCCTGACGTTATTAACAGATTTAATTTGTAAATGTTGATATTTTCTAATTGTTAATGTTCAGAACTGCAATTAAACGTTGTCTATCGTTATGTACAGAGGCTGATTAGATTCTATAGATAGTGCTCTTCATTAATAGACTTTTAGTAGACTTTAAATGTGTCTAGTAGTAGGATTCAGGATTCATGTTACACTTTATTTGTAACTCATCGGTTGAATGTATCTTTTCCCTATTGATAATGTTCATACCGAAGCTGAAACCTAGTGTTGTAGTGAACGATCATTCAAGTGAGAAAGACCAATTTATTGTTTAACGTACAATCTCACAGTGATTTAGTAAAATGTGAAAATCATACATCAAATACACCATTCGCACATTTTACAGTTGTCCTTCATATCCTTCATGATTCTTTCAACTCTGCTTTTATTATTATTCCTTTCTGTTCTCTTGAGTTCAATTTTATTAATCTTCTTTTGACAAACATTCCACTTACGATTGCTATTACACACTACTTACATCAGTGAACATAAGTAGCATACTTAACAGTATCTTTTTAAAACTTATAATTTAGACGTAATATCGAGACAAACAACTTAGAATGTGCATAAACAAATAGATTTATTTTAGTTCATAATATCAACTATAAGAAAATAAGGACTATAGCACATAACTTCAAAATTCGTTAAG
This sequence comes from Schistosoma haematobium, assembly GCF_000699445.3. Taxonomy (NCBI): domain Eukaryota; kingdom Metazoa; phylum Platyhelminthes; class Trematoda; order Strigeidida; family Schistosomatidae; genus Schistosoma; species Schistosoma haematobium. The sequence goes on along the minus strand of NC_067198.1, from coordinate 29,720,338 downwards.
TAAAATGATGGATATTTGAACTCAGTAAATTAGTGGATAATATATTAACATTTAAAATATTAAAAATATCCGAATCTCATTATAAAAATCAACACTGGTATATAAAAGTATGGTTACTTTGCTACTAACCCCTAAATTGATTTGATGATTCATTCATTTCACTAGGTATATATATGTCCATATTAGTTCATATTCGCTGCTTTCTCTCGCCTAATTGTGCTCGCTTACTCGTACTTATATTTGCTGACTCACTCGCTTGCCTTTCGGCACAACTCTTTCATGCTTGTTTAACGCACCTGTAGTTTTGGATATCTATGTGTGGTTCCATAATAAACGTAATCAACACTTTGTATTCGCCTTCTGATTAATACACCGTTGAGGCGTTATCTAGTGACAGTTATCAAGACGAATTGTATACGAAGTTTAAGGATTATATTGAATACCGACCACCACAACCTGACTAGTTCCAAAGAGTATGAAATATATACTCTTTCTATATTTGACTATTTACCACAAAACCAAAATCTACTGAAAGTTTAAGTTTTTTTTTAAAAACTTCAAATTTATTGAAAACACAATAAAATAAACTTAATATTTATTGACATTTTTATCAGTAAACTTTCCAACTTAATTTGTCATTTCTGTATTATTTACAAGTATTATTAACATATCTATTAGACAAATCAGAATCAAATGAATTGTTGTGTTTGTTTCTGTTGTCTTGTTTCACTTATACTTTCATCATCATCATCATCATCATCATCATCATCATCATCATCATCTTATTCTTCTTATTCTTCTTCTTCTTCTTCCATCTGACAAATGCTATGTGTTGTAATAGCATATAATTTCGTGACTTATATGTAGTATAACGAGCAAATAGTGATAATATTTTTTTCTTTTAATGAAAATATAGTAATATGTATATTTTTCAACAAAAAATGGTACATGTCTATTCTACTTAATGATAATTAACACAATTGTTCTAATAATTTTCTTTAAATGGAGAAAAAGAAATAAGATTTTAAAAGTAGAATTCAAGGGATAATTAAGTTCTTGCCTTGTTTTCTGATCTACCACACTTTTTAAAAGATACGTAAATACATATATGTCAACTTCTTTTTTTGAAATCTTGTTTCATTTGTTTTACAGAACGAAATAACCATCACAAAGGACGAATAATTTAAAATATTTTTTTAAGTAACTGGCGCCTGCCAACCTTTATTGACTATTTGTCCATAAAAATACTGATTGTCTTTAAGAAAAAATAATAATAAGGACTTTAAACATTCAAGTTGGTAAACCAAAAAAAAAATGTATACGAAGTAAAGAAGACAGTTTGTTGAAAAACCTAATAACAAGTATATCGTGGCGCCAAATCTTGTAGGTTCCACACGGTACTTCTATACATTCTCTTTCTCGGCGGTGTATACATATATATACACATATATACAAATTAATGTATCTTTCAACGCGTTCACTTTTTGTAGATTACCGCCCAACCCCCATAATCACTTTAATCCTGTGTGATTACTATTTGTTTCATTCTTACAAAGCAGCACTTTTAAGCACTGAGTATTTAAAATTACCCATGAAATAAATCGTCGAAAGTGTAAAGTTATCATTAATTTATTTTTGAAATTATTGTTACTTATGTTTCTTTTTGTTCACTAGCGAAAATTAAGGCGAAATATTAAAATCTATTCAATTCCATATGATCTATGTGGTTATTAGTTTAAGTACATAAATTGAATGCAGAATTTCTGTCAACTCAAATACTATACTAATCTTAATTCCTTTAGTTATCAGTAACATTTTCGATAATAACTAGAAATTTGCAGTAGTCCTGTAAGATATACACTGCGATTCCATTCGGATTTGTGTTTTTTTCTACTTGCCGACATTTCGACGATTTTCTGGCGTTTTCCGGTGTCTTCTTAGTCAAATAAATGTTATATATCTTAATTTTTCTCGCAATTTCATTTTCCCACTTCACTTCATCCCGCCTCTCTCTCTCTCCCTCTCTGTATATATATATATATTCTCTTGTAATCAGTCTAACAATCTATTTCTGTAACTTCAAGTGGTTTATCAATTTAAAGAATTATCTTCGTAAAATGCAAAAATTTCAAACATATTAAAATGAACAACTCTTTTTGAATGTCATTGTAGTAGTATTCGTTATAGTCACTTTAATGCTGGCGCCAATTTGCTTACATTTTAAACTATCAATGTAAAAATGTAAAATTCTTGACCAGAAATGGAAACATATTCATATGAATTATTGGTTATTTTCTATTCTTTGTAATTAAATATGATATGCTGTACATTTATCTATATATAACTTAGTAATTTATACCTATTTAAATAGACATACTTTCTATCCATGGTTTATCTATGGATTCATTTAAACATTTTCCTAGTTTGAAAGAAAAACTGTTTAGTAATCGTATATCATTTAAAACAATAGCTTAATACCCTTGAATTTGTTTCTATTCATTAAATAGTTAGTTATAGCATTAATTAAGCGGAAATGAGTGTTAAGAGTTATCAACACATGAATATATATATACACATGGTTTTGTTTTTTTAGGATGATGAATATATCATCTTTTATCTTAATGTATGTTTATATAGAACATAGATGCAGGCATGAAAAGAAAGTTACAAGTAATTCAGTAACCAGTATTAAAGTATTAGACATTGTTATAAACTATTTATATTTCCCAATTAAATTTGATTATATTTTATAAATCATTAAGAATTATTTCATTCCATTCTATAATATCTGTTTATTCAGCTCAAATTAACACTTATTCGTGCTTCCATGTTCAACAAATAAATCAGAATAAGCTTTATAGTTGTTTGTCGATAGTTTTGTAAATAGAAGTTTGTGTACACTTCAACGGATATATATATATATGGGTCTATAAGATGATGCCTAATTAAATGACGTTTATTTCTTCTTCCTTTCCATACTTGGTATGAAACATAAAGCCATTCCTTTTAAGTCCACGTACTACATATATAAATTAGAAAATTTTCATAGCATATAGTTGTCCTGTCATAGTTAAATATGACTATGTATAAATGAAATCTTACAAATCGTAAATTCCAGGCTTTATTATCATCATTATAAATAAATAATGTTAATTCATAATTTACAGAAAATAATCTGTAATCGTTTGCTTCATTATACTACTTATGATAGAATCTTGATACAGAAATGAAATATTATTAGTTAATGATCATTGTTTATTTTAGTTTATTTGATTTGTGACACTTTTGTTATGATATTTGAAATATAGCAATAACAAATTTAGTTTTCTACTCATTGAACAATAAGGATGTTAACAAGATGGTTCCGTGCTATTTAAGATCTGTTTAAAGGAGAAAAAATTTATTTTTTTGGTTTTGTTTAGACGTACTATCTATTTGTAACATATCCATCATTTCGGTAACTTTGTCAGGTTAATTATTTTATCATGAATAAATTCAATACAAACTGGTCGAAAAGTGTGTGTGGGTAGATAAGAAGTCCTAATCATACATTCCATACCTTCTGATATAATTAATAATGTGTATATTCGAATTTCGAGAGGCGAGGTCGTGGATGCGCACTGCTGAGGAGTCCCAAAATAGGACGAAACGGCCGTCCAGTGCTCCCAGGTTTTCCATGGTGGTCTAGCTTCAATTGACTCATGATCTCAGCCATTGAAATATGTACAAATATTTAAAAATAAGTTAATTTTGCTAAGGTAAGTAATTTAAGGTATGATCACTTCATCTTACTTCTAAAATTATCAGAATCTTCGAAAGGAATTAGCTAATGTTCCACTGAAATCTAACATTATTGAAATACTACTGAACACTATCTCAGTGATTTTAAAGTTCCGGTGTTCACTGAGAGACTTGATGATCCTGCTTTCATTTTCTAGTGAGTGAGCATTGGTTGATTAATATATCTTTACCCTCAAACAACAGTGTATATTATACTGCATTTTTAAATAACTGTTTTTAGTTTTCTAACACTCACTAGAAGTAATCCATAAGTAAATAATGTTGTTTTACCAAATGATTAAAAATATCTAGAATTAACTCTTCGTAAAGACTTCAGAGAAAGATAAATGAAACAAATTTAAATCATTCACATGTATATATTACTCTTGCCTTACAAAAGTTGGTCATATGAACTAACCAATTGAAATTAATACACCTATTCGACCCCTATCCAACCACTGATCTAGACGGCATTCGAGTTATCCAAAGTTTTCACAAAAAACAATTTTTAATAATAATTGTCTTGTTCTACTAACTGGTGACTCGATTTGAAGATGTATATTCCATAGTTCTGGTAGGAGAATTTGACTTTTCTGTGCCAACAATGTTGGGAATAAAGTGATAACCTATTAAGGAGACTGAATAAGAATTGGATGATGTATAAATCGTTATGTTTCGAGTCATTAGGTGGATATTCATAGGGAAAGAAAATCGAAATAAATATGGCGACAATGATAGAATAAATTTCAACAGTAATTTATCATATTCAACGATAACAGAACAGGCTGTTAGTTACGTGGAGAAAAATTCTTATCGTTCATTTCTATCAGAAGTTTGTGCTAATGGAACTATCTAGAAATATAATAAAAGCTTCACTATTCAGTAACATAGCCCAATAAAATTAATGTAATATTCGCTAAGCAACCTAGAGTTTATAAGCCCGAACTGGTATGTAAGGTATTCATTCTGCCGATGAGTTATCAACGAAGATTTATTGGGTGTTTTGGAGTTCTCAGTAGTCCTCTAACTATTGTTCCTGAAAAAAATTACCTCAGTAACATATTGCTCGATTAACAATTTACTTTTATATTTTTATACAAAAAAATACAATGTATTGGTTCCCTTATTTAGTAAAGATGATAACAACAATAAAACCACTACGACTATTCAAATACAAATAGCACAGTGAATGCTTTTTTAAAAAATTGTAAACAATGTCATATTATAATGAATAACTTTATCAAATATGAAAAACTGTCTAGCTTATTTCAGTGAATATGTCAATTAGTCTATTCTAGAAGAAAAGATCGTTCCTATCAGTCATTCCTTTCTTATAGCTCTGTCCACCAACACCCCGTTTAAAGAATGTCGGTAAAATTTTCTGAACTTTATTCTCAAATATAATATCTACCCTTAAAAAGTATAATTATGAGAAAAAGTTGGATTCAATTACAATTGGTTAACAGATGTCTTCATTAAAATACTTTGGTTAAATAGTATCACATCTACAAAACAAACAAAACGAATAATAACAGTGGTTCAGTAGCAAAGGTTTACTATTCATTAGATAAATTTCCTTTGTAATTAAATCAATATCACTTATATTTTCGTATTTTCAAAGAATAAATTCACTTTTATAGCTATCAAATTAAGATAGAAGATTTTTAGAGATTGTTTAAATTGAAGATAACTTACATCAGAGAGTGAAATGTACAACTTTGAAAATGAATTCTTTGATGAATTCGCCGAAAAGAGAATTCTTCACTGAATTAATCTTTCTTTTCTTATCTGGCAATTTCAGATGTCCTACAATGTTCTATTCATTGAAGACGTATCTAGATATCATAAGATTATAGGAAATGAAATCTCCAATGAAAATTATACTGTTATATTAAAAATGCTTAGATATAGAAAAAAATAAAGTATGACTGAGAGGGTGGAGAAGATTTGTAGCTCAGGTTGATGATTTCGGTGGAGTTTTGTTCTCTGAGCTGAATAGTTTGGTCGTGGAGCTTTCATGATTATTCTCATACACATTCAGTGTAGATGAAATTTAAAAATGAAAAGCATTACATTGACTAATTTCAAATGTTTAACACTTTTTTTTCCTAAAGTGTAATATTTAATTAAGATGAACCTTTTAACAGAATTTTTTTTAAAAAAATAAACAAACAGTAAAAACAGATAATGAACATGTAAATTAACAATAATTTAACAGGTGAAAACTTTATATTTAACAAATATATTTATATATTTTTTCCTTTCTAACTAAAGTCAATCAAGTCATTATTGTATATTCTTTTATTGAAGGGAAAAAAGGGGAAAAAAATATACTTAGTTTATATAATTATAACAACAAGGGGATAACAATTATTATTATTCACTTCATTATTAGTATTGTTATTTGTGTCCTATTCCTCTCTCACTTTATAATTATATAGATTAATATATCTATTATTATTATTATTATTATTATTATTATTAACATAAATTTATAGGTGTGACAAGATTTTACCATAAATTTCGCTTATTCTAGTAGGAAAAGGTGTCTGTAAATTTTGCATTGTACATGCAAACATTATACGCGCATGTACAGAGATAGATAAATAGATAGATAGATAGATAGACAGACAAATAAATAAACATATCGACATATGCACATACACACATAGATACGTGCTACGATTGTCATACAATTCCAGCGTCAACGACTAGCATCACTAATTTTTTATTGACAATAGTGTATTCACTTTCTAGTAACGTTGACGATATACACATCAAATTATTTAACTAAAATATATAATATTACATTAGAGAGGAATATATATATATATATATATATATATATATATATTCACAGTTTTTGGTCTAGACAGATTCTTTCTTATGCAAAGGAATAAATAATGATAGTATATATACATATATAGTTTGTTTAAAGTCTTACGAGATAATGACAGTGGTGATGGTGTACACTGGTCCGTTTCCCAACATACCTACTTTGATTATTTCTTCCTATCCTGTTGTTACCGTTATCCTAATACCATTCCTTGTTGTTGGCGTTGACTTTGTTATTTGTTTCTTCTTTTTACTTTTAAAAAAAAAAATCAATTTCGCTAATTTCATACTAACCAGATGATGATCTTGTTAACAAAATATTCCATTAATATAAATAATTTTGAAAATTGTTAATTATTAACATGAATTATATGCTTATACATATGTATATACATACAATGGTGCATATATATATTGCTTAAATAAATGAATTTGGTTATAGTGTTACATTTTTAAAAAGAAAAAGACAGGAAAAATTATTAATGATGATATTCGTGATAAAAGTATTGAATGTAATGAGATAACAAGTATTTATGCACATATAAGATGCTTCTGATGAGGTTTGTAAAAGATGAAATCAAAGTTAGTTGAAAAGATGAGTTATTCCACTTTTCTTACAAGTTATACCTTGTCCTGTATGCTTGTGTACTTTCATTTAATATTTATATATGTATATATATAATGTCAGCAAAACGAAATTTTACTAAATTTTTGACACGAAATTAATGCTTTCGCAAATTTACATATTAATGCAATTACAATAAGTAATTAGGCTATTTTATGTAGTTTTAATTAGATGTTTCTTTAAAAAAAGAAAAGAAATACATATTACATGAATCTGGTGACAACTATAGTTAGTGAAGAAAAAACAGACTAATATTGTTGTCTGGTTCGAACATGAAACTTTGTGATAAGTGCATGTGTGTAATGTCAATTGATGTACTGTAGAAAAAAAATAAGACACTTGAACGTTTATTAGTTTTCGATATCAATATATGTATTCGGCTCGGATTTGAATTGGTCACTTTTTTTCCATGCAACAATTATTCACACTCACAAACATGTACACATAATTTAAACATTATATTGTAATATTCTGTAACTTCATAAGTTTATCATATTTACCAATTATTGCTTATTTAAGCCCATGATGATAATTGATATAAGATCTTTTACTTATCACTGTGTATTCACCAAGACAGTATTAATTATCTGATTAATATTAGAAAGAAATTCGTCGAATATTTCCAACAAGACCTGAACATCCTGGGTTCGATAACTGGTGGGATTGTGGGTGCATATGACTGAGCAGTCTCATTCTAGGATGAGTGCTTCCTGATTTTCTGTGATGTATTTGTCTATGATGAATACAACCTACAGATTAAATTAATTTCGACGAAACTTTTCTAACTATTATAATAAATATTTACGAGGGAAGATTTATATCCAATTAATATTCATTCCACTAGATATTCCTTTCATCTATTAATTTATGAAAAATTCAGGTATTGGTAATCTTGCTAAAGATAATCAAAACTTTACCATGAAATTTTGAGAATGAAGGGAAGTGTTATTGAAACAATGTTAGACTTATGAGAAAAGTCTCGATCATTTTATATGAAAAATATCCATTTAGTCTTTGTAAATAGCTCATAAATATTAAATGAATACATTAATCAATTCCTGAATAAAAACAAATAATATCCGGTATTTGGTGTTAGGCTCTTAAGAGTAGTTGCCAGGACACACTGAATCTAGGTTTCGTCCTACTTGGCAATTTTCAACAAGGTGCATGTGTGTGGGGTATGCTACTTATATGGACAGATATAAGTAGTGTGTATCAAAACTGGAAGTAGGACTCTTACTGACGGAAGAGAAACGTGACAACAAGATGTAAAGAACGATTGAGCTTATTTAAGGAAGACACGCAAACAATGTACTAAATATATTGTTTACAAATTTCACGAATGTAGTGTGTAATTTTGCTCAGTACAATAAATTGGTTCATTTTAACCAAGTCTATGTTCCTTACACATTTAATGTTGATAGAAAGGGTTTTTACAATGAATCCAACTAACGTTTCTAAGTCTTACAGTATTCGATGCCATCGCTGTATTATTCTAGCTGCGAATAACTTCCTGTATTATTGAGGTATTTACATCGGCTTATCGACAAGAAGGGACCTAAGCAAAGAACTTTCAGTGCCCTCACTATTGCAGGTTCACCTTACTGACCACTGTCTACCAGTAAGAAATATGGGTTCGAATAAATCCGACCGCCCAGTCTTAAAATCTGAGTTTAGGTGATGCTAATTTACTTAGATTAGTGACCACACTACACCCCAGTCAACATAATTCGATCAAAACTAAGGACTGGCCAAATACGATACCGGTCATCACTCAGTCAATAAACATTATAGCGTCTAATCTTCAATAATAGTTGAAAATTTTTTCCATAATGGCTTGAATATGACTATTAGGTCAGATGATTTGATACTGCCATATACTTAGTATAGATTTTAGACCATTGACGGTAATCTACCTGAATGACCAAGTGGCAGAGTCTCTGACAATGATATTGACGTTAACTGACCTAAATCTTTCCAAGACTAAAAGTCCATTCGATAATACAAACATATCTCATTAACGAGTCTCAGCAAAGACGAAATATAGCTCTACCATTCCTAGTGAATTCCCTTTAAATGTCTAAAATTATGTGGGTTATTTCATTAGTAAAATAAGTAGTACCACTGATCATGATATTTTTTTACTTTGGGATCAAAACAACTGATGTACAGCAATCGATGAAATGTTTTAGTCAGCATCATTTACTGTCCAAGCAATTATATTTGTTATCCATTGGTAATAGATTTCCAAGCTAAAAGTCAACTGGTTAGTATCTCACTATAGCCGTCAACATTTTTTACTTGTATGGTATTCATTATTTATTGTAAACATTTAAACATTTCGTTTGTCATTGTTCAGGACTGAAGTGATAAGTCACTATTGGTATATGAATTACTTGAATGTATGACATTACCCAGATTGTCAGAGTGATAATAATTTAGATATTGGTTAATCACGAAATCTATCCCTTTCATTTCATTGTTCTATGCTTAACATTATAGTACCAATGCACTTATTAATTCCAGCTTAATTTCAAATATATAGACTTCAAATAATTATTTTCGTCATAATGATTATTATATATTATTATAATTATTAGTGGGTTTATTCAGTATTATATTTTTGGTACATTACTCATTATCATAATTTTCAACTACTTATATTATCAGTTAATCGACTCATGAAATTAGAGACTCCATTATGAATTCATTTACACTGATTCATTTACAGTGATCGTGAGAATCGACCAGGGAACCCTAATTCCAATTTATTGAGTTCAAACTCCATTTATCGCTAATACGCAGTCAGAAAAACTTATTAATCTGAACTATTTTCAGTCATAGATTCTACGTAACTTACTCTGTACACTAAATCGTAATAGTAATTAACCGGGTAAATGAAGATCTAAATGTTTATTCAGTAACATGTAAAAGATTTATTACTAACTAAATAATTTCACTTATAATTTGGGTCTGTGAGACTTAAAATTAATGAGTAGATTCTGGTAATTATAATTTCTGATTTCATGATGTAATAAATCATATACCAAATATTCGCTATTCAAATCTTTCTTTACCGTAGCATCTGTGAAAACTGTCAACAAACAGTTTATTTTCTAAATTCCGCTCTAATGTACCTAAACCTTCTTCTACTTACTGTAAGAAATTTCATTGGCTACATTTACTAGATGGATAAAAATTTTACTCAATTATTATTGGTTGACATGAAGCGCTTAATTTTTTATTTACATCATATTATTTTATTTTGATTGGTCGCCTATTCAACAACTAGCGTTCTTTTGTTTATTGAATTAGAAAACGAAAATTATTTAATTGTAAAATCAAAAATTACACGTTGATTAATAAATAATCATAAAATTCATAGTGATCATTATTATTTTCAACAAAATGTTGAATAACTCAATGGATTATGAGAATATGGAAGATATCTTACCGAACACATCAAATTATTTTTCATATTGTAACCAGCATGTGGATATAAAAACTCATGACAGTAATTTGAGAAATATTCAAACAGACAATGAGAATACAGTCATGACAAAAGCATCAAAACAATTACATTTTTCAATAGATGCCTTGCTAGATGATGACGATATTGATGGCAATGCTAATGATGAAAGTGGTGACAATGATGATGATAATGCTAATGATGATGATGATGACGACAATGATGGGGATAACGAAAATATCGACAATGACAGTTGCAATCATTGTCGCAATCTGGTTAATTCTGACGAAAATAACTTAGGGCTCAAGAATTCTATTCATCCAGAAATCGACGGTAATAATTGTAACAGTAGTAACAGCGATAATAATAACAACCACCATTTCAACAGAACCACCTCGTTATTCAATGAAACTAAAGTCAATAGTAAAAAATCGCATGGTAAAGCTAATCATAATAATGGAAGTGAAGAAAAGTTTACCAATAAGCTTAAAAAACATCATGACGTTAAATCATCAAGAATAAATCAAAATAATAAGATTTCTACAAGTTCACCATTCTATAATTATTCAAGCAAAGATACTACTGACAATAATATGAATAATAGTAATCATATTGATAATGAAATAAATCATAATCAAATGTCTTATTTTAAGAAGCATAACTTTTTTAATTCATTACACGAATTATCATTTAATGATTATTTAACATTTGGTAATAGTGCAATTGGATGTAAGTCAGTGAAATTTACCCTTCCTATTTTTATTTTCCCCCAATTTTAATCATAATATATACAGGAAACTAAGATATCTTATTGTAGTAATCTAATGATAACATTTTCAGAATTTAATTTCATCTTGGCAGGCCATACGGAGTGATATTCGGATTAACGATCTTAGGATACATCGTCAAATATCCATTTAACACTAAATGGAATACTGTTTTTAGCCAAAAGAGTAACTATTTATTTCAGTTTTCAAGCATGCAGCGATTTAAATTCAATAGGTTTGTGGAAAATGTGCCTGGATATTTGAAGTGGAAGGTACTGGATTTGAATATATATGTGAACATTAACACTGAATTGTAGGTAGTTCCAGCTGACGAGTCCCAAATAGGACGAAACATGGTATTTATTCCGCTGCTAGTTACTATCACACTGCATGAAAAAATTTAATCAGTCATTTTCTCCTTGATTGGTTATGAAAATAGTGAATTCACTTTAGTTTAATGAAAATTTCTAGTATGAAATTCATTATCTTCAAGTTTAGTTCTGATTAATCCATTATTAAATTCTTGAGTGATCAGCAAAATTGTAACAGGCGGTTTATTAACGATCGAAGTAATTGGTTTTCAACAATCAAATCATGCCTTACGACTTAGCTTCATCTACTTCAGCTTGAATAGTGGGTTAGTGTCGTTAAACCATCTTCACAGGAAATGTAACTTCAAGCCAAGTATATTAATCTATCCTTAGTAAATAAGTTATGTAAAGTTGGTTCGATTCAGTAAGTTTGGTCTTAATAAAAATAGATACTTAACAGAATAGAAATAAATAGTTGTGAGAAAAATCAATAAACTTTTCTGTTAGAATATAATTTATGTGTATTTGCTGAATGTTAAATTGTATAAATGCAATTGCTTGGAATGTAAATATCATTAGATTGTCTATGACTGTTTTGGACCTAAAAGTAGTTGATAATTTAATAATTTTATCGGTGATAGTTTGGTGATCACAACATACTAGTATTAATTTATTTGCCAAGTAAAGATTTGTGTGTTTGGCTCCAAGTAATACTCCAAATGTGACAGCTAATGATATTATCCGATTGCCCAAGCAGAAGCAGATTGAACGAGGTTCAGACCTGTGACTCAGTGGCTAAAATTTGAACGTCTTAACCAGTGAGTCACTTTTCAACATACAACATACGGTTTTCGGTTGTGTTTTATATTCTAAATTATACAGTTTAATTTGACAGCTTTCATTGTTATTCTGGACACACATCTTCAAATCTTACTTTATGCAGACATACACTTTCCAGTTATTCCACAATAGTTACGCCAGTCCATCCCAATGGTCTTGCTTGCAATTGGCTGCCTTAGTGGATTTTGTCTTCTTCATTTTTCCTCGTATTCATGCTGACCATTATTTCCGGCCGACCTCAACAAGTGACTTATGTGGCGCATAGATATTCTGTACCCCTTTGTACAAATATTAATGTGCTCAAATAAATAAATCAATCAATCAACAATTAAACGACATGACCCAAAGATACCGCACCACTAAAAGACTAGAGGTCAACTAGCAAAGACAGTCAACATGAATACAAAGACAAACGAAGACGACGAAATCCACTAAGACAACTAACCACAAAGAAGACCATAGGAACGAACTGATGTAACCATCGTGGAATAGCTGGAAAGTGCTCTTCTACATGAAGTAATCTTCAAAAATATGTCCAGAATGACAATGAAAGCTCTCAAATTAAACCGCATAACTAAGAGAATACAGCACCACCAATGGCATCCATTCGTAGACGTAAATGATGACTATCATTTCCATAGTGTATAGTTTTTAATTAGACAACTTTTAAGGCCAGAATCTTGCACATTCATCTTCTAGTTCGAACAACCAATTGAATAAATAATCCTGTGTAATTAATAAAAGAACAAACTTCCAATTATTTATTTTAATGATATTAAAAATGTTTAGGAATGTAATGTAGTTTACATATTATGAAAATTATTTGCCATACAACACATATTTAATCTTATAAGTTCATCAGAACGGGCCGCAGTGTAGACTATAGTGTTTTACTTTACATCAACTGTGGGTATTTTTCATATCGTTATTAATATGGGTTTGAACTGTGTCGTTTTTAATTTTCAGCTCAATGTACAGATAAGTAGTCATTTGAAGTGAAAGTTACTGAGTTCGAACATCAGTAGTCACATCCATCTTATGAGTTATCAACAGGACGAAACAAATCTCCTAAAATCCACAACAGATCCATTCTTAAAATGCGTTTTTTTGCTTATTTTGTTAAACTTAAAATATAAAGTGTATACAATGTCACTGTATCCTTACAACTGATGTGCAAATGTAGAAATTTTAATATGTAAAATATTTTATCCACATGTTTCTTCTTCTTCATTGAAACCTATTTTGCTAACTTTTGAGATTATGGTTTAGCAAACAGACACACATTTGTTACACCATCCATTGATCGATTAGTTCAGTATTAACATCTCAAACTATGAAACTAAGTGACTCGGATTTGAATCCCAAAAGAAGCATTAGTTCACGTAATACTACAGATACATCTTGCCAATGAGTACCAACTAGCACGGTACATATGTCCAGGATTTTCTGCTAATTGCCTCCAACCGCCTATAATTTCAACATAGTGTAGGCGATATAGAATTACTTAGAATAGTGGCCAAATTGTAATATAAAATTCGATTAGCACCAATGACTAGACAAATATAGCATTGGTTACTGTTTAGTAGTCAATCAACAGTACGTTTGTTCGTATGATGTAGTCATGCTCTCTTTGTACGAGATTTTCACTACTGAAGTCGAAATAGATAATGATATCATTAATAGCATTGGACGGTCGACCATCTATGTCACCAATTGACTGGAGTTGAGATCATACTATTGGACACGCAGCATTAGCTACGAGACTTCAGGTTGTACCTTCAATCGTTGTTGGATTCGTTGATGAAAATTCAGAGGCGTTCCATACTAAGGCGAAACAGTTCTACAGGGCTTTCTGATCTTCAATAGTAACTGTGTTATTTATCTATGTTACTCCTGTTACTCCTCATGAATCATAAGCCACCGACTAGGGTTTTCCAGTAATGTCAATCTTTTAAAGTAATTCCAAGCATGATGCTACGTAATCATGATGTTGAAATATTCCTTCCATTACATAGTAAATTTAGTCCCAAAATTAATAGATGAATATGTATTCAATATATGGCTTTGATCACACAGATTTTAATGAATTAACATAGATGAGAGTACGCGGTTAATTATCGACTCGATTTATTGTAGTGCACTTTGAACTTGCAGCTCTCTAAACGGTTGGATTATCTTGGATGTGCCTACTATCAATATGAAATAAATATATACCTCTTCAGCTGATACTTTTCCTTCTATGTTTTGCATCTTTTAATTTCTTATCACTCTGTCCTGAAATGATTTATGTTAATTTGAACCAGTACACATTCGTATCATGTTTTATGATAACTAGACTTTACTGAGTAAATGGTTTCCGCTACAAAATAATAGCAAATCAGGATTCCGTAAAAACAGAGAACATTGGATATCTATTTTTATTTTAAATTAAAGCATCTCAGCAATGTCAGTCTACAACCTCACACACATATGATCATATGACCCATGAATTTTAAAAGTCTTTTGGTGAATTGATAGATAATTCCCATTTAAACACTATAAATTAAAACAGGAAGTTCAGCGAAGGGATCTCTTTTCAACGAATTTATTATCAAGCTGTACAATCGTATATATATATGAAATTTTTTTGTTAAAGTACTAATTCCATGAGGAAATATGAACACGAATAACCAAGATGACGTAATAGAAAGAATTCTACTATTGTCGTCATCTTTCAAATACATGATCACATTTTATTAGTTCGTAACCTTAACCTCAGCTAATTGGTCTTTATACTAATTTTATGGATAGATCTGATGATTTATTCCCAATTCGAATAACTCTAGAAATTACGGTTTCACAATCAGACTTGTGAAGAATTTCGCCATACCCTCATCGCCACATCCATCTTATCATTTATCAATACTTCATTGTAGTTTATGAAGATGTTTTGCATATATATATATATATATATATATATATATATCATTTTATGAAATACATTCAATCGTTCCTGTGACAATATTGTTTATCGTAATTATTAATTAATAAATATATTACTAGTGTGATTAAAATAATTACTGACCTGTGAATGAGTTCAAATTATAACAATTTTATTGTTATATAAGAAATCAAAACTTTACTGAATATGTTTATTAAATTAATTACTGTGAATAGTAATAATGAGTTTATGTGTTGATTAACTATGTAATTAAACATCCTACTTTCCGGTATATATATACATATGTATATATAATCTCTTTGATTATTGTAAGTTATTCCGCTTAGTTTCATATTTATATATAATTGATGACTTTCATTGAATTGTTGTTTCACACAAATAAACAATATGAACTGAATTCAGTTCAGCTTGCATAAAGAATTGATTCATTTTTGAGGAGAGTGGTGAATTTCTAATACACTTGTCATCATAATTAAATATTTTAAATTTTCAGTTCGTCATGACAATATATAGAAGGATCATTGAGAAAAATGAAGATATACATTGTATTAAAACGAAACAGTTATCTAGTGCTCTCTAGTTTTCATTGTTACTTCAATTAATCTGTGATGAGTAATACCCACAAATTAAAATGGTCACTAAAAAAATCTTTCTTTAATTAAAAATCAAATAGTTATGTTCCATTTGTTTTCCTTTTCATATGAGGAATATCTTGAAACAAACTAGGTTGTGTTGGTCCCTTTGTGTTGAGATCTACTCTACTCGCATACATTCAGTTTTGTTTTCTGTCAGACAAATCGAGGGGGGGTTAAATTTTAATTATTATCAGTTGATTTTACATACTCAGTAATCCAATTAGGTATGTGTTTAGTTAACTCAGTAGATTTGGTTTTTACTGCATACGTATAAATAAGAAAGAAACGTTTAAATTCGCAATCTTTCCTTAGAAGAAATTATTTCTTCGTACAGTAAACTACTGCTTATTTAGAAAATAGTAATTACGCCTTAGTGAATATCGTGAAGATGATATTTTTATTAACATAATTTATGAAGTAATTGTTAGTTGATCTTAAGATTATGGATCGATTGTTTAGTGTTCAGCGCATCCAAATTTCACTCATTTGGTTGTGAGCTCAACCATTGCTTTAACTAGTCCTGTTTTAAGTAAACGGATCATATAACTAATTGTCATACTTAACGTTTTATTCAAAGCTAAGCGTAAAAACCCATAATTAGTTAATAAATTACATCTTAATTGATCGATTTGTTATTAATATATAGTGAATTCGGATTAATTTTATCCACTGGTGGTTGAGTAGTATCACAAGTTCCCATACACATCTTGTATGTTGTGCTTGAGTAAACAAAACTTAAAGTCATTTATAAATCTCATATGAACATAAATACAACTTGCACGCAACCTGTGTTCATTGGGTATTAACTAAAGTTCTATCATTTAGCTCTCAGTATTAGTCGATTGTAACTAGTGCGTTAATTGATTTAACATTACAGTTTACTTTCTTAATAATATATGGGTAAAAACACTAGACAAGTTATTGCCAACTTAATTTTCATGATGTTTAATACGCTTTAGTGAATACATCTCTAATATTCAGGAAAGATCCAAGGTTGCGACAGTTCTTTACGACATGTTATTCAAGTGTTGACAATTTAATCATCTGACCTCATATCCAGTTTGTCAGCTCCGAAAACAGACGGAAATATTATCGGGAGATAGATGAATAGATTGAACTAAAGGAATGAAAGGCATTCACTTGTGATTCTTTACAATATTTCATTCACAGTTTTGCATATTATTAGGGAACTATTTGAGATTTTATATTTTGTCTATTTCCAGCCTATTTTTTTATAAAAGAGCGGATAGATGAGACATTTAATAGGTACACGCAAAATATAAATTCCCTACACATTGGCTTATATAATTTATGGGTTGATAGTAGATTATCACAAATTTCCTGAACGTATTCTCATGAAAGTCCGTAAACTGAGGCGAACAAGACATACGACACGAATATCAACTCAATAGCTACTCATAAATCCTACATTGAATAACACTATAGAAGTAAACTGACATTCAAAAAGATTAAGACGCTAATCGATCATTGAATAGTTTTGTGTTGTAATGTCAAGTTGTTTGTATTATAAATAGTCACTCACCCCTCATATTGCTCAACGATGATATCTTTGGCTGGTTAAGTTTCATGAGGAACATCATTTTTCATCAAAATGTTCCAAATAGCATGATATATATTTCCGAGCCCTTGTCTTGATTAACATCAACGATATCAAATGAAGTATATCACGATATTTAGTGTCTTAGAGACTACTAGCCACATCGGGATTTGATTAAAAAAGTTGATTAACACAACACTAATAATTGATGTGCGATCACCGCTTGTTTTACGTTGAATATATTTTTACAAATTAGTTCTTCACTCATATACTTATTTATTTAATAAAACAAGTTGTTTTTCCCTAAATTTCTATTTTTAGCTCGACCTATTCCACAAAAGTGTACATTACGTAAGCATAAACCAAATCGTCGACCAAGAACTCCATTTACAACTCAACAATTATTAGCATTAGAAAGGAAATTTCGTCAAAAGCAATATTTATCTATTGCAGGTTGGTTAATTTATTAACATTATTATTAATTATAGTTCACACATACATTTCATTGTCTTTTTGAAGCATATTCTCAAAGTTTGATTTTCCTCATTATCATTATCACTACAATTATTTCATTTCCTTTGCTGTTCATCTTCTTGTGGTTTTATGATACGGTAACTCGGGCTAACGTGTATTTGTACCAAGCTGTACTCTGACTATGAGAAACTTATTGTTATTATTATTATTTTTATTATCAATATTGTTCTGAGTACTTTTTTTATGTATGAGAAATGTCTATCACGTTTACTGCTTGTTCAATACAAGAAAACCAGTTTCATGTTATTGTAGCGATAAATATGTGTGCAGAAATCAATATTACTAGAAACTGTATTTAGTATTCCTGTGTGTATGAGTGTGTAATATGAAGCTTTCTAAATTTAATGGCCATCATTTAGAAAGTATGTTTCTATAGTTGAAACTTTATCTTTCGATAATTAAAACTGGTTTGATCTCAAAAAATAATGGATTTTATGTATATTGAAGTAAACGTCTCATTACAATATGTATTAAAATTAGTGCAGTTATATAAACGATTCTTCTCAGTCCCTCATTTTTTTTCCGTATGACTTCTACTGAAAACAATTCCAATATGCGTGTGATTGATGTTATTATATATATATGTTAACATTTCTCTTACAGATTAATTTAAAATGCATGAGTTCTCTGTTAATGTGTAATAATGCTCCATGTAACTGTAACTGTAAAACATGAAAGTCTTGAGTACGATCTCTAGGGGAGTAGTAAGTGGGTTCTACTAAGAAGTTACAACCAAAGGTCAAATAACTGTCATCTACTCTTTATTTTCCAGTGATATCTCAAACGAACACCAAACTATTATACATATATCAAGGAGAATAAATCAAATATTACCTAAACTCACTAAAGTCTTTACTCTAGTTTCTCCTTATCGATCAACGTTTTATTAATGTCGAAGACAATTTTATATATTCACCATAAATCTATTGTATACCATTACGACTCAATATTTCCTACATGTTATCTTATTACTACCTGTTTTATTGTTTCCTAAACTATTTAAAAATACACTTCTATACAAAAGTAGAACCTTGAAAACTTTCATTATTGTTAATAGTCAACTTTTAGACCAGATTATAAAAATGTTTGTTGATGGAAATCTGACATTGGACAAACAACCGATTACAATATTATTTCCTCAAATAAAAGTCATTTCTTATTACCGATATCTTTATTTACACTACAGCAAAGAACAACTTTCAAGCACATTAGAATTTGTTCATGTACAGTAAAATACTAAAAGCTTTAAGACCTTCAATAGAACTCAATCATCACTGAAGGCTAGACAAATATGTCAGCGTGAATATCTTACCACTAAAAATGGGTCTGTCATTTCTTTAATATCTCATTAGTAACGTGTCTAAATAGGACACTGGGTGGCGAGAATTAGAATTTCACAGAGCACATTAGTATCCTCAATATTTCAGATAATTTTCTCTGGTGATTTCCAACTAACAGACAAAATAAACACAAATTCTTGTAAATTCCTACCAAAATTAGATAATTTTACCAATACTTACTAAGTTGCAGATAAAAGTTGTAACTTTATAGAATCTGTTCAACTAGATGCAAAATTAGATTGAAAATATAAAATCACTGTAGCGTTTACATATAACACAGGAATCTTAGAAACGAAACTAGAGTTCATCATTTTGTCATTAATCACTAAAATATTATCAAAATGTTTTTCACTATATATTAATTATTATCATAGTGTTCGACTAAGATTACTAAGATTACAAACCGATCTAAGTTAGATAACTATTGAAATCAAAAAGGACTAGTCAATCATTCTACTCCTGTATGAAACTCTTCAGTACTGTCCATTTACGATCTCATAACTAAGAATCGATTATTATTGTGATTAGAAAATATCTAATATATATTAAACTAGATTAGTTTCTTCATCATGAACATTTATATCACTAACAGGAAATAAAACCTCTTTCACCATTTAATCATAATCAAAAAAAAATTAACTGTTGAATAGTGTTCATTTTATATATCCATCTAAAATAATTTTATATCATATATCATAGGGAGATTTTTATTCATGTGATTTATGTTCACTTTTAATAAGTCCATCATCTTTTTTTAAAAAAAATAAAAATACATCTCATCTAAATATATTACTCATATAATCAAGCCTACAAATAAATAATGGTAATAATACATGATTACTACTTAGGATTATTTACTATTATTACTATATCAACATGATTATTACCATTATTATTATTATTATTATTATTATTATTATTATTATTAATGGATTGTTTACTCTGTGTACTTATTACTTAGAATAGCACTCAGTTTATTTAACGATTCATTAATAAATTAAATCATTTGATTAATTTCTCCTTTAAAGCTGTGAAAAAAATTTCTCCTATTATAATATAATAATAATAATACTGTTTATCCTATATGATTATTATTTAATGGGAAATATCC
Organism: Schistosoma haematobium; assembly: GCF_000699445.3. Taxonomy (NCBI): domain Eukaryota; kingdom Metazoa; phylum Platyhelminthes; class Trematoda; order Strigeidida; family Schistosomatidae; genus Schistosoma; species Schistosoma haematobium. The sequence goes on along the minus strand of NC_067198.1, from coordinate 29,699,592 downwards.
TTTCTTTTCTTTCTGTAATTTAAACAACAACAACAATTAGGTCAAATCAATTAATTATATTTTTATCCATTACTTAGTCAACTATGAAATGGTTATCATATTCACAAAACCCCTCTCTTACTACTTATTTATTTTGTTGATGTTTTTGCGTTGTGTTAAACAACAGTGGAATAAATTAAACAAATGACACATATTTTTTTAATTATTAGATATGTTCATAATGTATTCAACTATTTTTATCTTCAAAGTTGAATTGATGAATTAATTTAAGTTAGATCACGATTGAAAACCCGAAAGCACTGGATGATTGTTTCATTCTAGTATGGAGACTTCTCAGGAGTACACATTCATGATCTCATACTAGGGTTCGAACTCAGAACATTCGATCTATTATCTTATTATACGGATTAATATCATGTTTAACTGTGGTTAGAGGTTTGTACTTAGGCTTTCGGTATGTTGTTAGTTTTAGGAAAGTATAACTGAAAACATAGGCTTAACATTGAGAGTCCACATAGTTAACACATTGTAAAAGCAAAATGAAATATTAGTTAGATACTGAATAAGCATGCAGAATGATAAAACAGGTTGATAGCAATTGAAATCTCATAACCATCCGTTTAATTAAATCTGTTAATCTAGATTGAAAATATAAAGTTCTGAATATTTAAATGAGAATATCTCTGAATATAACATTGAATGATAGGTGTTAAAATCCTACAAGGATCATCAGTTCCCTTAATATTGTACACAAGTCTTGCTGATTATTATTTATTAATACCATTAATGTATTTATTCAATATTATGTTTTTTGTACAATATGGAATTCTGAGCAAAAAGTATTTCCATAAGTTTTCTATTCTTGTTTCTTGACCGATCCTGACGATAAATAGTAAACGATCTCCAGTTAGATGTCAGCAGTTCAGGAATCGATATCTGAATAATATTCATTTTTTTCAATTCATATTGCTAGCCACCACGATGTCTCTGAATCTACTGTTTTGTAACTTGTACAGCGAAAAGTTGCAAAAGTTCCATAAATGCTCCTGAATAGGTTATGAGATTAGTAGACAGAATGATGTGTCAGAAAAACGGATAACTTGTTAAAATATATCAAGATGTAAGGAACAGGTAGCTCAGATATTGAAAAAGGTCGCCGTAACCGCCAGAGTGAAAACTGACGCGAAAATCAGATTCTCGGATTCATGTCAATCTCTTGGCGATCATCTAACATTAAATGTTAGTACAAAAAGTCATGTACAACTGACTGTCTACTGTATCGCTTGATAAAATATTTATTTCATCAAAAGAGTGATGTTTAACACCACACACAGTATTACTCCTTTTTTCGATAAAGTTGATTCTCTCAATAAATACAGATTATTTTAATATATTAGAAAATCTAATTGATGTGATTACGATTCTTTTGATCAGATTTAACATTTCTGTATGTGCATGTGAATTATTGTAAGAAATTTTATCTGTGTACATTAATGTATGTGAGAACCTCAATCATAAATGTGGACATAGACAGTTTATCATTTTACTTCATACTGTTCAATTCTTACTTTTTTTTGACAATAACAACTTTATCGTCATGATCAACATACGTTATCGAAGTAATTTTTTTTAAGAAAATAAACAATCTTTACTCATAAATGTTTCATGTTTTACTGATCTGTGTTTTTATCTTTTATCTGTTAACAGATAAAGTTTTTTGTTTCATCATTTTTCACACTACATCATTACAAGGTGATTTCTTTTGTAAAAAAAAAACCTGTTCTTTATCATAGTGCGCATGAAAATGACGAAACAAGTTATTTAACCATCTACATCAATAATATGAACATAATTTGACACTGAACATACTTACTACACTCTTTAAGCTGAAAATATGATTTCTTAGTGTTCTCTATATATGTCTGTATATGTTTACATGTGTAAAGTATACCTTTCTTCTTACATGTTTAAACATACCCTATGGAAAGACGGGTATAATTAACCCTTGTATTTAAAAAATATATTTGAGGAAATTGACTTATATTTCAGAAAAAATATATTTAAATTGATCATCATTCATTACCGTTATCACTTTGAATCTTTTCCGTTCATTGTGCACATCCATGTTTATGTTTGTATGTGTGTGTACATATCATTATCATTGTTCCATTATTGTTCATGTGATTGATTATGTTAGTACACCGGTAGGCAGTTTGTTATTATCGTGTATATGTATGTGTATATTAGTGATATACAATTAAGTGAAGGTAAATTTTCCATGTCCTACCTTCATAATTTTTGGTTAATTTGTGTTTTGGCGATTTTCTTTCCATGTAAATTCTTTTCTTCCCCCTTAAACCATTACTTGTCACTCTTACCTCTCATTGATATTATTCCTCCTCCCAATTTTTCCCCACCTCCATGTTTTCATTTTTAAATTGAAGACAATCGGTAAAATAATAAGTTGAAAGAATTTTCAATGTTTGTTTTTTTTCTTGAAATTGTAGTATACAGTGTGTAATTAACTTCATTGAGTAAAATATAATGAACGTTTTCCTTTTATTTAATTTTAAAGTAAATGAGAAGGGTGAGAACACACAACGACAAAAACTTTACTGAATGTTGATTGATGTTTTCCATGAAAACTACCATTTAACAGAAAAATATATATAATATTGTCGTTATTTTCAAAACATAATTTGAAGGCAGTTACAGTTAAAGTGAATGTCAATGAGAATTAGAGAAAATGTCTAATGATATTCATTGTCTTCTCCTTCTTGATCCATGGTATTGAACTATTCAAATAATTTTGATAAAGAGAAATATCTATTGATATATACATATTAACATGGTAGTGTAGTTTGTTTTACTTCATTTTAACACACATACATGCATATTAAACACAAATAAAGGTATATCTGTACATGTATACATACATATGGAAATAGATACTCAATGAATTCATTCACATGGACAAAATAAACTGATGATATAAACTGTCAGATAAGAAATTTGTCATTTAAGGTAAACAGTTTTAAATATTTTCTATAAATAACCAGAAATGGAATAGTGGGATGGATGTAGTCAGTTTTTTTTATATTGTAGAGAAAGTTATGCAGAAGGAAAGCACTCTTGGCCATATGAAAATGAATATGTCGATGACTTAATGTAAACAAATGACGAAATGATGTTGATTAATAGTTATATGGATTGTTTCGTTCACTGTTACAAAAACAAACATGTGACTAAGGTCAAAGGCACTTGATGAAACATTTTAATCTCTCAAATAAAAGAACATTTTTTTGCTATGAAATTTAATTTAATTTCTAAATTATTTAAAAGGATAAAGTTTTGTTTATATAATTCCAACATCGAATGAGTATCACTCATTTGTTTTCGCTAATGAAGATAAATTAATCTCAGGTTAAACGTTTTTGTCAAATTTCCCGCATCACAGTTTAATTTGTGTTTGAATCAACCAATTGAGTCAAAAGCGGTATATAATAAATTAACTGGATGCCGGCTCAGTGGTCTAGACGTTAAGCGCGAAACCGATAGATCCTGGGTTCGAATCTCGCGGGGCGGGATCGTGGATGCACACTGCTGAGGCGTTCCACAATAGAACGAAACGACTGTCCAGTGCTTCCAGGTTTTCCATGATGGTCTAGCTTCAAATGCCTCATGATATCAACTATTAAAATTACTATAATATCCACAAGAAGCCCCTTCTGATATTAATTGAAACATATTTGTCCCATTTTCGTCAGTAAAGCTTAAATAATATACTACAACAACAATACTACTAGTAACAATAATAATAATAATAATTATTATGTTCCGTGCTTTATATCAGCTTTAACTGACTTAGTGATCTAAAGCTATTGTGGTTAACTATACGCAGTCGTAACTGAATAGTTCCCGTAGATCTCAGGCGTTAACAAATCACCTACTCATTGCTTGAATTCGTGATGACATTTTAGGTGACATCAGTTTTTGGTGAACATATTCCTGAACTTGTGCAAGTCTCCATAAGAATAAGTTCTTGAAATAAGAATAACAGTTCTATGCTATGAAATGAAAAGATAACTTTTTTCGGCTCCGTTTTTTAATCTAGAAATATTTCCAAATATTTTAGGTGAATAGAAAATTAAATGAGGTTTGATAGTATAGTTGAAAAGTAGTTGCTGTGGTACAGTTCCAACCATTCCTTATGTCCTTTTAAATCATAAGAAAAATGTCTTCTGTGAATTCTTTTTTTTACTCAGTGATACAACGGGTTGTTTTAATCATTTAATGACTTGTAAAGATTCTGCTGCAGTAAGGAAACTCAGTTAGTTTCTTTGTGTTTTTCTCTCAAGCTCATTATATAGAATGACAGAATTATTCTTTTAGAAAATCTGTATAGATAAACAAGAATACCCTAGACTATAAGATGAATATTGCTCCATATTTTTAATTTAATAATCTCATTTATTCCTTATTGATAATATTCCCCTTTCTTATAGCTAAGCACTGTGAACTGGATAAAATTATTTCCTTTTTGTCTAATTTTCATTTTGTAATTATGTATGTTGTAGAAAATTGGACCGTACTGTGTCAGTTGTCTTGATTTTGACTGAATGACTAACTAATCTGTTCCAGATTTGTTCAATATTTTTCAGAGACAAATAATAAATGGTTAAAAATGTAATCTAAAATGTAAACACAAGTTTTAATTAAAGTCGTTTCATCCTATTTGGGACTGGTCACCTGAATGTACCTAGATCTCAATGTTGATATTAACATTGACATTTGAACACAGCACATTTTATTTTAAACACACAACACGTTATCCACTTGGCTACAAGATGGTGTAACATATGAATTTCTCTTTAATTATAAGTATTTATATTTTTCAGTTGTTAATGTTAAGGACTGATAATCAATATCCAAATCTAATTAAGACCTGATGAAGATTTTCCAACAGAGTTTGCAAGTCTTAATATCAACTACAGTAAAATAAAATCCTTACAAGTAATGCAGTGTAAATACGTGGGTGAAGTTTTAGAACCATCGTTACTTGAATACATGTCATCATAATAGACTTGTCATGTCTCAATGTAATAATCAGTCAGTACAGATGAATCATTTATTTATTTATTCAGTTCTATTTACCACCAATAAGGAAATGTTTAGTTTATTACGTCATAATTCATAAATAAAGTCAAGTAGTATAGAATTTGGTTACTATGTTGTCCATTCATCTCATTAATTAAACTAATCTTTATGCACATATGTAATGGAAGGTAACTTTCTAGATGTTGCTCTCCTTCCGTTATCCATCTCTTTGCATATATATATCACCATACCAAACATTGTTCATTTATGACAAACTAATCTCTTAATGCTATTATTATCATATCATAATGGCTTTTTGTTCGCCTGTGTGTACATATTATGTAATATCTAATAATTGCAGAATTAATGATGAAACTATGCGCATATGTGAATGTATGAATCTGTGTGCTATAATAAGATGGATTGAAAGGGTCGTTTGACGGGGGGTGGTATAGTTGTGATGCATGTTTTATATCACATTATTTTTGCTATTTATATGTTAATTATTTATCAATTCATATTGATGAAATAATTAACTGATATCTCTATTAAGTTTATTTAAGATAAATTTATTTCGTCAGTTGCTCTAGTTTACTGTTTCATTTTTTGTATGACTTTCTATGATGCGAACGACAACCATTCTAATGATGAGTGTTCATATCTTGAAATTGATTGACATTTACATAGTTTTAATCTAAGTCATAGTAACTAACCCACATGTAATTAAATATATACAATTTCAAAATAAACATTATACATTCATAAGAAGTATTTAATAAAGAGTTAAACGAATTATAAAACTGACCACTTAATCATTTATTAAATAAGATTTGAAAAGTTTACATTGATTGATCTCTCCACTCTCTCCGATTGTGACAGGTTGAAATCATGCAAGAACCAACAATTTCCTCGGACTTACTGATGCCAACTAATATGAAACCTAGATTTAAAATTTTCTATCCGTCTCCTTCAATCAAATAAAATTTAAATTCTAAAGTGATACTCGTGACTTGGGTTGAGATCACACAGGGTGCAACAGTTCCTTCAAAAATATAATAAGTTTTTCTGATGACTGTCTACGATCACATTACATAATGTAGTCAACAATTAGACTAACATCGAAACTGTATTGTAAATGGTCTTGAGCGGTATAAGTAGTTATAACTTTTTAAAACTCACTTATCATGTATTTGACACAATCATAACTGATTAAATACGCAACCTTCTCGACTATATCTGAAGGTTCAACACCAAAGGTGAATACAAAGTGAGATTTCTCTAACCTTCTAGAGACAGTTAACGTTGATGTAAATCCCTCAAAGTACATTATTACCGTTAAAAATACAGGCATCTCTTGAGGTTGAGTGCTATCTAACACGAAACTTAGATTCACTGTTTCTTCCAGACTATTTTGAATCATGCAACATCAAAACATAGAGTACATGATGTCAAATCAATCACACAAATAACCAAATTGCAACTTGGTCAATTGAATTCACTTAGCCTCATGGACTAAACAAATATAACTTTGGTCACTAATCAGCAATCAATAATTGTAAATTACATTAGATTACAATTTGACATGTTGAAAATTTTTAATCGTTTTAGTACATTTTGATAAATACAATCCCCATATAGCTGTAAACTTGCAAAGAAATTTTCTATTTATGATTTATTAGTAATTATCTATATTTTCAATGATAGACATTGTTGTATAAGGATTAAAGGCGAATGAAGACTGTTGTGAGACTGAATAAAGTATCATAACCCATCTTTGAGAAGAAGCCAACATTCTGGTCTGATCAGATGCACGAATGCCATTAATGTGTTTTCATTATGATAACTGCTCAACATACTATATGAACTGAGTTTGTAAATGTGAACCATTAAATTACAATTTAATAGTATGGTTTGATTTCTTGTGAAGTTGTTTATAAGGACGGGAAATAAATTTTTATTTAGAACTAAATAGCTGTCATGTAATCCCTGTTTTTCGCTAGTTCTCTAGTTGAGGTCACTTTATGATGAGATACACGGATCACGAAGTCATAGAAAATGGTGTTCATAGTGTTTTCAATCTTACACGTATTGCGATCTTGGTGATTGTTTGGTTTTATGAAAGTTTAATGTAAAAGGAATTGTAAAAGTCCTTACGATTTCCATGTTTAAATGTGAACTAACAGACAGACAACAATATCTGAGCAATAGGACATAAATTAAACAACCATGAAGTGATTCATAATAAATGAACATAGATACCAACTTTTTTAAAAAAGCTCTCAATCGGCAATTTCTCCGTATCAGATCAATTTATCAGTGGTTCGTTTAAGAGCCTTATCCTTTGCTTGGCAATATAGGATAAGTTACTTTTCCGTTAGCTTCTAAAATAACCTTAACACAAAGTTCTAAGGTTTTTACTTCATGTTATTCACTTTAGTCGACAGCGGTATAACTAAATGATTTCAACATGAGCATAAGTAATCTTGAAATAGAATTATTGCTTATTACCATACATTATACTCCAACCGTCTGTGTTTAGTTCAACTTTCCAGTAATGAATGTTGATTATCTGTTTCATTAATCTATAAAACTGATTAAACTGTGTAATTTTGTTTAAATTCTTTAACTACTTTTTAGAGAGAGCAGAATTCTCAAATAAACTAACATTGACTGAAACACAAGTGAAAATATGGTTTCAAAATCGTCGAGCAAAGGCTAAACGTTTACAAGAGGTTGAAACCGGCAAATATCATCTATCACCAAATGAAAATTTAGAGACAGCTTTAATTGCAGCCATGTCATCAGCAAATCATGCATCACAATTAGGTACAACAAGTAGTAATAATAATAATGATAAAAATTATACAGATTCTGTGGATATGATAGCTCATGATATGACATCATTTCATACTGTTCCAATATCACCACCACTTTCTATATCATCAACACCGGTTATTTCGTCTCCTTTATTACCTCAGTCAAAATTTCCTTTTCATTCTGTGTCCACTTCTCGAATTCCACTATCTTCTAACACACCAAATTCATCACATCAATATTTATGCTCATGTGTTTCTCCGAATCACCAGTGTTCATACAAATCAACAGAACTGACTAGAGATAATATTCTACATCTTCCTACGACTAGTATGCTTTCATCTTTCTCAAATTTATCATCACCATTATCCACAGACCATTTGTATACACATAATCATCACCTTAACGTCAATAATAATAATAATAATAATAGTAATAATAATAATAATGACAAAGTACATTCAAATTATGATTGTGAACAAATTTCATTTAATCCCAATAAACCAAAGTTATCATCAATTAAAAACTTTTCACACGATGACTTTCAACATCAACTACAAAGTATAGAAACAGTAAACTCTAAACATTTTTCCACAACAAATGTTGATAATAATAATAATAATAATACGTCTCTTCTATCCTTTACTAAAAGTCATCCTAATAAAAATATCCCCTCTAATGATATGATTACTACTAATTGTATTAATAAGAACAATATGAATGGTACAACACATAAAACATCAAAGCATACAATATCTTATTTTTCAAATGGGCAACGAATTGACAATCAGCATGATAATCATAGTAGACTTATTAGGAATGATAGTAGCGATAATAATAATAATAATAATCATGATAATAATAAAGATAATTTAACGAATATGAAATATGATTCTATGCTTGGTTTTCAATCAATACTTAATAATCTTCAATCCAATTCAAATGGGATAAATAATTTGAAAACAGTTGAAACATTGAATGATCCATTGTCATTGTTATGTGCAGCTAATCATTACTATAAACAATATAATCAAAATAAAGAAACAGACCATAATTATTCAATTGATTTAAATAATAACCACAATCCAAGTATGTTTATAAATCGTTATATATTCAATAAACGTTAACACAGATTTTATTTGAAAATCACTTATAAATAAATCCCCGGTGACCGATTAGTATAAGACCACTTGGTACTTTAATAGCCTTCTGGTAACATCACTGACTGTAATAGTGAGTTATACAGGTATAAATCATGTGCTTATTGTCGATGCTCTTATGATTGAAGATATGACTTGCAAACGGTTTGTCGAGTGTCACGAATCCTGAAACTATCTATCTATCTTTCTATCTACTTAATTATTTGTATACATATTGTAAGTTATATTTAAGAGAACATCTTGATTTCAATTGGAAAGTTACTCAAATTGTAGTATATTATAGGTACCTGTTTATAAGTCAGAAATGTCATGTTTAATTGTTACATATTATGCCGAAAGTTTATTCATAGATAACCATTTAAGAAGAATAAATAGGATATGTATTGCATAGAAAAGGGAAAATGAACACAAATAGTTCTTTGTACAATTGTTTATTTACGTTAATAATTCAAATAGCCTACATTTTAAATGCATGTTGTTGATAGCTAGATAATAGCTATGATATCCCGCATCCTATAATTAGTATTGTCATATATATATATGCCAGATAATAATGCTTCATCTGTCTTGCATATCATCGCCATTATTTTTATTCATCTTAGTATCAGTTTACTAACTAATGGTAAGTATCCTAGTGCAGCTTGGAATGGGTATTGTAAAAATAAATACCTATTGTTTCCTACCCAGTATTATCATTTTTATTTCCAAAATAGTTTAAAAAGATGGATGGATATGGGTGCGAAAATAGCAAACATTAAAATAAAAACAAACTCAACTTACTAGAAAGCTACTATAGAACAAGATTGTATTTGTTTACGTGGGTGTGAATATATGTATATTTATTTGCGCAGTAACCTACAAAATTCTATTCATTTGTATGTATACACATTAATAGGTATATTTCTAAATTATAGCAACTCGGTGTGAAACTATGCATGTATAGTATAACTGTATAAATGATTATTTATGAGTTACGTGAGTTTTAGTCTGTTATATTTTTTTTTGTAGTTTTAAATCACAGGCTGATTTTTATTAGATAACCAGGAAAAATCATAAACTAATGAACATGTATTTCATTCAAGTACATGACTTTTCAGCATTCTGTATCGGCTGCCTCACCAAGGAACGAGACCAGGACCTTCAGGCCATAGGACTAATACTTAAACTTCAGATCACTAAATCGGCATTCAGTGGTTTACATTTCCAACTTTATTTAATTCGTAATATTGCGTAACCATCATAAATTGCCATTGATAATAATTGTCTGATTGTCGATAGGGCTGAACTCTGGTACGGCCGAGGGTGGGGAGAGTTTGCTCTCTCTCTCTCTCGAAATGCTCTCACATGGTCACGCGTATATAGCCTCTGATAGGGAAGTCCTACTCACTGCCTTCTCCTGACGGGGGTGTTGTTTACGAAAATGAGAGGACGAAAAGCGAATGTCCGGCGCTTTAACCGGATTCCAAACCAATGGTGCACATGGGCTCCAGTATCCTGCGGGAACAAATGGCGTATGAACCAATTGCTGGTCACCGGCTTCCATGGGACTGCATCTCCTCACGATGCTCGACTGCCTTGTGGATCAGACCTTCAGGTCGAAGGCTCGGGGAGTGGCCCCCTAAGAAAACCACCTGCTTCGGTTTGGGCACCCGGGTAGTATCACAGCCCTCACACATGTCGAATGAGATTTGTGTGACGCATGTGTATTTGGTGCCTCATTGTACCAATATCTATGTGTTAAAATAAATAAATACTGGACACTGCTTCCAACTATAACTCTAGGAATCACCTTATGAAGTCAGTCACCAGTAAGTGATAATGGTTTGGTTTAGGCTGGAAATATTAACAACTAGATGCTAACGCATTATCTAAAGGCTGAGCCCTTGTCAAGAGACCTGAAGTTTTTTGAGTTCGATACGCAGTAGGATCATGGATGTGCATTATACTCATTTTTAAAACAAAACAATAAATTTATTCCAGAATTGAGATATTACTGAATAAATGAGTAATAGATTGATAAATTAACTTTAAAGGACTAAGCATTCTTTTTATATATTTCATTACATTGAAAACAACAAATGAATACATAATTACATGCATTTTATCAACTATACTCTGGATGTATATTTAATGATAATAGTGGTAGGAGAGTATTTTAATTTTTCACTTAGTTCATATCAAGTATTATATTTCAATAATTTTCTAATAAACGTTTTGTGAAATTTTATTTAATATTCGAAAAACTACTAAGTATATTTAAATAATATATGTACATGTGTGTGTGTGTGTGTACATGTAGGTGTTAAAAATTGGTTCACCTATAAATTTGAATATTCAATTATTATTCATCACACAGTTAATCAAAATTACATTTATGTAAATGAAATTAACTACTGACAAATAACTTTCAATATATATATATATATATATTGAAAGTCGGTCAGAAGAATACAAGGAACGTTCACATATACTGATGCCACACAATGTATCATAGTAACAAGTTTATTATATTATTATTATTATTATTATTATTATTATACTGGGAAAACACATGAAATTAGAATAATGATTTTATTTTTTTAGTTTATTTTTAGTTATCTTGTAATCTGGTTTATGATTATTGTATTTGACAAGTATACACATTCAATCATTTTTACATTATATATTTATTTAAGTAGTAATAATTGTAATGACAGTAGTAACGACAATATTTGTAGTATATAATATCGAGGCAATTCGTATAGGATGCACATATGCCAATAAGAGACTGATCAATTACAGTCCTAAACAACAATGGGAAGATACAAGCGAACAACATCAAGTGAATAATTTCAGTTATCTTTGTCACAATTGATCGATCACTGGGTGGTGATCAATGTCATGCTTATCTAGTCCTTATTAGTGCAGATCGAATGCTATCGATCATGTTGCAATGTGGCCACCAGTCTAGGTGAATCGACACTGCAGGCACTATGTATTAAGATTTAGATGGCGGTTGGAGGTAGTCAACAGGAAACCCGAGTCCAGGGTTTCTTGTTGACTACCTCCAACCGCCATCTAGTTATCTTTGTTTCTGATATTGGTGGTATTTTTTTCAACACATATAAATTATAATAGTTGAGGTTATGAGTCAATTGAAGTTAGACTACCATGAAAACCTGAAAGCACTGGACGGCCTTTTCGTTCTATTTTGGGACTCCTCAACAGTGCGCACCCACGATCCCGCCTCACAAGATTTGAACCCAGGACCTATTAGTCTTGCGCACGAACCTCTAGACCACTGAGTCGTTATCCAAGGTTGTTAATGTCTGACTCCAACTAATCCACAAAATTGATCGACACATCCTCCATTATCTTCAGTGAGTTACTATCTCACAACAGATCCGGTTGAAGTATTAGTATGTTTATTCAGGTTATGTAAATAAGATTGACAACTGAAGATTGATTAGTCATTCTGATATATTCATAACGCATAAAAAATAATAATGAATAACTAGCATCTAATCGGTAAGTATATTATGTTACTAAGACTAGTCTATTACAAAAAAAATATAAAAGAAGTTACAAGTTTACTAATTTGAAGCGGATGTGGAAGTAGGATCACATTTAATTGGAAATATTATTTCTCCTTGTTACAGACTAAATAACATATTTGGTAATAACGTGAATATATTTGGCAAGTATAAATGAATAATTATTCTATCTAATAGGTTGGGAATGATTCAAACACGTGAAGATACCATTATTTTGTATGTGATAAAAATAGTAAATAGAGAAAATAATGAAAAATTTTAAATCAAGTTTTCATAGAAGTTTTAAAATTGAAACTATGTATATATCTTATAATCAGTCGTACTAAGTAAAAATCTTATAATACCCTTTACAGTTTTGTTACTATTTCAAAAGAGAATGAATCGAGCAAGATATTCGTTTACAACTTACATTACAGATTGACCTTAGTTACACAACCATGGGAAACCACTAAGCACTAGACAGTTATTTCATTTTAGTATGGAAATCCTTGGCAGTTCGTAACATAAACTCCATCAAGGACTGAACCAAGAATCTTCAGACCCTACAACCAGTGCTTGAATTTCGGACCACTGAGTTAGCAATTGGTAGTTTATGTTTCTAACCTCAGTTAATTTGTAATATTACACCACCGTCATCTAATAATATTTGTAAGCAACTGCCTGACATGCAACTTAGCTTAAATTCATTGGTTACGGTCTCCTAGTTTCCGTCAGTTTTTATTAAAGTCATTTCGTGAGATATACTGCGAAATTCAATAATCCCCACAAACTCCTCATATAATAAATATCTATTTAGTTGCTTATTTGTAGAGAATACTTTGCTTTCAAGATAATTTTCAGTATCAGATAGTGATTCCTTTGGAAATCAGGAAATACCGATTGGGTGTTTCACCCTAATATGAGATTCATTAACAATGTATACTAAGGAGTTCAAAATGGATCGGGACTCATAATTCGGATATCGCGTGATGAATATTCAGACAAATTAAGATATGTGACTTTGAATTAAGTGTACCATATTTTTAAATAAAGTTTCATCATATAGTGTAACTGTTGTACAATATCGGTGATAAACACTTCACTCTATATCAAATCAAACCTCATTAGCCAAAATTTCACTCGTTAATTGAATAAGAGTTTGAAATTTTATTTATTAAATCGGGATTAGGTGGCTCAAAATTAACATGACCAGTACGAGACTTGAATATCTTCTTTTCATTCAATGACATATGGATAAGTTGATTTTAAATATTTATTAAAAGTGAGCTAAAAAATTATTTAACATTCTATACGGTTTTTTATGTTTTTCTAATTGATGTCACTTGGTTAATCTAACTATCCGTAGATATATGTATATGAAAGAGGGAAAAACAAGAAGGTTAAAGGTTCACCACAATATTTTAAGGTTCTGGGCTCTATTCCATGAGGATCATGGATGACGTATATTTGGTGGTTGGAACCATTTGATTTTTCTTGACACTTTTATTCCTTAACAAGTTTTGTTTATAGTTCTGAATGAATTGATGTTTCACCCGGAATTCGAATTTGTATCACAACTGTCAGTCACAACCGAAGATGGTAACAATGAGTCACTCAGGTTTTGACTGACCTTTTTTAGGAGTGAATTATCTACACAGTCAGTAGTATCCGTTGCCATATATATATGAACGTTATTTTTCATGCCATCTTTGTGAGCTTAATTTAGGAATTTTAAATTTACTATAGTCTCTAGTTTACCAATTAAGATTTTCAAAGTATTCGAACACTTAATATATAATTGTGAGCGAAATTTCATGTATACAGTTGCGTTATGAGTATAGCAGCTTAGTAGTTACAGCAGTTATCTTTCAATCACTTCACCAATTATTAGAAATTTGCGCCAATATCCCACGCACGTACAAATACGTGCAAAATGTAACTCGGGCTAGTGTAGAAAAACATGTACTCAGTGAGTTGTTGTATTTCGAGTGCTGAGTGTACTCATTGATAATCCCCTATCGACTAGCAATTAATCAGGAATCCAAACTAAGGGACTACCTAAAGAAAGAACTTAATGCTATCAAATTATCATTGATTTTAGTAGATCTAAGGGTTGTTTAAATGAAAACTTTATATAATCTAAATGTACGACTAGTTTCTAGAGCATAAGTGAAACCTAGATATGAGAGCCATTGAAAAAAGCCAGTGATTAACCTTCCAGTTAGAATCAGTTCACAATGAGAACCATTTCCAGATGACATCCATTTTCATCAAAACTACAGATCTAAATTTACCAGTAAAAACTATTTTAAAAAAACGTGGTTGTATTTAGCTGTTAGCTTAAATCTCAATAATTATTCTTGGATGTTTCAAAATATTAGTAGTGTTAAGTGTAAGTACTACTACTACTATTACCATTACTACTACTACTACTAACATTAATAATAATAATAATAATAACTAGTATACACTCTCATAATCACTACTGAATCATAAATGAGGGTAGACAACACAGACAACTCACTCGAATGAATTGTATTGAAATTAGAATTGTACGGTTAGGCATATATATGTGCCTAACAGTTATTATTTTCAAAAAACACCTCATATTCTTTAGATATTGCAGTGAAATAACTAGTTTGTTAAGTATATAATAGTTACCAAATAATTATTAATCACCTTAAATGGAATAGCAGATGACCCAGCCCTCCTATCGCATACACACGAACAAATGCAGAAAAAGACAACCAGTGTAGCAGCAGCCTCTGCATCAGTAGGCCTCAACATACACAAGGGGAAAACCAAGGTCCTCAAATTCAAAACCGAGAACAGCAATCCAATCACTCTTGATGGCGAAACTCTGGAAGATGTGGAGTCCTTCACATACCTGGGTAGTATCATCGATGAACAAGGAGGTTCAGATACAGACGTAAAGGCAAGGATTGGCAAGGCAAGGGCCGTATTCCTTCAATAGAAGAACATATATAACTCAAAACAAGTTTCAACCAATATCAAAGTGAGAATCTTTAATACGAACGTCAAGGCGGTCGTTTCTACTTCACGGAGCTGAAACTTGGATAACTACAACAACCACCATCAAGAAGGTACAAGTATTTATAAATAGCCGTCTACGCAGGATACCCAACATTCATTGGCCGGATACCATCAGTAACAGCTTTCTGTGGGAGAGAACAAACCAGCTTCCAACTGAAGAGGAAATTAGGAAAAGACGATAGAAATGGATAGGACATACATTAAGCAAATCGTCAAACTGCATCACGAGGCAAGCACCAACTTGTAATCCTGAAGGGAACCGGAAAAGAGGAAGGCCAAAGAACACATTACGTCGGGAAATACAATCAGATATGAAAAGGATGAATAACAACTGGAAGGAGCTAGAAAGGATTAACCAGGACAGGGTTGGATGGAGGATGCTGGTGAGTGGCCTATATTCCTTCACGAGGAGTAACAGGCGTAAGCAAGTAAAGTTAACTGGAATAAAAATTTGCATAGAACCAAATAAACTGATTAAATCATTATTTATTAACTTAGCTAAACAAACAACACCGAAACATATTGAGTATTATAAAAAGGACGGTTTTTAGCTTAATATTTCACTCATTCATGATAACTAATAAATACCTTTACAAAACTACTATGATAGAATTAGCCATCTTCATCTATGAAATTACTTATATCGATGAAAATGAAAAACAAAAATAAAACAATTTAGCATCTTATTTAATCTAACTAATCTTTCCAACAAATTAATTCGAACTTTTTCTTAACACTTCAGTAATAGCAACAATTAACATAATGATAAACTATAAACTAGTCAGTACATATTATAATGTTTAAACAATCTATAAAGTTTAGATTAACCTTTATTTTATCCAACATCCACTTTTTGTTTTCTCTTCTTTTTTTTAATGACTCTATATGGTATAACATTCAAGTTATCACAATCTGAATTCATTCAACAACAACAAAAAAAAAGAGAGAAAAACACATTGGCTGAATAATATACATCTAGATTACAATATCATTTGCATAAACTAATGACTATACACATTATTTGAATGTAAATGATATAGATTGAACAAATAATAATAATGAAAAAAGGAAAAGTTAAATCGTTTATCAACAATGAACTGAAATATTAAATAATGTTAATTACAAAATCAAATTTGAATTATCTATCTAAATAGTGTGAATGAAAGTGATTGTAGCGTTAAAATTGAATAAAATTATAATTAAATTAAAATAAATAAATAAAATTTTCATTTTAAAACAATTAAATATACTAAAGAGATAATCATCTATCACATATGTGTAAATAATACATGTATGTAGGTAACATAAATGAGATGAACATGAACAAAATATGTATTATTCAAGTATATACATATATATATGGTAACAATTTACAGTGTCTCTCTGTTTGCCTATCTATATATCTGTATACTGTGTGCGTATACGCGCGCATATATTGGCCTTTATAAACTTGACTTTTTCTTAATAGATTGTCTACGCCAAACTAGAAGCGATTGAAAGTAATTTTATTAGATAATTTTAATAGTAAATTTCATTTTTGTTTTATGTAAATTTCTTGGGTAAATCATATATTAATAATGATTATAAAAATAACTAATCACAACAATAATGGTGCCTACATTTCAAGTAAATGATACTAATAGTGATCATAATAGTAGTAGCATTAGTGTAATTATTACTATTATCAGTAGTAGTAGTAGTAGTAGTAGTAGTAGTAGTAGTAGTAGTAGTAGTAGTAGTAGTAGTAGTAGTAGTAGTAGTAGTAGTAGTAGTAGTAGTAGTAGTAGTAAAAGTCATCATCCAGAAGATACAGGCGTTTATTAATAGTTGTCTACGCAAAATACTTCGGATCTGTTGGCCGGACACTATTAGCACCAACCTACTGTGGGAAAGAACAAACCAGATCCCAGCGGAGGAAGAGATCAGGAAGAAGAAACGCTGGAAGTGGATAGGACACACATTGAGGATAGCACACAACTGCGTCACAGGACAAGCTCTGACATGGAATCCTCTAGGCCAAAGGAAAAGAGGAAGACCAAAGAACACATTACGCCGGGAAATGGAGATAGACATGAGAAAAATGAACAAGAATTGGATGGAATTAGAAAAGAAGGCCCAGGACAGAGTGAGTTGGAGAATGTTGGTCGGCGGCCTATGCTCCATTAGGATTAACAGGCGTAAGTAAGGAAGTAGTAAAAGTAGTAACAGTAGTAGTGTTGGTATTAGTAGTATTATTGTTGTTGTTAGTAGTAGTAATAGTAGCAGTAGTAAAGTAGTGAGGAGCAGTGTTTCTGACCCCAGCTAAAGATTCAGTAGACGCTCAAATTCTAGATCAACAGACTGGCTTTCATCAGAATCAATCACATCCTACCATAACATAACTAAACACTACCAACTGATTTCTATTGGTAGTATGAATCTTCCCATTGATGTTTAAAACCTTAAATGATCAGTCTATTTTCAGCATATGTGTACTAACACTAGCAATACTGCTGAATGTTTGGATGGTCTAAAATAGAAGCACATTCTAAATGGGGATAGTAGATGTCAATAAGTAATGGGAAAATGTAACTCAACTGTTCAGTTTACTCAGTATGACTATAATTATTTTAACGAAGCATTCAACATATATTACCCTGTTTCAAAGTCTAGACCTTGTATGGCTTCGACTGGTATAATCTTCTAATCTAAAATTCAATAGGTGTTTATTTCAATGGTTTACCGATTAACATAAATTTATGACGAAAATGATCTCTAAAGTCAATTACACAGATTTTTTTATGAATTCTAGTCAACAGACTTGTTAGAATTTTTCCTAGTGTATACAGATGCCGAACAGAATATTGTGCAACTGTAACCATAAAGGGTTTATGATGATTGTTAAGTTTTAGAGAGTACATTGTGAACTGATATCGGTTATACAACCACCGAAAACCAATAAGCACTAAACAGTTGTTTCATCCTAGTATGGGACACCTCAGTAGTGTTCAGCCACAATCCCACTTAGGATGCGTATGTTTCTACATAAACCTCTATTAATGCTTAAGATTGATTTTGTTCAAATTCGTGATGTAATATTCAAGTCTAGTTGATGGTTGATAGTTTTTCTACGTAAGTATGGAATTCATTTATTAGGAGACATATCGAAGCAGGGGATAGTTTACATAAAGAGCTATAGAGAACTAGTTGTAAACAATAGATAGAGGGTATAATTTTAATATACAACATAATAGAAAGCTTCATACACATTTCTTTATTTTTTGTAGTTGTTTAGTTTGATTTGTTGTTAATGTGATGATTACTATAAGAATACAATAAAGATAATTACTATGAATATAGTTTCTAGTCAAATTTCACCATCAACTGTTTCATGTATTTTACTGACCACACCCATAAAGTTTTGATACACTAATAATTTTATACATCCATCAGCTTCTGATCAATACTTTTTACTCATTTTTTAATACAAAGTCTTAATATTACTAAACTAATATCAGATAAAAGTTGTGTTGTGAGTGTATATTTGGAATCAATCCAATTTATACAAATTAAACGTTGATTTATTCTTAAATATTTGTCATCGTTTTACATTTCATAAGAAATAATTACTGTCTACAGAGTAATTGATATTAGTATCTACACAATATGAGTAATAATTAATCACTGAAGGCTATTTTTAAATTACTATATGTATATCTAGGAATATGTTTTTACTCAAATGTATAAATTATCTCAAAGTATGTAGGTGGTGAACTGAATCATAATGTACTACTCTTGGCAGCAGTAGTAGTAGTGCTATTTTGAACTATACACTTGCTTATTTACTTACATGTGTATACAACTATATTTATATACATAATGCACCACAATAGTACTATTAATAATAATAATAATAAATGTTACTATTAGCCATGATATATTTAAATAGTGTTTTCAGTAATTCACTCTTTTCATACAATGATGAACCAATAATAAAAGTACACAATACTAACAAGTTCTGATAGTTATCTTGTGACTGATTGATATGATGTGTATTTTCTTTTTATTTATTACTGGCTAACCATCTTTCTTTTTCAATTTGATGTACAATAATAATAATAACAGTGGTGCTTTTAGTGACAGATTACAATCGCTGTTGTACTTACGAGAAAAAAGAGTAGTATATAATTAGAAAATCTCCAGTCAGTTGGTAAGTTCTTTAGTCAACTACAACAGACACAATTATATAAAGTAATTTTAAAATAGAGAGAGAGAGAGGGAGAGCGAGAGGAAGTGAGAGAGTGAAAAAAGAAGTAGAGAAAATAATTTAAAGCTAATTTGACGTTTAAAAAAACTGAAAGGTTTTGGATTTGTATGATTCTGTATGATGTTTTTATCATTCTTTTTTCTATGTTAATGATATGATGAGATTTGTTTCTTTGCATGTGTAAACATTCACGTTTGTACAAGATTTCATCATCAAATTACTGTCTGGTTGATTAATTATATTATTTCAAAGATAATTTATTTGGCAGGCTATGGTCTGTATGTAGACTGATAATCTGTAAAATAGTTATTATCAATATTCAATTTTATTCAGTTCTCTGTAATGATGATCAAATCCATTTGATTAGAGACCATCTCTTATTTTTTATTTGGTTTAGATACACGTGTAATTTCAAACCTCTTTAGTAATTTAAATATAGAATTATGTATTCTGTTGTACATCAATTGTTCTTTTTTATGAGGGAACTAAGGATTCCAATCAATTGTCCAACTTGGAATGCATGAAAGAAGGATGAAGTATGTCATTAATTGTTTTGAAAGTTAGGTGTTTTGTCTGTTATCCTGCCAACCAAACATACCGGGCATACACTGTGAAGACGAGATATTTAAGTCTTAACTGCTAATACCAGATGAAATGCATTGGCTGCACAGTGGGCAGTCATTAACATCATGTCATCATGCTATGCTAGTTATCAGTGTTATTTGAATTTTATAACATAATGTCTATAAAAACTAACCATATTTGACACCAGGTTTTATGAAGAAAGCAGAAAAATGGTCATATGGCCATATGTGTATTTTAGGATACTCTGAGAATTCTTCGATAGTCTTCAGAAGCCAGGAAATGACTGAGTACTTTTTGTTTGATCAACATACGCCCTATAAAATTAGTTGACTGGGTTTCACACTATGATTAAATGATTAATTACTTTGTTACTATGGTTAGTTTGCTTCTAGAGGTTTCTAAAGGTTGAAGGTTACCAACAAACCTAGAAATACTGCGACATTTTGTACATAAGTATATCTTGAAGTAAAGCTTCTGTTCCTGCTGCTTTCTTGTTCTCCACCACTCGAGGCTCATGTTCAGAAGAATTATGGGGATTTAGGAAGTTTCTGGTAAGCCATTATCAATGTTTCAAATGGCAGACATATCAGTATATCGCATAAAAATTCGTTATTAAAAAAATGTGAATAAGTATAAAACTTAATTCGCGGCTTATTTTCCGGATACTTCCAATTACTAAAACGACTTTATTACTTAGTGGATTGAGTATTAATCTCAAATATTTATTGTTGGTTTTTTGAATATAAAACTCTGGAGTTAAAGACTTGATAAGACTGGCGTGTTCATAGAAATACGTTACTGAAAATCAGTCAATATCTTATCAAATAATATAGACTGGAAACACATTTTCCCAAAAGTTTGTTGACACGACTTCCTGATGGATGCTAAATAGGATAAAATCTAGTTTATCGGCTTCCTGTCAATTGATCTCAACTATCCCCCGAATGCCCTGGTACGGCCGAGAGTGGGGTGAGTCCGCTCTCCCTCTCGAAATACTCTCACACGGCCGCGCGTATACAGCCTCTGCCAGGGAAGTCCTACTCATTGCCTTCTCGTGGCGGGGGTGTTGTTTACGAAAATGAGAGGACGAAAAGCGAATGTCCGGCGCTTTAACCGGATCACAAACCAATGGTGCACATGGGCTCCAGTATCCTGCGGGAACAAATGGCGTATGAACCAATCTTTGGTCACCGGCTACCATGGGATTGCATCTCCTTACGATGCTCCACTGCCTTGTGGGTTAGTCCTTAGGTCAAAGGCTCGGGGGGTGGCCCCCTAAGAAAACCACCTGCTTCGGTTTGGGCACCCGGGCAGTATCACAGCCCACACACAAACGATGAACTCTATTTCTTTGGCAACTACTTTTGTCGCTCCGAAAAACAATCAGTCGATTCAAATAATTATCATTACTATTATTGTCATTATTAATACTATTATTATTACTATTATTGTCGTTATTATTATTATTATTATTTCCCACATTATTCACCCTCTTTTATACTTATACAGCGGCTCGTCTTTGGTGGAAATCCGACTGTATCTAAACGTTCTCGAGTCACTGTCCGGTTGAAAGTTGTATGTTACCATCGAATATGAGTACTGAAGCAGTTTTTCTGAAACCACGTGCACCATTCAAACTGGCTGCCTTCAACGTTCGCACACTTATGCAGGTTGGTCAACAGATAGGGCTGGCTATGTCTTTGGAAAGTCTTAATATTGATGTTTGTTGTCTATCCGAGACCCGTATTCAAGACTCTAGCGAAGTACTACAAATTCGCTCTACATCTGTCACTTCAAAAAGCTTGTTTTACGTGCGCTTATCCGGGGACCCTGTGGCATCTTCGTCTGGTCTTGCTGGCGTTGGTGTCGCACTAAGCGCTAGAGCTGAGGCAGCACTAGTCGATTGGATCCCCATTATCAGTCGGTTATGTGCTGTTAGATTAGAAAGTTCCATCAAAGTGAGAAGAAATCGGCGTGAGAAACGATGTCTTTTCGTCATCTCCGCCTATGCCCCGACAGATTGCAGCCCGGATGCAATCAAGGATGAGTTTTACCATCAGTTAACTGTTATTCTCCAGAAAGTGCGTTCGACAGATATTGTAGTACTAGCCGGAGACTTGAATGCTCAGGTCGGACGTCTAGGCACAGAAGAGAGTCGTTTAGGTGGCCGATGGGGACTTGTTGGTCGCAGGTCAGATAACGGGGACCGTCTACTGCAACTGTGCACAGACCACAACCTGTTTCTGGCTAGCACTAACTTTCGGCACAGTCATCGCCGATGTGCCACCTGGCGTCCTCCCTCTGCATCCCAAGCCTGGACTCAGATTGATCACATCGCGATGAGCTACCGCTGGCGTGGTTGTGTACAAGACTGCCGCTCCTTTTGGAGTACCTGTGTGGACTCTGACCATGCCTTGGTCTGCGCCAATCTTGCCTTACTTTTCAGTGGCCAACGAAGTGACCACCACCAAAAGATTGATGTTAGCAAGCTGGTTGCAACTTCTGTTGCAAATAAGTATCGAACCGAGCTAGCCTCTAGGCTAGCTACCACTCCACCGAAAAGTATAGATGAGCATTGGTTGCAATTGCATGACGCCATGAAAATGGCGGGAACAGTCAGTTGTGGGTTTGCGAAACGTCCCGCTTTTAAGCACTGGGTTTCTTCTGGTTCCTTACAACTCATTGAAGCCCATCGGTCTACTCCGGGTGACCGTGAGTTTGACCATAAACGAAGGATATTATGTAAGGAAATTGGGCAAAGCTTGCGTAAGGACCGAGAAGCCTGGTGGTCGAAGCGTGCTAATGAGCTGGAAGCAGCAGCTGTATCTGGTAACTACCGGAAGCTCTTCCAGCTCATCCGAGCCACTGGCAGCAAGAAGTCTGGTGTGAGTGAAACAATCTACGAGGATGATCGGATGCCAATCACTAACATCCATCGACGTCTTGGACGGTGAGCAGAATTCTTCGAAGGGCAGTTCAACTGGCCTGCTGCTCCGGCAACATCGGTCAGACTGTCCTGCCCTCCATGGCCGGTGACGACTGATCCACCAAACGAGGAGGAAGTCCGCAAGGAACTCCAACTCTTGAAGCGTTACAAATCACCTGGCCCAGATGACTTACCTCCGGCTCTTTTTAAAGATGGTGGTGACTTTTTGACTAAGGAATTGACGACGTTGTTTACAAAGGTTTGGGAACTAGAGAGTGTGCCAACGTCATGGAATGAGTCGATAGTTGTCCCTATCTTTAAAAAAGGGTTCACGTCGTTCCTGTAATAACTATCGGGAGATAAGTCTACTTCCGATTGCGTCCAAGCTATTGGCTTCCGTCATTCTTCGTAGGTTGTTCAAAACCCGAGAAAGATTGACTCGCGAGGAGCAGGCTGGGTTTCGTTCTGGTCGAGGATGTATTGATCATATCTTCACCCTCCACCAAATGTTAGAACACTGCCATACTTATCAAAGGCCAACAATCGTAGTGTTTCTTGACATCAGGGCTGCCTTCGATTCGTTGGACAGGACTGTTCTCTGGGATTGTCTATTGAGGAAGGGTGTGCCTGAGAAGTTTATTAACATCCTAAAAGCCCTATATACAAACACCTCAGGCAGAGTGAGGGCATACAACCACCTCTCTCCATTGTTCCATTCGAGCAGTGGGGTTAGGCAGGGTTGCCCAATCTCACCATTCCTCTTCAACTTTGCCATCGATGACATTCTGGAAACAGCTCTGATGAATGTAAGTAATGGTGGTGTGGATCTGTTGCCTGGAGAAAGACTTCTCGACCTTGAGTATGCGGACGATATTGTCTTACTGTGTGATAATGCCCAAGGCATGCAATCCGCACTTAATCAGTTGGCAATCAGTGTCCGTAGGTATGGTATGTGCTTTGCACCTTCGAAGTGCAAAGTACTCCTACAAGACTGGCAGGATTCCAATCCTGTACTCACCCTGGATGGTGAGCAGATAGACGTAGTCGAGAAGTTCGTGTATCTGGGTAGCTGCATAAGTGCTGGTGGGGGTGTGAGTGATGAGATCAATGCACGTATAGTGAAAGCCAGAGCGGCTTATGCCAATCTGGGCCATCTTTGGCGCCTTCGTGATGTTAGTCTGGCTGTAAAAGGTCGGATCTACAACGCGTCGGTGAGAGCAGTTTTGCTCTATGCTTGTGAAACCTGGCCTCTCCGAGTTGAGGACGTTAGACGACTCTCTGTGTTCGATCATCGCTGTCTCCGAAGGATTGCTGACATTCAGTGGCAACAACATGTCAGTAATGCAGAGGTTCGGCATCGTGTGTTCGGGCACAGAGATGATAATTCAATTGGTGTCACCATCTTGAAACACCGACTTCTGTGGCTTGGTCATGTTCTCCGAATGTCGTCCCAGAGAATTCCACGTCGTGCATTATTTGCCGACTCTGGGACTGGTTGGAAGAAGCGGAGAGGTGATCAGTGCATGACATGGTGTCGTGGCATGAAAGAAAGCTGCAAAGGACTGGCTTGTGTCGGTCCTTCACGACTCCCTGGTTGGGGTCTGAGAGATGGTGCTACACAGTGGCTAGAGACGTTATCAGATATGGCTCAGAATAGAAGCCAGTGGCGATCCTGCTGTAACCTTCTTTTACTTTCTTCATAAAAAGTGGTTGTGTCTCCCTTACCTGAAAGATTTCTTCCGATTGTACCTTTGCGTTCCCTGATTACTAGCACATTACCTTACACCAATCTCTTCGTTATTGTTCTCTCTTTTTTTGTTGCGCTCCTTAGCTTTTTTTTTCTTTCTTTGTATTCCTCTCGAATTTTCATTGTTTTGTGTGGCGCATATATATTGACGCTCTCTTGTACCATCCAACATCAAATCCAGTGTATTGTTATGTGAAGTTAATGTATTTAGTGATTATATATATAATCACTCATAATTACTCATTGACAGAATTAGACTAACATTAGGAACTAAACAAGATAACGTTGGTTATCATTCAGTAATTGATTTATGTTGATAGATATACCCATATGCAGAGAATACTTGTTTTTTGTTCATTTTCATATATCAGTATTAAATAATTTTGAAATTAAACACTTTACTGGGTAACCCGTTGATGAGAAAAAACGTTTTCAAAAATCTTCCATAACTTCTCATTATACTCTTAATGTCTGTACAGACTTTTCATTAAATGACAGAAAAAGTATTCATATCTTAAGAAAGTAGTTTCAGTTATGACGAACTAGTGAAATTATCTAACATTATCTGTTGAACTTCCATAACTATCTGTTTAATCAGAAGATTGAATGTAAATGACAACTAGTGTCTCATATGTTGAACAGTGAACTTATTAGTTCCTCATATTTTTCCTGCAAACTGTTTTTTTTAAATATTTTGATCATAAATTCTTTTTAATTTTTAATTTTTGCATTTTAACAGATAACACAAAACCGTTATTACAACCCGCTATGAACGCTACTGATTCCAGCAGGGTTGGTACAGTGTTGGATTATATACCGAAAAACGAATCCAATTTGTATCAGTCGATATTAACAAGCGAATCAGCAGGGTCGATTTCGTCCTCTCTTTCATCACTGACATCATCATTACCAGTTATGTCATCAACATCAATTTCTTGTTGTACTTCAACTTCCACTTCTTCATCGTCGACCTTTCCATCTATATCAGGAGATAAAGAGAAGTTGGAACAAGATCTTGTCAATATGTTTTACTGTTCAACATTCAATTCATTCGGCCAACAGCAATCAATCTCACCCCCTACATCATCCTCATCATTAATGCAAACGTTTACTCCGCAGACTTTGAATGACTTCAATTCTTTTTTATTTAAACGGCTGTTTTCAGATAATGTTTTTAGTCAAACGATGAATTTGTCAAATTCACTATTGAATTCATCAACATTTTCAAAATTCGTCCCTTCTGCACTGCAATTGTCAACATTTATGAATTCTTTAGGTAATTTTAATTCAACTCAATCATTAATCAATTTAACATCTACATTGTTTCCACTGTCTACTAACCCGTCAGTAGTGTTTTCTTCACAAAATGCTAACTCTTTTGAAAATTCTGATGCAAATGTTTCAACAACTGGATTATCTTCATATATTCCATGTACAACATCTTCATTGATGCTAACGGAATTTCAGAAGGATACTGTTGAACAACATTTTAAACAAAATACCAATAGTATTAACGATAATCACAATAATTATAACAATGATACACTTATTCCAATCTGAAAATTTCCTGTTACTGTAATTTCTGACACTTACCTTATTTTCAGGAATTATGCATATATATATATAAACTTGTATACATAGATGATAGGTGAACTGGAGGAATTCTCCGGTATTTTAGAGATCTATCTAAGCTATTTTGCCCACTTTCTATTTCTCTTCTCATTACGAACAATAAAAAGGAGTTATACAAATTGTTGAATTTGATTGCTGACCAACGTTAATGAATGAGCAATACGACACAAAGTTTATAAAATTATGAAATTCTGTATGTAAATATATATTTAAGTATTGCAAGGCGGAAAAAGATAGATATGTATAAAGTAACTATATAGAAGTAATCAGTTGTGTGTTGTTGCTGAATAATTCGCAAATGAATATTACTTTTAAATGAATAGATATCCCTTCACTTTCATTAACCCCTTTCCTTATAGGTTTGGATACATTTCAGATCAACTACTAAATTGAGTAGTATGATTTAGTTTTTTTTATATACTGGTATTTTTATGCTAACTTTAGATTGGAACGTTTCCTAGGCATCTTCATCTTCATGGTCATATAACAATGTGATTAGTTCGGACAGTTTCTTTTTATGCATTTTCTATTCTCTGTATGATGTAACATATATTGCATAACATCCATTAATCAGCATGTCAGTAAACCAGTATATGTGTATAATTACAAACAACACAAGCTGATGACATTTATTTCAATCCCTATCCCGAATACATGTGTTATAAACAAAAGTTCTTTCTTCGTCATGAATTTTTTAAAACTGTTTAATAATCATTAAACCGAATGTTAGCTATACTGGTTCGTTGTTGTTATATTTTGTAATAACTTATGATAATTCCGAATTCCGGACGATTGCGGGGATTCTTCTAATACAAACGAGATATATGCCAACTGAGTCGACGAGATTGTTGATACACAACACTTCAACGATCTCAGTAAAAAGCTTACCATTCAAGAAGTCAAAATTGTATTAGAATAACTCTGTTTAGTAATGAATATACCCTTGAGGCACAGGAAAAATAACAAACTGGAAACTAGGATAACCAATCAGATAACGGCAAAGGTTGGTGGGAAAATATGAATTGGAAAAAAATGTTATCATTGTCTTCCTTACACATCAGAACAAATATTTATGAATAAAAAGAAAACGGAATTAATTTAGGTTTTCCTAGCAATTATTTAGTGGGATGGTTTGTAGAAATTAGTTTAATCCTAAAATATTTCTAAACAACGGTTGAAAAAAAATTAAAACTACTAAGAGCTGGAATCTATTCAATCTTAGTTTAAAACTTCTTAATAATGTATACCTAAGACCTCATATTAAATCTAATTCATGGATTTCAGGA
Source organism: Schistosoma haematobium (assembly GCF_000699445.3). Taxonomy (NCBI): domain Eukaryota; kingdom Metazoa; phylum Platyhelminthes; class Trematoda; order Strigeidida; family Schistosomatidae; genus Schistosoma; species Schistosoma haematobium. The sequence continues at coordinate 29,671,533 of NC_067198.1, read as the reverse complement.
TTCAAAGAAACTATAATGGTGTTATTTACTAATTCAGAAATCTATGGAACAAATTTTTCCACTCCAGTCAACTTGTGATATAATAGACCTGTTGAATCCTCAGTGTTATGAAATTTGACAGTATGGCAAACTACCAATTTAGTTCTCCATAGTTCCCAGTAGTTTTACATCATATATCAATTCATGAAGAATACTATCCTCTAATTATTGTCCATGATCTTGTCAATCCACCAAATGATACACTATGATGCAGATATGATAGGTTTTTATCTAAGGTGACTGAAAATAACACTATTCATAATGTAGTTTGAAAGAGTTAATCAATAATAATAAACATTTTGAACAGACTTAAAAAAACAGCTAAGTAATTAAACCAATTAAATCTGAACTAATTATATGAAAAAAAGTTCGAACCTTATATCTATATAAGTATCTGACTAACACCAATGAATCTCACATCAAATAAATCAGAGGAATCACAACTCGAGTATACAAACTTGTACTTGTTTTATTAATCCATAGCATAACCCACAGGTTATTTCAACAAATGAAGCATAATATTTTGGTCTGCTTTATTGAATACAACATTTACAAACTAGATATTTTTCGCAACAGAAGTTATATTTCGGTTTATTTCAGAGGTTTTCCTACTGAGTAATGAATTTTTACAAGTTTTAGCTTTCTTTAAAAGTATACATGAAAATGAAAAATAAGATAGTGAAAAGAGAAACGTGTACACTTCTGAAATACTAGTATCAAATAGTTATTTCAACTCCTTGTGGCTAATAGACTAAAGTGACGTTTTGTTTTCATATCAGCGCGACAAAATAATAACAGGTTAACTGAGAGATATTACAATTTGAGGTATGACCACATTTGAAGTTGTAACTATGCGCTGATGAAGAGTCTAATGCTCCTTAGTTTTCAACCACTCCCTAGACATTGTAAATCACTGGTTGGAGGATCATTAGATTTGAGTTCAGTTTTACTCAGAAAATGTGGTTGTTAAATTTATTCTTATTATTTATATATAATATAAAGCGTATGATTTTACGCCGTTCACTTAATGAAAATTAGCCCTTTTTTCAATGCTTGTCAATGGTTTGTAGAAGTTTCTATGGGAATTTAATGTGAATTGTGGAATGACAAGTTCAGCTTTCACTCCTTAAATGATAAATAATGAGTTATTTTCTTATCAAAGTTAATTCAGTATGAAATTCAGCATTAAAACAAACATTTGTCTTGTCTTATTTATTTCCCACTGGTTTTCTGGAGTTGATATTGATCGTAAAAAAATCTGTTTTGAAATTAGAAAATATTGCTGATATTAACCAGAATATTTACTGTGTCGTACTCAGAACATTTGATCATTTTTCCGTTCATTTAGTAGATGACTGTTGAACATTAAGGGGTAATCCCCTTCAACGATATCATTCTAAGCCCTAAATTTTAGTATGTCTGTATTTTTCATCCAATAGTCGGACTACTCTATACTGGTTTTACTCATGTATGATTTTACAGTTACTTGGGATGAATTATTTACTGGAAACTTAATTTCACTCACTAAATGAATAGAAAAATAACTGAAAGTGTTAGACATGACTATTCAGTGAGGTGTGGTTGATCTCAGTCGAAAACACTGAATTAGCTAATCTTCACTCTTTAATAAGTGTGTGTTACGCTGATCATCACTGTAATTAATACGGATTATCTATCAATTTTTATGCTCAAGAATACAACGGCTATATATTGTAAATATTTATTTGCCTGTCTTAACCTAACCAGTATCATCTTTTAAGTAGTTTTCTTTCTTTCTAAGCCATTGCTTATTTGTTCTCCATAAAATATGTATGTGAGTTGAAACGGCAACATTAAATTAAACAAAGTCAGTCTCAGTTCATAAGTGATACTTCAGTTTTTTTTCGATCATATCCGCTTCTTTGTTCTAATTGTTACACATAGGGTTTATTCAATCTATAGCAATGAGTAACAATTTTAACATTAACTATTCTGACTACTAGACCAGTTGAAAAAAATTCCTGTTTAATGTATTGGAATATTTTATAGGCCGAAATCCTAATTTGTTTATCAAAATCACTTGATATTTGAAGATGATTGGAATCATATTTTGAAAATAAATCAATTTGATGGTTTCTAAAGTTTTAATTAGAAAAACTGTTTTTTTAATGTCCCATTTAAAATATAATATTAAAACAAAATACGATTAATGGAATCCGGTTCCCCATAAATGAGTGAAGTGAATGAAATGGAAAACTGATGATCACCATTTTGAGAAGCAATCCAATATATTCATTATGTAGTAACGAACTTGTATGTTTCATTCTCTACATATTCATCTTAATTTTATTTATTTATTTAAACACATAAACACTGGTACAAGGAGGCATCAAATAGATATGCGCCACACGAGTCATTTGATTTGTGTGTGAGCTCTGATACTACTCAGGTGCCCAAACCGAAGCAGGCGGTTTCCTTAGGAGGCCACACCCGGAGCCTTCGATCTAAAGGTCTAATCCACAAGGCAGTGAAGCAACGTCAGGAGGTGTAGTCCCATGGTAGGTTGTGACCAACAACTGCTTCACACGCCATTTGTTCCTTCAGGATCCTGGAGCCTATGTGCACCATTGGTTTGGAATCAGGGTTTTCCAACTCCACTAGGTGGATCCTCTATATCCACCAACCCGGTTAAAGCGCCGGACATTCGATTTTTTTCCTCTCGATTTCGTAAACAATAGTAATAGCGCGAGAAGGCAGTGAGTAGGACTTGGGTTACTAATGAAAAAACTGCATTGTTCTAGTATCGAAGTCGACAGAAGTGGGCACTTTCAACCTTACTAGGGATCGGAAATACGACCTTCAGGTCTTATAGTGAATACTTTATCACTAGGTCTGAGTTTAATCGTACAATTTCGAATGGAATCAACTTGCGATACGACGCAATGATTATTCAATACCAATATGGACAACTGTCTCACTTTCAATACGTCTGAGGCCCATCAGTCACGACTTTGTATTAGAATTTCAAAAAATCTTGAGGCAGATCACTAGTAAGCTGATTTTTAGAATTTATTAAGCAGAGATTCGTGAAGATCTGTTTGGTTTGTAAATAATATTGGTTACAGTTAAATCTTCGTTGAGAGATTTGAAGATCCTCTGTTCGATGTCTAATGGGGTAGTGGGTGGCCATTTGTGGGCAGTTTCATGCTAGGAGAAACAGTTATTTATTTCTCCCTAGTTTTTAGTGGCACCCCAATTAAAATCAGTCTATGATATATATATAACAAACGAATATAAACACCTCCAACCAAATAATAAATTCAGTTGGTTGCTGATCATACTGAAGAAAACTAGTTGAATATATCTCCCATTCAATAGTTATTTGTCGTTAGGTTTTATCATGGACTGATATCCACTGGAGAACAATTAAAGACTGGAGAAAAATAGAAAGCTGTTTCCCCCTTGTCGTTTGTGGCTCAATATCAGTGCAGGTCGAAGAACTTGCATAGGACTGGGTCCATAATTTTTATATCTTTTGTTGACGGTTATACCTGCCAACTACAGAAATCACGATTGAATGATCAACATTTACAACTTGAACCAATTTGAGTGGAGTGACGTTTCGAACAACAAATACTCTACAATTAAATATTATTGAATGAAAGTACATAGATTGATTATTTGAGCTGAGTACTAAGAGTATATCAATAAATTTCTAAGTAATAACTATCACAATTCGGTAATACATAGGTTTTCAAAAACCATTCAAGATTAGAAAGCTTACTTGTGTAAATTAAAAATATATTTGCAGCAAGTAGTGATTGTTAACCTAATGATTAATACAAGAACTTTAAGGTCATTCGAGAGTCACTCTACATAAACTGACTAACACTATAGATTCCAACCAACTTTTGTTAGTGTGATTACATTTACCACTAAAATGCATCCTTAAGACAATTATCGTAGAGCACTCAATTAATCACGAAAGTCGGTAATTTTTAGTAGGGTCTTAATAATCTTTACCAAAGGTCCATAGATGATAATCATCATACCGATATTTATTTACAGAATATTTAACATCTGGTTTCTTTTACCTTTCATTTAGAAAGAAGTATGAGTAAATATTTCTGACAGTACTGTAAGGATGAAAATTTTAATGAAATATGTTCATTGTCTTAATAGATGTAGTTTACTAAGCTTCCACAAGGGAAATTCATGTAGCCAGTGCAACTGGTTACTTAAACGGTTGAAAGTGAAGTTTTGTCTACCAATTTATTATCAACGTCCTCAAACCACACATATATATTTCATTTAACTATTAATAGCAAAATACAATTTATGGGTAATTTTGTTTAAAATTTACTTTTGATTAAAGTTTTAAGACAAATAAATTGAATAAAAAGATCAAACTGTATTGTTCTAGCCTATTTAGTTGTTTCTAATCAATCGATGAATTTGAGCATTATGTATACAGTATCTTAGTACCTAATGAAAAGTGCTCACTTGAAATGACATTAAACCATTAAATTCATAACAATTTGTCTTTAAATTTTTGAAATGCATTAACGTAAAAACAGATTAATCATTTAGGGTAAATACAATATTTCTCAATACATAAAATGCTTGTTATCTTTTCTTATCACCTTATTACATCATTAATTACATTCTTCAAATAAAATATTTTCATTTCTATGCTAATTCTATTTAGTTCAACCGGGTCTGTTGTGAGATATTAACTCACTGATGAGAATGGTGGATGTGTCGATCGATTTCATAGATTAGTTGAAGTTAGACATTAATACCGTTGGACGCCGGCCAGCTCAGTGGTCTAGTGGTTAAGCGCTCACGCGCGAGACTGACAGGTCCTGATCTCGAATCTCGTTAGGCGGGGTCGTGGATGTGCACTGCTGAGTAGTCCCATAGTAGGAGGAAACGACTGTCTAGAGCTTCCAGGTTTTCTATGGTGGTCTAGCTTCAAATGACTCATGATCTCAACTATTGAAACTACTACAATCTCTAAAAAACCCTTTCTGATCTATTTAGTTAATTGATTAAGTTAACAATGTTTGACGTATTATATTAATAAGCTTTTCTTCGTTGAATTACAGTAGAATATCTGATGTTAGTAAGTTGAAAACAATCAAAAGGAAGCTTTGAACTCAAGGTTTTTGTTGACTGGAATCTGATTTCAAAGAGTGTACGATATTTCTTGTTAAATCTAAACCAATATCATCTAGTTTCATAATTATATGTTTTACTACCGATCTATTTGTGCCACTATTGTTTCTTGTTAAACTATGATGTTTACATACTTATTAATAGCTGAGTACCAAACAATGTTATGTCTAGTAAAGTTTCATTTAAACAAAAGTATATTACAAAATCAGTTTACCTAGTTCATTTAGTTGATAAAATTCGTTCACTACTTAAAGACTGAAAAAGAATTGTCACTAATTAAACGTTGAATCAATGTAGAACAATATCATAAGCCATATATATATATATATATATATATATATATATATATCATTTATCAGTATGGAATTTTGTGGAGAATGTAGTATTTTCACAGTTAAATTCACCAGTCGATCTAGACTAAACCACCATTAAAAGATAAAGTAAATTTTAGTAACATTTCAAATGAGAAGAATCTGTGAATTTTAAACGCTGTGTTTATTGTTTAAATCATTGACTTGTCATTGACTGATCTTGATAAATGATAACATAATTTATTCGAAACCTAATTAGAATTTACTAATATAACTAATGATTATTTTTATGTCTTCATTTATCTTTTCTCTTCCTTTTTAATAGGAGAAATACTTTTTTTGTTTATTTAAAAACTATTTACACTAAATAGATTTTGTTTAAATTTATCAAAAGTCCTCATGAAGTGGGGGCTATTAACTACCAAAACTAATTTAAATCTAATTTATTCATTTGTCTCTACTAATTTTCGTCAATATTCCCTGTATATATATCTCTATTTACGTACATGACTCCTGTAGCCACCCCACATGACTATTTAACTTCTCTCTGTCTCTCTCTCTACTAAAGTTATTAGTATTTACGCGTGTTCTTTCTCGCTACCACTTTTATGCTAGTCACCACAACTGTTCAATTTTCATCACAATGTCATATTATGATATCTTATCTGAATGGCGCCACAAGTGTAACTTCTTGACAAAAAAGAATGAAACATTTAAACAACCGTTAATACTTATAGTTAGTTAGGTAGTTGGCTAGTATTTCTTATTAAAGTTTACTGTAGTCTCTTCTGTCTATTATACTTTATGTGTGCATTTACTTATCTCTGTTTTCCTCTTTATTCCTTGCCTTCACACATACACACTCTATCCATCTAATCAACTAGCCTACCGGATTTGTTTACGAGTATATCATTCATTTGTACTTGCACATGTTTCACAATTTATGCTTTAAATTTTCTTAATCCAGACATGATAATTTAAATTGTTTACCCACATAGTAGGATAGTTTATACTTTTGTTTACTATGAAAATGAACGATCATCATCAACAAAATTAATGATAACAACGGTTTTATTGTCATCTAGATCAGTGTAATTAGTATATGTCCACATACGTATAACCTTGAAAATTGATAAATAAATATTGGGTGACAATTTATTTACTTATTTATTTGATAAGTAATACATTAATTATTACTTAAATACTTGCCCCTTATTCTTGAAAAAGTAACATCTACAATTGTGGTTAAAACTAATAGTGTACAGAAGCGTGTGTATGTAAACGTATGGCAAACAGAAATGTATATAATTTATGTATAATTTCCTTTTCTATATATTCCCTCTCTTTGTTTGCCTTTTTTTTCTCTTCTTCACTATGAATAATATGCACAACAAGCACTTTTGACGCCAGTTATGGTTATCTACGTTTGTTTTGTTTTTTTTAATAGAGGAAATTACAAGCTGATTAAGAAATACAAATGCATAAATATATTAACTTACAAATTTTGCACAAATTGTATTATTGAAACTAATTTTAATAAACATGTATTATCATTATTATTATTTTCAGTTTGTTGTGTTCTGTAAAGCTTAATACAATAATACAATTGAAGGAAATATGATTTACAGCAATACTAAATGTCTATACATGTCATAGCTCCACATAAACACATACAATTATATGTAATTGTATTTGTTTAAAATAACAGTATAACTTATGTTACTAACAGAAGAAATAATTCTATTGATGTATTATACTACTTTAATAGTTTTGACATAATTACCTTGTTATTTGTTGAAATTAACTTGACACATATTTTGAAACATAAAACAAAATGTATTTGCAATCAGAATTTTTTTTAAAGAGAAAAATCCCACTGAATATCATTAAAAGATATGAATGTAAATATGAAAACAGAAAGAAGAATGAGCATGAAGAACAGGAAAGCATAAACAAATAAATGATTAGGGTAATTGGAAACAATATTTTAAGAAACCAAAAAAAAATAATTAGTGAATATCAAGCAACAACAAACAATTGTTCCATAATTAATTGAAATCTGTTAGAAGTTTTCCATTACAATTTTGGCATTTAGGTCTCCCATTAGAATGGTCAAGTCCTTTGTTGGGCATTTCTCAATGATTGACTGCAACCTATCGTAGAATTCATCTTTAATGTCTTCATTGTAGTCGTTGGTAGGCGCATAGCATTGGATAACGTTCGTTGTAATGCACTCTTTCTTTGTTTTGAAGGAGGCTTTGATGATCCTGGGTCCACAGGATCGCCATCCTATAAGTGCATTTTGTGCTCGTTTTGATAGCATCAATGCAACTCCTTGTGTATGTGGAGTATTTTCTTCTTCATGGCCAGAGTATAACATAAGGTCCCCTAACGCTAGTCGTTGTTGTCCGACCTGCATCCAATGTGTTTCACTGATTCCAAACACCTCCAGGTTGTATCTCCTCATTTCTTCAGCAATTTGGAAGACTCTCCCAGTCTCCCACATTGTACGAGTATTCCATGTGCCTAAATAAGTGGTTGTCATAATGGGCATCGGCCTCATGGCTTCCGAAGGAACTCGACTTTTACCATGAGGCGTCATAATTCTTCTAAATAAAGACCTTCTGACTCCCAGGGCAGAGTTTAAATGGTTTGGATATTTTTTTCTGGTTAGCGTTTTTTAGAGAGTTAGTTTTTTACGGGATGGGTCGCTAACCCCATGCCTAGCCCTCCTCCTTTATCCGGGCTTGGGACTGGAAGTGGCCCCAGAGGGGTTCCAGGCTGAGCTTTGTTGAATGAAATGAAATGGTTTCAATAACCTAAAGTCAAACGTAGTGAACCTTGACATTGAGTAATTATGTCTAGTTCTGACTTTGCATTTCGATAGATAGAACTCAGTCAACACAAAAGACTAAAAAATTTATCACTCGTTACTATTTAGCTTTTAGTTAACAAAACAACACTACCAGAAGAACGTAGAAGACTGGATTGAAATTGAGAAATAGTCAATACAGAGGCAAATTAACATGTGGAATTTATTTATAAACACAAATTATACCTATTTAATTCTTGAATGTCTTAATTCTGATTCATAATGATCGGTATATACATGAATATGATATACATAAATAGACGTATATTGATTATATATGTTTTAACAGTCTGAAATATTACTAATTACATCTACAAGAAAATAATTGCCTGTCATGAGAAGAAAAAATTGAAATTTATTTGTGTAGTTTTCTCATTTTTCCTGTTACATAGTTTAAATGATTTTTCCGCACCAACACCACAAATATTATTATTATTATTATACTTATTATTATTGCGGTGTTCACAAGGGAAAAACAAAAATGTCATTATTCCCATCATCATAATCATCATTAATGTGCACAGCGAAAAACAAACACTAAGGACTTGAAAAAAATAAAAAAAATAAAATGAAATTGAAAAAAACTACTCAAGTATACAATTAATTAGTCCCGCTTCATTAATTATCTTAATAAATATAATAAAATGAATATTTTACTAATTACTGGTTTATAATTTGTACTGTCCTCGATAATAATAATAATAATAATAATAAATATTATTATTATAAGTATTATTTAAATGAAAGCACAACTGTCAACAGTCATTGAATGAGTCGACATAAACAAAATCACAAGGTCGAAAGTCAATGAACGAAGAAAAGTGTAAGCAGAATCTTTATCAGAAGAGAAAAATATAGCAAGCAAGACAAGAAAGAAAAGAAAGGAAAGAATAAAGAATAATAAAATATTATCTTTTGAGAAGAAAATAGCCGAAAGGGAAGAAAAAGTTCGAAAAAAACCTGTTATATGATTAATGACATAACAGTCAAATGTTGTCGAATATATATACATATCTCATGAGAATTAACGCTAAGAATTTCAATAATATTTCAAACTGCTTGTTGTGCATGTGTGTGTGTGTTTCTGAAGAAATACAAATTTCTTGTTATTATTTTTCATAAAATATGGTTAGTTGGTTTATGCTTTCTAATAATTGAAAATTAATCTTTTATTTTTTCTATAGAAAAACAATCATAATCAAATGGGAAATAAAACTAAGCAGAATGCTAATGTTGGTGATAATATTCAGACTTAGGTTTACTGATTTCTGTCTATGCTACTGGTTAGTCAGAAACACGTTTGATATTTGAGACTTTTGGTGAAAAAGTACTAATAGAAGTCTAAGGAATAAAAGTTTAGATATCGTTTGTAGTAATTAATCATTCAGTAGTTACGAATATTATACTGTCTAGTCTTAAGTAATTCAGGAAGTCAATCGTAGCTTGGATAGTTCACGGGTTACATCTTACGGTGCACATCAATTTCATTAACGTTGCAACGTTGTCTGCATCAAGTGCTAACTAGCACAAAAGCCATATGCAGTACTTATTGTTAAAGAGATGAAGGTAACATATAATGAGTTTTTTGTAATTAGCATGAGTTTTATTTATCTACAGTACAGTGGATATAAGAAGTAGTTTAACATGCAAGAAGATAATGTTTTCTACTAATAGTTATCTGCTTTGTTCTGTAAAAATAGACAATATGACATATGTACATCATAATAATACTGTTTTTACTGAGTAACTTATTTTTTTGGACTACAAATTTTCAAACGGATATCTTCGAGTCATGTGATATGACAGTGCAAAGGATGCTACGTTCAAGATTGTTTGTAATTAGTGTCTGGTAGAACGTGGCGTCGAATTTACAACAATTATCAAAAAGATTGAAGAGTTTCAGTGCATTGAAAGCACGGAGTTGGTAGAACACACCGAATGGTGCGAATAAACGATTGAAGGCTACCTATACGTATTGTGTAAAACGTTTCTTAATTCATTTCCACGGTGAATTTTTTCATACGTTTTTTATTTGAATTATATATAACATTTTATTAAAGTCGAAGAGTTTTAGTGAAACGGAACTTTTGTCTGTTTTTTAACAAACAATGTAGCTATTATATCAGCTCAATAAATGCAACAGTTGTGATATTCCCAAAGTATATGGAACTTATTCCTTGGCTGTCATGAATCAATAACGTAGTGGGCATCACTTTATTTATCAAAGAACAAGTATTAGTTTTGAATTTCAGTATAAATAACAACATTGTGATACAGTTGCGTGTCTAGGTGTTGGGTTCCAGACAGAACCAAGCTCATTCCCTATACTTCACTACTATTCTAAATTTTCTATTTTTTTTCTGTGATTATTCAACAACTACTGATTAGTTTTATTAACACCGTACTAAATGACTGTAAACGCCTTTTGATTCCAAATGAACTGGTGAATATGAGTAGCTATTTGAAAAATTGTTAAGTCATACATAGATTAGTATGCATTTCATCTCATTAGTTAATAACATACATCGAGTGATTGGAATGTTTTGTTAAAACGTTAATTATTATTGAGACTACAAATTGTTATAAAAATAAATTCCTATGTATATTATTTATTTCTCTAGTTAGTTAATTACTTAATTAATTCAATTAAATATAGTTGGCTGATTTGTTGTTTGACTGAATTCAAAATATAATTTGTTCGAAAAGAATATGGCAGCTGTTTGTCCTAATCTTTTTTTTTGTACAGATGACCTTGATACATGTCCAACTGTTAATACTATTACTTTTTTTTGCTTTAATCACTAGGACTTTAATTATAAAAAAAAGATACAGAAAAGATATTCGTGTATTGACATAAGTCAGTTGTTAGGTAATTTGACAATTAGTAAATAAATTATCTTAGAGCAAATATTATTATGCACAAATACATGCAATATATATAAGTGAATATTTATTTTAAGATGTACGATTTTAACCTTAGTATTTATCTCATCCTTTTATTTATATTGTTTGATTTCACTTAATTACGAAATAATGAGATAACAAGATGTACTTAGAATAGAAAGAGACAAAATATCTATGAGCTTACTTATATATAATGCTAAAAACTATCTTTCTTCCCTTAACGGTTTAGCATATTTTCATACTTCTCTACTACTGTTTATAGACAGACTATGACTGAAAAACAAGACTTTTGTACTTTGATTGTAAGTTAATTGTATTAATAGTTAATAATGCTATCAAGCATAATACATCTGGTAGCTAAGGTGATTAAATTGTTTTGTTCTACTTCATATACATAGATATCCTGGTACAAATGACAGATACTATTCATACCTATCAACATGGTATCATTGGACAGAAAATTATTTAAATATTTTAAACAATGCAATATTAATACTTGTAAATATTACATACTGAAGGTATAACACATGGTCGATTAGTATATGAATTATTCATTAAGTGAACTAATATTTCGGACTTTTCGCAAATATGTAAGATACATCCCATTGATAAATAACCTTAAAAACCTCATCTTTTACATATTAACAGCCTGGGTTTCGACGTTTATAACACAGATGTATCGGTGTATACTGACTGAATGCATATTTCTGGTCCAAACTGTCCTATCGGTCAGATAAAGGTTACATAAATACTGTAGATTAAACGAGGGAGGTGTTTCAAACAACTAGGAATTCTCATTAAGTGAGAATTTCATATCGTGCCAAAGGTTTAATACCGAACAAAGCGATTATTGTTACTACAGATCTTTTTAATGTGAATAGTATAGCCAGTTAGTGTTATTTAGTTTATTTATTTAGAAAGTTCCATTTACTGATGAACTGTGTAAACACACAACAATCCTTTCGATATGTGAATTATTAAGTCTTGAATATTTTTGAGTAACCATGTTGGTACTGTACATTTTAAGAGAAACATATCTATTGAAATGACCAGGAAATTAAACATAGATTTTAGACAATCGTTTTTCTCTTGCATCAAAACTTTTATTCGAATAATTGTTTCGTCCAACTACGCTGGTGACATAAGTAACAGGGAGATTGATTGTACTTTTTACCAAGGATTAGACAATTAAAATAGGCTGAGGAACTTAAGTTAGAATATAGTATAATTTTAGATGAACACATAGTCGTGCAAAGTAGGAGATAATTAATCTCAATTATAAAGATAATAAGGGAATACATATTAATAATAGTACTAACAGCAACGATAAAAATGAACGATTACGTAATAAATCAGGGTAATCATGACTGAAACTAAGTTGATATGATTTTCAAGTGATCTGAATTATCTTTCTAGATCCATAACCAGTCGAGAAAACTACTTTTATTCTGAACAAAATGGGTTTACTCTTAATTTAACTACCATTTGTGATCATGTAATTCCTCATTTTATTATGTTTATTTATTTGTTTTGTGTTTTGCATAACAAACTGCTTTCTGTTATGGTGAATAAATATGCATCAATTGTAATTATGTTTACTACCATGCCATGAGTCTTCTTTCTCTTATTGTGATTTCGGTTCATTTTTAACACCTAACAAAACTTCACGAAGTATAGTAAATCGATCAGTTATCCAGAATCAAATCATTCTTCGTAATTTGAGGCTATTTGAAGCTGATGAAAAATCTCAAAATAGAATGAATTCATTTTATTCTGTAAATCACGCTGTAATCGCGTTATTTATATTGATCAAAGGGACATTCCGCATTTACTTATTGGAATAACTTACCAGGATTATTATTAACATATCTGAACGTTAGTAAATAGTTCATCACATGTCATTAGATTATTCTGGACTAATTTTAGTAGTATATGAGGTAATTGTCTACCTAATCTTCAGAAATTATGCAAAAATCCCGGAAGAATATGAACTAGCAGTTATATAAACATTCCTAAATTACATGATCTTACAAATGATTACTTTCACGAAAATATTTGGCCTATCAAATTAATACAATAAGAAAACGGAAGTATAGTGGAAGCGATTTAAAGTAAAACTTTCATCTTACAAAAATAATTGAAGTTGGCAGTTTCCGTTTAATGTCCACCATCAAAAGTTTTATATGTAAAAGAATACAACATAATCATCCATATGATCACAAATCTTCTTTGAACGAATGCCTGTATATTAGCATCTACATAAATCTTTGATACTTGAAGTCCAAAATTTTGTGCTATCATTTATTGACTACAACGAAAACTATTAAAACACAGGGAGTGAACTTCAATTTGATTCAGTATGTAATACTTCCTATGTTCACTAACAACCCCTCCTGTACACTGCAACTGGATTAATTGATGTTTGACAGTAACCATGATATTATTAGGCCAATAAAAAACTTAGGCCAACTAGCGGTATAGGTCAGCCTTCATCTAATGCCATCTAAGAGTTGATGACCTGGCTAACTTCGCGAATCATTTGTTAATATAGTTTTAAAAAAATCAATCTCAGTGCTTATTGTCAGTAAACATATTATTATTGTTTAGTTTGGCACTTCATGGATAACCATCTACTGCTTATTTTTGCTGAATTAAGATAAAAAACCGATATCCGACTGAAAGTCTCAACAAATAACTTAAGCTAGATGATACTGCAAACTTAACTACTTATTTTTAATCAGTAGTCTGAATGTAATTAAAATGTTTCCATGGAATAATGGAACAAACTTTTTAGTTCCTATACAAATGTCAGTTGACGGTATTATTCACACTCTGCCGGCAAAGGTTAAGTCAGTATAATAAGTGGAGTGACTTAATTACTTACTTACGCCTGTTACTCCTCGTGAAGGGACACAGGCCGCTCACCAGCATTCTCCATACAACACTGTGCTGGGCAATCCGTTCCAGCTCTTTCCAGTTCTTATTCATCCCTTTCATATCTGATTGTATTTCCCGACGTAATGTGTTCTTCGGCCTTCCTCTTTTCCGGTTCCCTTCAGGATTACAAGTTGGTGCTTGCCTCGTGATGCAGTTTGACGATTTGCTTAATGTATGTCCTATCCATTTCTATCGTCTTTTCCTAATTTCCTCTTCAGTTGGAAGCTGGTTTGTTCTCTCCCACAGAAAGCTGTTACTGATGGTATCCGGCCAATGAATGTTGGGTATCCTGCGTAGACGGCTATTTATAAATACTTGTACCTTCTTGATGGTGGTTGTTGTAGTTATCCAAGTTTCAGCTCCGTGAAGTAGAAACGACTGCCTTGACGTTCGTATTAAAGATTCTCACTTTGATATTGGTTGAAACTTGTTTTGAGTTATATATGTTCTTCTATTGAAGGAATACGGCCCTTGCCTTGCCAATCCTTGCCTTTACGTCTGCATCTGAACCTCCTTGTTCATCGATGATGCTTCCCAGGTATGTGAAGGATTCTACATCTTCCGGAGTTTCGCCATCAAGAGTGATTGGATTGCTGTTCTCGGTTTTGAATTTGAGGACCTTGGATTTCCCCTTGTGTATGTTGAGGCCTACTGATGCAGAGACTCCTGCTACACTGGTTGTCTTTATCTGCATTTGTTCGTGTGTATGCGATAGGAGGGCTAGGTCTGCGAAGTCTGCAAAGTCCAAATCGTCTAATTGATTCTGAGCTGTCCATTGTATTCCGTGTTTTCCCTCAGATGTCGAGGTCTTCATAATCCAGTCGACCACCAGGAGAAAGAGGAAGGGAAAGAGTAAACAGCCTTGTCTGACTCCGGTCCTTACATGGAATGCATCTGTCAGCTGTCCTCCATGCACGACCTTACGCTGTAGTCCATCATATGAGTTCCGGATAATATTGACAACCTTCTCAGAAACTCCGTAGTGTCGAAGAAGTTTACATAACGTCCTCCTGTCTACACTGTCAAAGGCCTTTTCATAATCGATGAAGTTGATGTACAGTGACGAGTTTCACTCATCTGATTGCTCAACGCTGATCCGCAGTGTTGCAATTTAGTCTGTGCACGACCAATCCTAACGGAATCCAGCCTGTTTATCTCGAAGTTGGGCGTCTACTGCATCTTTCATCCGGTTCAGCAAAACTCTGTTAAAGACTTTCCCTGGTATTGACAGTAGTGTAATGCCTCTGTAGTTTTCACATTTGCTCAGATCTCCTTTCTTTGGAATCTTGATGATGTGTCCTTCTTTCCAGTCCATCGGCACTTGTTCCTCCTCCCAAATCTTTTTGAACAGAAGGTGAAGCATGTTTGTAGTTACTTCGATGTCTGACTTCAGTGCTTCGGCTGGTATGTTGTCGGGTCCTGCTGCTTTCCCGTTCTTGATTTGTCTGATGGCCATTCTGATTTCTACCGTCGTTGGTGGATTGACATCTATAGGAAGATCCGTGTGTGCTGCTTCGATGTCCGGTGGATTCATTGGAGCCGGCCTATTCAGGAGTTCCTCGAAGTATTCTACCCATCTGTTCTGCTGTTGTTGAATCTCAGTGATTGACCTGCCTTCTTTTTCTTTGACCGGTCTCTCTGGTTTACTGTATTTCCCTGCTAGTTTCTTCGTTGTATCGTAAAGCTGTTTCATATTTCTTTCTCTAGCAGCTTGTTCCGCCGTCGTTGCTAGTTCTTCCACGTATTTCTTCCTGTCGGCTCTAATTCTCTTCTTCACTTGCTTGTTTGCTTCTATGTATTCAGCTTGTGCTGGAACTTTCTCTGCTCGTGTTCGGCTGTTGTTAATTGCTGTCTTCTTGTTCTTCCTTTCTTTGATCTTGTCCAGTGTTTCTATAGAGATCCATTCCTTATGATGGTGTTTCTTTAGGCCCAGAACCTCTTGACACGTTGAAATCAATGCTTCTTTGATACCTTTCCAGTTGTCCTCCATAGTAGTTCCTTCTTCTTTCAGTAGATCCTGTAAGGCTTGGAACCTGTTGTTGAGAGCTATCTTGAATTCATTGAGTTTGTCAGTATCTCGAAGGAAGACTGTATTGAACCTTTGTAATGATGTTTGTCCAGTTTTTCTTTAGCTTCAGTTTTAGATTAGCCACAACTAGGTGGTGATCTGAAGCTATATCACCTCCTCTCCTGCTTCTCACATCTTCCATTGTCCTTCGGAACTTTTTATTGATGTAAATATGATCTATCTGGTTCTCTGTAGTGTGGTCCGGTGAGATCCATGTAGCCTTGTGTATACGTTTGTGTGGAAATATTGTGCCTCCTATGACCAATTTGTTGAATGCATACAGATTTGCAAATCTTTCCCCATTTTCGTTTCTCTCTCCCAGTCTATGTCGTCCCATGATATCTTCATATCCGGTGTTGTCTATTCCGACCTTGGCGTTTAGACCTCCCATCAGAATGGTGAGATTCTTTCTTGGGCACTTCTCTATAATTGATTGCAGCCTATCGTAGAATTGATCTTTAATGTCGTCGCTACTATCATTGGTGGGTGCATAACATTGAATAATATTCATTGTGATCCCCTCCGTCTTTGTTTTGAATGATGCTTTGATGATTCTGGATCTGTGAGATTCCCATCCTACAAGTGCATTTCGTGCTACGTTGGACAGCATTAGAGCAACTTTCTGAGTGCGTAGAGCATTTTCCTGTTCGTGAACGGAGTACAGCAGCATCTCTCCCGTATTTAGCTTTTGTTGTCCAGCTTGGGTCTAACGGGTTTCACTGATTCCCAGTACTGCCAAGTTGTATCTGCGCATTCCTGTTTCTATTTGACTGGTCTTCCCGGTCTACCACATTGTCCGGACGTTCCATGTACCTATAAAAATTGCCCCTTCTGGTTGTTAGAAGGGGCATCATCTTCGTGGCTTTCGAAGGAACTCGGCTTTCACCATGTGGCTTCATAGTTCTTTTAAATGAGGACCTTCTAACTCCCAGGGCAGAGTTTAAATGGTTCGAATTTTATTTTCTGGCTAGCATTTTTTTGGCGAGTTAGTATTCTACGAGACGGGTCGCTAATCCCATGCCTAACCCTCCTCATTTACCCGGGCTTGGGACCGACAGTAACTCTAGAAGAGCTACATGCGGAGTTGGAGTGAGTTAATGAATGTTAAAAATTCGTATGTATGGAATTATATATATCGGACACTTTCGAAAGCTACAAATTACTGTAGGATGAAAGTCATTCTTCACAGGTAATTTTTCAAACACTAGTATGATTGATATTTAGACCAATAAAGCAGTTATCGGCACCGTCCAGGTGAGCCATTGTCTGGAGACGAGTTAAAGAAAAACACTAGTTTTCTAATTGGTGAACAGAGTGGATTCTCAGTCTTCAACAGTGTCGAATGTTTTGAGAAGCACAGTGTATTGCCAGAAGTTCCCTTCTGAAAATGTTAAACCACCTAAATGTTTACAGCCATCTCGAGAATATCAGTGGTTTCAAAGTGTCCTTTATCTTTATGTATAAGATTCCCCTTATTGATAAGTTAGATCCATCTATAGGCTACACTAATGAGTGCTTTGGTGTCGAGGTGTGCAAACATAGTTGACTTTTCGATTCTGCACTTCACGGTGGAAAATGCATTTTTGCGTATAACACTGTTAGTCACACACGGTAAATACAGTCGTGTATTGTACAATCCAGAATACTTGCCGAATATTGGTTGAACTATGGATTGATTATATGTTTAATCGTGACCGGGGATGACATGCAACCTACAGACAGACAATTTAGGACTTCTCTCTGCTAACCTTCGTTTGCTTGGGTTGGCAAGTAGGTCACAGCATTGCAACACAAATAGAAATCCAAGTGGATGGGTTTGAATAAACACTCTTTAAGGTGAACATATCTTTTACTATAGGTGGCACTCGGTTTTCCGTTTGCTGCCTGGTCATTGAAGACCGGATCTTGTGAACGATCACTAGTGTTCGTGGGAACTTTGGCAACGTGTGCTCCAGTGTCGATGAGATAAAGAACCTCTTCACAACATCATTGGTGAATATCCACCGGCTACGGTTTCTGCTAACGCGTGTCAAGGGGGTTCTCGAAAGGTTTTTGTACTGAAAGATTTAATGTCTTGGGAATTGCAGGGTTTTCTGAAATCTTACTGAGACCTACCATAGTTGCTGTTGTTCGAACAACAGCTAAGGTTATATGTTTCTAGCGGTTTGAGAATAATTTTTTTGCGTAATGAGCTTCTTTAGGGGAGTTTTGGATTGTCTTAGATCATGCTGGATGTTAAGATAACGAATAATAGTATTACAGAGTCCTTTAATTTCGCTTTGTGTTCACTTAGGCATTCGTTGGTATAATAACCCTTGCATTCTATTGATCTTCATAATTTGATCGTCAGATTAAGCTAGTTCATTCACAGCGTTATTTTGGAGTGAAACGAGAACCGCTTGCAATTGTTGGGGAAGATTAGATAGAAAAGGGTGTTCAAGAAGGACCTCCGTTAGAGTTTGTTGACCAATGACCTATCTCATACGTAGTAACATTTGTTTTGCCGAGGAGTGCTGCATTTCGATACAGTTGAATGGCCGGCCTAACCTTGTCGACCGTTTAAGTCTCTACGATGACTCTTAAAAGCATCGTAAAGTTCAGAAAATTAACTGGTAAACATACTAGGTGTGACGCACCTGTTGAGCCAGAGCGGTAGTGCCTCTACTACTTATGTAGGTCTGTCACCTCGTATTCACGGAAGTAAGATTACGAATAGTAGAACCAGTCCTCTCTATACCAGGCTATGATACTGATCAGCTCAGGTTTATTCTGGCACAATAAAATCAAGGTTTGTAGATATACCGAAAAATCTGAGGACACAAAAATAACGTTATAATGTGAGAAAATATACACACAATGTGCGTTGAGAAACAAACACAGTTTCTCCTTTGTTGTACAAGATCACGCCGGGCTCACCACTCAGGATGCCACGGAAACTCAGTGCTTGAAAGCTTTATTGTCCGCAACACCTCTAAAACTGAGGATCCTAAAGCCAGCCAGATTAAAACTAAAGAGTGAAGGTGTTCGAAAATATATTTGGAAGATGGTCTCTGTGTCGACATGTATATGAACTAAGCTGAGGGATGGGTAGTTCAGCGTAAACAGTAATGATCTGGTGCAGATTCGTGACTATGCGTCTTCAGCTGGAGTGTTTTAAGTTGAATACTCACAGAATTATTTGTTTTGAAGATTTGTTTGCTGCTACAGTCTAAATAATTCAACATACTATTTCCACTCCGAATGTACTGTACAGACAGAAGTCGTAGCTAAAATAAAACAGGAATGAAGGATACAGAGTTTGCCATTTGTGTGTTTTATGACTATAGAGTACAAGGAGTGTGTATCTTGGACCATATTATTATAACCTTGACGGGGTTTTGAACAGTTCGACACGTGAAAAGTGGGACGGGTAAACTGTTTGAGGTAGGCATTAAGCAGTTTTGGGAAATTGTATATGACTTGTCGTTTTTGGGACTCAGGCTATTAATTGCAGTGTCTTGTCTGTATAATAGAATGCTATTTATACGAAAAATAAATGATATATCTTTCTTATTGATATAATTTATCTTGGAAAAAATGGAATACGCGTCAGTAATGCAAGTTGTTCATATAGTGTTCCCTATGTACATCACGTCTCACAAAGTGATTTATCGATCGATAAGTCACATATTGCCTGCCTCAATTAACGGCGTCAGGGCATGTACATAGCGTCAACAGACTGCACAATTGTGCTGTAACTATGGTGACATTACACTCGCTACCCTTACTGTCTTCAAGGAGGCAGTGTTTCTTAGATATAAATAACAAATTTTCTCAGTTTCTGTCTCTGATTATCT
Organism: Schistosoma haematobium; assembly: GCF_000699445.3. NCBI lineage: Eukaryota > Metazoa > Platyhelminthes > Trematoda > Strigeidida > Schistosomatidae > Schistosoma > Schistosoma haematobium. The sequence goes on along the minus strand of NC_067198.1, from coordinate 29,651,409 downwards.
ACACTCTGCTGTTGTTTCTCAGTACTTATGAGTCATTGCTATTTCTCTGTTCGCTAAGTGGTGGACCAGCCGAAACCAGTCTATTTTTAGCGGTTTCTTAATGTAGCTTTAAAGCGGCTGAAGTTTTTTCTTTTGCTGTCATTAGAGCTGATGTAGCGGTAATGATTTCACTAGATGAAGACATTTCCCCTATATCCTTAATTCTAGAGGGGAGTTTTCGTTACTAACTACCTATCGTTCCCACTGAAGTCGCCAACCTAAGAAATATCTATCTCAAAATACTTCATTTGGCTTGGACTCGTCTCTAAAATGGCTGCGAATGGCTCTCAGTATTACAATGTTGCGGTACAAATACTACCAACACGTTGGTGAACTTATGACTTTCCTCAACAGATGTTCTAGAAGAGTATGGATATTATTGTCAACTTGAAATTATGTAGTTAATTGTGTCACGTGTTCCCTTGTATAGTAAAGCCGATAGGCCTGGCGCCAGCACTTTGCTATTCTCAAGATTTGAAAATTTGACTCGTGGATTGTTGTACCTCGTTACATCAAACTAAAATCTTCGAAAGACCTGCTCCTGTTCCCTAGTTGTAGACGAAGTCATGTTTTTATTCTAAGAGTCCTACATATCGAAGATCTCTTTCATCGTTTAACAGTTTCTAGTCGATAATGTGCTATGATCATCAATTCACTACTGATGATAGCATTTGGTTTCTTACGAGTATATACAGTAGGAATCATTTTCATTATTTATGGGTTGTATCTAGCGATGGAATTCAGACCATATTGTTTTACTTGTCCTCGTCAGATTGTTGTGTTAGCATCAGTGTTGATTTTCACACTGGTATTCGAACACAGTATCTGTCACTTCAAACGTTATTGCGTTTTTCACTAAGTTACGAAGTTCAGGAAGCCACTATTTCCCACATCTTATGAAGTTATTGATAAGTGTTTGTGCTATCCCGTTGTTGATGTTACCGACTGTAGCCAAAACCAATGCCAAAATAACTCGCTCACAATACCAATGTAAATTAATCAGTTCCACCCCTAATAATAACGGGATAATGTTAAACCTTTATAAGTGATTAAAATTATATGATAGCAAACATCTCGAATCGAAGTGCTATGTGTTTCAAAATCTACTACTTCTTATCAGGTGTTGTAACTGAGATATGTAATTTCAATTACGATATAGCCTTTTGTGGTCGTTTGCACTATCCTTTTTATATGAGCATCACGTATACTTAGCAATACCAATGTCATCAATCCTTACTCTTTTCATAGGAAGTGAACCAACCGAGCTTTTTGATCACTTCATTTATACTGCAAATCTCACCAAACCTTATATCTTAGTAGGCGTTGAAATATCTATATCGACACACAGAAAGCTCATTCGGCTTTTATCGACCTGCACCAAATCGGTATGTGACATGAGTCTACAAAGTTGTTGTTTACTGGTATGGTGTTCTGACCACTGTATTTTCGTTAGTCGATTAATGAGACCACTTTACAATTATCTTATGTCAAGTTGATTACTTTGTACGTCATCCAGTTTACATGATTGACCATATTTATTTACTCATTTGAACACAAACATTGGTGCGAGAGGGCACTAAATGCATGTGCCACACAGTTATCAGTAATTTGTGTGAGGGCTGTGATACTGCCCGGGCGCCCGAACCGAAGCAAGTGGTTTCCTTAGGGAGCCCTACCTGGGGCCTTTGACGTAGATATCTAATCCATAAGGCAGTGAAGCAGAGTCAGGAGATGCAGTCCTATGGTAGCTGGTGACCAACAGTAGGCTCATACGCCTTTTGTTCCCTCAGGATCCTGGAACCCATGTGCACTTTTTGTTTGGAATCAAGTTTTTCCAACTCCACTAGGTGGACACTTCGTGTCCACATGACTGAATAAAAGGTACATCGGTTGGTCATAATGATCTATAACTTTATTGACTGACATAATCGCGTTATGACTAACATAGGTCACTCCAAGATTTAATCACATTGTGAACTCGTAAAAACGGCTTGGGGTTCATGACGACGTAGTAATCAAACTAAACAATCCTTATCTCTATAATCAGAGATTTCAAAATTCCAAGTTACCTAACTCTGATGTTTACTGTTGAATCTCGTTTTTAGCATATAATCAAAACTATTTTCAGTTGCTACCTAAATTCTTCTGTAGAGTTTTGCTCTAATTGACCATCGGGTGTTGATAATTGAAGTCAACTATAAACTTGGTGTTGGAAAATGATTGATTTAACGGAAGAAATAACAGAACCGTCATCCATACACATTACAGATGAAGATCAGAGAAGAGCTGGTGATATTTTTCTGGATTATAGCGTATTTACCAAACCCGTATATGAAACACCAAAGTAAGTTCGGCAAGACAGTTTCAATTTAACTGTAACTTTTACACTTTTTCATTCATTTGTAGTGGTACTGTTTAATGATCACTTACTTTGGTTTCACTAAAGTTCTTACTGTTTTTTTCACTTGAAACTCCTAAGTTCATGATTTGACCCCGAAAAATATACGCAATAATATATATATATATATTTCAAGACATCCTATTTTATCTTCCAAATGTCGATCTCATGATAAAAGAATAAGTATCATACAGAACCTCATAGTAACCATTTAGTCGACAATAATAACAGATTTTTTTAGGAAATGAAAAGCTTCCAAGAAAATGATGTTGCAAAGATAAGCTCAAGTGGTAATGATGTTTCAGTAAAAAACCACTTACCATTTATATCTAATAGTGACAAAAAGAATTCCATTACATGGTCGTCACATTCATCGTTTCTGTTCAGTTCTTGTTTGGTTCGATAAAAATGACATATTAAATATCGTAATTTGTTGTTAGTGAAACTAAAATTACCATCAATTCCGATTTCGCAACTAAAATTGTATACACTTGTACATTTTCGTTTGTTGTAAGGCCATAAATACAAGAATTACAGTAGTCTAATTTGTTACAGTTTGATTTCTAATGTCACAGTTAAAAAATTACAAAATATATTGGTTTATTTGTAACATCTCTCATTTGTCTTCAGACCATAGAGTACCGAACGCTGAGTTTACGTATGAAGCTTAGGGCGATATAAGTAGTTCAATCCCACACATTTTAGCCGTCCTCACTTATAATTTTCTCTTATCGATTTTCTTCTCTTTACATGGTTATAAAATGTGATAAATGGAGTATATAGAGTGGATTGCTGAGCTTCACACTGTTTCAGTCAAATGGTAGTCATAGTTTTGTGATTCATTCTTTTATTTCAGAAAGCCACAACCTAAACAAACCGGAATTAGAAATATTATGATTACATCAGCATTGCCTTATGTAAATAATGTACCTCATCTGGGCAACATGATTGGATCGACCTTAAGTGCAAGTGTATTCGCTTTGTACTGTGATTTGGCTGGATATAATGTGCTATCTATTTGTGGAACTGATGAATATGGAACTGCGACTGAAGCAAAAGCAGTCTCAGAGAATATGACTCCTCGTCAGATCTGTGATAAGTTTCATAAGTTGCATTGTGATATATACAAATGGTTTCAAATTGAATTCGATTATTTTGGACGAACTACTACTGATCAACATACCGAGTAAGTTGTCCAAATGGTTTTTCAAATGGAGTTAGTTATATTTAAACGGATCGTAATTACAGTTGAACTTTGTTACGCGTTTGGATGAATAAGTTTAATTACTGGGGTATATTAGTTTTTATTGTTGAAAGGATTGCCCTGATTATTATCTTGACGAACTAAAATATTTAGTTCTGACGGACGACCAGTTCTCTACTCCTGTGTCTGCTATTTTGAATAATGTTTAAACCTTCATGAACAAGACTTCAATGAGATTTACACTCTTCGTTATACCAGTTTAAGCGTAAAATTACTTTATTAGGTCGGTTTTTAAAATACTGCAAAATTTTTGTTCATTCCATTTACCTTCAATCACTTTTCTGTCTCCTCAATTTCTTACAGTTATTAGTTCCAGTCGTTCCACACTAATCTTAGTTTTCCCAGAATATGTAGCCAGTCTTAATTGTTTAAAATCTCTGAAATGAACTCGACTCCTGCAATGTCAGTGCTTCGAACGTTCTGGCTTTGTACCAATACTTGGAACAGACATCACTAACGAAATTCCCCAAATCCATTTCTCTGGATGCAGATTGTGCTTTTCAAACCCACACAAGGACCTAAGTGTGAATACACATTTGATCGAGACCTGAGTATTATGGTGGTACGGCGTGGTTCACTATTCATATATTTCTTGAGGTCATGCAGAAGGTTAACATTGATTTTGGAAACAGAAAATGTACTTTAAGTTTAGTTATCAATGCGCGCTTCCTAATTAAATGGCATTGTAAGAACTCGGGAAGATTGGGATACACTGATGCCCGTTTTGTATCTTCTGCTTACTTACATTGAAATTTAAATGAAGTAGACGATAAATTCTTACAAAACACTAGACACTTAAGTGTCCGGTCACTAAGTCAGTCGAATTTTATATCCAAATAAGTAGACTACACTAAATAAGTGCCATGTTATCAAATGGATTAACTGCAGTGACCAATTTTTCGGGACAATCCATCCTCAATGCTGGTGAATAATGGGGAAATATATAACTGTTCATGACCACACCATAGTCCTCGTCGACCTAGTGAATAAAAACAGTGGATATTAAATATGTGACCAAAAAACTCGATCTTAAATAAATGAGCCTATGGTTCAGTACTGAAATTATTCTGATCTGACTACCGGTAGTAGCTCTCCTGTGTTTCTTTCCAGGTTTTCACACTTATTATAAGTCACAGTTCGCCTTATATTTAATCTCTTCATGTTATTTTAATTTCAGCATAAAATACCTGTAGCTAATGGTATTATACTTTTCTTTCCAGAATAGTTCAGGAGTTGTTTAAACGCCTGTGGGATAAGGGTTTTATCACTGAAGATTCTGTTGAACAGTTGTATTGCGAAAAATGCCCAAAGTAAGATTTTTATTCTAGGTTTCCATCTTCTATTATATTTCAAAAATCAGTTGTTATAGACAATAAATCGAGTAATGAACAAATTTAAATAACTTAACCATCGGGTCACGTTTGTAAATCTACTGATTATTTTGAACTGGAAACTCAAGTTCAGTCAGTCAGTAACAACGTAGAACTTCGTACGTACGTACATCAGTTCGAGTTGCCATACCACATTAGCACAGGAAACTCAAGTTATCCCCATACTACGGGTTTGCCTTGGAAATAAAGGTGCACCATACTATTGAATCACCTGAAATAGTATAAATATTGCAGATTAAGCAACAGAATCCATTCATCTCCAAAAACTAGACAGTCTTAGTGGTAAACTGTTCTAGTTTATTTTTCTCAACTAAAGGTTACATTGTTGTTATTCTTAAGCTTAAACTGGAAAATTTTTTCGGTTGAGTTATAATAACTTGTTTTAGTTGCATCATGTAAGCTTCCTGAAAAAGCGACCTATCAGTACAAACTTAAACACTAACATTTAACTGTTGTTAACAATAGATGTAACTCAAGACAAATTCCGGAAAGTGTTGAATACCACCGTTTTATTGACACTAACCGAGGAACTGCCAAAGATGAGAACCAGTTAATCATTTACGTCATTGTTTTGTAGCTATCAGAGTATGGATCGTGTTATGACTTTGTCCGGCTAGTTATCACGATTTATCCACCAATCAAAATACGACCTATACAATCTTAGCACTGTGCAAAGTCAATAACGTCCGACCAGTATGAGCAGCCTAGCGTCCTTATTGGTCCTGTGTCCATCTAGCCCGTCCACTTGAGTCCAGAACACCAATACCAGCTCCCACTATGCGAATAATATATTTCAGACATACTGGGTTTATATATCAAACAAACAGACCGCAACGCACCATAAAATAGGAAATAATATTCATGCACAATAAAGCCAAAAAGTAGCTGTGAACGTGGGAGGCAGTAGTCAATAAACTGAACATAGCTTAAGAACAGTAAATCGTACAATAATAAATTATGGATCAAAATGAAGCTTATAACAAGGGGAATATAGATATACATAATCTAGTTACTGAATATTTATAACATGAGAATATATCAATAATACTAGTCCATTAATAGTTCTCAGACGTCACTCGTAATGTAATCTTCACCAGGATATAACAGATCGTTAATCTCCCACTAATCTTCAAAATCTGTCGATAACATTGGTTTGAATTTCTAATATAGTGGGTAGAAAAGTGTGTTTATATTTATGCTGCAATCACCTTGATAACGGGGACTATTTCCAGTAGTGTGATTCTGACTACCAATCATTCGCCTGTCTATCTAATTCAACTATTTCCAAGCCGATTACTTAGTAATCAATCAACTATTTTTTGTACTCCTGCAACACTGTATGAGGGCCACATATATGAGGTGTGTTTTGTAACTGTACTACTCATAAGTAGTCGGTTTGTTATCGTATAGTTTTCATGTTGTATTCCATTTTTTTTTAACTTTTCTCATTAGTTCATACATTTAGTATCTGTCTCACCAGTGGTCATTTTTGAGCTTGTCTGTGCTAAGGGTTGACTGTGGTTCCTGAGTTTATCACATTAAATATGACTTTTAATCGAAGTTAATTGATATTTACTTAAAACTTGCCTGTAGCTATTCTAGGGTTACTGCTGGTCCCAAGCCCTGGGTAAAGAAGGAGGGTTAGACATGGGGTCAGCAACCTCATCCCGTAGAAAACAACCTTGCCAAAAATTTCTTACAAGTAAGAACACTTTAAACCACGTAAATTCCATCCTGCTAGTTGAAGGGTCTTCATATAGAAGAATCATGACGACTCATGTTGAAGGTCGATATTCTGAGGAAGTCACGAGACCGATCCTCCTTCTTATAACCAGAGCAACAATTGCATAGGTACTTGGAGTGTCCGGACAATGTGGAAGGCCAGGAGTACCAATCAAATAGCTGCAGAAATGAGATACCATTTGAAGGTTCTGGGAATAACTGCAACCCATTGGACCCAAACTGGACAGAAAAGGATGGATTCGGGAGAGATGCTGTTGTACTCTAGTCACGAAGAATAAAGTGCTCCGTACACTTAGGTAGTTGCACTGACGCTGTCCAAAGAATCACGTAAATCACTTATAGGATGGGAATCTCATGGATCCAGAATCACCAAAGCATTCTTCAAAACAAAGCAAATGGGGATTACAATGAATGTTATCTAGTGTTATACGCCTACGCCTAGCAACGAAGACGATAAGGATCAATGTTATGAGAAGCTGCAGTTGATCGTAGAGAAGTGCCCGGAGAGGGACCTGACCATTCTGATAGGAGACAACATGGGTATGAAGATATCATAGGACGACATGAACTGACTAGGAGAAAGGAACAAGAATGTTGGGGGATCTGCAAGTTTATGTACATTCAACAAAAAGTTATGGATGGTACTATATTCCCCCGTAAACGCATACATAAAGCTACATGGGTCTCACCGGATCACACCATAGAGAATCAGATCGATCACATTTGCATCACTAAAAAGTTCGGAAAATCCATGGAAAACGTAAGAACAAAGAGAGGAGCAGACATAGCCTCAGGTCACCACTAACTGGTGGTTACCAAGATGAGACTAAAGCTAAAGAAGGATTGGACAACTAAACAAACAGCATTACAAAGGTACAACACAGCCTTCCTTCGACATAATGATAAAGTCAACCAATTCAAGATAACTCTTAACAACAAGTTCGAAGACTTATAAGATATACTCAACGAAGAAACTACTATGGAGGACAACTGGAAAGGGATCAAAGAAACATTAACTTCAACGTGTCAGGAAGTTCTTGGACGCAAGAAGCATCATTATAAGGAATAGATCTCAATGGAAACCCTGGATGGGATTTAAGAAAGGAAGAACAAGAATACAGCAACTAACAACAGTCGAACAAGAGTACAGACCGAATACACAAAGGCAAACAAGCAAGTGAAGAAGAGCATTAGAGCCGACCAGCAAAAATATGTTGAAGACCTAGCAATGACAGCGGAAAGAGATGCAAAAGAAGGGAATGTGAGATAATTATATGATACAATGAAGAAACATGCAGGGAAATATGGTGAACCAGAGCGACCAGTCAAAGACAAAGAATGCAAGCTAGTTACTGAGATTCTAGAACAGAGGCACTACGGATCATTACTGAGCAATTAATTGAACGGAATTCGTCACTGTATATCAACTTCATTGACTATGAGAAAGCATCTGACAGTGTGGATAGGAGAACCCCATAGAATCTTATTCGAAAAAATGGTGTACTTGGAAGGATCGTCAATATGGAGTTCATACAGCAGACTACAGTGCAAAGTCGGGCATGGTGGACAGCTGAAAGATGCATTTCAGGTGAAGACCGGTTTTCAGGAAAAGGCTGTTTCCTTTTAGCTTTTTTCTCTCTTCTGATGGTTGACTGGATCAGAAAGATCTACACATCTCAGTGGAAGCACTGAATACAATAGATAACTTGAATGCAAATAGACCATTAGGACTTTGCGTATGACTTAGCTCTTCTGCCCCACACGCACCAGCGAATGCAAGTGAAAGCAGCCAGTGTAGTAGAAGCCTCTTCATCAGTAGGCTTTAATATGCACAAGGGGAAAATGGAGATCCTGAAATACAACAGAGAGCACTAATCAAGTCACACTTGATGAAGGAGCTCTGGAGGAGGTGGAAACTTTCACATATCTGTACAGTATCATCGATAAATAAGGAAGATCTGATGCATATGTGAAGGCACGGATTGGCAAAGCAAGGGCAGCATTCATACGAATGATGAACATATGTAACTAAAAACAGCTATCAGCCAACATCAAGGTCAGGATCTTCAATACGAACGTCAGAACAGTTTTATTGTACGGAGCTGAAAGTTGGAAAACTTGTATAACCCTGTTCGGAAAGGTACAGGTGTTTGTGAACAGCTGTTTATGTGAAATACTAAATGTCCGTTGTCAGGATACTTTCAGCAACAACGTACTGTGGGATAGGACAATCCGGATTCTAGATGAAGAGGAGATTTGGGAAAGTGTTTAGAGGTGGATAGGACGTAAATTGCAAAAGCCATCAGATTGCGTCATGAGACAAGCGCAAACTTGGGATCCTTAAGGGAAAAGGAAGAGATGCAGTCCAAGAACACATTGCATCGGGGATTGGAGGCAGACATTGAAAGAACAAACAGTAACTGGAGACAGCTGAGAAGGATCGCTAAGTACAGGGTTCCGTGTAGAATGCTGGTGGGCAGCCAATGCTCCTATAACAACTCTCCTACAATCATTTTCGTCCGCGGTTAATTTTTTCAAGCCCTTATTTAACAAACAGTGTTATTCAAACAGTAACAGTTTGTCTATTTCGTCGTATTATTATGATCACTGTCATGTCTGTATAAACATATATCCTTGAGTCTTATTAATTGCCTTCGCTTCGATTTGACTATGAATTATGCCTCTGTATTCTCACGCATATGCACATTAGCCTCTCTGCTCCAATTCGCTCGATGTATGTTATGTTCCGACAAGAATAATGAATGGTAACCTTTGGGATCTATTGATGGACCAATACTAGACGTATATTTCTATTGTATAATTATTAAGTAGCTAAACTATGCATATTTATATTCCTCTTATTATAAGCTTTATTTTGACCTATAAACTATTATTATACCCAGTATATTAATTACTACCTCCCTCATTCACAGCCACATCTGGCTAATTCTTGTACAAATGTTGTTTCATATATTATTGGTACGTTGTGGTCTGTTTGATTGGTATATAAACTCAGTATGTTTGAAATGTAATGATTCGTATCGCATAAGCTCGGATTGGTGTTCTGGACTCAACTGGCTAGGCTAGGTGGAAAGCAGGACCAATCAGGACTCTAGGCTGCTCGTACGTCTTTTACACGTTCTTGGTCCGATCGATAAGTCACTGCCCTCTAATGGGCGGTCACAAGTTATAACAATGTATTTGTAACTTTATTATCTGCGCTGTCCAATACTAAACTGTAGTCATCGCTTCTTGTTGCGTTCTGAATTCATACACCGTTGGGATTTGTTTAATAACGGTTATCAGGGTGATTGACCAACAAAACCAAGCCAATACACTCCTCCACGAAGGGTAACAGGCGTAAGTAATTATAACAATTCATTGCTTAAATATATTCCTATATTAATATATCGGGAAGCAAAGTCTCCTGTTTTTATTTTATTTAGAGTTCGTTATTCCAGTGAATCTCATAATTGGTACCATATATTTACCAAAACTGAAGTAGGTGGTGTGAGTTTTTGAACTTGTTCAACCCGGTAATTGGAGTTAAGTGCTTCACGACCAATAAGCTACCTCTTCACTACATTGTAACTCAGTAGCTAGTATACTATCAAGTGCGGTTAGCTATGTTAAACACCGAATGCTTAAAGGTGAATTTTGACCTGGTTAACCGTCGAATCATATAATTCACTTATTAGAGTACTAATCCGGTAACATATAGGCGACTGATCGAAAACCAGTCAATCCATATTTTCTCTCAATAACAACAAGTCTATCGAACAAGGTTTTTCTGATCGATATAATTAACTGAAAATATGTATGCTTGAATTACTGTTAGATTATTCCACTATACAGTAAACTGTTAACATAATTATAATTTTATTCTAAAGATTTCTTGCAGATCGTTTTGTTGAAGGAGTTTGCCCTTTGTGTAAATACGATGACGCACGAGGTGATCAATGTGATAAATGCGGGCGTCTCATGAATGCTGTCGAATTAATCGAACCACGTTGTAAGATATGTTGTCAAAGACCTGTGGTGCGTTCTTCACGCCATTTGTTTCTTGATCTTCCAAAGGTAACATTATTACTTCTGATTTAGAAAGGCGTTTATTTTAGATGCTGGCGTTCATATATTTTACACTAATCTTACTTAATAATTTCTAATCATTTATGTTATATATCCTAATATTCTGCGTGCGGTTTTCTAGCAGTACTGAAAGCATTCGATTTTTTAACCACTGGGATTCAAAATCGAACTCTGCTCTTCCTAATTTGGTGGTTACTTTCATTTACAGGCTAATTGGTTGGGGTTCGTGCGACTAGCGTAACCAATCTTTGGAAACATTAGGTGATGTGGTCCAGAATCGTTTTCAGTGGCCCAAATTCATTCATCCCTTTTCTTTAAAACTACCCCATACTTTTGACCCGTGGAATTCATTCCTCTTAAATCATATTGTCTCTACCTCATCTTTTCTACTGCCACTGATACTGTTACTATTCCTACTATGGTATTTGTGTTAATAATATTATCTCGCTGTGCGGATTTGGTGTAAGTTGAACCGGTGCACATACGTGTCATATTCTAGGTTATTATTATTATCATTAGTGGCTTCATTCATTATCATATTTTCGGTACAATATATAATTCTCAGCACAAAGTATTTCAATACGTTTCCTTTTCTTATTTCTTGATTGACCCTTGCGATAAATATTGAGTGGTCACCAGTTAGATGTTAGCAGTTCAGGAATCGATATCTGATTAATATATATTTTTTTCGATGCATATTATCAGCAACTACTATGTCTCTGATTGGGCTCTTTTGTAACTTGTACGGCGAAATGTCGTAAACTTCTCACAAACGCACCTGAATAGGTTATTCGATCAATAAATATAATTATGTATTAAAAAAAAAACAAGAAAACAGATAATTTGTTGAGATCTCCAGATGACAGGAACAGGTGGCCCAGATATTCAAGCAGCTTATAAGTAATGAATTAGGGGATAGCTTCGTTAGCTCTTTACTTCTCCACTTACTGAATTATATTAATAAACTGGCCAATTACTATTTCAGATTGAAAGCAAGTTGAGTACATTTGTTGAACAACGTATTAACGATTCCTCTTGTATATGGACCTCAAATGCTTGTACTATATCAAATTCATGGTTGAGAGATGGTTTAAAGCCAAGGTGTATTACACGTGATTTGCATTGGGGTGTACCAGTCCCATTGGAAGCTTATAAAGATAAGGTGATTAACTGTTTGTATATACGTACATACTATTAACTTTTTTGATGATTACGTGATAATATTTTCATTATCATTGTTTTTTGCCAATATTTTACTATCTCATTCTTTGTTATCATAAATCTAGTTAACTTATGAAAGAGAAATATTTTGAAGCTTAGTATTATATCCACTAAGTTGAAGAGAGATTTCGGTATGAAACTGTAATAGTTTCAATTGTAGAATTCAAAGGTCGTGTGGTTTATGCTTAAGGATTGTTTAAGAGGTGAATAATATAAATTTATAGTACCACTATCATCTACTAGTTGGTTATAGTAGGTTTCTAAAATAAAATTCTTTAAAATTCAGGACTTGTGATATCATTGTTTTTTTTAAACGTACGACTTGTGATATTTATCATCAATCTTAATGATAATAATAATCATAAATATATAAGTAGTAATTATTGAATAAGTTACTAATCACCAGTTCAGTCTTTTGAGAATCCAAATTTAATTCATTGTGTTACAGCTTAACGACTACTTCATATGTTTCCTTCCATCAAGAGGAAGTAGAGAGGGTGTTATATTCTCTCTTACGGTGATGACCAAGCTATTCCTATTGCTCAGTAATCTTGGACACCAAATCACTCGACAAGACCCCAAATCAGAACACGGTTCAACAGGAAAGAGATTACATTCCAAATAACAAGGTTAGATGGAAGCAAGAAGCAAGTATGTAGTGCAATAGGGAAAACGCTAGTATATTTATAGTTTTTCACATGAGATTTCTAGAGTGTTCACTAAGTATTGGCTAACACCGATTGGATAAGAATTAGCCAATCAGTGTGCATCAAAGCAATCGTGCATTGAGCATGCTTTAATCCAGTCTATGTCCCGCTAACAGTGGGTTACTTGGTAGTTAAGTCAGTTGACTTACAACCATTTGGTCGAAAGCTTGAACTTTGTTGTACTTCAGTTCATGAAGTCGTATAATATTGCTCCTCCTCACATAGGAAATTATGCTTCAGAGCGGAATACATATACATTTACTTGGTACATAAATTACTCAATAGTAATGATTAGCAGAAGACAGATTATATTGTATAATGTTTGCAACAACTCTAAACTTTTTCAAATAACAAAACATTCTGGTGAAAATAAATTATTTAGGCTTGTCATTTACAAAAAACAATTCTGACTTAGCGTTACTAATTATTAAGAAATGTCTAATTTATCATTGTTTATCATATCATTCCATTTATTACAACTCTTCATTACATTTCACTATTGATATGTTCTATTAAATTTACAAACATTTCTGCTCATTTCCGGTCACTTTTATTTATCTTAATTTGAAATTTACTCCCAAATGTGTTTTATGAATTGTTCATTTCATCCTGAACTTATAAGTCTTTCATTATTTTCAAGGTGTTTTATGTTTGGTTCGATGCACCTATTGGTTATATTTCGATTACGGCAAATTACACAAAACACTGGAAGGAATGGTGGCAACCATCTGATGACAGTGAAATTGAATTATTCCAATTTATGGCAAAAGATAATGTTCCATTTCATGCTATTGTATTTCCTTCATGTTTGTTAGCAGCCGATGCTGGTTATACTCTCGTAAAACATCTACTTTCTACTGGTAAAATTCATTATTGTTCCATTTTTAATCATCCAAGCATATATATTATATATTATATACACACAACAACTGTTTTTGATTGATATTTATCTGGTCCTGATTAAACTCAGTACTTTAATGGTTTTTAAGTACACAACCGATGTCGTTCTAAAATTGTCATAATTTTGAAATGATTTACACCTATGATGGCTAAGGTGTATTAGTGATATGATAGTTATGTTTGGTGACTATTTTTTCTCTCTCTGGATGATGTATTCTAGTATTCATCTTATCAAGATAATTCCTGTCTATCTCAAAAAGAAAGACAAATATCTGTATATCATTCTGGTTTTTTTTTATTTTAGCACATAAATGTTGGTACAAGGAGGCACCAAATACATATACGCCACACAAATCTCATTTGATATGTGTGAGGGCTGTGATACTGCCCGAGTGCCCAAATCGAAGCAGGATATCATTCTGGTTGACTTAATGAAAGCTTTAAATGTTATTTGTAAACAACTTTGGAATGAAATTATTTATCATTTAAAAGATAGATGTTTATTTATTTAGTTAGTCAATTAATCATAAACAACATAGTATCTAGCACAAATTTTCATAAGATCAAGTTGCTACAATTCACATATCCACACCGTAAAATGGAATTAATATGTAAGATCAAAGGTGAAATAATTGAAATAATGATTGCATTAGTGACAGTGGAGATTAAACATGGAAAATCTAGTGGTTGAAACGTTGAAATAATAAGAGATTTCAATATTAGACAGTACTCCATATAACTGCACTCAAAAGTTGGCTAGATACTTAACTACGTAACTCAAACCAATGTTTGAGAATCAGATTAGATCAGCCAATAATTTATTGACATAAAGATACAATCAATCAACATAGGTTGAATGGAAGTTACATTTAAAATTATCACTTTTATTTAGTATAGTTAGATATATCTGTCTTTGATCATTAACCAATCATATCATACTTTCACTGACACATCACTAGTTCATAAGGAGTACATATAATCGAAAAATAAAATGTTTAAAATAGTAAAATATCCAAATTGGACATTTTAAGATTCGATAGCATGAATGCATCTGTTTAAGTGTATTATCACCTAAAGTAGTATAAATCTCAATAGCTAGGTATTAAAAGCAAAATTATAGTCATTCTTTGATTGTCTACATAAATTCACTGAAGCTTTCCCAGAACTTCATAACTGATATTCACAACTTGATTTTATTCAAATTTATGCCAGTATGTGAATACCATACTTTTAAACGGTGTGTTGTCAAAAATGGATAACAATTCGTAAATTATATTGTTATTGTATTTTATAGGCAGATAAATTTTATTCTCTGTACTCTGAGTGTAGCGGTAGACTTTGTAGTTAAACGATTTGATTTTCAATTGCTAGGTTACAAGTTTAAACGTTATCCCTCATCCATTTTTCTTTAGAAAAGGAGATAAGATTACTAGTTTTCTCACATAACAGTAAGACTCTAAGTCAACTACGTAAACCTATATTCCTCGATAATATGAATCATATTAAAACTAATTAAATTGGGTTACATTAATGATGAATGTTTTATTGACAAATAATTCAATATAATCAGAATGGGTTTTGTGGAAATTTTCAGAAATTCCACAGGTTGAAATCATGAGTCAATTTAAGCTAGACCACCATGGAAAGCCTGGAAGCACTGGACGGCCGTTTCGTTCTAGTATGGGACTCCAGAGCAGTGCGCATCCACGATTCATTATAACTTTTTGTACTGCTGTAGTGTGTGCTACTGATGTCGACAGATATAAGTAGTATGTATCATCAATCAGAAGCAAAATGTCTGGTAGCAGAAGGTTAAGAAGATGGAAGAAAAGAGAGTGACAACAAAGAATGATTGCTGTGGAAACGAAAAAACGACGGATTCTGAGACGGATGACTGATATTTGCAAAAGGAACAGTCAAGTTTGAGACAATTGATTGACATTTTGCAAGTGAAGTATTTACTGTATAGTTTCCCGATTTTACTAAGGTGTTCTGTAATTTTATGTTCAAATACATTCGATTGTCCACACTTTTGTCCTCGTTCACTACACCACTTTTTCCGTTGTTTTTCTCACTTTAAATATTACGCTCAGAGTATATGAACTATGAAAATACCAAATTTTCAAAAAGTCGTGGAATTGGTGTATTTGGTGATGATGCAATGAAATCAGGTGTTATATCAGATGTTTGGAGATTTTATTTACTGTATCGTAGACCTGAATCACAAGTTAGTTATATCTTATGTATTTTTATTTGTTGAATTAATGGGTTTGTGAAAATAATCCGACTTGAGAAGTTTTTATCCAAGGCCAATTATTAAATATATTAGAAGATCTGAACAAACAACTAGGTTACGCGAGAATCTCCGAGATTCAAAATAAAAGAATTTATCCATAATGCGGTTCTGAATTTTAGACGTGTATGTAGAGTCTGTACGCGTCAATATATGCTATATAAAGAAGAATACTTCTGTAATCTAAGTAAAAGCTCGTATCTATATCAAAATAAACAATTGCTGTCAACAATCTAAACAGTAACCAAAAATGCGAAAATTGGAAACTTGTATACTTAAACAAAGGTTCAAGAGTGTTTTCATTATGTGATGATAAATAAATAGAAGGTTACAAGTTCATGTAAACGGTCAGTCATAAAATTGAACAACCAAGTTGAAATTTAGTTCCTGAATTTTAACAAGTAGTATAATGTAATGTACAAAAATAATCCAACAGTAAAGAAATGAAGATGAGAGATATAAAGATTTAACACTAATATTAACTGAGTGAAATGACTACCTAGTGCTTCCTGGCTTTTTTACGGTTCTCTTTAGTTAATACTAGTGCTTGATGAAAAAGTCGCTCCAACTTTAGTAACTGATATCGTCCTACATTTTGGATAAAAGTGCACAGACCTGATTGCATAATGGTCGTAACACTTTTCTGTCGTTCTCAAGAGTATGAAATTCTGTATAAATGACCACACTGTTGATAACTATATAGTTACATATCTGACTTTCGATTCTGTTACACTTGTTCATATGACAAAACCAAGCGTATAAATGTTCTGGGTATCGTGGATCAAAAAATAGTAAACTAACCCCTTGTTCATTATCACGTTCGCAGTACAAATTAATAAACGCTTACTTCCCCTCCGTTACTTATTTATTGTTTGTTTATTAATTTAATTATAACTTATAAATTTCAGTACAATAGGACACCAAAAATGCACAACATAAATGAAGTAGTAATAGATGAGTGGAGAGCAGTACAGTTTATGAATGGGTAAAACAGAATATTATTTGGAAAAAGAACTAGTTCAGTTAAAAAAGAGCCAATAAAAACTTTTTTCAGTCAAGGGAGATAGTCTCAATTTTACGAAGGGAATAGAAAACTGCGCCATGATCGCCATTGGCTTGTATTCTGAATCATATCTGATAACGTTTCTAGCCACTAACTGAGTTGTTCAATCTCTAGAACTGTAACCGAATAGTCATGATGGACCAATCCATCCCAAACGCATATAGCTTTCTTACTATAATGCGTCGTCGTAAACTAATCACCACTCACTCTCCACATAGTCCCAGCGTCGCCAAATAATGTGCAATATAGAAAATGCTGAGATATGACATTCGTAAAGCATATCCAAGCTACTAAAGCTACTGTTCTTAGATGATAGTACCGCAAATTAAATTATTGTCACTGTGTTACCAAACACTTATTTTCAAACGCTCGTATAACTAAAATGGTTTTTTTCTATAAAAGTTAGAATAATTTTGTATTTAATTATTCCGATTAACCTGTATTAGGTACCTAATTTATCGAACATTCTGACGTTTTTACTTAAAACTTTAAGTAGATAAGTTTCTGGCTTTTGTTTTGAAGGGAACATTTTGTAGCGGTACTGATTCACTGAAAATTGTTATTGCAAGTATTATAAAAGTATATATTTACTATAAACACAGTAAGGAATTAGGGATAATAACATGTCTAATGTATCACAATTGTTATGATAGTTTTTTAATAAAAACATGAGCTACTTATTAAATAATGACGATTTACTGTAGTAGTGTAGATGAATAAGAAATTCCTTAAAAATAAAAAAAAATATGTATTTAGAATAATTCAAATCTCGTGGAATTCTAACAGATTATTAATTTGATTTTGTATAGCATCATATAAATAACTAACCTCAACTGGAGTGATGACAACATTCATATTACATTATAGATCAAATAAAGTTGTCAAATGTTAATTATCTTAATTTAACTTTGTAGTTTTAATGTACTTTATTCTTCAGAAGTATCTAATCTAGTTTATGTAAAGAATTGGCATCATATTTTATTTGGTAGTTGGATAATAAAAACAAAGTATATTTTCACTATACTCTAGATTTTTAAGAAAATTCGTATCGTGATGAAATTGTTGTTTGCAATAATCAATATTCAAAAAGCTATCCAGTTTTGTGATTGAATCGTTTGTCAGCTTAGTATTTATGTACTGGACTTAAATCTATGGTAGTTAGTGTATTTGTTCTTGCGAAATTAATAAATGGGTACCAGTTTACTCCATAGGCGATATATATATCCTCTGAAAACAATTTAATATTTATTTTTAAATTGTATACAGTGAATATAATTAATTTAGGGCTCTAAAATTTTCTAACATATTTCACCTTTTTGTCCCTGGATATAATCGTTTTTCTAATTTTATAATTCATCTTTTTACAGGATAGTGCTTTTATCTGGGATGATTTCATGTTGGTAAATAACTCAGAATTGTTGAATAATTTAGGTAATTTTGTTAATCGGTAAGTTTATTATCAATCCATCAGTTTATTGTTTGAACTTTATCGGGAGGTGGTAACTACTTGACTGGTGTCCTTGAGTTAATCGTAATTTATTATTTTCTACAACAAATTCAGGCTATACATTCCACGTGCTTCATGAAGCTGGAAGATTGTCATTAACATATATATATATATATATATATATATATATATATATATATATATATATATATATATATATATATATATATATATATATATACGAAAGCAAGGATCACTAAACATCCGTAAATATAATCTTGACACCAATTGTTTATAATTTAATGGTGTTTTTATCAGGTGTACTACGTACATTATCTGAATCAAGATTTATTGCTCTTAGTACTGGATAACAGAAATAATTTATTTGTATTTCGATTTGTCCGTCGTAGAATATGTGGAAACTTCTTAGTATGCAGTATTACAATTTATTTGTTAAATTATAATCATCTGTTTATTAGTTTATAATTAAACTTCTATCACTATCTGTTGTTTACCTATACATATATACCAAGTCGATTTATCTTAGCATATTTGGTATGTACTTAGAAGTCGGATTCAGGACGCATGTTTCATCCGACTCTAAACTCGTTAACCGGGTTCAGTTGTATCATAATTGTAGTGGCTAACACAATGAGTCGAACCCAGTACCTTTCATCTAAAAAACCCAACGCCGTTTTCCTCTCTGCTATTGAGTCCAGATAGCTACTAACTTGTTCAACGATTATAGAGGCATTAGTAAGGGTTTTTCAGTTCTCCGTTGCTTATATTGACGACAGGAAATGATTGATATTCATATTGTGCTGACAGAATTTAAAAAAACTATTTAAGTAGAAATAAGTAGTGCCCAGCGGTGGAATCCAGGACGCTCTCAAGATGCTTATATGTCATAAGAGATTAATCAATTCCAGTCCTTAACACCAACAACAAAAGTATTCCAACCTTTACGGACAATTTTATATGGCTTTGATTTGCCTAGAAGTCGAATCCACGAAGTGCGTTTTGTTCTATCGGCGATATGTCAGCTAGATTCCACTCCTGACTACATACTAAATATATTGTAATTTGTTATAATGCTGTTTAGAGACAACCTACTCATGATCTACATATGATGATAGTGACTAATCAATTATAGTTATAAATATCAATAGTGAGAAATTCCAAATTCGTACTAATACCATATCGATGTACTTTACTCCAGATAACCGGAGTGTATGATTGTTTCATAGTTTCATTAGTTTGATCAATATGAATTCTCACATGGTTAATAAAATAACTTTGAATTAAAATCAATGTTTCCTATGACTTACTACTGATTAGTTAAGTCGACATGTTTTTTCTCCTCTAATTCTGATCTTGCCAGATCTCTTTCTTTTGTGTCACGATTTTTCAATTCGATTATTCCATCAATAACAAAATTAGAACCGGTTGATACGGAATTTTTGGCCAGAATTAATAAACTCTTCGCTAGTTATATGCGCAATATGGAGTTATGTCATCTTCGAGATGCTATTCGAAATGTATTGACAATTGCTCGTCTTGGTAATGGTTACTTTCAAGCTAATCAACCGTGGGTCGCTGTTAAAAAACCGGAAACAAAGTTCGTTCCTATCTTTTATTAAACTAAATTATTTTGATATTACCTTCCCTTGTGGTGTAATTTTTATTTATTTATTTGAGAGGAATTAGCTTTTCCAATAATTAAACAATTTGAAATCTAAGATGCTTAGGTCTTTACTGAATTGAGTGCTTTATATTTACCTTGGTATTAACATGTTGACCAGTTATGATATTAAAATTAACAAAGATTTTCTCTGGTGTTCTGCAAATTTCCACAAGGAAATTCCTATCATACACATACGTGTGTCAGCCTACTTAACGTGTTCCACTATGGTTTTGTCATTCAAAGCGTTATTTCAACATTAGTCAAAGCCCTTTATATGACCAACGATTTTTTGTACATTTCCAAAATCTCATCTCTTTGTTACCTTAAACTTGTTTATATGACTGTTAACCTGGAACTTACGTTAAAATTATTATTTGTAAAATGGTATGTTTATTCATTACATTAAATGCAAGCGAATCTATGATATAGTATCTATATATTTTTATTGAATACTACTCTAGTGACATTTATATTTTCAGTAAACTCATCACTACTTGTTTAATTCAGCGATGTACTTAGGGAGATCACTCATAATGTAGTCACTAACAGAACAGGAAATAGTGTCTATTTTGGTGGTGTGAAACACATATGGAGAAATTCGAACACTTCACTTCTATCTGAAGTTTGTGCTGATGATGTCGTTCAGAAGAACGATGAAAGCTCCACGACCAAACCATCCAGCTCAGAGAACAAAACACCACCAAAATCACCCACCTGAGCTACAAATCTTCCCCACCATCTCAATAGTGTCTATTGCTTGTATGTCTTCTTTTACATATGCGGTAGTACGTTATATTAAAAAAATTAGATTATGTCATTGAGTTTCCTGTTTTTATAGTCATAAAGTATTTATTGTGCATATTATCATCAAAAATTCCAACCTTAAGGAAACTCCCGGTCATTTGATTATTGGTAAGCGATTTTGCATTATCCATCGCCCAATGTTGCTATATTCTGTTGGTTTTGCTATGCTATTTCAATTGGATATGTCAATTGATGGTGTGTAGACACTCGATTTTTAACTATTGGGTTTTTTAATCTTAAGATCGACTAATATAACAATAAATTATTAGATGAAATTTGCAAATTTTATCATATGTTTGATCCAAACAGAAAAGCACATAATATTTTTATTACATCCTGAAATTTTTTAGTCTTGGACAGTTTTTCGCATACATACGTTAATATTTGAGTAGTTAGTATTTGTCATATAAACTGTAATAAATTCTCAAATATAATATTGTGTGAGATAGTTATTTAAAGGCTTTAATAGAATCTTTCTAATTATAATCAACATTTACTTTCTGTATACATGCTTTTGGATTACTTTTAAATTATGTCACACATAAAAACATTTCAGACAGCGTTCTGGTGTTGTGATAAGCGTTGCTGCGAATGTTGCTTGTCTTCTTGGTGCTATGATTTATCCTTACATGCCTACAATTGGAAAACAGATCTGGATTGAGCAGTGTGATCTTCCGGAATCCCAAATGAGTTTCGTGCAGATTATTAAAAATGAATTTACAGTGAAGAGGTTGTTACCTGATGGTCATCGTATTGGAAAGGTTAGTCATATTTGCATACTTTATATTTTCAGAGTTGTAAACAGACATAAGTAGGATATGACCAACCACAAATACCCATCAGCCAGAGGAATAGGAAAGCTGTAGCAGTAGGATTGAACCGAATGAGAAAAAGAGAAATATGCAATTTCGAAGAAGGATTGAAAGGTGTAGAGTGTTACAATACCTCAAATTTATAAGGTAAATATTAGGTAATTATACACCGTTTTAACAGATTTTACGTCGTAGCAACATTTTTCAGCTATAACAAGTTGGCGGAAGCCAAGATTTTGTCAATCATCAGACGCCTATCTATCTTGGCTGACTGCACTTCTAAGACAACTGATATTCATCTCTTTTTACCATTACATGAAGTATTTTTGATGCATTTGATTATTTATTTTGAATTTCCAAATTACTAGGACAAATTGCACTGAAAGAACTTAATTTTCTTCTTGTTTTGTAGCCAGTCCCTCTTTTTCGGAAAATAGATCCTGATGAAATCAAACGTTTGTCTCAAGTTTACAGTGGTTCATCTGCTGCGTCTGTGACTAATGGAAATGAGCCGAAGTAAAAGAATCATTAATGTATGTGTGACTTTCCTGTGACAATTAATTTATCAAAGTACTTGTTCTAACTATTGCTTCACCACTTATGTACTTTATGGAATACATGTACCTTTTAAAGCATTACTTTGTATATCCTACTACTTTTGGCTATTAAATAAAAATTTGACCCTGGTTTTACAGACAGCGCGATTTAAAATTTGACTTGCGTTACTTTAAGATTCGGCACCTCGCACAGACAAATTGGTCTAGCAGTTTAAATATTTATAAATTATGTAGGAACCAGTGTATGAAACTAGCGAAGACGAACGACAGAAATATTCAGGTTTATACGTAAGTATGAAAAAGTATAAACGTTTCGGTCGCTAAATCTTGTAATCTGTAGCAGATTGTATTTGTGTATAAATTGTGGTGTTTGCAAGAAATGATATTTATCTTGTTATTTGTTTCAAAGTTTTATTAGAATTGCGGTACATCACTTCCACGCGTGTAATATATCAATTGGGAAAATAGTTACATATTCAACTCCGTGGTCGTTCAAATGGTAGGATAAATACGTGGAACCTCAGATGAAAGCTTGAGCAATATCTAGTTGCTTATCCCGAAGAGTTCGAGTTGGTTACATTAATTAAGAGGTACTGAGTAAGCTTGGCTTGCAATCCGTGAGAAATTATGATACACTTTCTAGTTTTCACAATTAGCTTCAAGCTCAAGGTGGTAGAAATCCGCCTTAAACTGACAATGAAATTCTAGTAAAACGACTATGTCCATCTAGTGCTTCATTGATCGTAGAGAAGTGCCTGAAAGAGGACGTGACCATTCTGATACGAGACAACACCGGGTATGAAAATATCATGGGACGACATGGACTGACTAGGAACCTTAATAGCAAAACGCAACATATTTTAACCTCATATCCATAGAAAATTGGAACACAACTATTCTTAGAGCCTGTGGATCATGAGATCAGATGACTGACGTACAAAAGACTTGTTTAAGTCACATTTATCTGGTTACCGCTTCTAATGTGTCTCTCACCTGTTAGCTCTTTAGAGAGTTTCCACATACTTGTAACGTTTTCGCGAGATAGAAGTTCCTGAGTAAACACCGAGTTCAGACGCCTAATATCTAGGTTTGCCAGACTACTTAGCTTGCGAACTTCAATGGAGTTTTTCTCCTTGTATGCTCACTTTCTACCCTTCATATTCGCTTCAGTTAGGAAGACATAAGTTGATCTAAACTTACGAAAATGGTCCCAATCAGGTAAAAAATATCAAAACATAATTTAAGTTAACAAGTGATAATGTTAACAGCGTTTTCCGATGGGTTATCTGTAAATAATCCCCAATCGGTCGTACGAAGTGTTTTTCAGACTTTCAATATTTTCTTTTCAGCAGTTTCTGTATTTGACTTCGTTTATCTGATGTAAGAGTGTACCCTTTCCAAGCTTGCCATAGATTCTAGGTAGGAGTGTAGTGTATTGGTATTGGTTCTAACCACACAATACTCGGAGATGAACATAAGATGGCTGAGAAAATTCACATCAAACATCTAACACGGTGGAAAATTCAGTAATATATATATATATATATATATTCTGAAAATGATAATTACAGAATTCACGCCAGTTTACAGGCATGATCAATTTGATATGAATAGCAACATAACATGTACAGAACAAACATGTGATAGAAGATAGTTTTAGGTATACTAGTTCAGTAATTGTTTAGGTAGTACGTGTATTACAGCGATCCAGTGCATCAGCCAGGAATTTTTAATTTTTCTTAAATGGACAGCCTGTTGATTTATGAACGGTGTAGTTAAGGTCATTTCCTGTGCCAGATTGAATGATTGCCAATTATCTACAACTAGAGAAATTGAAGCGAAAGAAGAGCACGGAACAACAAAGCAGTCATTACCAAAATATGTCAATCAGATCTGCCAAAATGCATGTGACACAGTGATATACTGTTGATGTTATTCAAATTAGTTAAAGTTGCTAGGGACGGTGTTAACATGGAGTGACAGCAAGTAGGTGGTTTCACTCAGGGAATGCACTAATAAAATCGGCTAAACCTTTAAAGTTCCTATAATATCTATTGTGGGATGAGATACACTTACAGGTGCTACAACATTCAATGCATTTTTAGAAGAGCAGTATGTAGCGAACAAATAATGGGAGTGATTTTATCGTACGGATAGATTGTGGTAGATTATTCCAGATTCTAGAAAATTTACAGGCAAAGTAATTCATATAGAGAGATGATTTAGAATAAGTTTGTCTCACTAGTATCAAGGAATTACGGATGTCATAATGAGGAGTTTCTGCATGTCGAATCACTTGAGTGAGTGTAAAGAATTCCAGCCTCAGTTTATCCTTTATGCGCGCACTGCTAAGAATAAACGTGGAGTATTCTAGAAGTGGTCGAACATTAACTTTGTACATTAAAATACGTAATGTAGTACGCAGCAAAAAATAATCGAAATGGCATGACTTGGTCGTACAGGCACGGTCACGTAGTCTCCCGCTTATTGCATCAAATGTATTATTCCCTCTTCAGCTCGGATGTGTTCGTCAAAAGTGCTAGATACCATATCGCCGATTATCATGATAGACAATGCCAATTCCACGTAAGATCTTATAAATTAGATGGTCAAATCATAACATATCTACAATTTAGGGACTAGGTCTACTATTGTAGTAGCACTAATATCGAAGTAGACCATAATTATGCGGATGTGCCTAGATGAACGTGACTTTGCAGACGACCTAGCTCCTCAATCTTATACACCAACAAATTCAAGTGAAGAGTAGAGGATATTCGTAGATTACTATTATTTGATCACAGATGTTTTCGAAGCACTGCTCGTTTGTTTTGGGACTACGGAGTGCTAAGTAAGGGTTGAAAATCGATTGATGATGTATTCAACCTCCAACAACTAAGTGTTTGGGATATATGTAACGTATGCCCGGTCACTGCATACTTCAAGGGGCTATGATGCCTGCCGCAGAAGTACGTCGAAATGAACAGAAGGGGGGCCAAACCAAAACATAGCATCGGCGCGCGAAGTCATTATCAACTGTACTGAGTTGTAGCAATGGGTAGGTCTCAGTAAACATAAGGGAAAAATCGAGATCCTGAAATACAACAGAGAGCACTAATCAAGTCACACTTGATGAAGGAGCTCTGGAGGAGGTGGAAACTTTCACATATCTGTACAGTATCATCGATAAATAAGGAAGATCTGATGCATATGTGAAGGCACGGATTGGCAAAGCAAGGGCAGCATTCATACGAATGATGAACATATGTAACTAAAAACAGCTATCAGCCAACATCAAGGTCAGGATCTTCAATACGAACGTCAGAACAGTTTTATTGTACGGAGCTGAAAGTTGGAAAACTTGTATAACCCTGTTCGGAAAGGTACAGGTGTTTGTGAACAGCTGTTTATGTGAAATACTAAATGTCCGTTGTCAGGATACTTTCAGCAACAACGTACTGTGGGATAGGACAATCCGGATTCTAGATGAAGAGGAGATTTGGGAAAGTGTTTAGAGGTGGATAGGACGTAAATTGCAAAAGCCATCAGATTGCGTCATGAGACAAGCGCAAACTTGGGATCCTTAAGGGAAAAGGAAGAGATGCAGTCCAAGAACACATTGCATCGGGGATTGGAGGCAGACATTGAAAGAACAAACAGTAACTGGAGACAGCTGAGAAGGATCGCTAAGTACAGGGTTCTATGTAGTATCCTGGTGAGTTGCGGCCTATGATCCTCCACAAAGTGATAGGCTTAGACGAATATTGTGTAAGATAAATTGATATCGGATATAAGAGTATTACCTAGTGCGACAAATATGTGTTATTAATGACACAGGAATGCTACTCTATATTTTGATTAGACTACATGCAAATCGTTCGATAGGTAATACTTACTTTTATAATGATACGGAGTGCTTCCAATTTTTAGAATGATTCAATTCACAATCAAATACTGAGCAACTCCTGTCAAATCAAGCAACACAAACAAAAGCGAAAGAAATCAATGTGGTTGTTGCTATAATCAAATATCAACTGAAATAACACAAATGAATCTCAGGAAAAATGGAAATTCAGTAAAGACTTAAGAAAAACAAAAACTGCGATAAAATGCAGATTTTGCCATTTCAAATGTAATTAAAAGATCAACAAAATCTACACCTTAAAAATTAGGAAGATTGTATCACAAGTGTGCACGTGGAAGAATTTTTATATACACAACTTTAAAATATAATACTACAATTTAAAACAACTAGAAAGGATCACTGAGGAAAGATTTCAATGGGGACTTTTGACGAACATTCGTTGCTTATCCGTGAGGGCTGATACGCTTAAGTAAGTACTATAATTATCAACCACGGTGTCATACTAAATTAAGGAAATATGACCGGGTCCTAGCTAAACTATTCTTGAAGTCATGTAACAGCTCAGGTTGGTTGGTTAAGAGTTGACCCCAAACAACCAAGCATATGCTAAAACAGTATTGTTCAAGTATTCATTCACTTCCTTATTTTTTATAAGCGTTATATTTCCTATTATCTTATATTGAATGTTCAGAGCCTTTGTTTGTCTGAACAGGTAGTCCCACGCTCCACTGTGACTGCGCGAAGATCGAAATAAAGACCTATTCACTACTTCTCTGGTTTCTTCTATCAATAGCACGAGGGTTACCTTAAGGCACGAAAGTGGTGAGCCCTTTATGAACACAAATTTAACCTCATTTCTGTTATTAACATTTTTTTTACTTAATCGTAAAAGTAGACCTGATTATCCGTAAACTAAGTTGAGTATATAACTAGTTTATTTCGTATTATCTTAAGTTATTCGTGTTATAGTAACCATTTTTCGTGCTAACTTTATTGCTATATTTGGCACATACCTCACGTCAGACTCAATAGAAACCCATAATCTGGAGGATTTGATCGGGTTTGACAATGAGTCCAACTTCTAGCAAGTTTACACTTTTACATATATGCATTACAAAAAAGTATTTTTTTTGTTTTCATACCTTTTCGTACACAAGATGGCTACACTATGTCTATTTCCTTCCAGAATACCAGTCCTTTCTGGAGGCCAGTCACTTACGTGGAACCGAACAATTATCAATTATATTTATGTATTTCCATTTTGTATCTTATTATTTTTATGCAGGCAGTGGAGCAGTTCTTCAGAATTGATTGGTTTTCACTATTGCCTTTGAAGTAGATTCTTCTTTACTTTTTACTTGAGGGCGACTCAAGAGGCAGGTGAGTAAACACCTGATAGCCGGTCTGAGCATGGAAAAATCGTACCTCACCAACATGGTGTTGGGTAGCCCGCTCGCGGCACTTCCTCAGATATTCTTATTCCACATTCTCACACTCTTTCTCTTGAAAGCACGCAGCAAACCGTCAGCGATAGTTGCAGAAGAGATCACATGGTACAAAATAAGATGACAAGCTAGTAAATGAAGAGACATCCATGGACTATCGTTGACAGCGTTAGTCGTAATTGATTGTAAGTCAAATAGTGAGCGAGTTGATAATTTTCCCTTGGGATGATAAATAGAACTAAGGTGTTTTCGGTAGATAGGTTAATCGAACCGACGTTCCTACGGAAGTCGATTCTAGGGGAAGCTAATGTAACAGCTCAGGTTGGTTGGTTAAGAGTTGACCCCAAACAACCAAGCATATGCTAAAACAGTATTGTTCAAGTATTCATTCACTTCCTTATTTTTTATAAGCGTTATATTTCCTATTATCTTATATTGAATGTTCAGAGCCTTTGTTTGTCTGAACAGGTAGTCCCACGCTCCACTGTGACTGCGCGAAGATCGAAATAAAGACCTATTCACTACTTCTCTGGTTTCTTCTATCAATAGCACGAGGGTTACCTTAAGGCACGAAAGTGGTGAGCCCTTTATGAACACAAATTTAACCTCATTTCTGTTATTAACATTTTTTTTACTTAATCGTAAAAGTAGACCTGATTATCCGTAAACTAAGTTGAGTATATAACTAGTTTATTTCGTATTATCTTAAGTTATTCGTGTTATAGTAACCATTTTTCGTGCTAACTTTATTGCTATATTTGGCACATACCTCACGTCAGACTCAATAGAAACCCATAATCTGGAGGATTTGATCGGGTTTGACAATGAGTCCAACTTCTAGCAAGTTTACACTTTTACATATATGCATTACAAAAAAGTATTTTTTTTGTTTTCATACCTTTTCGTACACAAGATGGCTACACTATGTCTATTTCCTTCCAGAATACCAGTCCTTTCTGGAGGCCAGTCACTTACGTGGAACCGAACAATTATCAATTATATTTATGTATTTCCATTTTGTATCTTATTATTTTTATGCAGGCAGTGGAGCAGTTCTTCAGAATTGATTGGTTTTCACTATTGCCTTTGAAGTAGATTCTTCTTTACTTTTTACTTGAGGGCGACTCAAGAGGCAGGTGAGTAAACACCTGATAGCCGGTCTGAGCATGGAAAAATCGTACCTCACCAACATGGTGTTGGGTAGCCCGCTCGCGGCACTTCCTCAGATATTCTTATTCCACATTCTCACACTCTTTCTCTTGAAAGCACGCAGCAAACCGTCAGCGATAGTTGCAGAAGAGATCACATGGTACAAAATAAGATGACAAGCTAGTAAATGAAGAGACATCCATGGACTATCGTTGACAGCGTTAGTCGTAATTGATTGTAAGTCAAATAGTGAGCGAGTTGATAATTTTCCCTTGGGATGATAAATAGAACTAAGGTGTTTTCGGTAGATAGGTTAATCGAACCGACGTTCCTACGGAAGTCGATTCTAGGGGGAAGCTAATGTAACAGCTCAGGTTGGTTGGTTAAGAGTTGACCCCAAACAACCAAGCATATGCTAAAACAGTATTGTTCAAGTATTCATTCACTTCCTTATTTTTTATAAGCGTTATATTTCCTATTATCTTATATTGAATGTTCAGAGCCTTTGTTTGTCTGAACAGGTAGTCCCACGCTCCACTGTGACTGCGCGAAGATCGAAATAAAGACCTATTCACTACTTCTCTGGTTTCTTCTATCAATAGCACGAGGGTTACCTTAAGGCACGAAAGTGGTGAGCCCTTTATGAACACAAATTTAACCTCATTTCTGTTATTAACATTTTTTTTACTTAATCGTAAAAGTAGACCTGATTATCCGTAAACTAAGTTGAGTATATAACTAGTTTATTTCGTATTATCTTAAGTTATTCGTGTTATAGTAACCATTTTTCGTGCTAACTTTATTGCTATATTTGGCACATACCTCACGTCAGACTCAATAGAAACCCATAATCTGGAGGATTTGATCGGGTTTGACAATGAGTCCAACTTCTAGCAAGTTTACACTTTTACATATATGCATTACAAAAAAGTATTTTTTTTGTTTTCATACCTTTTCGTACACAAGATGGCTACACTATGTCTATTTCCTTCCAGAATACCAGTCCTTTCTGGAGGCCAGTCACTTACGTGGAACCGAACAATTATCAATTATATTTATGTATTTCCATTTTGTATCTTATTATTTTTATGCAGGCAGTGGAGCAGTTCTTCAGAATTGATTGGTTTTCACTATTGCCTTTGAAGTAGATTCTTCTTTACTTTTTACTTGAGGGCGACTCAAGAGGCAGGTGAGTAAACACCTGATAGCCGGTCTGAGCATGGAAAAATCGTACCTCACCAACATGGTGTTGGGTAGCCCGCTCGCGGCACTTCCTCAGATATTCTTATTCCACATTCTCACACTCTTTCTCTTGAAAGCACGCAGCAAACCGTCAGCGATAGTTGCAGAAGAGATCACATGGTACAAAATAAGATGACAAGCTAGTAAATGAAGAGACATCCATGGACTATCGTTGACAGCGTTAGTCGTAATTGATTGTAAGTCAAATAGTGAGCGAGTTGATAATTTTCCCTTGGGATGATAAATAGAACTAAGGTGTTTTCGGTAGATAGGTTAATCGAACCGACGTTCCTACGGAAGTCGATTCTAGGGGGAAGCTAATGTAACAGCTCAGGTTGGTTGGTTAAGAGTTGACCCCAAACAACCAAGCATATGCTAAAACAGTATTGTTCAAGTATTCATTCACTTCCTTATTTTTTATAAGCGTTATATTTCCTATTATCTTATATTGAATGTTCAGAGCCTTTGTTTGTCTGAACAGGTAGTCCCACGCTCCACTGTGACTGCGCGAAGATCGAAATAAAGACCTATTCACTACTTCTCTGGTTTCTTCTATCAATAGCACGAGGGTTACCTTAAGGCACGAAAGTGGTGAGCCCTTTATGAACACAAATTTAACCTCATTTCTGTTATTAACATTTTTTTTACTTAATCGTAAAAGTAGACCTGATTATCCGTAAACTAAGTTGAGTATATAACTAGTTTATTTCGTATTATCTTAAGTTATTCGTGTTATAGTAACCATTTTTCGTGCTAACTTTATTGCTATATTTGGCACATACCTCACGTCAGACTCAATAGAAACCCATAATCTGGAGGATTTGATCGGGTTTGACAATGAGTCCAACTTCTAGCAAGTTTACACTTTTACATATATGCATTACAAAAAAGTATTTTTTTTGTTTTCATACCTTTTCGTACACAAGATGGCTACACTATGTCTATTTCCTTCCAGAATACCAGTCCTTTCTGGAGGCCAGTCACTTACGTGGAACCGAACAATTATCAATTATATTTATGTATTTCCATTTTGTATCTTATTATTTTTATGCAGGCAGTGGAGCAGTTCTTCAGAATTGATTGGTTTTCACTATTGCCTTTGAAGTAGATTCTTCTTTACTTTTTACTTGAGGGCGACTCAAGAGGCAGGTGAGTAAACACCTGATAGCCGGTCTGAGCGTGGAAAAATCGTACCTCACCAACATGGTGTTGGGTAGCCCGCTCGCGGCACTTCCTCAGATATTCTTATTCCACATTCTCACACTCTTTCTCTTGAAAGCACGCAGCAAACCGTCAGCGATAGTTGCAGAAGAGATCACATGGTACAAAATAAGATGACAAGCTAGTAAATGAAGAGACATCCATGGACTATCGTTGACAGCGTTAGTCGTAATTGATTGTAAGTCAAATAGTGAGCGAGTTGATAATTTTCCCTTGGGATGATAAATAGAACTAAGGTGTTTTCGGTAGATAGGTTAATCGAACCGACGTTCCTACGGAAGTCGATTCTAGGGGGAAGCTAATGTAACAGCTCAGGTTGGTTGGTTAAGAGTTGACCCCAAACAACCAAGCATATGCTAAAACAGTATTGTTCAAGTATTCATTCACTTCCTTATTTTTTATAAGCGTTATATTTCCTATTATCTTATATTGAATGTTCAGAGCCTTTGTTTGTCTGAACAGGTAGTCCCACGCTCCACTGTGACTGCGCGAAGATCGAAATAAAGACCTATTCACTACTTCTCTGGTTTCTTCTATCAATAGCACGAGGGTTACCTTAAGGCACGAAAGTGGTGAGCCCTTTATGAACACAAATTTAACCTCATTTCTGTTATTAACATTTTTTTTACTTAATCGTAAAAGTAGACCTGATTATCCGTAAACTAAGTTGAGTATATAACTAGTTTATTTCGTATTATCTTAAGTTATTCGTGTTATAGTAACCATTTTTCGTGCTAACTTTATTGCTATATTTGGCACATACCTCACGTCAGACTCAATAGAAACCCATAATCTGGAGGATTTGATCGGGTTTGACAATGAGTCCAACTTCTAGCAAGTTTACACTTTTACATATATGCATTACAAAAAAGTATTTTTTTTGTTTTCATACCTTTTCGTACACAAGATGGCTACACTATGTCTATTTCCTTCCAGAATACCAGTCCTTTCTGGAGGCCAGTCACTTACGTGGAACCGAACAATTATCAATTATATTTATGTATTTCCATTTTGTATCTTATTATTTTTATGCAGGCAGTGGAGCAGTTCTTCAGAATTGATTGGTTTTCACTATTGCCTTTGAAGTAGATTCTTCTTTACTTTTTACTTGAGGGCGACTCAAGAGGCAGGTGAGTAAACACCTGATAGCCGGTCTGAGCATGGAAAAATCGTACCTCACCAACATGGTGTTGGGTAGCCCGCTCGCGGCACTTCCTCAGATATTCTTATTCCACATTCTCACACTCTTTCTCTTGAAAGCACGCAGCAAACCGTCAGCGATAGTTGCAGAAGAGATCACATGGTACAAAATAAGATGACAAGCTAGTAAATGAAGAGACATCCATGGACTATCGTTGACAGCGTTAGTCGTAATTGATTGTAAGTCAAATAGTGAGCGAGTTGATAATTTTCCCTTGGGATGATAAATAGAACTAAGGTGTTTTCGGTAGATAGGTTAATCGAACCGACGTTCCTACGGAAGTCGATTCTAGGGGGAAGCTAATGTAACAGCTCAGGTTGGTTGGTTAAGAGTTGACCCCAAACAACCAAGCATATGCTAAAACAGTATTGTTCAAGTATTCATTCACTTCCTTATTTTTTATAAGCGTTATATTTCCTATTATCTTATATTGAATGTTCAGAGCCTTTGTTTGTCTGAACAGGTAGTCCCACGCTCCACTGTGACTGCGCGAAGATCGAAATAAAGACCTATTCACTACTTCTCTGGTTTCTTCTATCAATAGCACGAGGGTTACCTTAAGGCACGAAAGTGGTGAGCCCTTTATGAACACAAATTTAACCTCATTTCTGTTATTAACATTTTTTTTACTTAATCGTAAAAGTAGACCTGATTATCCGTAAACTAAGTTGAGTATATAACTAGTTTATTTCGTATTATCTTAAGTTATTCGTGTTATAGTAACCATTTTTCGTGCTAACTTTATTGCTATATTTGGCACATACCTCACGTCAGACTCAATAGAAACCCATAATCTGGAGGATTTGATCGGGTTTGACAATGAGTCCAACTTCTAGCAAGTTTACACTTTTACATATATGCATTACAAAAAAGTATTTTTTTTGTTTTCATACCTTTTCGTACACAAGATGGCTACACTATGTCTATTTCCTTCCAGAATACCAGTCCTTTCTGGAGGCCAGTCACTTACGTGGAACCGAACAATTATCAATTATATTTATGTATTTCCATTTTGTATCTTATTATTTTTATGCAGGCAGTGGAGCAGTTCTTCAGAATTGATTGGTTTTCACTATTGCCTTTGAAGTAGATTCTTCTTTACTTTTTACTTGAGGGCGACTCAAGAGGCAGGTGAGTAAACACCTGATAGCCGGTCTGAGCATGGAAAAATCGTACCTCACCAACATGGTGTTGGGTAGCCCGCTCGCGGCACTTCCTCAGATATTCTTATTCCACATTCTCACACTCTTTCTCTTGAAAGCACGCAGCAAACCGTCAGCGATAGTTGCAGAAGAGATCACATGGTACAAAATAAGATGACAAGCTAGTAAATGAAGAGACATCCATGGACTATCGTTGACAGCGTTAGTCGTAATTGATTGTAAGTCAAATAGTGAGCGAGTTGATAATTTTCCCTTGGGATGATAAATAGAACTAAGGTGTTTTCGGTAGATAGGTTATATCGAACCGACGTTCCTACGGAAGTCGATTCTAGGGGAAGCTAATGTAACAGCTCAGGTTGGTTGGTTAAGAGTTGACCCCAAACAACCAAGCATATGCTAAAACAGTATTTTTCATACACATAGTTCCCTTTATTATTTTAAAGAGAGTAAGAACAAAGGTTGGTGCAGAATAATATGAATTCATTTTATTTCGTTAGGTTCTCATCAGCTGCTTACAACCTAAAATATTTGAAATTTAACGTTATTATAGATATTGACATACTTATACAACAGAGGGCGATGAAGGATGAATATATGTAACATAATGTGGTAAAGATTTCGTTAGAGTTAATGAGGTCATCAAATTTTTTGTTTCGAATATATAGAGTTTGGGAGGGAAGGTTCCAGAAAATTGAAATAGTGATTAGAAATCATGGAATTAAAACACATTAGACGATTATGTAATGAAGTAACTGAAAATAGATTAATGTTAATAAAGAGAGATATGAATTGAAATTGGTCAGTTATGAGTGATGTAATTATAAAATTCAGAAAGAGTTGAAATGACGTAATAAAAATAAAATAAACGGGGTTGGGGTGAATGTTACCAGGGCAAGGAAAGATTTATTACTGTTTCTTTTTGTATACAAAGATCTGGTTTTAAACGTTTGATTGCTATTGCTTCGGCGAATTTCAAAAGGTTTGAATTTGATTGTTTGTTGATTACCCTGAAGGACTTCAGTATATCGACTTCGTGTCCTGTGTCAATGAGATGTCTTGCGACAGCGCTGCTGAATGCTTTTAGTCCGTTTGATCTCAAACTCTTCGGAATATGTTCTTTGAATCGGACGTAGGCTCTCCTTTCTGTTCTACCAATGTAACTGCTTTGGCAGATACATGTAAATTTGTATATACAGTTGGTGGTAACATGAAAGGGATACCTGTCGACCTTTGATTGTGTCAAAGAACATGTCGTTTTGGACAGGACAATCAGTTTAGCTGCAGGATATGTTTTTGTTAGTGCAGTTTTTAGTCTCATATTGATCGATCCTGTGACATTATCGCCTTTGAATTGAAGTTGAATAAAAACAGGTTTTTTATTTACTGTAGTTTCTTTGGGTGTTTTATCTTCACGTTTTCCATATTTCTCAATGAATTTCAGTGGGTATCCGTTATTTCTTAAACACTTTTTAACATTCATAATTTCCTCTTCTATTGTATCTGCAGTGCATATTCTTTCTGTCCTATGAAACAGTGTTTTAACAAGCGCCTTTTTATAATTGATTGGACAAAAACTGTTGAAATTGAGATAATTACCATTCCATGTGTCTTTCTTATAAACTGAGCGTTGAACTGTGCCATCCTTTCTTCGTTTTATCGCTATATCGAGGAAATGGAACATGTTTTCTTTTTCATGTTCCATAGTGAAATGAATATTTGGATGAGCTTCATTGAAAAACTTTAACAGATTTGTTGCATGTTGTTGATTATTACATAAGATGAATGTATCATCAACATACCTCGAATAATACATCATTTCATCAATCGCTCCTTTGAGCTTGGTTCTTTCGAGGTTAGCCATGAAAATGTCTGCTAGGACGGGGCCTAACGGACTTCCCATTGCTACACCATCGGTTTGTCGGTATATAGTATTGTTGAACTGGAACTGAACATCTTTTGTACACAAGAGTAATAGACGTTTGAATTCTATTGCTGGTAGAGGTAGGATATCGGGATGTTGACAAATTATGTCTATGGTTTCAAGAAGTGGTATTTTTGTAAACAATGATGTCACATCAAACGAAACCATAAACTTACCAGCAATATTCATGTGATTCATGCTATCAGCAAATACAAATGAATCCTTCAGTGTATAAGCAGCTAATCGTTGACGAAGTGGTTCTAATTTATCTGCCAGCCATCTTGCAACTTTGTGGTATGGTGAATTGATCATTGACATAATAGGTCTAAGAGGATTATCTTGTTTATGTATTTTCGGTAGACCATACATGTGGGGCAAACGAGACCCACGAGGTCGTAGGTTATTGTAAGTAGAATTGTCGATCATCTTCTTTTTCAGTAGGTCTCTGAGTACTTTCGTGATTCTTTTCTCGGTGGAGTCAGTTAAGTCTTTGTTACTTTTTCCAACTTGAATCTCGTGTGGTCACTCAAAATGGAGTTCATCTTAGAGACATAATCTGTTGTGTTCATTAGGACAACACTTGAACCTTTATCTGACCGTAATATCATTATATCATCATTTCTTTTAATATTTCGTAGTGCTGTTAGGTGTTCTTTGGATAACAGCTTAGATTGCGTTGTGGGTGAGACGAGGTATTGGTTTGCGATATCGACTAGTTTAGATTTAAACCAGCCTTTCTTTTCTTCGCTAACTGGGTGCAACTCTTTAATTTGATCAAATAAATTCTCAAATTGAGTTTCTGTGTCGATTCTTTCGGCATGTGTTTTGGGGATATGAAATTTAAATCCAAGAGACAAGGCTTCTGTTTCTATCTGATTTAACTTCACTGTTGACAGATTGTAGAGGGAATTTTCAGGGTTTTCTGGGAAGCCGAAACAAAGTTGTTCCTTTGATAGAGACTTGGACAAAGTTACGAGGAAGTTCTTGCTTATTTTGTTTTGCAATGCTTGGATAAAATTGATAAATTTTATGCGACATACGATACTCATACCGTTAACTAATTCATCAAAGGCATTAGTTTCTGTTCTCAAACGTTCAACCAGTAACTTTGTAGATTCTATGTGAGATTTTGTGATGCGTCGAAGGTTTTTAAGAGAAGGTGGAAGTTTACATGAGCGCAAACATTTTAAGAATTGACGTGGGAAACGGCATGACTTGAGACATTCATCAAAAAACTTAAGTCGGGTAATTTCTCTCGATATTCTGCAGCGTATTGTCACTAGGCGATTCAGTGACTTGAATGACTGTGCAGGGAGACGCATTTTCAGAAATTTCATACACATAGTTCCCTTTATTATTTTAAAGAGAGTAAGAACAAAGGTTGGTGCAGAATAATATGAATTCATTTTATTTCGTTAGGTTCTCATCAGCTGCTTACAACCTAAAATATTTGAAATTTAACGTTATTATAGATATTGACATACTTATACAACAGAGGGCGATGAAGGATGAATATATGTAACATAATGTGGTAAAGATTTCGTTAGAGTTAATGAGGTCATCAAATTTTTTGTTTCGAATATATAGAGTTTGGGAGGGAAGGTTCCAGAAAATTGAAATAGTGATTAGAAATCATGGAATTAAAACACATTAGACGATTATGTAATGAAGTAACTGAAAATAGATTAATGTTAATAAAGAGAGATATGAATTGAAATTGGTCAGTTATGAGTGATGTAATTATAAAATTCAGAAAGAGTTGAAATGACGTAATAAAAATAAAATAAACGGGGTTGGGGTGAATGTTACCAGGGCAAGGAAAGATTTATTACTGTTTCTTTTTGTATACAAAGATCTGGTTTTAAACGTTTGATTGCTATTGCTTCGGCGAATTTCAAAAGGTTTGAATTTGATTGTTTGTTGATTACCCTGAAGGACTTCAGTATA
Source organism: Schistosoma haematobium (assembly GCF_000699445.3). Lineage (NCBI taxonomy): Eukaryota > Metazoa > Platyhelminthes > Trematoda > Strigeidida > Schistosomatidae > Schistosoma > Schistosoma haematobium. The sequence continues at coordinate 29,613,843 of NC_067198.1, read as the reverse complement.
TCGACTTCGTGTCCTGTGTCAATGAGATGTCTTGCGACAGCGCTGCTGAATGCTTTTAGTCCGTTTGATCTCAAACTCTTCGGAATATGTTCTTTGAATCGGACGTAGGCTCTCCTTTCTGTTCTACCAATGTAACTGCTTTGGCAGATACATGTAAATTTGTATATACAGTTGGTGGTAACATGAAAGGGATACCTGTCGACCTTTGATTGTGTCAAAGAACATGTCGTTTTGGACAGGACAATCAGTTTAGCTGCAGGATATGTTTTTGTTAGTGCAGTTTTTAGTCTCATATTGATCGATCCTGTGACATTATCGCCTTTGAATTGAAGTTGAATAAAAACAGGTTTTTATTTACTGTAGTTTCTTTGGGTGTTTTATCTTCACGTTTTCCATATTTCTCAATGAATTTCAATGGGTATCCGTTATTTCTTAAACACTTTTTAACATTCATAATTTCCTCTTCTATTGTATCTGCAGTGCATATTCTTTCTGTCCTATGAAACAGTGTTTTAACAAGCGCCTTTTTATAATTGATTGGACAAAAACTGTTGAAATTGAGATAATTACCATTCCATGTGTCTTTCTTATAAACTGAGCGTTGAACTGTGCCATCCTTTCTTCGTTTTATCGCTATATCGAGGAAATGGAACATGTTTTCTTTTCATGTTCCATAGTGAAATGAATATTTGGATGAGCTTCATTGAAAAACTTTAACAGATTTGTTGCATGTTGTTGATTATTACATAAGATGAATGTATCATCAACATACCTCGAATAATACATCATTTCATCAATCGCTCCTTTGAGCTTGGTTCTTTCGAGGTTAGCCATGAAAATGTCTGCTAGGACGGGGCCTAACGGACTTCCCATTGCTACACCATCGGTTTGTCGGTATATAGTATTGTTGAACTGGAACTGAACATCTTTTGTACACAAGAGTAATAGACGTTTGAATTCTATTGCTGGTAGAGGTAGGATATCGGGATGTTGACAAATTATGTCTATGGTTTCAAGAAGTGGTATTTTTGTAAACAATGATGTCACATCAAACGAAACCATAAACTTACCAGCAATATTCATGTGATTCATGCTATCAGCAAATACCTCGTCTCACCCACAACGCAATCTAAGCTGTTATCCAAAGAACACCTAACAGCACTACGAAATATTAAAAGAAATGATGATATAATGATATTGCGGTCAGATAAAGGTTCAAGTGTTGCCCTAATGAACACAACAGATTATGTCTCTAAGATGAACTCCATTTTGAGTGACCACACGAGATTCAAGTTGGAAAAAAGTAACAAAGACTTAACTGACTCCACCGAGAAAAGAATCACGAAAGTACTCAGAGACCTACTGAAAAAGAAGATGATCGACAATTCTACTTACAATAACCTACGACCTCGTGGGTCTCGTTTGCCCCACATGTATGGTCTACCGAAAATACATAAACAAGATAATCCTCTTAGACCTATTATGTCAATGATCAATTCACCATACCACAAAGTTGCAAGATGGCTGGCAGATAAATTAGAACCACTTCGTCAACGATTAGCTGCTTATACACTGAAGGATTCATTTGTATTTGCTGATAGCATGAATCACATGAATATTGCTGGTAAGTTTATGGTTTCGTTTGATGTGACATCATTGTTTACAAAAATACCACTTCTTGAAACCATAGACATAATTTGTCAACATCCCGATATCCTACCTCTACCAGCAATAGAATTCAAACGTCTATTACTCTTGTGTACAAAAGATGTTCAGTTCCAGTTCAACAATACTATATACCGACAAACCGATGGTGTAGCAATGGGAAGTCCGTTAGGCCCCGTCCTAGCAGACATTTTCATGGCTAACCTCGAAAGAACCAAGCTCAAAGGAGCGATTGATGAAATGATGTATTATTCGAGGTATGTTGATGATACATTCATCTTATGTAATAATCAACAACATGCAACAAATCTGTTAAAGTTTTTCAATGAAGCTCATCCAAATATTCATTTCACTATGGAACATGAAAAAGAAAACATGTTCCATTTCCTCGATATAGCGATAAAACGAAGAAAGGATGGCACAGTTCAACGCTCAGTTTATAAGAAAGACACATGGAATGGTAATTATCTCAATTTCAACAGTTTTTGTCCAATCAATTATAAAAAGGCGCTTGTTAAAACACTGTTTCATAGGACAGAAAGAATATGCACTGCAGATACAATAGAAGAGGAAATTATGAATGTTAAAAAGTGTTTAAGAAATAACGGATACCCATTGAAATTCATTGAGAAATATGGAAAACGTGAAGATAAAACACCCAAAGAAACTACAGTAAATAAAAAACCTGTTTTTATTCAACTTCAATTCAAAGGCGATAATGTCACAGGATCGATCAATATGAGACTAAAAACTGCACTAACAAAAACATATCCTGCAGCTAAACTGATTGTCCTGTCCAAAACGACATGTTCTTTGACACAATCAAAGGTCGACAGGTATCCCTTTCATGTTACCACCAACTGTATATACAAATTTACATGTATCTGCCAAAGCAGTTACATTGGTAGAACAGAAAGGAGAGCCTACGTCCGATTCAAAGAACATATTCCGAAGAGTTTGAGATCAAACGGACTAAAAGCATTCAGCAGCGCTGTCGCAAGACATCTCATTGACACAGGACACGAAGTCGATATACTGAAGTCCTTCAGGGTAATCAACAAACAATCAAATTCAAACCTTTTGAAATTCGCCGAAGCAATAGCAATCAAACGTTTAAAACCAGATCTTTGTATACAAAAAGAAACAGTAATAAATCTTTCCTTGCCCTGGTAACATTCACCCCAACCCCGTTTATTTTATTTTTATTACGTCATTTCAACTCTTTCTGAATTTTATAATTACATCACTCATAACTGACCAATTTCAATTCATATCTCTCTTTATTAACATTAATCTATTTTCAGTTACTTCATTACATAATCGTCTAATGTGTTTTAATTCCATGATTTCTAATCACTATTTCAATTTTCTGGAACCTTCCCTCCCAAACTCTATATATTCGAAACAAAAAATTTGATGACCTCATTAACTCTAACGAAATCTTTACCACATTATGTTACATATATTCATCCTTCATCGCCCTCTGTTGTATAAGTATGTCAATATCTATAATAACGTTAAATTTCAAATATTTTAGGTTGTAAGCAGCTGATGAGAACCTAACGAAATAAAATGAATTCATATTATTCTGCACCAACCTTTGTTCTTACTCTCTTTAAAACAGTATTGTTCAAGTATTCATTCACTTCCTTATTTTTTATAAGCGTTATATTTCCTATTATCTTATATTGAATGTTCAGAGCCTTTGTTTGTCTGAACAGGTAGTCCCACGCTCCACTGTGACTGCGCGAAGATCGAAATAAAGACCTATTCACTACTTCTCTGGTTTCTTCTATCAATAGCACGAGGGTTACCTTAAGGCACGAAAGTGGTGAGCCCTTTATGAACACAAATTTAACCTCATTTCTGTTATTAACATTTTTTTTACTTAATCGTAAAAGTAGACCTGATTATCCGTAAACTAAGTTGAGTATATAACTAGTTTATTTCGTATTATCTTAAGTTATTCGTGTTATAGTAACCATTTTTCGTGCTAACTTTATTGCTATATTTGGCACATACCTCACGTCAGACTCAATAGAAACCCATAATCTGGAGGATTTGATCGGGTTTGACAATGAGTCCAACTTCTAGCAAGTTTACACTTTTACATATATGCATTACAAAAAAGTATTTTTTTTGTTTTCATACCTTTTCGTACACAAGATGGCTACACTATGTCTATTTCCTTCCAGAATACCAGTCCTTTCTGGAGGCCAGTCACTTACGTGGAACCGAACAATTATCAATTATATTTATGTATTTCCATTTTGTATCTTATTATTTTTATGCAGGCAGTGGAGCAGTTCTTCAGAATTGATTGGTTTTCACTATTGCCTTTGAAGTAGATTCTTCTTTACTTTTTACTTGAGGGCGACTCAAGAGGCAGGTGAGTAAACACCTGATAGCCGGTCTGAGCATGGAAAAATCGTACCTCACCAACATGGTGTTGGGTAGCCCGCTCGCGGCACTTCCTCAGATATTCTTATTCCACATTCTCACACTCTTTCTCTTGAAAGCACGCAGCAAACCGTCAGCGATAGTTGCAGAAGAGATCACATGGTACAAAATAAGATGACAAGCTAGTAAATGAAGAGACATCCATGGACTATCGTTGACAGCGTTAGTCGTAATTGATTGTAAGTCAAATAGTGAGCGAGTTGATAATTTTCCCTTGGGATGATAAATAGAACTAAGGTGTTTTCGGTAGATAGGTTAATCGAACCGACGTTCCTACGGAAGTCGATTCTAGGGGGAAGCTAATGTAACAGCTCAGGTTGGTTGGTTAAGAGTTGACCCCAAACAACCAAGCATATGCTAAAACAGTATTGTTCAAGTATTCATTCACTTCCTTATTTTTTATAAGCGTTATATTTCCTATTATCTTATATTGAATGTTCAGAGCCTTTGTTTGTCTGAACAGGTAGTCCCACGCTCCACTGTGACTGCGCGAAGATCGAAATAAAGACCTATTCACTACTTCTCTGGTTTCTTCTATCAATAGCACGAGGGTTACCTTAAGGCACGAAAGTGGTGAGCCCTTTATGAACACAAATTTAACCTCATTTCTGTTATTAACATTTTTTTTACTTAATCGTAAAAGTAGACCTGATTATCCGTAAACTAAGTTGAGTATATAACTAGTTTATTTCGTATTATCTTAAGTTATTCGTGTTATAGTAACCATTTTTCGTGCTAACTTTATTGCTATATTTGGCACATACCTCACGTCAGACTCAATAGAAACCCATAATCTGGAGGATTTGATCGGGTTTGACAATGAGTCCAACTTCTAGCAAGTTTACACTTTTACATATATGCATTACAAAAAAGTATTTTTTTTGTTTTCATACCTTTTCGTACACAAGATGGCTACACTATGTCTATTTCCTTCCAGAATACCAGTCCTTTCTGGAGGCCAGTCACTTACGTGGAACCGAACAATTATCAATTATATTTATGTATTTCCATTTTGTATCTTATTATTTTTATGCAGGCAGTGGAGCAGTTCTTCAGAATTGATTGGTTTTCACTATTGCCTTTGAAGTAGATTCTTCTTTACTTTTTACTTGAGGGCGACTCAAGAGGCAGGTGAGTAAACACCTGATAGCCGGTCTGAGCATGGAAAAATCGTACCTCACCAACATGGTGTTGGGTAGCCCGCTCGCGGCACTTCCTCAGATATTCTTATTCCACATTCTCACACTCTTTCTCTTGAAAGCACGCAGCAAACCGTCAGCGATAGTTGCAGAAGAGATCACATGGTACAAAATAAGATGACAAGCTAGTAAATGAAGAGACATCCATGGACTATCGTTGACAGCGTTAGTCGTAATTGATTGTAAGTCAAATAGTGAGCGAGTTGATAATTTTCCCTTGGGATGATAAATAGAACTAAGGTGTTTTCGGTAGATAGGTTAATCGAACCGACGTTCCTACGGAAGTCGATTCTAGGGGGAAGCTAATGTAACAGCTCAGGTTGGTTGGTTAAGAGTTGACCCCAAACAACCAAGCATATGCTAAAACAGTATTGTTCAAGTATTCATTCACTTCCTTATTTTTTATAAGCGTTATATTTCCTATTATCTTATATTGAATGTTCAGAGCCTTTGTTTGTCTGAACAGGTAGTCCCACGCTCCACTGTGACTGCGCGAAGATCGAAATAAAGACCTATTCACTACTTCTCTGGTTTCTTCTATCAATAGCACGAGGGTTACCTTAAGGCACGAAAGTGGTGAGCCCTTTATGAACACAAATTTAACCTCATTTCTGTTATTAACATTTTTTTTACTTAATCGTAAAAGTAGACCTGATTATCCGTAAACTAAGTTGAGTATATAACTAGTTTATTTCGTATTATCTTAAGTTATTCGTGTTATAGTAACCATTTTTCGTGCTAACTTTATTGCTATATTTGGCACATACCTCACGTCAGACTCAATAGAAACCCATAATCTGGAGGATTTGATCGGGTTTGACAATGAGTCCAACTTCTAGCAAGTTTACACTTTTACATATATGCATTACAAAAAAGTATTTTTTTTGTTTTCATACCTTTTCGTACACAAGATGGCTACACTATGTCTATTTCCTTCCAGAATACCAGTCCTTTCTGGAGGCCAGTCACTTACGTGGAACCGAACAATTATCAATTATATTTATGTATTTCCATTTTGTATCTTATTATTTTTATGCAGGCAGTGGAGCAGTTCTTCAGAATTGATTGGTTTTCACTATTGCCTTTGAAGTAGATTCTTCTTTACTTTTTACTTGAGGGCGACTCAAGAGGCAGGTGAGTAAACACCTGATAGCCGGTCTGAGCATGGAAAAATCGTACCTCACCAACATGGTGTTGGGTAGCCCGCTCGCGGCACTTCCTCAGATATTCTTATTCCACATTCTCACACTCTTTCTCTTGAAAGCACGCAGCAAACCGTCAGCGATAGTTGCAGAAGAGATCACATGGTACAAAATAAGATGACAAGCTAGTAAATGAAGAGACATCCATGGACTATCGTTGACAGCGTTAGTCGTAATTGATTGTAAGTCAAATAGTGAGCGAGTTGATAATTTTCCCTTGGGATGATAAATAGAACTAAGGTGTTTTCGGTAGATAGGTTAATCGAACCGACGTTCCTACGGAAGTCGATTCTAGGGGGAAGCTAATGTAACAGCTCAGGTTGGTTGGTTAAGAGTTGACCCCAAACAACCAAGCATATGCTAAAACAGTATTGTTCAAGTATTCATTCACTTCCTTATTTTTTATAAGCGTTATATTTCCTATTATCTTATATTGAATGTTCAGAGCCTTTGTTTGTCTGAACAGGTAGTCCCACGCTCCACTGTGACTGCGCGAAGATCGAAATAAAGACCTATTCACTACTTCTCTGGTTTCTTCTATCAATAGCACGAGGGTTACCTTAAGGCACGAAAGTGGTGAGCCCTTTATGAACACAAATTTAACCTCATTTCTGTTATTAACATTTTTTTTACTTAATCGTAAAAGTAGACCTGATTATCCGTAAACTAAGTTGAGTATATAACTAGTTTATTTCGTATTATCTTAAGTTATTCGTGTTATAGTAACCATTTTTCGTGCTAACTTTATTGCTATATTTGGCACATACCTCACGTCAGACTCAATAGAAACCCATAATCTGGAGGATTTGATCGGGTTTGACAATGAGTCCAACTTCTAGCAAGTTTACACTTTTACATATATGCATTACAAAAAGTATTTTTTTGTTTTCATACCTTTTCGTACACAAGATGGCTACACTATGTCTATTTCCTTCCAGAATACCAGTCCTTTCTGGAGGCCAGTCACTTACGTGGAACCGAACAATTATCAATTATATTTATGTATTTCCATTTTGTATCTTATTATTTTTATGCAGGCAGTGGAGCAGTTCTTCAGAATTGATTGGTTTTCACTATTGCCTTTGAAGTAGATTCTTCTTTACTTTTTACTTGAGGGCGACTCAAGAGGCAGGTGAGTAAACACCTGATAGCCGGTCTGAGCATGGAAAAATCGTACCTCACCAACATGGTGTTGGGTAGCCCGCTCGCGGCACTTCCTCAGATATTCTTATTCCACATTCTCACACTCTTTCTCTTGAAAGCACGCAGCAAACCGTCAGCGATAGTTGCAGAAGAGATCACATGGTACAAAATAAGATGACAAGCTAGTAAATGAAGAGACATCCATGGACTATCGTTGACAGCGTTAGTCGTAATTGATTGTAAGTCAAATAGTGAGCGAGTTGATAATTTTCCCTTGGGATGATAAATAGAACTAAGGTGTTTTCGGTAGATAGGTTAATCGAACCGACGTTCCTACGGAAGTCGATTCTAGGGGGAAGCTAATGTAACAGCTCAGGTTGGTTGGTTAAGAGTTGACCCCAAACAACCAAGCATATGCTAAAACAGTATTGTTCAAGTATTCATTCACTTCCTTATTTTTTATAAGCGTTATATTTCCTATTATCTTATATTGAATGTTCAGAGCCTTTGTTTGTCTGAACAGGTAGTCCCACGCTCCACTGTGACTGCGCGAAGATCGAAATAAAGACCTATTCACTACTTCTCTGGTTTCTTCTATCAATAGCACGAGGGTTACCTTAAGGCACGAAAGTGGTGAGCCCTTTATGAACACAAATTTAACCTCATTTCTGTTATTAACATTTTTTTTACTTAATCGTAAAAGTAGACCTGATTATCCGTAAACTAAGTTGAGTATATAACTAGTTTATTTCGTATTATCTTAAGTTATTCGTGTTATAGTAACCATTTTTCGTGCTAACTTTATTGCTATATTTGGCACATACCTCACGTCAGACTCAATAGAAACCCATAATCTGGAGGATTTGATCGGGTTTGACAATGAGTCCAACTTCTAGCAAGTTTACACTTTTACATATATGCATTACAAAAAAGTATTTTTTTTGTTTTCATACCTTTTCGTACACAAGATGGCTACACTATGTCTATTTCCTTCCAGAATACCAGTCCTTTCTGGAGGCCAGTCACTTACGTGGAACCGAACAATTATCAATTATATTTATGTATTTCCATTTTGTATCTTATTATTTTTATGCAGGCAGTGGAGCAGTTCTTCAGAATTGATTGGTTTTCACTATTGCCTTTGAAGTAGATTCTTCTTTACTTTTTACTTGAGGGCGACTCAAGAGGCAGGTGAGTAAACACCTGATAGCCGGTCTGAGCATGGAAAAATCGTACCTCACCAACATGGTGTTGGGTAGCCCGCTCGCGGCACTTCCTCAGATATTCTTATTCCACATTCTCACACTCTTTCTCTTGAAAGCACGCAGCAAACCGTCAGCGATAGTTGCAGAAGAGATCACATGGTACAAAATAAGATGACAAGCTAGTAAATGAAGAGACATCCATGGACTATCGTTGACAGCGTTAGTCGTAATTGATTGTAAGTCAAATAGTGAGCGAGTTGATAATTTTCCCTTGGGATGATAAATAGAACTAAGGTGTTTTCGGTAGATAGGTTAATCGAACCGACGTTCCTACGGAAGTCGATTCTAGGGGGAAGCTAATGTAACAGCTCAGGTTGGTTGGTTAAGAGTTGACCCCAAACAACCAAGCATATGCTAAAACAGTATTGTTCAAGTATTCATTCACTTCCTTATTTTTTATAAGCGTTATATTTCCTATTATCTTATATTGAATGTTCAGAGCCTTTGTTTGTCTGAACAGGTAGTCCCACGCTCCACTGTGACTGCGCGAAGATCGAAATAAAGACCTATTCACTACTTCTCTGGTTTCTTCTATCAATAGCACGAGGGTTACCTTAAGGCACGAAAGTGGTGAGCCCTTTATGAACACAAATTTAACCTCATTTCTGTTATTAACATTTTTTTTACTTAATCGTAAAAGTAGACCTGATTATCCGTAAACTAAGTTGAGTATATAACTAGTTTATTTCGTATTATCTTAAGTTATTCGTGTTATAGTAACCATTTTTCGTGCTAACTTTATTGCTATATTTGGCACATACCTCACGTCAGACTCAATAGAAACCCATAATCTGGAGGATTTGATCGGGTTTGACAATGAGTCCAACTTCTAGCAAGTTTACACTTTTACATATATGCATTACAAAAAAGTATTTTTTTTGTTTTCATACCTTTTCGTACACAAGATGGCTACACTATGTCTATTTCCTTCCAGAATACCAGTCCTTTCTGGAGGCCAGTCACTTACATGGAACCGAACAATTATCAATTATATTTATGTATTTCCATTTTGTATCTTATTATTTTTATGCAGGCAGTGGAGCAGTTCTTCAGAATTGATTGGTTTTCACTATTGCCTTTGAAGTAGATTCTTCTTTACTTTTTACTTGAGGGCGACTCAAGAGGCAGGTGAGTAAACACCTGATAGCCGGTCTGAGCATGGAAAAATCGTACCTCACCAACATGGTGTTGGGTAGCCCGCTCGCGGCACTTCCTCAGATATTCTTATTCCACATTCTCACACTCTTTCTCTTGAAAGCACGCAGCAAACCGTCAGCGATAGTTGCAGAAGAGATCACATGGTACAAAATAAGATGACAAGCTAGTAAATGAAGAGACATCCATGGACTATCGTTGACAGCGTTAGTCGTAATTGATTGTAAGTCAAATAGTGAGCGAGTTGATAATTTTCCCTTGGGATGATAAATAGAACTAAGGTGTTTTCGGTAGATAGGTTAATCGAACCGACGTTCCTACGGAAGTCGATTCTAGGGGGAAGCTAATGTAACAGCTCAGGTTGGTTGGTTAAGAGTTGACCCCAAACAACCAAGCATATGCTAAAACAGTATTGTTCAAGTATTCATTCACTTCCTTATTTTTTATAAGCGTTATATTTCCTATTATCTTATATTGAATGTTCAGAGCCTTTGTTTGTCTGAACAGGTAGTCCCACGCTCCACTGTGACTGCGCGAAGATCGAAATAAAGACCTGTTCACTACTTCTCTGGTTTCTTCTATCAATAGCACGAGGGTTACCTTAAGGCACGAAAGTGGTGAGCCCTTTATGAACACAAATTTAACCTCATTTCTGTTATTAACATTTTTTTTACTTAATCGTAAAAGTAGACCTGATTATCCGTAAACTAAGTTGAGTATATAACTAGTTTATTTCGTATTATCTTAAGTTATTCGTGTTATAGTAACCATTTTTCGTGCTAACTTTATTGCTATATTTGGCACATACCTCACGTCAGACTCAATAGAAACCCATAATCTGGAGGATTTGATCGGGTTTGACAATGAGTCCAACTTCTAGCAAGTTTACACTTTTACATATATGCATTACAAAAAAGTATTTTTTTTGTTTTCATACCTTTTCGTACACAAGATGGCTACACTATGTCTATTTCCTTCCAGAATACCAGTCCTTTCTGGAGGCCAGTCACTTACATGGAACCGAACAATTATCAATTATATTTATGTATTTCCATTTTGTATCTTATTATTTTTATGCAGGCAGTGGAGCAGTTCTTCAGAATTGATTGGTTTTCACTATTGCCTTTGAAGTAGATTCTTCTTTACTTTTTACTTGAGGGCGACTCAAGAGGCAGGTGAGTAAACACCTGATAGCCGGTCTGAGCATGGAAAAATCGTACCTCACCAACATGGTGTTGGGTAGCCCGCTCGCGGCACTTCCTCAGATATTCTTATTCCACATTCTCACACTCTTTCTCTTGAAAGCACGCAGCAAACCGTCAGCGATAGTTGCAGAAGAGATCACATGGTACAAAATAAGATGACAAGCTAGTAAATGAAGAGACATCCATGGACTATCGTTGACAGCGTTAGTCGTAATTGATTGTAAGTCAAATAGTGAGCGAGTTGATAATTTTCCCTTGGGATGATAAATAGAACTAAGGTGTTTTCGGTAGATAGGTTAATCGAACCGACGTTCCTACGGAAGTCGATTCTAGGGGGAAGCTAATGTAACAGCTCAGGTTGGTTGGTTAAGAGTTGACCCCAAACAACCAAGCATATGCTAAAACAGTATTGTTCAAGTATTCATTCACTTCCTTATTTTTTATAAGCGTTATATTTCCTATTATCTTATATTGAATGTTCAGAGCCTTTGTTTGTCTGAACAGGTAGTCCCACGCTCCACTGTGACTGCGCGAAGATCGAAATAAAGACCTATTCACTACTTCTCTGGTTTCTTCTATCAATAGCACGAGGGTTACCTTAAGGCACGAAAGTGGTGAGCCCTTTATGAACACAAATTTAACCTCATTTCTGTTATTAACATTTTTTTTACTTAATCGTAAAAGTAGACCTGATTATCCGTAAACTAAGTTGAGTATATAACTAGTTTATTTCGTATTATCTTAAGTTATTCGTGTTATAGTAACCATTTTTCGTGCTAACTTTATTGCTATATTTGGCACATACCTCACGTCAGACTCAATAGAAACCCATAATCTGGAGGATTTGATCGGGTTTGACAATGAGTCCAACTTCTAGCAAGTTTACACTTTTACATATATGCATTACAAAAAAGTATTTTTTTTGTTTTCATACCTTTTCGTACACAAGATGGCTACACTATGTCTATTTCCTTCCAGAATACCAGTCCTTTCTGGAGGCCAGTCACTTACGTGGAACCGAACAATTATCAATTATATTTATGTATTTCCATTTTGTATCTTATTATTTTTATGCAGGCAGTGGAGCAGTTCTTCAGAATTGATTGGTTTTCACTATTGCCTTTGAAGTAGATTCTTCTTTACTTTTTACTTGAGGGCGACTCAAGAGGCAGGTGAGTAAACACCTGATAGCCGGTCTGAGCATGGAAAAATCGTACCTCACCAACATGGTGTTGGGTAGCCCGCTCGCGGCACTTCCTCAGATATTCTTATTCCACATTCTCACACTCTTTCTCTTGAAAGCACGCAGCAAACCGTCAGCGATAGTTGCAGAAGAGATCACATGGTACAAAATAAGATGACAAGCTAGTAAATGAAGAGACATCCATGGACTATCGTTGACAGCGTTAGTCGTAATTGATTGTAAGTCAAATAGTGAGCGAGTTGATAATTTTCCCTTGGGATGATAAATAGAACTAAGGTGTTTTCGGTAGATAGGTTAATCGAACCGACGTTCCTACGGAAGTCGATTCTAGGGGGAAGCTAATGTAACAGCTCAGGTTGGTTGGTTAAGAGTTGACCCCAAACAACCAAGCATATGCTAAAACAGTATTGTTCAAGTATTCATTCACTTCCTTATTTTTTATAAGCGTTATATTTCCTATTATCTTATATTGAATGTTCAGAGCCTTTGTTTGTCTGAACAGGTAGTCCCACGCTCCACTGTGACTGCGCGAAGATCGAAATAAAGACCTATTCACTACTTCTCTGGTTTCTTCTATCAATAGCACGAGGGTTACCTTAAGGCACGAAAGTGGTGAGCCCTTTATGAACACAAATTTAACCTCATTTCTGTTATTAACATTTTTTTTACTTAATCGTAAAAGTAGACCTGATTATCCGTAAACTAAGTTGAGTATATAACTAGTTTATTTCGTATTATCTTAAGTTATTCGTGTTATAGTAACCATTTTTCGTGCTAACTTTATTGCTATATTTGGCACATACCTCACGTCAGACTCAATAGAAACCCATAATCTGGAGGATTTGATCGGGTTTGACAATGAGTCCAACTTCTAGCAAGTTTACACTTTTACATATATGCATTACAAAAAAGTATTTTTTTTGTTTTCATACCTTTTCGTACACAAGATGGCTACACTATGTCTATTTCCTTCCAGAATACCAGTCCTTTCTGGAGGCCAGTCACTTACGTGGAACCGAACAATTATCAATTATATTTATGTATTTCCATTTTGTATCTTATTATTTTTATGCAGGCAGTGGAGCAGTTCTTCAGAATTGATTGGTTTTCACTATTGCCTTTGAAGTAGATTCTTCTTTACTTTTTACTTGAGGGCGACTCAAGAGGCAGGTGAGTAAACACCTGATAGCCGGTCTGAGCATGGAAAAATCGTACCTCACCAACATGGTGTTGGGTAGCCCGCTCGCGGCACTTCCTCAGATATTCTTATTCCACATTCTCACACTCTTTCTCTTGAAAGCACGCAGCAAACCGTCAGCGATAGTTGCAGAAGAGATCACATGGTACAAAATAAGATGACAAGCTAGTAAATGAAGAGACATCCATGGACTATCGTTGACAGCGTTAGTCGTAATTGATTGTAAGTCAAATAGTGAGCGAGTTGATAATTTTCCCTTGGGATGATAAATAGAACTAAGGTGTTTTCGGTAGATAGGTTAATCGAACCGACGTTCCTACGGAAGTCGATTCTAGGGGGAAGCTAATGTAACAGCTCAGGTTGGTTGGTTAAGAGTTGACCCCAAACAACCAAGCATATGCTAAAACAGTATTGTTCAAGTATTCATTCACTTCCTTATTTTTTATAAGCGTTATATTTCCTATTATCTTATATTGAATGTTCAGAGCCTTTGTTTGTCTGAACAGGTAGTCCCACGCTCCACTGTGACTGCGCGAAGATCGAAATAAAGACCTATTCACTACTTCTCTGGTTTCTTCTATCAATAGCACGAGGGTTACCTTAAGGCACGAAAGTGGTGAGCCCTTTATGAACACAAATTTAACCTCATTTCTGTTATTAACATTTTTTTTACTTAATCGTAAAAGTAGACCTGATTATCCGTAAACTAAGTTGAGTATATAACTAGTTTATTTCGTATTATCTTAAGTTATTCGTGTTATAGTAACCATTTTTCGTGCTAACTTTATTGCTATATTTGGCACATACCTCACGTCAGACTCAATAGAAACCCATAATCTGGAGGATTTGATCGGGTTTGACAATGAGTCCAACTTCTAGCAAGTTTACACTTTTACATATATGCATTACAAAAAGTATTTTTTTGTTTTCATACCTTTTCGTACACAAGATGGCTACACTATGTCTATTTCCTTCCAGAATACCAGTCCTTTCTGGAGGCCAGTCACTTACGTGGAACCGAACAATTATCAATTATATTTATGTATTTCCATTTTGTATCTTATTATTTTTATGCAGGCAGTGGAGCAGTTCTTCAGAATTGATTGGTTTTCACTATTGCCTTTGAAGTAGATTCTTCTTTACTTTTTACTTGAGGGCGACTCAAGAGGCAGGTGAGTAAACACCTGATAGCCGGTCTGAGCATGGAAAAATCGTACCTCACCAACATGGTGTTGGGTAGCCCGCTCGCGGCACTTCCTCAGATATTCTTATTCCACATTCTCACACTCTTTCTCTTGAAAGCACGCAGCAAACCGTCAGCGATAGTTGCAGAAGAGATCACATGGTACAAAATAAGATGACAAGCTAGTAAATGAAGAGACATCCATGGACTATCGTTGACAGCGTTAGTCGTAATTGATTGTAAGTCAAATAGTGAGCGAGTTGATAATTTTCCCTTGGGATGATAAATAGAACTAAGGTGTTTTCGGTAGATAGGTTAATCGAACCGACGTTCCTACGGAAGTCGATTCTAGGGGGAAGCTAATGTAACAGCTCAGGTTGGTTGGTTAAGAGTTGACCCCAAACAACCAAGCATATGCTAAAACAGTATTGTTCAAGTATTCATTCACTTCCTTATTTTTTATAAGCGTTATATTTCCTATTATCTTATATTGAATGTTCAGAGCCTTTGTTTGTCTGAACAGGTAGTCCCACGCTCCACTGTGACTGCGCGAAGATCGAAATAAAGACCTATTCACTACTTCTCTGGTTTCTTCTATCAATAGCACGAGGGTTACCTTAAGGCACGAAAGTGGTGAGCCCTTTATGAACACAAATTTAACCTCATTTCTGTTATTAACATTTTTTTTACTTAATCGTAAAAGTAGACCTGATTATCCGTAAACTAAGTTGAGTATATAACTAGTTTATTTCGTATTATCTTAAGTTATTCGTGTTATAGTAACCATTTTTCGTGCTAACTTTATTGCTATATTTGGCACATACCTCACGTCAGACTCAATAGAAACCCATAATCTGGAGGATTTGATCGGGTTTGACAATGAGTCCAACTTCTAGCAAGTTTACACTTTTACATATATGCATTACAAAAAAGTATTTTTTTTGTTTTCATACCTTTTCGTACACAAGATGGCTACACTATGTCTATTTCCTTCCAGAATACCAGTCCTTTCTGGAGGCCAGTCACTTACGTGGAACCGAACAATTATCAATTATATTTATGTATTTCCATTTTGTATCTTATTATTTTTATGCAGGCAGTGGAGCAGTTCTTCAGAATTGATTGGTTTTCACTATTGCCTTTGAAGTAGATTCTTCTTTACTTTTTACTTGAGGGCGACTCAAGAGGCAGGTGAGTAAACACCTGATAGCCGGTCTGAGCATGGAAAAATCGTACCTCACCAACATGGTGTTGGGTAGCCCGCTCGCGGCACTTCCTCAGATATTCTTATTCCACATTCTCACACTCTTTCTCTTGAAAGCACGCAGCAAACCGTCAGCGATAGTTGCAGAAGAGATCACATGGTACAAAATAAGATGACAAGCTAGTAAATGAAGAGACATCCATGGACTATCGTTGACAGCGTTAGTCGTAATTGATTGTAAGTCAAATAGTGAGCGAGTTGATAATTTTCCCTTGGGATGATAAATAGAACTAAGGTGTTTTCGGTAGATAGGTTAATCGAACCGACGTTCCTACGGAAGTCGATTCTAGGGGGAAGCTAATGTAACAGCTCAGGTTGGTTGGTTAAGAGTTGACCCCAAACAACCAAGCATATGCTAAAACAGTATTGTTCAAGTATTCATTCACTTCCTTATTTTTTATAAGCGTTATATTTCCTATTATCTTATATTGAATGTTCAGAGCCTTTGTTTGTCTGAACAGGTAGTCCCACGCTCCACTGTGACTGCGCGAAGATCGAAATAAAGACCTATTCACTACTTCTCTGGTTTCTTCTATCAATAGCACGAGGGTTACCTTAAGGCACGAAAGTGGTGAGCCCTTTATGAACACAAATTTAACCTCATTTCTGTTATTAACATTTTTTTTACTTAATCGTAAAAGTAGACCTGATTATCCGTAAACTAAGTTGAGTATATAACTAGTTTATTTCGTATTATCTTAAGTTATTCGTGTTATAGTAACCATTTTTCGTGCTAACTTTATTGCTATATTTGGCACATACCTCACGTCAGACTCAATAGAAACCCATAATCTGGAGGATTTGATCGGGTTTGACAATGAGTCCAACTTCTAGCAAGTTTACACTTTTACATATATGCATTACAAAAAAGTATTTTTTTTGTTTTCATACCTTTTCGTACACAAGATGGCTACACTATGTCTATTTCCTTCCAGAATACCAGTCCTTTCTGGAGGCCAGTCACTTACGTGGAACCGAACAATTATCAATTATATTTATGTATTTCCATTTTGTATCTTATTATTTTTATGCAGGCAGTGGAGCAGTTCTTCAGAATTGATTGGTTTTCACTATTGCCTTTGAAGTAGATTCTTCTTTACTTTTTACTTGAGGGCGACTCAAGAGGCAGGTGAGTAAACACCTGATAGCCGGTCTGAGCATGGAAAAATCGTACCTCACCAACATGGTGTTGGGTAGCCCGCTCGCGGCACTTCCTCAGATATTCTTATTCCACATTCTCACACTCTTTCTCTTGAAAGCACGCAGCAAACCGTCAGCGATAGTTGCAGAAGAGATCACATGGTACAAAATAAGATGACAAGCTAGTAAATGAAGAGACATCCATGGACTATCGTTGACAGCGTTAGTCGTAATTGATTGTAAGTCAAATAGTGAGCGAGTTGATAATTTTCCCTTGGGATGATAAATAGAACTAAGGTGTTTTCGGTAGATAGGTTAGTCGAACCGACGTTCCTACGGAAGTCGATTCTAGGGGGAAGCTAATGTAACAGCTCAGGTTGGTTGGTTAAGAGTTGACCCCAAACAACCAAGCATATGCTAAAACAGTATTGTTCAAGTATTCATTCACTTCCTTATTTTTTATAAGCGTTATATTTCCTATTATCTTATATTGAATGTTCAGAGCCTTTGTTTGTCTGAACAGGTAGTCCCACGCTCCACTGTGACTGCGCGAAGATCGAAATAAAGACCTATTCACTACTTCTCTGGTTTCTTCTATCAATAGCACGAGGGTTACCTTAAGGCACGAAAGTGGTGAGCCCTTTATGAACACAAATTTAACCTCATTTCTGTTATTAACATTTTTTTTACTTAATCGTAAAAGTAGACCTGATTATCCGTAAACTAAGTTGAGTATATAACTAGTTTATTTCGTATTATCTTAAGTTATTCGTGTTATAGTAACCATTTTTCGTGCTAACTTTATTGCTATATTTGGCACATACCTCACGTCAGACTCAATAGAAACCCATAATCTGGAGGATTTGATCGGGTTTGACAATGAGTCCAACTTCTAGCAAGTTTACACTTTTACATATATGCATTACAAAAAAGTATTTTTTTTGTTTTCATACCTTTTCGTACACAAGATGGCTACACTATGTCTATTTCCTTCCAGAATACCAGTCCTTTCTGGAGGCCAGTCACTTACGTGGAACCGAACAATTATCAATTATATTTATGTATTTCCATTTTGTATCTTATTATTTTTATGCAGGCAGTGGAGCAGTTCTTCAGAATTGATTGGTTTTCACTATTGCCTTTGAAGTAGATTCTTCTTTACTTTTTACTTGAGGGCGACTCAAGAGGCAGGTGAGTAAACACCTGATAGCCGGTCTGAGCATGGAAAAATCGTACCTCACCAACATGGTGTTGGGTAGCCCGCTCGCGGCACTTCCTCAGATATTCTTATTCCACATTCTCACACTCTTTCTCTTGAAAGCACGCAGCAAACCGTCAGCGATAGTTGCAGAAGAGATCACATGGTACAAAATAAGATGACAAGCTAGTAAATGAAGAGACATCCATGGACTATCGTTGACAGCGTTAGTCGTAATTGATTGTAAGTCAAATAGTGAGCGAGTTGATAATTTTCCCTTGGGATGATAAATAGAACTAAGGTGTTTTCGGTAGATAGGTTAATCGAACCGACGTTCCTACGGAAGTCGATTCTAGGGGGAAGCTAATGTAACAGCTCAGGTTGGTTGGTTAAGAGTTGACCCCAAACAACCAAGCATATGCTAAAACAGTATTGTTCAAGTATTCATTCACTTCCTTATTTTTTATAAGCGTTATATTTCCTATTATCTTATATTGAATGTTCAGAGCCTTTGTTTGTCTGAACAGGTAGTCCCACGCTCCACTGTGACTGCGCGAAGATCGAAATAAAGACCTGTTCACTACTTCTCTGGTTTCTTCTATCAATAGCACGAGGGTTACCTTAAGGCACGAAAGTCTTACCGACCTTCAGATTGAAAGTCTGATCATCCATCGTACAGTCGTTGACGAAATGTGGTTCGGATCAAGGCTAATCAGTGTGGAATAATTAACTCGATGACATAGATGGCCCATCGTGGCAAGGTTATTTAAATTAGGTCGTCTCTTTAACTTCCGCACTGATGAAGCATTGACGCCAGTGAAGTGTTAGATACTTGTTGGTCGCTTACATGTCAGACATTTGCTTCATCACAAAACTATTAATATGGGTTGATCAGGCAACATGGTCTGTAGGGTTGGTCGACAAGACCTAACAACTAATCTAAAATAAATCAAGTCAATAAATCTGTGAAGGACACAAACTGTTTGCTTATCAAACACTACTCGGGCTAAACTTCACAATCCATAGCTTCATAAGCTTGATTTGAGTCATTGCCAAAATCGCTGATGGAACAATTAAAAAGACAATTGTTGACAAATTTGCAGTGTAAGAATTCGGGTTTCGTTTTTCCTTATACATAATCGACCCTCCAGAGCAAACGCATCATTCTTCGTTGGGTCTAGTCGTGCCAAGTACTCTGCCTGGTGTCACGAGGGATTTTAAGGGGATATTAGGTGCAGGTACAGGAGCTGTTTCTTATTTTTCGCCGGTATCAAGCTACAGTGTTCAATTGTAACTGCGAGCAACAGGCTCTCGCAGTTTAGATCAGTAATAATTCGTATCATTAGTAACTGTTCGTCTTGTATTTTATCACAAATCAGTGGATGATTGACTGCAATCAATAATAGTAATTATGTTATTCACCAAGGCTCACATGTTAGTGACGGAACTTGGGTCAACATCGGTATCTCTTTAAGCAATGGATACAGCCGCATTTCGTCGAGTTTTGTAATTTCGTCGTTATTTATGTTGTTCAAAGAACACAAGACTACAAACAATCGGCCATGAAGAAAGTCTTATAGGCCGATTCATATACATTCCGAAGAAATCATTCACTCAAGAAAACAATTCTTTAAGTACTACAATTCTTCAAGTCTTATCGGCCGATTCATATACATTCCGAAGAAATCATTCACTCAAGAAAACAATTCTTTAAGTACCACAAACTTTAAGTAAATCGTTTGTTACATCATTACGACTTGCCTTCGAAACGATACAGAGGTTGGGAGGTCTATGGCCGTATGAAATTCAGGTTGAAATGATTTGTAGGGAACCCCACATTTGTGTGGCTCCATATACATTGTACGAGTAAAGACCCCTGAAGAATACGTACCTGATTTTTCGAGGTGATTTCATCAAGCTGTATAAGATACTGATAGATTATTTCGGTACTGATTCATCCTACTTCTTCCTTTCATCTAGGTTCCTAGTTCGAAGTCATGGGCAAACAGGTATACTGAGACTCACAGCTATTTCCAATAAAATCATTAAGGACGGTATTAATGTCTATAGCGTCGAAAAGTATTTGTTTCCGGAAGAAATGCATCTATGGTCATCTGACTCATTCAAAAGACCAGATACTTACGAAGGTGTGCCTAAAAACAAGTAAAAGAATCACTTTGAACCTGTCATTGTTTGTATGCATCCGCGTCGAATAGCGCTATATCTGTATTTCTGTGTACGCGGCAATCCGACTAGTCGTAAAGCGAGGTTAATGGCTGTTTTAAAACTGCTGTGCGCGTTATTATTGACGTCTATTTTATGTTTCGGCCTTATTCTCAGTGAAGCAAATGGACCTAGAGTTACTGACAAAGTAAGGTTTGAAAATTCGGAATATTTCGAACTCCAGGTGTTCTTCGATATTGAAGTCGATCATAAGCCACTTGGTCGAATAATTATCGGATTGTTTGGTAAAACAGTGCCTAAGACAGTTGAAAACTTCAAGCAAATTGCAATTGGCACTCAACTGGTAGGGAAAGGCTTGGTATTGTTACGTCTTCGAATTTAGAAGGATGGTCGAACTGCTTCATACAAAGGAAGCGGTTTTCATCGTGTCATTAAGTCATTCATGATACAAGGTGGAGACTTCACAAACCACGATGGGACTGGAGGTAATCTTCGGGTTTATTAATTTTCCCAGGTTTTAGTATATATGGTGATAGGTTCCCTGATGAAAACTTTAAATTGAGACATGTCGGAGCAGGGTGGTTGTCAATGGCAAATGCTGGTAAGTTTACTCGCTTAAAATTACTGTTGCAGGTCCTGACTCAAATGGAAGTCAGTTCTTCATTACGACCGTAAAGACATCATGGTTAGATGGAAAACATGTTGTTTTCGGAAAGGTTGTAG
Source organism: Schistosoma haematobium (assembly GCF_000699445.3). NCBI lineage: Eukaryota > Metazoa > Platyhelminthes > Trematoda > Strigeidida > Schistosomatidae > Schistosoma > Schistosoma haematobium. The sequence goes on along the minus strand of NC_067198.1, from coordinate 29,592,455 downwards.
AAGGAATGGTTAGTTGGTTTTAGTCTTGTTATTACCTTGCAGAATATTGTTAGACAGATTGAAAATGAAACGACGGATTCGAGAGATAGACCTGTTAAGAGCATCAAAATAGCAAATTGTGGACACATTCCTGTGGAGACTCCGTTTTCGGTAACCAACGATGATGCTGTAGAATAAACTAGTGTGAATAATCTCCTACTTTTTGTATTTATGTACATTCGTAAATATAATTTGGTCAAGTGGATGGGTGTACAGATTTTTCATGAGACGTATGTAGATTCTAGCTAACTTGTCATCCGTAGAAATATTTGACATTCTTTTGTCTAGTGAAGATTTCATTTGTTCAGTCTGATAAGGGTTTCTCTGATATATGTCTTAATAATTTCTACTCAGAGATCTGTTTAACTAGGCCGCTCTCGATGCTAAAACCTTAGGAAATACCACTAATTTCTGTGCAGGCTTGATTTGAGTATAGGAGCAGCACTCTTGCTTATATAAATTACCGGGAGTCATTTTTGCTAGGTTTCTAAACGCATATGGGCCTGAATTTTGTTTGAATGTTTGAGAATAACGTATTTGTGAGTGATCACGCAGTCCCAGGTGACGGTCTGTGATTTCGAATGTACCCTTCGGTCTGGTGTGATAATGTACAGATTAGTTATATTACAGTCAAGTAAACATTTGTATGCAGTCAAGCGTCTGTTGACTCACATGTACTTGACAGACCGCATACATTCAAAGCACGTAAAAATGGACTTTAACTCTGTCGTCTCATGAATACACTTAGAGATTTGTGCCTTAAACTTGATAGCATTCATAACCCGGTATTTTGAAAGACAATGTAAGATTAAGGCCTTGATTTAGTCTTGAAATAGTTTGAATCTACCGAACTTCACAACGACGACGATTAGGTTGAACCCAAGTAACATTATTTATTAGATTCTGTAGTAGTTCACTGAATCACCTAGTCGTTGCTTCTGAATATAAAAATGTTATGGAATACTAGGAATATATATATAACTTTTATTATTTCTTAACCTCTAACATGCCAACGAAGTATTTACATTGTATTATCATATAGTTTTGTCGCAGCTTACTAATCTTATTTCGCATGATATGCCATGACTACTGCCTAAACATATGGAACATATCCATAGTTATCGATGTACGTAAGCAATGTACATCATAGTTTGGTTATTCGAACACTTTATATCTGAGTGCTATGTGAATATCAGAAAACCTAAAATTTACTTCTTAGCCTTGATATTGCTTAACCTGCACTCTATTGTTTCGGCCTCCAAATTCATAGGAGTAACGGCACATCAAACTACTGGGATCTGTTTATTCTGAATTATATGTTGTCAACGAGATGAGTAAATACAATGCATCGATAATATTCTGTTATCAGTTTCTACCTTTCAGGTCAACTTAAAATATTACATTGTAAGTATTCTACCTGCTTCGGTTTGGGTACCCAGGCAGTATCACAGCCCTCACACATATCAAATGAGATCTGTGTGGCGCATATGTATTTGGTGCTTCCTTGTATCAATATCTGTGTGTTAAAATAAATGAAGTCTAATCACTACAAATCAAATGTCAATGCAAAATTTAGATAATTATTATATGGTCATAATTGACTCAACCCGGCAGCACATTCTAGTTGCAAGTCATTTTAGTACCACTATCTGTTTTGAAATCACACACTCATGCACTAAGTGTCCACTTGTTTCAGAGCTAGTGTTTCTGGATGGACAAAGCACAAGGTAAACGCGTTCCATTCAGGACTGCGTAGCTACTACAAACTCGTTAAATGAGACTTTCAGTAGTAAATTTTATAGTTCCTGGATCCACTGCTTTCAAGGTTTGTATTACTATAGTTTTCAGACGAATTCGGTAAGATTATTACAGCCGTAAAATACTACCATGAGGTTTTTTAGACATAACGTGGCAACGTTGCGAGCAGAGGCGTAATGGTTAAGAGGTTCAAATCCTAACCACTAAGTCCCTGGTTTGAACCCCGTTCTGCCTGACCGGGTAGTATCATCAGCCCTCAAGTATCAAATAAGACTCATACCCAAGTACCTGGTAGATACGTTGATTTATCTAAAGTACCAAAACGTCCGTAGGTTATTAAATCAATTTCTGGCTACATTCATCAAGATTCGCCAATGCGAAAGTAAGAAAGTAGAATGGATTGACTTCTCTATCCATTTTATACAGTTTTGTGATAAATAAAAGCACACAGTAATAAGGTATATCACTAAACACTTGCGTATACGTTGTTTGTAGATTATTACATCATTTTTATTATTTTAGGCAATAAGAGGCAAGTAAAACATTTTCAAAGTTAAAATAAAATCACACTGTAAATGAACAAAATGAAATTAAAGTTGGTTGAGACTATAGAGTGGTATGTATGAGTTTAAGCAATTTTCTTCTTTTTCTTATGTCTGTTCTTATGCTTTTTTGCTTTATCTTTAGGCGAAGTGATTTCTGTTTGTTTAGGGCCATTACTAACAATGGGAGATTCATTTTTATCATGGAGGATTTCGGGGTTCACTAGACTTGCTGATGACTGACATTCTGGGGTCGGTTTATTCTGGCTGACTTCATTTATGATAGGCTCATCGGATTTGTCAGCTTTGTGCACACATGAATCTAGTTCGGTAGCTTTTGCCTCTAATTTAGTTTGTTTTGTATCTGATTTCATATGGTTTAAAATCGTAGGTGAACTGCTGGAAAATAACTCCGAATCATCCTTAACATCATTTTGCATATTACTTTTGTTTAGGATGTTCTCCTTAGAAACAGGTTCCACTAACAAGTGAGCGTTATATCGATCTTCCGTCTTGTTAGACTGCTTGAATGTCACTGTTCCCAAATTAGTACACTGTTCTAATATATTAGGGGTTTTAGTTTTTTCTTGGTCATTTGATGGCAGTTCATCGTGTGGATCGGGTCCAAGGTCCTGTAGAACTGAAACCAATTGAGTATCTGAAACTTGTTTAGGAGTACCGAAAGCATTAAAGTCAGTCAGATCGATTTGATTAAGTTGATTTTGTTCTGAATCTATAAGACTCTCTGGAATCTGAGAGACAACTGAATTCCAATCACATTTGTTCGCCTTTTCTGCTATCTTGATAGTTAGATTATCCTTCTCATTCTGCCATATTTCTTCCAAATCAATATTTCTAGTTTCGGATTTTCCCTTCTTATCGGGTTCGATAATAGGCCATCCTTCACCCACAAAAAGTCCATGGTAAGATAATTTATTAGACTGAGAGACAACAGGTTGACTGCTTTTCGAAGTGCACTTACTAGTTGTGATGTGTTCTGTTCTTACTCTAGTTGAGTGTCCATAAAAAAACTGACTCATTTCAACTTCAAACTGTGGTTGATCTAGCTTGGCCAAAGTAGAAACCCATTCCGAGCAATTTTTGTCGAATATACTTTCACTTTTATACTTCTGAGTATTATGAGACGCTAAATTTGAAGACAGTTGAGATTCGTCTGCTGCATAATTGTGTTTTGAGACAGAGGGGTTAGGATTATTAGTTTTCGGCTCTGGATCTACTTTTTTGTCGTTGGGCCACCCATCTCCAACAAAAACGCCATGGTATGGGAGTTTCTCTTTCGACTTACCATTTGATGAAAGTGGCGGGTATTCAGAAGAAATGTCAAGTTTTGTATGATTTTTATCGGTGGCGAATGATTTTTTGACAGATGGCACATTACTAGGAGATTTCGGACAGTTCGTCGACTGGGAAAGATCAGAGCAATGAGCACTAGAATCTTGGGGGTGAATACGAGATGATTTATTGAAGCCACAAGTATTATCTTCATGATCAGCGTCGTAACCCGAGATAATACCCCCAGTTTCTGTGTTCCGCAAGAGATCAGTTGATACGCTAGGATGTGTCAACATGTTTTGCCCAGTGAGCGATTTTTCTCGTTCCTCTTGCTCTTTATAACGTTTCCGAATGGTTTTACCACAGTCTGTCCAATTAAGAGCTTTCTTCCCAAATCGACTAGCATGAGTTTCTTTAGATTCAACAGTCTGTTCTCCGTGCACAGGAGTAGTGTGTTGGTGTGTTTTAGTGATATTTTTTTGCTCTTTTACTGAGTTGCTTATCTCACCTAAATCGATACGTTCGGTTATCAAATCTAATGAATGGTCATTTGATGAAGATTCTGCTGTTTCCTTCTTTTGAGCTGAAACAACAAAAACAGGTACATATACCAGGACCAGTAGGACATTAGAAAAGATAATACTTAAACTTACCTTACTAAGTTTTGGCTAGGTCTAGTCGATGTTCATTAATTGGGATTGTAGCTGGAAGCTATGCTACATACTGTTTTGTTCTGAACCAATTGATAGGTATCATTAGTCTTCAAACAAAATATATATTATACTGCTTCCCATAATACAAATAAGCCTGGAAGTGAACACATTATTGGCATCTTCGATCAACCTAATTACATAAAATCTACATATTCCTGAAATGATTTTCGGTATTAGCACAACAGAGAAGGATATTACCATATTGTTCGCCTTGACAGAAAACAAATATACTGTCAGCATTACAAATTAATGCCAATTATTGCTCATTCAAAAGAAGGAAATAAAATTTACTCAAATTAAAGATCGTGGTTATATAATTTCCCGTCTTGGAAAACTGTAGCTGGGTTGGTATTCTGACTAGAACTCACACTTAAAGTTTTGTAAGGTATTCGTATAATGAAAAATCCGCTTGCCTGGCGGACGAAGCCACTTTAACTGTGAATGACACATGAGATAATGGTGATCAGTGATAAGAAGAAATAATATCGAAATCTGATTTATTAGAATCAAACAATCAACTACTACTAAAGTAATCCAAAATGATATGGGTGACAGGCCGGAGCCCTGTTTCTCAAGGTTTCTGCAGTTTTTTGGTAGTAATTTCGAACGAAACCAGCATTATCGAGTTAACACTTATGGATAAACAGTCTATCAAGTTTCATCCGGTTTTCAGTGAATTTCACTTAAGCTAAATGTGATCATCAAGTTATGTACTTACAGTCATTCATGAAGGATTAAAAACAGCAACCGCGGTGAAGAAAGGTGTTTATATGTGAGTGACATTTCTGATTTGTGCTTTAAATTTATCAAAAGTACACATAGATTTCGAACATCCACTAAAATGACCGCTGCTGACGAAACTCAATAACTCACCTCATAATGAAAGGAGTCAGAATCCTTACTAATACTAAGAGAATAGGCAGAACCGTTGAGTTTCTCAGCATAAGAGTACAATTCACTCCACTTTGGTTCATGGAAATGGAAAGTAATTTTATTGAAAACTAAGTAAATAGGGAAAGTCTCTGCCTAATTAATACATTGTTTTGTTAAAGTTTAGAAAACAGTTTCTTCTGGAACCACTTCCGACTTGACTTCAAGACTACATAGTTTCATCCTGAAGACTTGTCACTAACGATACTCGGGAATATAAAACTTTAGTAACCAACCAATTTACCGGTGCAGATTGAAATAATACACGTGGACCTGTCTAAAAAGCTTTCGAGGATCCAGGTCACGAATTCGGAAGCCAAGTAAAAAATACATTAGCTTAATAAGAAAACAGCAAATAACAGAATAAGTGTACAACATACACAAAGAAACAACAATAGTCCCAAAAATGCCAAACCTTTAAAGTCTACTGTCAAAAGAAAGGTGAAATCTTCATTGCTCCGAGTTAAGTGCAGGACAAAAAGTGAAGTTGTGCATACAAATTTATTAGTTCTAGTTGCTGGGTTTTGCAGACGCACAGAAAATCAGCAAAAATAGAATTATATTAACACTGACAAAACTCGCAAACGTAAAATAAACAAGATGCTCAAGATAAAGCATCAAAGCATTCGTATCTCTGTAATCTATTCTGAGCCATGCACTATTTATTTCTAACCAGGGATTTCATAAGCTTCCAACTTTACTAAAGAAGCTTACAAGCTTCATTAAAACTTAGATATACATTTAGAGACATCGTAAGTCTGTATCTTTTCCTGAAATAGACGTAATCAAGTACCGCGTGTGTGCATATATAAAGTAATCAGTATGACTTATATAAGGTAAGCGATTTATCTTTACGACCTAATCGACTAAATAAAACTAGCTGAAAAGTTCTCACTTTTTTAAATAATGCTAATTGGACACCCGTTATACATAAGCGATGCTGCATGCACACCTATGAATAAATACCAGTGACCTACATGCACTTCCCACCTCTAGAAATTGCGCTTTACAGATGTGAAATAGCATACTCTCACTGATTTTAAAAATAATAATTGGTAGGAAAACAGACGGTTTTTTTTGTACGTGTTATCATCAATGACTATTGCAGAACTGGTGAAAATCTGTTAACGAAAGGTCTGTGGTCAAATTGATTAACTGGTGTAATCCATTTGTCAAGTGAAGTTTAATATATTCAGCTTTGAATGAGGGAGGGTTGGTGAAACAGGTCAACTGATTAAACCATAGTTGGTAAGAAAGAGTTCAAATATGCCTTTCTGATCGAGGATCGAATACTTTAACAATCAAGCTACCACTAAAGTGATTATTCGTCAGGAATCCTAGTATAGTTAATTAGGATCAATTTAAACCAACTCCAAAAGCCAACCGAATAAAGAGAATATGATAATCAGTTCATTTTGGGATAAAGTGAATGATGATTAGAAACTAGAACAAGCTATTTTGGTGAATTTAATAGTACTATCTGCAGTAAACTAACTGTATGGGAGCGATCAGAAGAAAACGGGACAACCGAAAGTTTATTAAAAGACTGGTTAAAAGGAACATGAAAATACGCCAGGTGAAGATTACTAGAGATAAATGTTAACTTCCAACCATAATGAGATAACAGTAAAACTGTAATTACACAATTACATATTTTAATACAAAAGAACTGGGTATTGACGAACTAGAGAGAATTTTGAAACCAATGCAGTAAACGAAAGCTAAAAAAGTTATTGTTTCAGTCAACATACACAGTACACTGAAAGCTTTGGAATATTCAACAGTGTTAAATATGGCAAGAACTAAAATATGATGCAGTAGCAAACGAAAAGAATTAGATAGACGTTTGGAATCACACAAAAGGATATACTATTAACCTGATACATGTTGCAATAACGCATACGACTAATAAGATAAATCAAGAAAACAATGAAAGCAGATATCGATAGAACGGTTGAAGTTATATTAGAAAGAATGCATAAGCCTATCTCTCACATTGAGGTTTATTTCAAGTTAGGATTTCCAACCACTGCTTTGTAATACGTTAAAGACCCTACTCTGATAGTCCACATAATATATCGATAGTTTATGAATTTGACAGTTCCCCTAATCTGGTTCAACCTCAGTTAAAAGGATATCATGAACTAGGAAATGGCTTAAATATTGTGGATATCCTTCAGTTGCAAAAAACTGACTAAAGTCTTCATACAGAACAAACTGTCTAACTTCAACAATATTTAATTATCCCAAACAGTTAACTATCACCTCAAGTTAATGAATATACTCTGAGAGATGAAAAAACAAAAAATATGAAACAGTTATTATTCGATAGATTAGTTTCTAAACCTGTTAAAATTTCTCTTATTATGACCCAGTTACTCTTACTACTTGGTATTCTTGGACGCTACTTCATTCGACAAGTCCCCAAATCAGAAAACGGTTGGACAGGAATGTAATTATATTCCAAATAAAAAGATTGGAGGGAAGTAGGAATCACAATAAGAAAAATGTAGCGTATTTATAATCTTTATATAAGATTCTAGAGTCTTCTCCAAGTCTTTGTTAGCACTGAGTGGTTAGGAAATAGCCAATCAGTGTGCCCCCTCACAACCTTGCGCGGAACATGTTTTAATTCAATCTATATCCCATTGACAAAACCTCTCAAATGTGTTTGTGAAACAGCTTTCATATCTAACTATGATTACCGATTCCCTTTTGATTGATCAGTTATGGTTATACTTCTTACTAAAGTCCACAGTTATTTATTTACTAAGATCTATAAGTTATGATATTTTACTTATGACATCATGGAATATGGAACAGAATCATAAAATTACTTGTGATTGCTTATTTGACCTCTTGTTTGTCTAATTCACTGTTCGAAAATATAGGGATTTTCGTAGCTTATCAATCACGTCAAAATTTACAACAACAGGGTTGACAGGCTTACTGTCAGTTAGAAGTCGAAACAAACGGTAATCAAGCTTTCTTGAAATATGCGGTCTTGTCATAAACCAAATTCACCAGTTTGCTGAGGCTTTGAGGATAGGTAAAGTGGTCAGTGCATTCGACCATTTCTCAAAGGATAAACTCAAATCTGATGGATTGACCACAACTTATTCAGAGAACTACAAACATCGTTCAAACAGATATGTATTTTGGTTAGGTTAGAGTAAATGTCAGGAAGATCATACGCACGTAATTCAGTGAATGTATAAGAGAAAAAGATATTAACAGTGAACATTTTAGGTGAAAGAAACGAAATGTCAAGTTGGATGATAATCCTATAAAATTCTTATAGGACTGAGTTTAGACTTCGCCGATCGAAACGTGATATGCACCTGATAATAATTTAGTCATATACCAACAAACCTTCAGCAGAATAAAACATCTATCCTACGTTAGGATAGGTAAATAGCGAGGATGACAAATACATGTTCCAAGATTTAATAAAGGGTTGAAATCTGATGAATGAGTCTTCACAGTTTGAAGTATGGACGAATTTCCCTTGTTCTCTGTTCTGAAGTATCAGTCAAGAGTGGAACAGTTATCAGTTTAAAGCTTTAGGAGATTAAATACGTAATTCATCAAGGTTAACACTAGGTTTCTATCTTTCTGCATAACGTGAGCTTATTAACATAAGATTAGTCTGGATTACTAACTTCTGGAGTACGCTGAGTAAAGTTTATTGAGAACAACAATAAACCTTTTTTTTACCTGCGCACTGACTTTAAGCCTAGCTTTTTAAAAAATGCGATGTTCAGTGAGTGAAATGAATAAATCTGCTAAAAGACGACTACATAAGTACAGAACTTTGTAGGTTTCGATGGGAATGGCCGAACGAATTACAAGAGGTTTTATTCTGGAATCAACGTTATGGCTATATTAACAATTTCACGAGAACTGTTTACTTAATCTTCACATAGCTATAGGATTGACTGAACATGAAAACGTAAGTGACTAGATTCACTACAACAACTATTTATTCTTGATTTTAGTAAATGAGGGTTCAGGACAACACAAATTCACGGATTAAAGAGCTAGATTTTTAACTGTTCGAGACTTCCTAAATAATAGTAAATTGACAGTTAAGACGAAGCTACATAAATCGAGGGTCCGATTGAATAAGTTCCTGAAGCTCGCTAGAACTTCAGTAGTTCGCAAACGCTAGAGTTAGTAACGATTGCTTTTGATAATTTCAGCATCACTTTTGAACACAATACGATTTTAAAAATTGAATTTTCAGTATACGCCACAATAATTATATTTTCCTTGACAGAAAAACTAATTTATATACTATAAGAGAGCGAAATAGGGGAATTGATTTATAGTATGAATTTGCGGCCTCTAAACATTTAGTAAACACATCCATAATACTATAAGCAATATACACTAAACTGCTGAATATACACCACTGATTGGGCTGTAGTAATTATCACATTAGTAGGACGGATTTACCAAATGTAGGTCACTCATAAAGTAACTGTTCAACCATAATAGTTTTGTTAAGATTGTTGATGTATTGCTTAACAAAGTTAGTATCATGCATAATTATCAATTAAATAGTAAGGTGTTGATTAAGATATTTTAAGAAGTTTATTGCAATGTAAAGATTTTCTTAATTCCCTGAAGGTGGATAGAGTGAGGAAAAACTGCAAGTTCGCTGTTTGCTTGTAATAAGATTAGAAAATATCAGTTGACGGAAATTATCTAACGAACATGCGTAGAAATGAATGACTGCAGACAAAATATGAACTTGTACGACAATTAGTAGTAAGAGTGTACACAACATAACATCACTGACAACGAATATACAGCAATTTTTTGTTAGTAAGCAGCGAATAATTCAAAGCAGATTAGAAACAGTTGTTATAATATTAAAAAGACACTGAAATCGGAGATTCTATGATTTTCAAAACACAAGCCTAAACACAAACGTACACCATGCCATGGAGTAAAAAAAACAAGTCAGTATATTCAAGTAGCATAAAGATTTTATGTAAGTAATAAAGTATTACAAACATTTACAAGTAAACATGAAACAGGATTTATCGTTTACCCGTTTCTTGTTGTTCAAATGCTGGATACTTTGCTCGTGCATCGTCCCAAGACTTATTGCCACTGGCAATATCGAACATCAAAGAAGGCAGTTCATCCAACTATGGAAAATAAAACGAAAATCAAAGAATCAAATAGAAATGGAGACAATGAAAGTCAAAAAATGTAACTTCCTTTGAGAGTTGAACACATGATAAAATTTTTCACCCTTGATCGAAATAAAAGTATTGAAGAGACTGACAGTAATGAAAAACAGTGATCAGTAACAATTTATAAAAGTAAAATTCTATTTTAAGTTATTAAGACTGTACTCTAGAACTTCCAGAGGGACAATTCCATTGAATAATCTCTTATTATTAACTCCCTCAACCAGTTAGGTCGATGGGCGGTGAATCGAGATTTGGAGGCTTCAGTTAATTCATAATATGTCTTCAATCAGTTTCATGTGTACGAATATATGGTCACTCGATATGTACAACAGAAGACCCACGAACCTCAAATTTCTGACCGAGAAATTAAAATGCTATGCCATACACCATATGTTTATTATTAATACGCGACATTGGACGACTTCGCGGTACCAAAAAATGGTGAAAATACATCTGTCAACAAATATTTATAACCTAAATACATTTTCCAACCTTAAATACTTTGCTTTGCAATAGTGCTTTAGCGCGCTTACCCGCTTTTATATGGAGTCTCACATCTTAGGGGACGGAAGACGTTCCGCTTGTATGTATGGTGAAATATAATCGTTTATATACACGGAGTCGTGATGAACCAAAAAATGTGAATTAATGTTATCCGCTTTTGATATTAAGTCCCGGTTTCAGTATATGAAATAATGGTATGGAACTAACGAGGAAATATAGTTAAAACGTATTTAAGGTGCAGAAACCCATGTTTCAAAATCGCATCATTGACTGATAGATCCAAAATATATGATACCAAAATTTAAGGTATTTTTAGTACATCAATGCTACGTACACTTGATCATTACATTTTCATGTTACGATCTTTGAATCATGGAAAGATATAATCTATGCATTTTACAAATAACACTACTACTTCTAAGGTCGATTTTAGTTATCAAATCTACTCGTGTGTGAAAAGAGAACCCAAAGAGAGCAAGTACTTCGCAAAAAAGACATATTAGCAATGAGTATAAAATCCTCATCGCGAAATAACATGTGACATTAAAATTTTCACAGAAATTTCATCTCAGATTTTAAATTCGTGAACATCTCATCAAACAAATAGAAGATTCAATACTGATGATCAAGGTAATATAATAGATAGTGTCAAGTTCATTTGCACCTTTTGTCCCTATCCTATTCTCGTCAAACATGTTTCTGTGTATTGCTTTTACTACTTGCTATAATTCAGTAAACATTTGTATTTGTAATAATTTCTAGTCGTACGGTATCACGTGTTCAATTGTTGTGTAACATCGTACAGCAATTACATACACATTTAGTGTATTTATTATCACAATTACTCTCTCTCGATCCCTGTGACATTTATTTCCAATCTTGTATACTTCTTGAATCTTTGCTTAAACGCGACAGTTTTCACATTTGTCTGCTCCAAGTTCCCATTTTGGTTGTTGATATACTGTTGTTAACATTACAAACAGTTATCAGCTGTCATTCACACTACAGTATGCTTTAATTACCCTTTTCCTTCAAGATATACAGATGTGTTAACCGCGCAAATACCTCAAGAGTTGGGGTTTGTGAACAATTTGTTTATTCCTCAATAAACGAAATGTTCTTTATACAAATCGTTGTTTTATGAACTTCAGTTTCACACTTATCTCAAACGTGTAGTTGGACGCTTCTATAGAATTAACAGGTGGCATTGAATTACAAGATGACCTTTACATAGCTTGGTGTGCATGAGAACTGGTTTGACAAAAGTTAAGCCACATTATGAGAGATAAAGACAGATAGCTCAGTTGCTACAACATTTGACTAGCGACTACTAGACTGCAGGTTCAAATTACACTTCATCTACTTTAGTTTAAACGGTCAGGTATTGACAGTAATATTCAAAGCTGTCAACTAATATAAAGTTAATTGGTAGATGAGTTACAAATCAAGGTCTTCTGCTTAACAAAAAATAAGATTTTTCTTACCAACAAAGCAGCGTAGTTCAAAAAGCCTTTTATGACAAGAAATCATAATTAGAGAAAAAACACCCAAAGTATCACAATACTACTTGAAAGTAATAAAAGTAGAGGATTAAAAAACATTCAAATCTACTAATTTAATATTGACAAATTTATTGAAAGCCAATTTAAGCGATATACGGAAATATTTATACCCTGGAGTTTTGCTTTCAGTGCAAGTGTTTGTTATAACTGGCAAACATGAGTGGTTATAAAATAAATATTACGCTGAAGTAAGTGAGATATATGGTTTATTATATGCAGACATCAGTTGAGAAAATCAAATCACATGCCATTACTACTAGTAACAATAAATTAATCTGTAAATTTAGACATAACCAATCAATAATTGATCTTTTGCTGTTAAAATAATCAAGTGTTATTTTAAGCACATAACCGAAAAGAACAAAGAAACCATCACATGAGATTAATTTGTATGCTTTGGTGTTCTTTTTTATAAATATTTAGCCAGAAGGATATCGAATGACTTCAGACAAAATGAGTTTTTAAACACTAGACACTACTGTAAGTAGTAAAAAGAATGGAGTGTTCTATACAGTATTACAATAAGAATTCATACGCAATTTGAGAGTACACTGACAATATCACCCATCTTGATGCATCGTTAACATTGGTTAAATACTGAAAGATATAATAACTGAATACTTAGATTTTTAACAATTCATCTATAATAAAAAATATTTTTGTAGAAGGGCATCGATGTGATGAAATACATACAAATATTCTGATACCAATACTGCTGATAATAAATTGCTTACTGTTTACAACTAAAGTTGGTTAAAATGATTGCTGGAAAAAGCACTACATGCTAATAATTCACTTGAATAGAGTATGTTTACGAAAAAAATCATAACAAACTGAACAGTATATAAATGATCGATATACCGGCGCGTAGCTGCGATATCAATTTGAATGTCATTTAGAATACTGAAAGCATGATTATCTACTTGGGATATTCACAACAAAGTGTATAAATATTAGCTGAAGTTATATTGTGGTGTATGATACTTATACGGACAGATATAAGTAGTATGTAACAGTAATCGGAGGTGTAATGACTGCCAGCTGAAGACTGAAATGAAGAGAACAAGAAGGAAATCGGAGAGCAATCGAGACAAAAACGGAATTAGAAGGATAATGAAGTATATAAGGCACAACACAAAGGTGTGCAGATGATGTATTGAGTGTATTATTTCCATATTTTGCTAAGCTACTGTATGATTTCGCATTAAAAAATAAATTGGTTTCCCCACCTGAGTTTTCGTTCACTACAATAAAACAGAAAAGTTTAGCTGGATAATTTAACTTCAGGAGAACAATAATTTTATTGTTCAATTTATCGATGGATCCCTTCGATACGGTAGTCAACTGACATCTTTTAGGGGATTAACGTTAAAAGCACAGATGGATAGTGGCTAGCAGTGGAATACAGGACGTCCGTTTCGTCCTATTTGGGACTCTTCAGCTATATGTACCTGGCTATCACGGCTCAGTAGCTAAGTGGATAACACGATAGCGTTTGAAGTGAACAGTACTAGGTTCGAGTATCAGAGTGAACAAGAACTCTGAGATGCAAGTACGCCCAGCTGACGAGCCCCAAATGGGACGAAACGCCCACCCTGGATTCCACTGCTAGCCACTATTCATCTTTGCTTATAATACTCGTGAATTAAGGCAATACGCGCATATGCCAATAAGAAACTGATCAATTGTAGTCCTAAACATCAATGGGAAGATTCAAGTAAACAATACCAAGTGATTAACGTTATAATTATGAAATTTACTACAAAATTTGATTTTAATCTTATTTACAATGATAAATTACGTTATTCTAAAAGTAAACATGTCAAAAATTACGAACCTAAATTAAAGCATTATAAATTAGTATGAAAATGATTTCTTACAAAATGTCTAGAAATATGAGCTTACTGGTACTCTGATTTGTTTCATGCTGTCACGTTCACGAAGTGTTGCTGAAGCAGGTGACTTATTCAAGGTGTCGAAGTCGATAGTAATTCCGTATGGAATAGCAATTTGATCTGTACGAGCATATCGTCGTCCAATGGACCCGCTACTTTCATCGACTCGATGTGAAACAGCATATTTGGTCAGTTCTGAGGCTATAATGAAACAAAAAATAAACTAAAACATGAAACTGAGAATTGAATGAAGTGTTTCACACAGGTTTACAAAGTGTTTACAAAACAATAGAGAAATGAGAACGCGACATATTCCATGGAGGCTGGCTTAGCAATCACTTCAGTACAGGTTTCAGTGAGGGAATATCAACGCATGTAGATACTTCATCACACTGGATTCGATATCGGCAAGGAAAGTACCTGTTAGCCTGACTTGATACATGCAGCTGGGATTAATGAAGTTTGGACCTTTTTAAGGTTTACAATATTGTGACTGTTGATTACAAATAATATACTAATAACTTGATTGAGGAATAGGATTTTGAGCGGGACATAGAAGACGACAATCAGAATATAATAAATCAAAGAGCGAAGCTGAACAAATGACTGTTGAGTTATAATAGTATGTTACTCACAAATGATAAATGTTATTTTTAGCGATGCTATCTCACAAACAAAAAGTTAGGAAACAGCATTCATAAAAGTAACACACGAATTCTGAAAGCAGCAGTAAAATTTATTCCAAAATGCCATGCAAGAGAACAAAATCAATATTCATAAGGAAAATATGTGGTGTGGGAAGCCATAGAATGTTAACTAGCCATAAATCTCCATTAACAATGTATAGAAAATAGATTAAACAACTTGAGATTTGATCGATTTTCTCATCGATTGTTGTTACTTGTTTCCACTACTGTTCGCAGGCATCCGTGCTTGAAGTCACTAAATTCTGGTCTAAGCCATATTGGTAGATGCAGACTACTTCGTTGAGGTTCGCGTGACTATCGTAACCAATGGTTGGAGACTTCGAAACGGCTCAGAATCGATCACAATGGTGTAGGTGTATAAACTCTCTGCTTTCCTTCAAACTATGAGGTTAGCATCGCTTCATACCTTTCTTTCTACGAACTAATTATTTCTTCCTGTACTATATCCTTATATGCAATCTTTCTTTTATGTGTTACCACCATTGAGTTAACTACTTCTATGAATCTGGTGTTCATTTTGTGTTGATGAGATATGGCAACTTGGATCGATGCGTATATGTGCCTGGTCCTACGTTGTAGCTGACTGATTGACTACTGTTCGCAGTGTTATCAATGAATAATTGTTTCCCGGTTAATTAGCAAGCACGAGCATGCTTATCAAGATAACGCAGTTGATTCACGAAGGATGGGCACAAAATGTAACTTTATTATGTACAAAGTAACTACTTATAGAAGTTCCTACAAATAAATGGAGATATTTGTCGAACAAAAACCGATATGTTATTAAAAATAATCAAAGTGCTTATTTTTTTTCTCAGAATGTTATGCACAACGCAAATATAATGAGTTTTTATGTTTAATAGTAATACTTAGAATAAAACAAAAAACAACATTTAGTGCTTACTAAATGACTGACTGAATGACTAATATTTGAAATTATTAGAAATCTAATTTAAGAACACTTACACAACTTGCGAACAACTGGAGCAAAGTCAGCATGATTTGAAAGTGGCAGTAAAGAGCACTTATATGGTGCTAATACTGGAGATACAGATAAATACTTCAAAACAAAATAACAGAAGAAAACAATGATAATATGTAAGATAATTTTGGAAAAGCAATACAATTAATGATGTAGTGTTGTTCATAGTAAAAATATACAATTTAGTTAGTTAACTCATAAATATGAATAATCAACAACAAAATATGAATACACTTTACTAAGAGAAACAGAAACTGGAGAGAAATGTGTCCAGATAACATGAACCTATTGAATTAAAATAAGGATATCGAACACAAAGATATTTAGACGATTAGCAAACTGTGCAATTTAATATATATCAACAGTAAGCGTAAACTGCAAGGGTAACTGATGTATAGAATTCAATAAGACTAAAACTAACATACTTTCTCTCTATAGTATATGATTAGCTTTTCCATATGTAAAGGAAATTAACTACTGACAAATGACTCTGAATATACTGAGATGGTAGGAGATCCAATCAAAAGAAAGTAAATAATGACAGATTAAAGGTTGATAATAACCAATCAAGGTCGAGGTCTACAGGACAAGCTGTGAGTCATATGCGGATAAATTCGAACACTTCACTTCAACTTGAAGTTATCGCTGATGACGTCGTTCAGAACGATGGAAGTTCCACTACCAAACCATCCAGCTCAGAGAGCAAAACTCCACCAAAGCTTTGAATATATATATATATATATATATATATATATATATATATATATATATATATATATATATATATATATATATATATATATATATATATATATATAATGAAAGTTGCTGAGATCATAACATTCTGAATATACTTGGACACAACGATGGAAATGTTCCGTTACTAGTTAATTAGGCTTCTTGCTAATAATAATTATGACAGCTGAATAAATCAAAATCTATAATACTGTGTTGGAGAAACAATAGTACTCAAGAGGATACAACACTAAACAGTGAAAAAAATGGATCTTAATTATTTAAATATTTAACCAAAATATTACTGATGAGAAAAGATATTATTTAATTTTAACTACTGCGACTGAAAAGATCAATTTTTTCCGTTTTAAACTGCACAGGATAATTGGCAAAGAAAAATGAGACTACGCCTAGACTACTTTTTATGTCTGGGAGCTCGTAAAAAAGTAATAGTGAAGAATAAATTCATGTGATGAAACTATCTGGTTATAAACCAACTTTAACATGTTTCAAAATGTAGACTCACAGTTACCGACCTACTGAAGTTTTTAGTAAGAAAAGCCTGTTGATCAATTTAGTTTACAAATTTGCACTAATTAGGATCAAAGAGATCAAATAATGAATCCATTTCCCATTTCCTTGTTAATTTTCTGAGTAACTTGCTCAAGGTTGTTGGGACTTTTATCATGAATTTTATGATTTCCCTAAGATTCTTGATTAACTATTGATATGATTATACTGAAGAAACAATTTGTTTTTTGAATAAGTATCAGAATATGAACCTAGATGAACTATCTTTTAATTTCATGAATAAAATCGTTTGAGATAATTGGCAGTTAATCAGTTATATGCAACGTAGACCCTGACACCTGGTGTTATGAACGGGGAATTAAGAAGCCCAGACAATTACGAAAGCTATTTTCTTGGGACGTTATTGCATTTCATTCAAAACCTGTAAAACACTTATATTTATTTTTGTCCCTATCTTATTCTACATAACACGAGCTTTCGTTCTATGTATCATTCACTAGCATACCCTTTTTTGTTCCAAAAATATTGTAATTTAAACATTATATTTTGCACTATAATTTCTACCCTAATTCCCTGTTCGGGCATAACTGTATTTTTCCAAATTATCCTACGTCGTGGTCAAGATATGCACTTATTTATTCATGTACATTTTTGTAGTAATCCGAATTCAGAGAATCCAGAGTTTAGTGTTCCAACTGTCTTGTCTTCTTTCACGTGTGTGCTTGCCAACCAATCAGGATTTAGAATAGTTCTCTCTACCCCAATCGAACTCACGCGTATTAGACTCAAGGTTAAGCCACTCAGCCTAACGCGTCAAGGTCATAATTTAGACTACACAGACCAAGGTCAAGTCATAACAAGTATCACGGGGTAAAAGCGATCCAAGGTCATAACAACTGGCGACGGAGAATTTTTTTTCTTTCCTATATTGATTGATCCAGTACAAAATGCCTGTTTCATTGGATGACCTTAAAACTATTCTTCAAATGCAGCAAGCACAAAATGAGGCAAATCAGACGAAGCTTTTGGATGCATTCGCACGAATGTTCTCATTACAGTCGTCCTCAGCTTGTCAATCAGATAAGCATGAAAGCATCATAAATTCTATTTCTGAATTCCAGTATGATCCTGAAGCTAATGTCATTTTCAGTTCGTGGTTTCACCGCTGTGAAGATATTTTCCGCGTTGAATGCTCGCATCTTGATGACGCAGCAAAAGTCCGCTTACTCTTAAGAAGACTGGGAACACAGGAATATAATAAATATGTGAATTTTATCTTGCCGCAAAATCCACGAGATGTATCATTCAAAGATACAGTCCAGATTTTATCTGATATTTTCGATGAACAGTCCTCATTATTTAATACTCGCTATAAATGCTTCCAAATAACGAAATCTCCAGAGGACGATTATCTCACGTATGCCGGGAAGGTAAATCGACAGTGCGAACGCTTCAAAATAAACGAAATCACAGCGGACCAATTTAAATGCTTGATTTTCATATGTGGTCTAAAGAATGAAGAAGATGCAGATGTCCGTACCAGAATGTTGGTACGCATTGAACAAGAACCAAATATGACATTACAAATGGTCACAACCGAATGTCAGCGGTTACTTAATCTCAAGCATGACACTGCGATGGTGCAACAGAAGGGTAAACCTTCCGGTTCTGATTCAATTAATGCGCTCCGATCCATAAAATCATCGAAACAAAACTGTACAAGCATGAAAAAACCTGCCAACCCCCCATCACCATGCTGGTTCTGCGGAGCATGGCATTTTGCAAAATTCTGTCCGTTTAAGAATCATAAATGCCGCAAATGTCATCGCATTGGCCACAAAGAAGGTCATTGTTCGTTAAATAAACGCAAGACTAAACATCGTAGTGAAAATTCAAAGCAACAATCAAATAGTCAGATTAAAACCACGTTTGCAACCTTTAAAGTTGGATTTAAAAATAGGCGGAAATTTGTAAATTTATTAGTAAATGGAAAACTTATACGACTTCAGTTAGACACTGCTTCTGATGTCACGTTGATTTCAAAGAACACATGGCACAAGTTAGGATGCCCATCCATCCGACCGACGGAACATGTCGCCCGAAATGCGTCAGGAGACATAGTAAAGTTGACAGGAGAGGTCCTATGCAATGTTCAACTTATGGGAAGTAAATTTACAGATGTTTGTTATCTAACAAATCGACACGATTTAGATCTATTGGGATTAGATTGGATTGCACATGTTGATACTTTGAATAAATTATTAGATGAGGTATGTTCTCAAAATGTTTCCTATGATTCTATCCAAATCCCTAATGATATTTCTAAATCAAATGTCTCCGACGAATCATCCTCTCTGGATATTAACGAATTAAATGCTTCTGATGAAACATGTTCTTATGATCTTTCTGAATCAAACAATTCAAATGTTATGTGTTCTCACCATGTCAAATCAAATACCGCCGATTCATTGCCTTCTCATAAAATTTCCAAATCGAATACTTCAGACAAAGTATGCGCTAGTGAAACTTCGGAATCTCATGTACTTCTTTCTAATGTTATGTCTACATCAAAGTCTTCTGCTTCCTCTCAATTGTCGTCCGTATCTTACATAAACCATCTTCGACAAATTCTTCCAGTGACAGCTGCTCGAATCGCTGAACACACTCGCCGCGATCCTATCTTAAGACGATTATCTACATTTATCCAGCGTGGTTGGCCCCCACGTATAACATCTCATGAACTGAAACAGTATTATCAACGACGCCAATCTTTATCCATCGTCAATGACTGTATAATGGTTGCTGATCGCGTAGTGGTTCCGTATAACTTACGCTCACTCGTCCTGAAACAACTGCATACAGCCCATCCAGGTACTGGAAGAATGAAAGCTATTGCTCGAAGTTATGTATATTGGCCTAATATCGATGAACACATCGAAGATTTCGTGCGTGCGTGCAGAAAATGTGCTGAGGTTTCTAAGTGTCCACGAAAAGCTGAACTACATTCCTGGCCATCTCCAGAAGAACCTTGGTCGCGTATACATGTTGATTTTGCTGGCCCATTCCAGGGTACGTACTTCCTCGTTTGTGTTGATGCTTATTCAAAATGGCCGGAGATTTTTCCTATAAATCAAATCACTTCGCAACAGACTATCATGAAGCTACGGCAGTTATTCTCCCGTTTTGGAGTTCCAGATGTTCTCGTGACAGATAACGGCACTCAGTTTATTTCTTCCATCTTCTCAGATTTCTGCAAGAGGTTTGGAGTCAAACATGTCCGTTCACTTCCGTACCATCCACAATCGAATGGTCAGGCCGAAAGGTTTGTAGATACCTTCAAAAGAGCGCTACTGAAGGCAAAAGGGGAGGGAAAGATAGAGGAGATTCTTGATGACTTTCTCTTGGTCTACAGAACAACTCCAAACCCATCAACACCAAATCAAATGTCCCCAGCAGAAATTATGTTTGGTAGAAAAGTAAGAACTGCCCTCGATGCCATGAAACCACAGCAAAGAGACATCGGAAAAAGAAACAGAAAGATGGAAAACCAATTTGATCGCCATCATGGGGCGAAACGCAGAATTTTCCAGAAAAATCAAAAAGTATACGTCCGCGATTTCCGATATTCACCTCCACAATGGACCAGTGGACGCATACTTAAGAGACAAGGGAACGTAATGTATGTGGTGGAAGTTGAAGGACAGAAGTGGACACGCCATGTCAACCACATACTGGAAAATGCTGGCACTTCACAGAAAACCGAGAAATTAGACTCAATGTGGAGAATCATTCTGGACAGTTTTGACATAAAATGCTCAGCGACTCAGAAGACCACGCAACCTGAACAAAGTCCTATTAGGAAAGCATCACGGAAACGCAGAAGACCAGATATTCTACAGGTAGACCCAAAGAGGAGAACATACGTTTCCGAAGGAAGATATCAATGATGATATCTCAGCACTTACCTGTATATAGTAACTAACCATTTTTTTTTTTTTTTTTTTAAAGGGGAAGGTGTTATGAACGGGGAATTAAGAAGCCCAGACAATTACGAAAGCTATTTTCTTGGGACGTTATTGCATTTCATTCAAAACCTGTAAAACACTTATATTTATTTTTGTCCCTATCTTATTCTACATAACACGAGCTTTCGTTCTATGTATCATTCACTAGCATACCCTTTTTGTTCCAAAAATATTGTAATTTAAACATTATATTTTGCACTATAATTTCTACCCTAATTCCCTGTTCGGGCATAACTGTATTTTCCAAATTATCCTACGTCGTGGTCAAGATATGCACTTATTTATTCATGTACATTTTTGTAGTAATCCGAATTCAGAGAATCCAGAGTTTAGTGTTCCAACTGTCTTGTCTTCTTTCACGTGTGTGCTTGCCAACCAATCAGGATTTAGAATAGTTCTCTCTACCCCAATCGAACTCACGCGTATTAGACTCAAGGTTAAGCCACTCAGCCTAACGCGTCAAGGTCATAATTTAGACTACACAGACCAAGGTCAAGTCATAACAAGTATCACGGGGTAAAAGCGATCCAAGGTCATAACACCTGGTCATCCCTTTAAGTTGTCATACCAATATGGCACAGTGACATGACAGATTAGTTTGGGTAGTAACCGTTTTAGAAGTAGTCGAAAAGATTAGATATGGAGGATATAATTTGAAAAAATATGAATTTATGAAATAAAAAAATACAAGATAATTTTGAAACTCAGAATTTAAAGAAAAATAGGAAATACATTCGTGCCATTGAAAGTGATGTTGAGTTAGGTCACCCAAAGTCTCTAATCACTGGTTATGATAATCATGCGGGCCCCAACCAGGTAGCCTGCATTTACTCACATGACTTAGTTCAACAGTTGGTGACTTCATCAACTACTCTACGTCTTGTGTTAGCCCCTATTAGTTTTTTTCCAATTTACTTCAACACTATCCATTATCATGAGTCCAGATAAGCGGTGGTTAGACATACATCATACATCCCTGACTACCTTAGATGATGAAGGTTTAGTACCTCACTAGTTGACTTATCATCCTTATCTGGTACCATACGTCCAACCTTAACATTGCTTACCCGGTTATGTTTCGAAAATATTTGTAATTAAAAACTGTCAGCTTACGTATATTTTCTACTTTCAAAGATCATATTCCATAGCTGGGAAGTAATACGGAGTGGAATTCTGTTTAGGTTACACACCTTTTGGTTGTCAAACAGAATTTGGGTTTAGAGAGAGAAAATGAATCACAAAGAGGATAGCACTATTGCTCAAGACAATCAAAAGACTCTGCATCTTCATTAAACAGGACTAGGCTATCTGCGCATTATAAGTCAATAATTGAATCTCCTGGTAGACCAACTCAAGAGAAGTTAAACGATGAGAGCATTATCTCTGAAGGAATGTCTATGACAAGGTTAAACAAGAACAGAGAAAACAAACAGAAGACTGACAAACATCATTTGAAGTCATCAATTCCAAAGGAGGTTTCATGTACAGAAAGTATAATCCGTTAACCTTTCAAAGATATTTTTGAAGTAAGAAATATTAGCATGATGTGAAACTATGATAATGGAAAATCTCGAAACTTAATTGTACCAACACCCTAAACACAGACGATTGATCCTTCAGTTACACATTTACCTAGAGTACGTCTGAATATCATAAATGATACATTATATTTTACAATAAATTATGTAATCATTTTGCAATTGGTCGACCACTGAGTAGTGACCAATGTCATGTGTGTCAAGTCCTTGTTAGTCTCCACTGAATTCTGACGATCAAGTTGCAATATAGCTGTTAGTCTAAGCGAACCAATATCAAGAACACTATGTTGAGATGCGAGGTAGTAGTCGATAGGTAACCCATGACCTAGGTTTCATGCTACATGGCACTCGTCAGAAAAGTTTAACTGTAACTTTAAGAGAATTGGTACTCTTTGGCAGAGTCGGTTTCGTGTCACTCATGTTCACAATCAGAGACGTTAACACTGAGCTATTCGAAAGTATTATTTTTTTAAGATTACAGGCACGCCTTGCACGGAACCTAGGTTCAGGACTTTTTGTCAACTACCTTCAATCATTACCTTAAATTATATTATCATTAACAATCAAGAGTAAATCTAGGATTCTCAGTAAAGAATAAATTTTTTATTACAGAAATTGTCACGACAGAATATTTTTTGCTGAGAGGAATTTAAAAGTGATCGAAATTACGGAATAATGTAAGTAATCAATAAAATTAAATCGTTATAGAAAGGTCAGTTCAAGGTGAAAAAAAGGATAACAAAGGAAACAGTAAAAAATATCATGTAATTTTAATACTATGTATATTATATTTATATCATACAAAAAAGGGCTTAATTGATTATGTGTGTATAAGTAAAATATATAAGCCTTCTTTCATTTGAAAACAATGGCATTAAACAAAATACACAGAAGAAAAATATCTTGGGTGTAAGTTTAAGGAAACAAATTCCTTTTTAAGAATGAACAATATGTCAGGTGAACATAGATCACAAGAATATGCTTGGAAAGTACATTATCTCTAACACATGACACCTCTCTCTCTCACACACAACAGTATAATAAAATCTAACTAAATAACGTAAAGTAGGATTATAAGTAGGTAGAATGAGAAATTCAACTGAGAGATGAATACCTGTTATGTTTTTTCTCTTGAACATAAAAATACAAATACACAACTGATAGTTAAACATGGCAGATTTGAAAATTTCTCTTAATAAACACTTCATGTCTAAATAATCCAAATCATTATGTGAATTCTATGTGGACAGAAATACTGTTCAATGAATAAAGACTATTTATATAATCACTTATGATAATTGACAACGAACTATATATCAATTGTCTGATCATTTACTTGATCATTAAAAAGAAATGGAACAAACTAAAGCTGATCTTTAAAGATAAAATTATCTACTCTTAAAGATTTTCCATAATTCCATCGATGTCATACACTGTGTAAAGTGAGAAATGCATGTGCATACCTTCAAAATTAATTTTGTTTACTAAGTAGTAATACAACATTGTATGAAATTTATTGTGTTCGATTAAAGATAAAAAATTCTTTCTTTCCATTTTAGCTTTAAAACAGGACTAGCTAGAGTGATGAAAAAAGGTTATGAATATACATATCCTAATAGACTACAATTTTGCATGTCATCTTTGGTCATTTTCACTAGAAATTTACTCGTTTAAAACAGATATTTTTTTCATACACTTTACAAAATATTACTTCAATTATAAAGTGAACATAAACAATGCAATATTGAAGTGTGACAATGTAATTGAATCGGCGCACTACAGTTGAATCATCTCTTTAAATAGGTGAGAACAATCTTGTCACTGTCGATTACATTACGCTAATGGTAGAAACTCTTCTAATAAAAACCTCCTCCCATTTCATAATATGAGACATGGGTTTTTGAAATTTTAATATTTTAGCCTATAAATTCATACTGTCTCCTAAAACTGTTGTTAATGCTTATTTATAAATGTATAACAGAAAATAATTTTATAAAATGAGTTTTCGTCAGATGGAATCTGATCAAGTAAGTAAACTAAGACAATAGAGATCGGATGTTTGATGCTAGTATCAATTGTGGATAGTTAGTAAACCATTCTCATATATGGTTACGTTTAAATTGTGTGTATTATTAAAAACAGTAAAATTCTGTCTTCGTTTTAAAACGCTGTTTACAAGTTTCAATGCATAACTGACAAGTTATAATACACTGAACTGTGGTATAATTTGTAAGATTATCATTTAAATGGACTAGACGTCTCTAATAGAGCTTAACAGTAGAAATACTCGCCTTTTAAGATTTACTAACTGTAAATACAGTTTTAATATTAGTAAACTGAATACTGATTAGAAAAGCGAAAAATCATTAAATCTATTTCACTGTTTTTAAACAACTTACTGCGTTACATCAATAAAGTCCAAACAATTAATATTTGTGCTTGTTTACCTCCGTTCAAAACATTAAACTCAAGAAAATATAATTTAAATCACTTACTGTGCGTTGTTCATCACCTTCACGTACACGGAAAGAGTGTTCAAATATAGTATACAAAATTCGACCAATGCCAAATGAAGGCTCAATTACATTAGGTACTATTTCACTGACTAAAATAACAATAAAATTATCAGTACGATACTAGAAAACAAAACGTAATTGAAATGCCAAATTTAGTTCATATAATACATTAGAAACTGTGAAAATGGGTAGCTATTCAATGCAAACTAACCACATAAAAATTCTGAAATACGAACTGTCTGCTGAATGACAATTAATGTGTCATGATATTAGTCAAAGTTCATTGAACAAAGAAACTAGTATGGTCACTAAACTAACTGAAATGGTGTTTTTTTGAGTTTTAATCTGATTTTATTTGTTTAGAGTTGGTAAGTAGGAAAACAGGGATACAAGTTTAATAATTACAAGTACCAGTGAATAAAGTTTGATATGAATGACTCCTAAAAGATGTAAACGAGAAACATTCAACATTATATCCAGCCGATCATGACCCATTGTCAGACAGCAATGTTTTTGTCTTGTTTAAAAAGGCACAAATATAAGAACTAAGTGTGAAATAAAAACCTTTTATATTAAGTCAGCAAATGCTCAAAATATGTTGTGATAAAGAAACGACTGCAATTGAACTGATTTTAACTAAAGTACAGTGGATAAGTGACAGTCTTACTAATAGCCACATTGAAAAGAATTCGACAAACAGATTGATCAATCTTCTAATTGAACGCTAGGTTCGATCTCCTAAGCTCTTCTAGTAACTCCCAGGTTAATCTACACGGCAACTTGAACATGAGAGAAAAGATGCAAAATATGGAAAGAACGCCTTACTTCAAGGTTGGTCTAAGTACAGAAAATTAAGGGTATTTATAGCATTTTAGATGGCCTTAGGCCTCCGGAAAGTTTTGGAACGCTACCAAACATAGTAGCAGTATAAGTAATGATCCAATCAGAAATATAACATGTGACCTTTCACTTTCTAGATGTTTCTGGTAAAACTTCTTTTGAATTTTGATTGGATAAGATGTTTCTCAAAGATTTCGGAGCCCCTTTTTGCATTTTTCGAGGAATTTTCTGGATCTCCCCAACACTGATATCGCTCAGTATACTACGAAAAACAAGATCGCCATTGGTCAAGATAAGAACTATGGTTTAAACCAACAAGTAGCATTTATTATAGTGCGAAGGACATCCAAGAGAAATTAGTTCTCCATAATTACAGAAACATATCTAAGTGAAATTCTTGGAGAAATCGGGTGATATGGTTCTAAATTGATCACAAAGGAGCAGACGCGTCCAATATTTATAGTCCTCTAGTCTTAGTATTTCTTCGCATATACTTTTTTAATCCTTCTTCTCGAACCATATTCTCTAATGCTTACTATTTGTCATTGTGATTAGTGATATAAGTATTTTAACTTTCTTGCTATTCACCTCGTGAAAACTTTCGCTAAAGAATCTTATTTTCAATCCCTGCATTGATTATGACTTAGTACAGCAAGATTTACGTGCTGTTTGTAGAGAAATGAGTTATGTATATACGAGCAAATACTGGAAGAACGAGGAAATTTACTTACCGTGTACAACATTTTCACATTCATTGATCTGAACCATTGAACTGTTAAGATCCACTTGCTTTCCATTAACTGTTAGAGTAATCTTTCTAATTTTAAAAAGAGAACAGTAGAAATAATTAGCAATGAATGTTATTCAGGTTATTGTTTTAACAAAATCACACTAGACATCAACTAATTTGGAATGTCAGTCAGTCAGCTACAACGTAGGACCAGGCACATATACGCATCGATCCAAGTTGCCATATCTCATCAACACAAAATGAACACCAGATTCATAGAAGTAGTTAACTCAATGGTGGTAACACATAAAAGAAAGATTGCATATAAGGATATAGTACAGGAAGAAATAATTAGTTCGTAGAAAGAAAGGTATGAAGCGATGCTAACCTCATAGTTTGAAGGAAAGCAGAGAGTTTATACACCTACACCATTGTGATCGATTCTGAGCCGTTTCGAAGTCTCCAACCATTGGTTACGATAGTCACGCGAACCTCAACGAAGTAGTCTGCATCTACCAATATGGCTTAGACCGGAATTTAGTGACTTCAAGCACTGATGCCACGTTTTGGTTAGGCCGCCCCTAACTTTCTTTCAACCATCCCCAACACAGACTTTAATTGTTCTGCCCCAAGTTACACAATTTGCTGCGGGTGAAGAGACGGGCTACTAATAATAACTGACGTAGAAATCCGAGGCGGGTGAAGCGGGGTTCGAACTCGCAGTGGTGTATGTTAGCTATGCTGAAAGATTTAAGTAGTATGTAGCACCAATCGGAAGTAGAACGCCGGATAACAGAAAATTAAATTGAAGAGAACAGAAGGGGTAACAAAGAGAAATTGCAATAACAAAAGGGTTGGAAGAAACGTGAAGCACGTACGGGACGGATTAAGGAAGATGTGCAAATAATGTATTTAATGTATGGTTTTCATATTTTATCAAGGCACCCTGTAATTTTACATTAAGAAATCAGTTGGTTTTCCCCACCTAAGTTCTCGTTCACTACAGCAGTACTGTCTGCAAATCGACTGCTTTAAACATCATGCCATGATATGGTATTTTGTCGCCATTTTTCCTTATTATCGCTTCATAAGGTCATTTTGTGACCCGAGAAAAAAATTCTTGCTAGTCTACTGTTGTTGCATGAAAAAAACGCTGTTATTAACGGACAAGTATAACCATATAGTGCGTACTGTAATGAGCTGAGAAAATTCCCTTTTGCTCGAGATGTATACGTACAATTTCTTACAATTTACTTCCCAACCAGATATACACTACTGGGCACTTCACATACGACGAAGAGATTTTCATTATGCAAGTGAGAAGAATGAGGTAGAAAAGGAAAGTCTTACTCTGATGCCAATTATGAAAATATTACTTGTTTCATTTCTAATGGGGCGACAGTAAACATATGGAAACAAGGATTCGGTGCCGTCAATCTAGAGTTTGGCGCTACTGCTACTTTTATTTCTGAGGAAAATACAGGAGAATCGATCACAATGGCGTCGGTGTATAAACTCTCTATCTTCCCTTAAACAAAGAGATTAAATTCACTTCATATCTTTCTTTCTACGAACTAATTATTTCTTCCTGTACTATATCCTCATTGCAATCTTTCTTTTATATGTTACCACCATTGAATTAACTACTTCTATGAATCCGGTATTCATTTTGTGTTGATGAGGTATGGTAACTTGGACCGATGCGTATATGTGCCTAGTCCTACGTTGTAGCTGACTGACTGACTGACAGGAGAATCTAGCCATGCAACACAGCTAATTATCCAATTCTTGACTGGGTTATTGAGTTTTCGCCTATTTCGGAATTTAAACTTGCAGTTAGTCGACCACCTGAACACAATGCTATGTTACTCAATTCTAAAACTGCTTAAGTTGTTGCTTGCCTGATTACTGACATTTAAAGACTTGGAACCTGTTTTTTTCCGAAAAGAACTCGTTTTTTGACACAAAATATTAATTCACTTTGTATTGGTTGTTTGAACCTTCCTATTGATGTTTAGGACCGCAACTGACCCGTCTCTTGTTGGCATATGTGCATCCTGTGCGGATTGCCTAGGTACTGCCTTAAACCACAAATGTTATAAGTAGAAATGGATGGTGGCCAGCAGTGGAATCCAGGACACACAGGATGCACATATGTCAACAAGAAACTGATTAAAATATGAAGTAACTCTTTTGTAGTTTTATTTTCATGATTATTTCCAGAGATGTACGGGTACATTTTAACATAGCTGGTGTAATCCTGCTTAATTTTAGGAAAAATATTACTGTTTGAGATATGAAATCCTCAAATTAACTTTAAGTGAATTTTGTTTACTGAATTTTATCAAGTGTAACTTTATTTTCAATGCATGTTTATTGTATAATTGATGTACTATAATTAGTATTTAGCGAAAATGATCTCATTTTAATCGGTATATAACTGGTTGACTAAACTTTGCTCTTTGGTTTGAAATGTATCACTGTTTTTCCCCAAGTTATGTTTGATTTTTGAGACTAGTCGAGTGAAGTGAAGAGTTTAAAAATACTAGTCCAAAGAAGACTTATTAACTATTTCGTTATATTAACAAAGGTAGGTGGAGCAGTATTTGGACCGCTGACCTATTGGTTAAATTCTAAATATTCTTATAAACCGGTGAATTACAAAATGAAAACTAAGAAAGATTAGTGAATTTGTAACCAAAAGATTTGAATGAAATTATTAGGAAGTAAAATTTAAAGCACCTATAGCTACAGTGAAGTGATAAAATGTTGATTATTCAGCAATATATCAGAAACTAACCCGGTGTTTTTCAACTCATTGTTTAGACAATGACATTCATCGAGAGTAAGTGAGCTCAATTGTTGTATGATAGTTTTCGCTTCTCCTCGAAATACTTTTCCTAACTCACCTTTATTGGGTATACATTCACAGACTTGTACAGTTTTCTACGATTGGGAAGAAAAATAATAATACAGTAATCATATTTGTACAATTAACAAAAAAAAATAAAGGCGAGATAAAAACATGTTTTTTTTACTTTTCCAGGGATTTATCTTTAATCTGAACGGAAGTATGTATGTGAAAGTCACTTTCAAAATAATATGTATTAACATGTGTTCAGATGACGAGGTAATTAAATCGTTTACCACTGATTCATTATTGAGAAACTGTACATTTTTACTACAGGTAGTGAATAATGCCGTAAGAAATTTCATTTAAGAATAATTATGAAAAATGGCAGTTACAAATGTTTGTTTAGATGCAACAGGCCACCATTACTCTCATCATAAGAGGTAAAAAAAATAAGGGGAAATACTTACAGGTTCATCTAAGGGTTTCTCTGCGACTAAACGGGTACCAGTGGCTTTACTGTGTTGATTTAAGTCATAACAACTTCTGTCTGCACAACCAACACATTCAATCCAACCGTAACTTGTTTGACATTCAGCATCCCAACAATCACAGGCATAATGGGCCATTTCATTTGATAAATGCTGTCGGAATCGTAGTCGTTTTGCATCAACACCAATATGGACTAAAAACAAGTGTATTCGCGCCATGAAGTATCCCAACGTTTGATTTGCCACAACACCCTACAAAGACAAAAGGATCGATGGAAATATTACAATACAATTATTTATATTATCATATGTAAAACAATAGATGATTAAAAAAGCATTAGAAAAACCTTCAGTTTCTGACGACCACTAGTAAGACCTAAGGTGAAGTAAACTTATTTTGTTGTTATTCAAGTCCAGAGTTATCGTTGCACAACTACTTGAGTCACAACATGACGTCAGATCTCTCAACCCAGAGGCCGCATAAAAAGGAGTAAACGTCGTTCAGCACTAAGAACTAGACATTACATTATTTACCCATTGGAGGCCGATTACGTCAACTGGGGAATCGTGTGATGGAATACCATAGAGAAGTGTATACACAACTCAGCATTCAGTCATACAGAAATGAAAAGATTTAGATTTGAAAAATAGATCTATTTAGGTTAAGCAATCTGTTCACAATGATTTAAGCATCTGTCATATTAAATCCTGCTGGGAATGGACTAACAGGTGAAGTATGTACAACAAATATTCTCTTTATTGTCAACATAGTTTTTATTGCCCATAAAAGTCACAGTAACCACTGAATGAGTTATTTGTATAAGCCATTCAGACAAACTGTTTGATTTAATAGCAGAATTCGTGATCCATGACTACTATATTTAGTTACAACACGACCTAATTGGTCTGATGTTTTGTTCGCTAATCATAGGGTTGAAAAAGAAATATGATCAAATACAAGTAGTGAATATAAAGTTAGAATCACTGATCAATAAATTCTAGAGATAATTGAATATAGTATATGGTAGTATAGTATGAACAAAATCGAAATACGATGCTGTGTAACTCAGTGGATTGAGATGTTATCAGATATAACTTAGAAAAGAATTTAGTGGTTCTGTAGTTTTCTTATATATTCTTCATGAAAGTGGGAGGAACTCACTTTCTAACTGAAATTTTAACTGGGTAATATTTCCTATTATGTACTATTATCGCTCATTTGTTTGATTTTCATTGTACTCCCTACTCTTTTCTGTTTCTTTATCAATGAATTTTAGTTTTTCTATGGTGTATACATGTTTTGGTACTCAAATTTACCAGAATTCAAAGGTATATATGACTGAAGCAGTAGATTTTTCAAGACCATTAAAAAGATGTGAGTGACACTGTTAAGTTAAATATGAAGAAAGTGTATCAAATACTTCATATATCCCATAATTTTGTAGCCAACATGGTAATCTTTAATATGATGTAAACTAATAATTGTTTCTGTATGTTGCGTGAACGAAGATAATAAACAACAGTACATTATGCTATTATAAGGAAATGAACAAAATACAACCAAACAATCGCGTTTACGTAAAGACGCACCTAATAAACAGGAACATAATATTTGGACTGGATAAACATGGCTGCTCAAACTTCGATAAGTAAAAGAATTTGCGTATCACCAGGACTATATGAGCACTGATCATTAGAGAAACAATCATTGTCATGGTCACATTATAAATAACCGAGATTTTATACAAAGAAAAGTACAGACATCATCAATAAAGGACTTGGAACAGACGTGAGTTGGCCCCAGCGCCCCATACTGGATTGGCACGACAGGGTGAAAGCGACGAAGGAGAATGAAGTAATGTAATGGTAGTGAAAAATGAAAGACTAAATCGCTGGATGAGGTGGAAGGTAAGTATGAAGGAATACTGGGATTGGAAATCGAGAAAAACATAAGGAGTGAATGCATCTGTATCACTGCGGACAAATTTGAGGCATGTTATCAAAAGTTTCAAGTCACTGGTCTGTGTTATCACGTAGATCCTCACTAGGCAATTGCATCTGACTACTTGCCTCAGACCGAAAGTGAGTGACTGATCCCAAATTTCGGTTTGACCGACCCTACCCTTTTTTCCTAACTACTTCTGCATTGCCAAATATCGCTCTTTGAGGTTGGCAGTGATTAGGCACACGTGACGTGTTTCAACCACCTTAGTTGATGAAGTTTCACTACCTCATTAACCGATTTGCTTACCTATCTAATTAACATAGATGCTAGTTATTTGAAGGAAATACTTGACTACTGTCACACTCATGTACAGTCACCCGTGCGACTTTACTCTCGAACCTTGATTTAGTGCTTTTAGTCTTACCGTTACCCAAAGGGCTTGCTTGACATGACAGAATCTAGAGGAACAAGCGTTGCACATAATATAGCTCGACTGGATATGTAAGCTTCGCCACCACGTCAAGGTAAAAGTTATGGTCAGGATGCAAACAAACTATGCAAGATGCTTCCAATGTGGATGAGATTTATGAAGAGAACAATTATCCCCCCCCCTGGATTATCCGTTGTTTGTCTTTATTAGTTAAATTGCGATGTTACCTATTTTTCCCAGTCATAGATGATCTCGAACGTTGATGAAACACTAACACTACGATTGGATGAAACCTACTTTTCTTAATCAAACTCGTTGACATGACTTGGCCAGTTATATACTGAAATTATGTTAGTGCCCAGTAAAATAAAAACCAAACTGATTGGGAGTTTAACGCACTTTATCGACCGCTTCACCAATAGTAACATTTCGAGGTCTTTCGCCACTCATCTGATCACATGACGAATAAAGTATCATTTCTGTATTTCTCACGTCCTCAAACTTGGGATGACGTTTGTCACTGGGATCTACAAAATATTCAATTTCTGCCATGGTAAACTCTCGGACGCGAATTAGACCGGAACGCGGGCTTATTTCATTACGAAATGCAGAACCGATTTGAGCAGCTCCAAAAGGAAGACGACCTTGATTAAAGTGTAAGAGCCTCTGGAAATTGACGAAAATCCCTTGGGCAGTCTCCGGGCGAAGATAACTAGAAAAGAAACGTTAGATTATTGATAATATCAAATATTTAATTACTTATATTTTGTGGAAGTGATAAAGGTTGAAATGTATTATAGTTAACAAATACGATAGAGATAATCTTCTATAGGCTTATAAATTCATTCGTGAAGGGGTGGGTTTTGTCGTTAAGGCGTTCGACTTTCGGCCACTAATTGCCAGGTTCAAACTTCGCTCTATCTACTTCGGTTTGAACAACCAAACAGTACCATCGGGCCTCACACTTAGAGTGTGGCTCATACTCAACTGCCTGGTACATCGATATTTCCTGTAAAGCTACGTAAGTCACCACAAACAAAAAAATTGCTAAGAAAATGACACAAAAAGCTTACCCTTTACATTGGCCGGTAGGACCAATCATTGTCGAAAACATCAAGTTAAATTCTTTTGGTTCAGTTAAGTCGTTCATTGTTGTCGGTGATTTGATATCAAAACGACGTATAATTTGGTGTAGCTCATCTGCCCCATAGTTGTCCAGCTGAAATGTAGATGATAAAAGTATGCAACCCCGAATAAATATTTTAATCTGTCTTACTACTAATGATGTTATTGCTCCCACTACTCTGATATACTATAATTTCTAGGTGTTCTAATAGTGTGGCCACCTAAACAGATGTAGCTATGTGCAGCACCCTACGTTGCTCATGACCGATGGACTGACAACTAATTATTGTGAAAAATGTGCACTCAAATGGATTGGAGATATATCAACGTGAAAATATGAGTTTTCAGAAAGACCGAATTTCGATATACCAATATGCGTATAAATTAACCCTAGCAGTACACAGATTCGGCACGACTAATAGGTAAGATGCTTCTGCCAGAAAAATGACTGCTTCATTTGTGTTTTAAAATAATTTTGTTGCAATCTGATTTCTAGTAAGACTTGTAAGGTAAGAAAGATATTTAGGAAATTTACTAGCTGTGCAAAGTACGGTCACTATGAAAAGATAAAAATAATTTGACCCAACTGCAATAATTAGTAAGGATCTCATAATCACTAGACTGATATATAATTTTACAAAGATAATCACTGAGTCTTTTGTCCTATCGTACGCATTGCAAAAGTGATCCAAACTTATTAATGAATTGCTGATTGACGTAAACTTTTTAAATCCCAAAATATCCGTTGAACGTATTTTATTGCTATTGGCTGACTGGTTGATTAGAGGTGGTCTGTAGGAAACTAGGAACCTAATTTTCAAACCAGATGGTATTGATCACCAAGACATACAATATAGAGGTTTATGCTCTTCGTGGGATTTGAACTGTCCTTACCTCGCTTTACTGTAACGTTACCATTGCGCTGTTCGGGCCGTGACTGACTTCTCGTGGGATTGAAATGTTTACAATCGTCAGCAATGTGATGTTCGTCTAATCCTTCAGCGGTGATCGAATTTTAGAGATCAAGATGCGATGTGGTCACTAGTTCAAGTGCCTTAACACGTGCATTTGATCGGTAGGATTAATTTAGCACTGAAGAACTAAAAGAACATGACAATCATCACTACTGTGGTCTATAAATGTGGATATTTTATTGCGTTATTGTATTTTGACATTTTTAATGTGACAAAATTGGTCCTAATCTTAAACTGGTATACTTACAATCTAGGTTTAGGAGGCGTCATAACGACCACATTCATAAAACCTTATATTTTAATTCGAATGGAGGTTAGACATGACAAGCTACATTTTAAAACACCAGAACAATTGACTAACATGAATGATAAGACTAGATGGATGATAACTAGAATAAATATTATGTAGGTCGTTTAAAATGTACGATATCTAATGTCGATTTATCGCCTATTCAGTTGATTTGTCATATACTATTCGTGTGTAACGACCAATATGACAACGGAAAGTACGTGTTTTTTTATTGCAAGACTGATGGACTTAACTCCAACTATAGATATCAAAGATGCAAATTGCCTTTGCAAAAAAAAACTCGGCTTTGGCTGTAGAATCTATTAATAACAGAACGACCAAAGAATTTTCTTGACAATGCAATCAACCAAGAAGCAATGGGAAAAAATTATCCGAAAAACTTCAGGTCAAACTAGTAATAAGTATTAAAATATTTGACTCTAACACAATGCAGCACTTATTACCTGTAAGATCATCTTATCGATTTCCTGTTTTTCATTTTCAGGGGTTTTCTTATTGCTTTTCTTGGCTTCGAGTGCTGACTTTACTAAGTGATCAGCACGGAAACAATCTCCAGTTTTCACATCTTTGACCATTAGATCTGTGAATCGATCGACATGTCCAGATGCTTGTAAAACAGGTTCAGGTGTAAGCACAGAGCAGTCGACTTCTAATAAATGGTCTTCCAAAATAAAGAATTGACGCCAAGCAGAAAGTAAATTAGCTTTCATAGCACAACCCATCGGGCCATAATCATAGAGACCCTGAATACCTAAAATAATTCGGTGAAAACAGAACGGGATGAATACACAGAACAGATATGAAGCAATGCTAACTATACACAAATTTTAACACAATTAGTATGAAATGTCTACACACCTCCGTAAATAGAGAAAGATTGATCATAGAAAAACTTCTGTTTCAAAAGATCCTCTAGTTTACCACGATCAAAAGAAGGATCTTTAGGAGACAGCTCAATTTCCTAGAAGTTATGGTAACCTAGTAATTAGCTAACCTTATCATCCAAAGCTTTTTTGTAAGCCTTTAAGGCAGATATAGCTTCCTTTAGGGCGCTGTCAGATGCTTTTTCTTCCTTCAGACGTCGTACTATATCACCCTGAAAAAATGTAAATAATGACATGAAAGCTACCTGATCGCGAACCTTAGCACGTAATGAGTCTATATCTGTAACTCCATTCATATTTCTTATTTCCGCAGAGTGAACACCGCCAGTTATTAAACGTAATGTGATTTTGGGAAGACAAAGTGCTAATTTACACGGAATGTTCGCAACAGACTTTTGATGAACCCGCCAAAAGAACGCAAAACTCATGTGGCGAAAACGATTCGTAAAAGCCACCTCAGTCTTTAGTTTTCAGTCCTCAGTAGTAAGGATAGGGAGTTAAGCGACTTACTTTAATCCCGTAATATTATATTTCTGTGGAGATCCAGTCTTGCCTTGGATTTATCAACAAAAAGAGCCAACACCACGTATCAGGCAAAAAATTTCCAGTTACTAACTACTCAGATTCAGATTCAAATTTCACATTTGTTCAGTAAGGACAGATGACCTACCGCCTATGTTATCCGTTTTCTAGTGTGTTTCTGTTGGTGTCTAGTCTTCTCTTGAATGAGTCAATTGTAGGTGTGGACACCGCTGCTTTGGGTAACAGGTTCCAAGAATTGACGACTCGGTCAGAAAACCTGTATGCCACGGGTATTTTGTCTGTTCTTGGTTTTCCTACCCACTCGCTATGTCCTCCGAGATGTCCCGATCTAATTGGACGAAGAATTGGGGATATATTGGGTCCAAAATCATTTCCTAGTGTTCTATATATCAAAATCAGACCACCTCAACCTGCGACAGGACCGAATAAAGAGGTCTGGGTTTTTAAGCTGCTTTTTGTACAGTAAACCCAAGAATCCTGGAACTGTATGGGTAGATGCCCTCTGCACTCTTTCCAAGATATCCGAGCGAGAAATGAACCCAGGTGATTTTGTTTAGGTTTTGAAGTTACTTTGAATGCCTTCTCAGATAATGAGTCCTAGATGAAACAAAGGATAGAACATACTATTACCAAGACCACTGTTTAATACACGATAAGACAGCAATAAATCAAACAGTAACATGAGTTGCGATGACGGAAATAGTTTGAGGCGCCCCGTTCTGTCTTCCAAAGGTATTGTTAATATTAGTGATGTTACCTCATTTAACTGTCAGTGAACGTATATATTTCCCTAACGGAAAACACAATTTTCATTCCGACAAATCCACAAAGTTCAATCGAAATAAATGTTTCTTATATCCTGAAATACAGAGTGGTAAAACCCTTGTATTATCCAACTGAGAATCCATTTAGTCAAAAATATCGGTGGATAAGGGCAACTTAGATAAAGTAGTGTGAACATGGTCCCTCAGTAATTTCGGTATACTAGTAGATTTAGGCATTTATCATGAAGAATCGCTATGCTAGTTTAGAAAGAGAGTAATTAAACGCAAGAGCTTAGTTAGGAGTTAGTTTTGTTAAACAGTTTACCGAATAAGAGTTATGACCATTCTTTCTACAGTGCGTACACTACGTGGTCTAAAGTACGATTCATTAGTGTTCGTCAGTATGATCATCACTTAAGATACCAGTGAAATTATTTTAAAGAATATCTATACAGACAACGATTGAGTATGTCTTCATCCCTGTTCCCCAGTTAAGTAACTAAAGGGTAGTGTTATGTTGGACTGTAAACAACCTTACGTTATTTGAAACCCTGAGTCTAAGGAAAATTCTGGAATCACTCATGAGAGATATTCTAAAATACACCCAGCACAACCGTGACGTCAGTTTTTCACCATACACGCTGACTCAGTTCCACAATTGAAAGTTAATTGTCCACTTTTGACACAGTGATAACGTCAGGCTCATTCAGAGACACCTACCACTTTGTTCCAACGATGTTTGAATACCTAGCGTGCAGCGGCTACTCTGTATTTCAGTTCCTGTGTTAGCTGAGTATCCTATAGGTTGCTTGCGAATATCATTAACTGATCTTTTCATTCAGTAGTCTTCACTTTGGCTCGATTGATGCTTTTTAACTTGATTTCGGAAACCTCTTGTTCTACTGAACCTCAATGCTTTTGTTTTAAACTTGATGAAATTAAGAAAAAAGCGTTATATTAATAAGAATAACGTGATAATTGTCGTAACGCAAACTTGGTGCAAAGCATTCTTTTCCGCAAAGTCCAAGAGGAAGTATCGAATAACCCGTAAGTTTCAAGCTCCCATCTTAAATGATAGTAATACGTTTCGCGTTTAGTAAAGTATTATTGCAGTGACTAACTGCTTGCTTTGTTTTATAATTACTTAGTACTGTTTGTAGTGCTTTATGTTCAAGAGATATCTCAGTCGACTGAGGAGAGCCATCTCAACGTCCAATACTGGACAGGATTTTCTAAGGCTGAGCGAGTCCCAACAAGTAGGAGAAGG
Source organism: Schistosoma haematobium (assembly GCF_000699445.3). Classification (NCBI taxonomy): domain Eukaryota; kingdom Metazoa; phylum Platyhelminthes; class Trematoda; order Strigeidida; family Schistosomatidae; genus Schistosoma; species Schistosoma haematobium. The sequence continues at coordinate 29,553,824 of NC_067198.1, read as the reverse complement.
ATAATGTTATCTCTTGTCGGACTACCCACACCCATTACATTCATGTTGAAGGTAAATTTTTGAAGGACATGAGATTCGAATAAATGCTTATGGTGTTTCAGTGCACATTTTATCAAAAGCGCAGGCCACAAGGTTTAAAAGTGAATCGAAAACCTTGCGGACTTTGGGTTATATGCGGCATTTGAGGTTTAAGTTTCTGAAATGTCAGTCTATGTTCCGCGTAACTTTCGAAGGGGAAGAATATGTCATAAAACTACTGAAGATACTTCACAATCATCTTCGTAGTAGCTCGTGGATGATTTATGATCCAAGTACCAGAAGACTGTTCTCAAAAGATCAAGATAATTTGAAGCCAGTGATATTACAATCACTGTCGATGGAGGAAGTAATTGCAAGTAATAGGGAATGAACTGGTGGTTAGGCCAATACTGCACATATGAAGACTAAGAAATTTTAGGTTTTCACGGGTGCAAATACCAGTAGTTAGCATGTTGCGACGGAATGTTGAATTGTGAGAGCGTTTTGAATATGAATATTTCACCCTTTTTCAGAGCAATTGTTTTACCAGAACGCATAAAGATTCGTCATATCCACATGGAATACGAAAACCGTGATCGAAATTTTATGATAGACTTTGTCAGGCATTATGAGGTAGATGAAAGGATTTTCAAGTGGAATTGTTGAACATTTGTGGCATATTGGTGTCCTTGCCGTCATATTCTACTGGGGTCCGTAAGTATACGAACTATTAAACCTAGGCTCAGTCAATTACGAAGTACAAACCACATAGGTAATCATCTTCTTAGACATTGAAGTCGATGGACGATAAATAACAAATACGCTTACAATAACACGATAATTTGTTTCAGGTGAATAGCAAACAGTATGTACAGATTCAATGGTGCCAGAAAATGCACACGTAATGGATTATTATTAAATAAGGTGAGTGGTTTGCAATGTTAGTCAAGAAAAAAGTCGACAGTCATTATTTAAGAATCATTAGTTACTGTTTAACATACCAGTTTCTGTAACGCTTATTTTCATGTAGTCTGCTTTCCGATAAAAAAACATGGTTCGGAATAAAATAAGGTGTGGAGATGAGTCCGTAACTCTGTTTACCATAAGAAGCTACCTGTGAGTGTACTTTTGTTTAACTATATATAACTTGCAAAATTATTTTTCTGCATCATATGTTGTTCTTCTTTTGTCAGTAGTAATGACATATCAATAAATTTTAGCCCATTCATTACACGTGAAAATTATATTTGAAATAATTTCAGCGATTGAAATTTAAAATCATTCCAATTTTTCGTCCAGGTAACTTGTCTGGACTTCTTCAGGGTAACAATCAAAATTAAAATCATCAAAGAAATATATAGCGTTTTAACTATCCAATCAGATCAAGTCTATACTGTGTTAATCATTCTTATTTGGATGTTGATTTTTAGTAAATAAGATGACATGAGTCAGTTAAATGTGAAACATGTGAAGATAAACGACTGAACGAATTGTGTGTGTATGTATGTGTTAGATTGAGTTATTAATAGTTGATATCAATTGTTTATGTGTTTTCACACGAAGGAAAAGTAAAAATAAAAGTGCGAGTCGAAGGTTCAAAAATTGTTTCTGAATCATTTAAGTGGAAGTAAAAATGAGAAACATCAAACACACGATTGTATTACTAAAAATAATTTCAGTTAAAATAACGATACATGTGAAATAAACAGGTCGAATAAAGATTGGATCCAGTTACTTGGTAACGAATGTTTGCCAAGTAGTTGCTAGCTGAATACCGTCCTTTCTGTTTGAACTGTTCTTATTCACCCTAATATACAGCACTTCTGTTGCCAATATTTTATGAGCGTCTAAGTTTTTCTGAAATATTTTGGTCCCTTCAAAATTAATCTCGTGTCGTGTTCCGAACGCATGTAACGCTATCACTTACTGATTATCAAGTTTCATTAGGTCAACCGAGGATTTGGGAACACTTTCAAACACTGTGTTCCTTCAGCCTTACATTCAATCATGTGGATGTTCCTCCCATATACGCCGCATTACAATCATGGTAGTTGATCTCGAAGACAGTATTTGCTGTTCTTCCTTTGAGAACCTATCCTTAACTTTCACTAATGCCGATCTTATGGTGTCGTTATTTTTGTCTCCATCATGATTTCACCAAGATGCACATCATTAACCTTATACGTATACAGACTGCCTCCTTGAATATCTGAGCTACCCATTGAAATATTTCAAAAAGTTATCCTTTTTCTTTGTTTTAACACATCATTACGCACATTAATCGCATAACCTATTCAAGCGCATTTATAGAAAGTCTACAGCCTGTCGCTTAAAATAAAGAAGAGTACAATTAGAGACATCATGATTGCCGGCAATATGCATTGAAAATATTGAACATTAATCAGAGGTCGATTCCCAAAATGCTAAATACTAACTGTCGATAACTAATTGGCAAGATGGAGTATCTTCATCTCCTACCAAGTCTAAACATGTGTCGTAAGTGTGGTGTTATCACAATTCAAGGATCCCGGGTAAATGACTTACAAGACGATTGCTTAATATCACTACATGATTTTAATATTTATAGTCAGAGTTGGTCTAGCAATAAAGCGTGGCGGTGGTGTGGCCACAATTGTAAACGTGAACTGGTGTTGATTTACTTTTGCACGTTTTAAGTTTTTAAACGACTTTATCGGTGATTTAATTTTGAGAAGCCGTCCAAAACACTTGAATAAATAAAACTGTTTGTTTTGCCAACACCTACGGGACTCCAGACCTCACATCATCTTTACCATCTATTTTTGCCGACGAATTCAGTGAATTTACTGTTAATACCTTCAATGGTTCGCTTTTGATTGTATGCGGTGGTTTTTATTTTTTATGATATTGGTCCTAACCACACAATACCCAAAGCTGGACATGAAATAACCGAGTAAATGGATATTCAACATTTAAAGCAGAGAAAAAGGCCAACAAAAGCAGACGCAAGAACATTCATTTGAGGACCAATCGGATGGCTTGGCTCGGCTTTGCATGTGCGATAATTCTTGTGTGATTTACCTCTTTTGTTCGTATGAAACTTATTTTTCTGTCTCCAAACTAAATGTGCTTTTTGGAAACACTAAACATTTTGCTGATGGTTCCAATGCGACGAGTCAGTGTGGACAATGATGTGACTTACACGCAACATCTCATAGATTAGGTAGGCATCTACAATTTTAGGATTAAATCTATTGTGAGAGCAGTACCAATAACAAACTAGACCATAATTCTACAAATTCATGTGACTGTAGCGTTCTTTCATCACCAGGTTACCAAAACGAAGTAGATTTCCCCAGTCGTTTGGATGCCCATTCGGACTTATTATTATTATTCACATACATCTTATAGGCACATAAGTGCTGTCAAGAAACCACTTCGGGTTTCGTAAAAATGCAATAATACACAAGTTTCAATAATGTTAGCATTATGTTTGCCACATTAAAAAAAAGATAATAATGATAATAGAATAATAATAAATCAGGGTTTTTGCAATTGAGAAGAATATTGAATTGACTTCAAAGAAGGGGAGAAAATATGGTAATAGAAATAAAGGAGACGTGAAATACGTAAATAGTTTAATAAGTGTGTTTATTAACACAGAACAAGAATAAAAGACTATGTTTGCATCGCCAAATTAGTAACAAAGATAAATTAAAAAATGATTAAGGAAAATAACCTATTATCGCAATAAGATATGGCGTTAGAATAAGTGTTAGTGCAGTAGACTTGGGACTTCGATACTCCTATGACTTGTCATTTACAGAACAGATATTAAAACAGACCTATAAGTTGAGATTTAGATGGTGGTTGGAGGTAGTCAACAGGAAACCCTGGACCCGGGTTTCGTGCTACTTGGCACTCGTCAGCAAGGTGTACCTATAAGACCTATAAGTCTCAACGTCTAATAGGTTACATAACTCGAAACCTTTACATTAATGAGTCACGTATTTTAATGTACAAAGTTTGTGTCCGTTTTTTCTTAGCAGTGCGCGCATAAATGATAAATTAAGGCTGGAATCAGTACAGAGACGATTTACACTTCGTATTCTTGGAGGTGATTGTACCTTAACGTATAACTCTAGATGTAATAAACTTGGGCTAGACCCTTTATGGAAGAGGAGACTCAAATTACATCTTATTTTTTCTTCAAACTACTTCATAAACTATCTTTAAATCCAATCACGTGATTCAACATGCAGAAACTTCTCATTATGACATCCGTAATTCCTTGATACTAGTGAGACAAACTTATTCTAAATCATCTCTCTATATGAATTACTTTGCCTGCAAATTTTCTAGAATCTGGAATAATCTACCACAATCTATCCGTACGATAAAATCACTCCCATTATTTGTTCGCTACATACTGCTCTTCTAAAAATGCATTGAATGTTGTAGCACCTGTAAGTGTATCTCATCCCACAATAGATATTATAGGAACTTTAAAGGTTTAGCCGATTTTATTAGTGCATTCCCTGAGTGAAACCACCTACTTGCTGTCACTCCATGTTAACACCGTCCCTAGCAACTTTAACTAATTTGAATAACATCAACAGTATATCACTGTGTCACATGCATTTTGGCAGATCTGATTGACATATTTTGGTAATGACTGCTTTGTTGTTCCGTGCTCTTCTTTCGCTTCAATTTCTCTAGTTGTAGATAATTGGCAATCATTCAATCTGGCACAGGAAATGACCTTAACTACACCGTTCATAAATCAACAGGCTGTCCATTTAAGAAAAATTAAAAATTCCTGGCTGATGCACTGGATCGCTGTAATACACGTACTACCTAAACAATTACTGAACTAGTATACCTAAAACTATCTTCTATCACATGTTTGTTCTGTACATGTTATGTTGCTATTCATATCAAATTGATCATGCCTGTAAACTGGCGTGAATTCTGTAATTATCATTTTCAGAATATATATATATATATATTACTGAATTTTCCACCGTGTTAGATGTTTGATGTGAATTTTCTCAGCCATCTTATGTTCATCTCCGAGTATTGTGTGGTTAGAACCAATACCAATACACTACACTCCTACCTAGAATCTATGGCAAGCTTGGAAAGGGTACACTCTTACATCAGGTAAACGAAGTCAAATACAGAAACTGCTGAAAAGAAAATATCGAAAGTCTGAAAAACACTTCGTACGACCGATTGGGGATTATTTACAGATAACCCATCGGAAAACGCTGTTAACATTATCACTTGTTAACTTAAATTATGTTTTGATATTTTTTACCTGATTGGGACCATTTTCGTAAGTTTAGATCAACTTATGTCTTCCTAACTGAAGCGAATATGAAGGGTAGAAAGTGAGCATACAAGGAGAAAAACTCCATTGAAGTTCGCAAGCTAAGTAGTCTGGCAAACCTAGATATTAGGCGTCTGAACTCGGTGTTTACTCAGGAACTTCTATCTCGCGAAAACGTTACAAGTATGTGGAAACTCTCTAAAGAGCTAACAGGTGAGAGACACATTAGAAGCGGTAACCAGATAAATGTGACTTAAACAAGTCTTTTGTACGTCAGTCATCTGATCTCATGATCCACAGGCTCTAAGAATAGTTGTGTTCCAATTTTCTATGGATATGAGGTTAAAATATGTTGCGTTTCGCTATTAAGTTTCACTGTAGCCTAAGATGTTACGATTCTGGAAAGACAACGATCGAGCTACTTTAATACGAGTGGTTCTTTTCAGCTCGTTCCAACATATGGAAGGCAGATATGCAGGCAATTAACTCCGCAGCATCGGCTGAAAACTGGGAAATTGACTCAAAGGCATCAGTACAAGAAGCATGGACTCTATTCAGGCAGTTATACAATCGGGTAACTCAACCATACATACCCTGGACTGTCCCAAAGAGAAAGAAGCACGGACGTCCCTGGATAGGGCGGGATATTCGACGTTTACTGAGACAAAAGAAAAATGCTGGGACGTTGCCATCCGCCTCGGCACAGCAGGTACGATGGAACGCAACAGATCGGTAAGAAACGAGTGTATAACGAAAATTCGGAAAGCTCAATTAAAATATGAAATGCAGCTGGCACAATCTGCACTCAAGCAGCTCAAGAGAATATTCTTGTACATAAACTACAGGACAAGGATGCATCACTGGATTCCCAACCTAATTAAAGTAGGAAGTGAATCTGAAATGATAGAGGAAGATAAAGAAAAAGCAGAGGCTATGGCTGACTATTTTGGGGCAGTTTTCACTCAGAAACCTCCTCTGGAGAAAGAACCAGACCCAAATACAGAGTCAACAAACCATCTGCTCACCGTGGACTTCGACCAAAACGATGTGCTTAAGGCTCTTAGCACCCTTAACATGAAGAAGTCAACAGGACCAGATGAGCTACACTCCAAAATCTTGAGACATATTGCCCAATATATCGCGGCCCCACTGAGTGTGATATTCAATATGTCACTTGACCAAGGTGTGTTACCAATGGACTGGAAGGACTCAATCGTCACTCCCATACATAAAACAGGTCCACGACAAGTTCCATCGAATTGCAGACGCGTAAGCCTCACCAGTGTTGTAATCAAAATACTGGAAGGAATAATCAAACGGACCATAACGGCATTTATGGAGACCAGTAACTTGCTGAACATGGCACAGCATGGTTTTAGAAAGGGTCTATCCTGTACAACGAACTTCCTTTTAGCTAGGGAGTTCTGGATTAATGCACTAGACAACGGAAACTCAGTGAATGTTGTCTACATAGATTTCAGCAAGGCTTTTGACAAGGTGCCAACTAATAGACTGCTATTGAAATTGGAAATCCTTGGTATTTCCGGACCTCTTTTAAAATGGATTAAAGATTTCCTAGTAGGTCGTAGACTAAAATTAAGAATAAATTCCAAGTGCTCCATCTGAAGACCAGTATTTAGTGGAGTACCCCAAGGTTCCGTCCTAGGTCCTTTACTTTTTATAATGTACGTTAATGATCTTACAAGTATAGTACAGTCTCCAGTGTTATTATACGCTGACGATGTAAAAATTTGGCGGGTAATAACTGGAGACAAAGACGTATTTACTCCTCAGGCAGACTTAAATAATATGATAAACTGGTCTAAAGAGTGGCTGATGCCTATCAACTCGGAAAAGTGTGTCTACATGCACTTGGGGGATTCAAAGATTAATAAGTACAACATAGGGGATTTGTCATTACCCGTAGTCCGGTCTCATAAGGATCTAGGGGTGACAGTGAGTAACGATCTTAAGACGACGGCCCACTGCCAGGAGGTCTCATCCAAGGGGTTTCGAACCCTCTGGGCTTTAAAAAGGACATTCACTAAGTTAGATACTACCATGTTCACCACAGTATACACATCCTTAGTGAGAACTAAGCTGGAGAACTGCGCTCAGACTGCAAGCCCCTGTTTAAAAGGTGACTCGGACATACTAGAAAAAGTACAGATGGCAGCTACCCGTGCAATTCCGGAACTCCGGGGTTTATCATACAAAGAGCGGCTTGAAAAACTGGACCTCTTTACTCTGTCCTATCGCAGACTAAGGGGAGATCTAATTTTGATGTACAGAATACTGAGAGATGATTTCAGACCTATCTTATTCTCTCTCTTTCTTCCCACTAGATCGGGACACCTTAGAGGACATAGCAGGCGAGTAGAAAAGCCAAGAACGAACAAAATACCCGTGGCATACAGGTTTTCACACCGCGTCATCAATACTTGGAACCTGCTGCCTGAAGCAGTGGTGTCCGCACCTTCAATCGACTCCTTCAAGAGAAGACTGGACACTCACAGAAGCATACTAGAAAAGGAATGAAATAGGCCGTAGGCCTTCTGTCCTTACTACACAAATCTGAATCTGAATCTGAAATCAACTATACCCAACACATCAAACCTCTATGGCTAACAGAGGAAGAAAATGGAATTGCAGGTAACTTAGTATTTGTGGTAGAACAAGCAACGTAAAGGAACTTGGTATAAAAGTTATGGTAACATAATATGACCTTCAAGCATGTAGCATTTTAGCTCACTAAAAAACATAGCAACCAATTAGAGGCTAAAGGTCATGAGGGAAATCGAATATATGGAAAGTGAGCAAGCGGTTATCGTTCTGGAAGATTCTGGCCTTTGTAGTAAAATTCTACTGATGTGCGACCACCTTAGCAGAAAGTATCTTCAGTGAAGATCTAAATCATCTTGAAAAGGCATTTGATTTAATTCCAGATAGTTCATCTACTTAACTTATGTATATATGCATGCAGTTGTCATTTTCTTTAATTTTTACTTATTCTGCAAAGGAAAATCTTTGAAAAGCATAACGCCAAGAATTCTATATTGCACCAAAAACATAATATTGAGTAAGGCCACTGATAATAATTACGAGGTAAACAGTAAATCCATTTCACACAGTTCTGGGAATAAATATTTGGTATTAAGGACATTGTTTAGGTCTTTTTCGAAGTAATTACACTAAATTAAAATATTTTACTACATGATAATTAAGACAGGTCCTCATTCCACCACCAACGTTTAGGCCTTGTTTTAGCATGTCAAGTAGACATGAGACAGTTTCACTGCATTGCATCATTGCGGTAAGTTGTCGTCACCTTAAAATCATTGCCCTCAGATGAACATAATATAGTCGAGGGACAAAAGGTATAATTAACTGAAGTACTTAGCTACAAAAGCACTGACGCACACGAGGATGACAAGATGTTATATGGAATTGAGAAGCCGAAAAGGTGGCCTGATAAACGTACGCAATTCATTCGTTGCAAGGGCCTTCAAACGCAAAATGAACGACTACTCGTGCATCTCTGAAGAACAAGAGGTTGCTGAAATGAAAGCTGCATGTGTCGCAGTTGAGTTTCCAGTTGACAACATTTTGACTGGTAACTTTTCCCCAATAGATAAGTAAGTATCTACTAAGTACATACTCATAAAATAGTCCCTCAAAAACAAAGATGTTCTCATCACCGCTTTCATCTACTTCAACGGCAGTTAATAACACGTAAGTTGGAAGAATTGCAAACATGATATCAAAAGGTTGCACAATAATCACAGTAAGAGATCGTCGAAAATAATTATGGAAGCAGTTACTGAACTGTCTGACAAGATGAACGAACTAACTGCTTATATCATCCATGTTTGTAAATGATAGGTATAACGGCAGCATGAAGAATTCGGGTTGCGCGTACCCATTGAAAGCACCCGAGGAAATGCGTTCTGTTGAAGATGCATTAGAGGAATAAATTTTGTGACCAGTTCTTAATTTGTGACTGCTGTTTATGAAATTTTAGGCGAACAGATTGTCAGAGATTGTATGTGATGATCTTCTGAAGTCAACTAAAGCTGTCTAGCCTACTTGCTGACGCCGGAACTGGTAATTACTCACACCATACGTGGAATTAAAAGTAAAATAGGTATTATTAATTACAGATTCGACAGAACGATTCAAAGTGAATTCAGACAGCAGTCTTGATATATTTATGGACGTTATGTGTCCACGGTTCCGGACTGTAACCTGTTCAGAGAAACAAATAGTACAAGCCATGAATGCTACGAGTCGCACTTTTTTACACGACGCAAAAGATGGAGTCAATAAACGTGGATGGCGATCCAAAGAATAGTTGAGCTAAATGCACTTTCGATCTGCAACAGAATAGCAGTTTCTGATTCCATATTAGTTTGTGGTGGACATTTATATTGACAAAATTGTTTCTTATTTTATTTTCAGTTGACTCCACAAGTGCTCACAGACCTAACTGTAAGTTCTTAATTCAGCAAACCATTTTAAAATACTGTTGGTACGCAATCAAAGTTTCACATGGTATTATGGATTCATAGGTTGCATAACTGCTATGATATAAAACATTCGCAGTTTGGCAGCTTTGACACTTCGTTTGTAACGCAGAAGAGTGATATTTCTTTAATTATTGTAGAACACTGTGAACAATAGTTTAACTTCCACTCGACGTAACCGACAGAAACCCAGCAGCGGCTACTAATAATACGAAGACGTACTTTTTTAAAACTTCAATAGACTATCTCATTTGTAACACGTCAGTCTTTAAACTACGGCGATGCTTATCTATCGAGTTCGTCATAACAAATGCTGGCAAGATAGGGATATTATATAACATCAATAAGGTGCAACTGCGTGTTGACACTTGTTTTCTGTGAATCGTGCAATTAGTTTAGGAAAGTATTGGAGAGAACCGAAAATGTTGCGGAATTTCCCCCATGTACGAAAAAATATTACAGTTTAATCATAGAACACAGATGAACTTTTCAAAAGTTGTCAAAAATTCTGGGGGTATTTCTGGGACATATTTGGGAAAACTAAAAGCTTTGGAGAAATCCCACTAAATGTTAGAAAATAATGGGGTTTTATCTATTAATATAGATGAGTTTTCTTTTAGTGTTTAAAACTGTTAGGGAAATATTGAGGACAACTCAAAATTCGGGGAAAATGCTTCAGACCTATGGAGAAATTTTGGAATTTTTGTGTCATTACTCTAAAATATTTCTTTGTGTCTTCCTCAAAACGGATAAAATTTCCCTTAAAATAGGGAGATTGAAATATTCCGAATTTAGAAAAAGAATTAGTTCAGAAGCACAAAATTTTATTCCAAGAAATAAAAACATCATGTATTAACTATGAATCAATGAATGAGCTTGGCATGAGGCAAATTTTGCCGACGTAATTCATGTGCATTACGTCATAATAAATGGTAAAATATGACACATCCATTCGGTCTGTTAAGCTACTGTTCGTTTTACCACTAATGATGACAAACCCTTTGGTTTAAATTTTATTAATTTGGATGTTTCTAATCATCATTTATCCTAATCCATAATTTTGAAAAGCACTGTGTAGTCATATCTCAGCTGAGATATTCTAGACTAGTCCAGAATTAAGTTAAGCTTTGTTAGCCTTGCATAACTTTGAAACTGAACTCCAGCGACAAAAAAACTGTACTCCACGTTTTCAGAAAATAATTGGAGCAGCACAATGAATGTAATCCAATCTCCCTGTTTAGGAATTTCTCCGGATCTGAAGAAATTTTCGGGGTTTTTGGGCTATTTCCCCGATGTTTTCTATGATGTCTTCCTCGAAATTCTCCCCAAAACAGGGAGCTTGGGAAGTGCAACAAGAGTATTTCTTTATTTCTTTAAACACACCAACATTAGTACAAGGAGGCACCAAATATAAATGCGACTCTCAAGTTAGGTGATTTGTGTGAGGACTGGGGTACTGCCTGAGAGCCCAAACCGAAGTAGGTGAGTTTCATAGGTGACTACCAGTCCGGTTAAAGCTCAAGACACTCGCTTTTCGCCTTTTCAGTTTCATAAAACACCCCTGCCGCGAGAAGGTAGTGGGTGGGATTTCATTGACAGTGGCTGTACACGCGTGGTTGTGTGAGGGCATTTTGAGAGGGATAGCTGACTTTCCCCATCCCCGGTCATACAAGAATATCTGTGAGACAAAATATCTCTTATAAACCAATTTATTGGGTTTCTCATGCTGTTTTACCAGATACAGGTTGTCTTAATGATTTACATATTTCCAATAAAAAGTCTTGTAAAAATGATAAAAATATGTCGAATGAACCCACTTATGATAAAAAATCTAATGCAATTTTGACAGGTACTGATTTTTTCAATTATCCATTGTCCTTCACTGACATCCTTAATAAATTTGAGGAAAATATTTCAAAAGAATCAAACACTGATGATCTCATACTAAATGTTATTTGTCCTTACAATGTATTTTTTTCTGGTAAAAACTTGGTCGATCTGAAGCAAAAGTTTTAAGTGAATTCAAACGTAACTACAGTTTGGATGGTCTCATGTCAAATGTTGTTAATCCTCACCATGAAGTCTCTTCTAGTGGATCCTCTAGTAAATTTAAGAAATATATTGTAAATAAAGCCAAATTATTTGTGACTTCGGGATATAAAGATCCAGCGTTATTTAGTGAGGCAGGATAGTGTTAGAAGATCTATGATTGGAATTCTAGATATCATTGATTTGAGTCATCTGAAAGATGGGTTTTCAAGCAAGTCGTTTATCGACTAGTGAGATAAATGTGAATAACTCTGTACCCCAGAAAAAACCCGCAGAACTCTGGAACATGTGGAAATAAATGTTCTAGGAGCACATTCTCTGGGTATTAAAAAATCATAGTATGGTCTGGCTAAGCCAATTTTAGTAACAATAGTCATACTAGGTAAAGTTATTGAAATATCATCTGTTTGGAACACATTACCTGTTTGCTTGCTGAAGCTTCTAGTCATCACACAACCGCCATTGACCTTCACCTTCTTATCGATTATATTTGTTAACTTTAATGATTTATCTAACATAACTTGCTGTGGTTTATCGACCAAGGATGGTATCTGTTTTGGGAATACCTTCCATAAGTGTCCTATATGATGTTTAACACAAAGCATCTGGTTTAATAAATTTATACTTGATAGTATTTGTGAACTTGTATCCGCTGTTTTATTCAGCCTAGATAAACATTCAGGTTCCGCAGACCTATAGAGTTTTAATGCTTTTGTGTGCAAATACTATATTTAATTAACCGTATCTGTCTGATGACTTCGTCCCTAGGCAGTTACTGGACGCTGGTATGATGGAAATTTTACTTGCGAAAATGCAAAAAAATACATTCATTAATGCTTCTGGAACATCATCGATAAATTACCAGATAATTTATTTGGATTATTCAAATGTTATTCTCACAAGCATTGACTCACTACTACTTGCTTAAAGAAGTTGGTTCTTAAGATAATTCATTATTGACAACATACCACATACATTAGCACAGTAACTAGTGGATATACCTTATGGTACTAATAAACAACAGGGACTGCGGAAAATGAAATGGGTTTATTTAGGAGTGACAGTTAGTTATACGGAACATAAGTAATAACACCACGAATCTTTAACTGCCCCAACACGTAGGTTAGGGTGTTGAACATATTTTGTGTGACTACTTATTATTATTCAGTAGTTCAATTACAACAAAATAAATAGTGTGACGATAATTTGAGCGAAGTAGAAACATAATTCTAATTTTTTCCATTGACGAGTTCAAACGCGTTTCTTCTAGTATGTGCAGGGAGTCTTCTTGTAAGAAATTTAAAGCAAGTAGTCCCATTGATAAATTTTGATAGTGTAATTAGAAGATGAAGATTGTCAGAACTATGTGATATATTAGCGCAATACATTTCGAACAATCTGATCACACGTATATTTGTTAAGAACATATATATATATATATATAATGAAAGGTCAACTAGATTAGAAATAGAGGGTGAGAGGAGACAGGGATAATAAACAAATAATGTGAAAACAATTTGAAACCTCATCACTCTAGATAATAAGCTAATATTAGATTCTTCTTATTACACTCTCGAAGTTTCTTCTAGTATCTTCGAGCTGATTATTAAGATGTTATAACCTTGTAGATTGAAAAGCTAACCAATTAGTGGTTGACTACACAGTCCATACCGATAATTCTTACGGTTGCAAACTTTCAACCACGTAACTGTTGCTTCAGTATTGTCTCAAATGGTAACCTGTTATTCAGGATCATAAGTCGTTATACTTGAGACAAAGGTTATTGAGAATTAATGGATAATATCATTAAGCAGGATAAGTATCTATATTTCCATAGCCTGAAGAAAACGATCTTTCTATCAACGATAGACTCGTTGTCATCGAAGTGTAGATGATAAGTCTTGGATCATTATGTATTCAGCAGCTGGTAGTTCAAATAATTATGACGAAAAAACTCAATGAATAATAGGCAATTATAAGGCGAGATAAAATTGATATTCAAATAAGTTGGCGATTTTACTTTCTCTGAGCTGGATGATTTATTGTCTGAGATATTATCATTAGAACATAGTGGAAAAGAAATTAAACAATTCTAAACATTTTATCATTTCTGTGACTCGTAGTTAGATACAGGCTGAAAGTTTTGGATGTTTTTAGGACACCAAACTTCATAACTTAATAGCAATTTAGTAAGATTTTTATGCTAATGAAAATCGTCCGGTGACTGTTCGAATATTCTGGAATCATAAAGTACATATGAGCACTTTTCATCGACAATTTTGTCATTAAACTATTGGTAGTTGGAATTACTTTTTGTTGATGGCATAGTTGTGCTAACTATATTCAAAGTTAATAAATATCTCATACAGAACCAAGAAAATACGGGAAAATGCTTACAAATATGTTGGAAAGAAAAATCCTATTTCGTTCTGGCTTGACTTTTCATTTAATCATCACTCATTTTGCTTAATAAATAGATTTAATCCTAATGTATATATACCTTGTCCGTAGTAATTGGATAACGTTTGTTATTGAGGATATAGATAACTAACCAGTTGAAAATCGAGTTATTTTCAACTCATGATTCAGTAGCCTTGAACTAGGTCAGCAACAATCAATGTCATTTGAACGCTAATGAGGTGTGAGGTATTGTTTAATAGGTTAAGATGGGGTTGATTTAAGGGAATCCATGGACTCTCATAAAGCATAGTCGTAAAAACATGTCTGCACTTCTTCATGTGTAAATTAGAGAGTCAAGGATGTATTCTGTCTCACGATGGGGTTCCTCACAATTAGCTTAAATGTGATCATACTTATTAGATGGACTGAGAATGTAACTCATACTCAAATCCCTTTTATACAATGATAAACACGACATATTTTGATAGTGTTGATCTAATCATAAACCATTTTTAGAATAGGATATTCTTTCTCATGTGAAAGCCATAAAAAATTAGAACTTTGAAAATAAAGTTGGATATGGCATTTTTGGTTTAAACTGCCCAGAAAGTAATCCCTTAGGTGATTTAAGAGAAATAAAAACTTCAACGTGAAATTTGTGAACAGTCAAAACACAGCGTAAATTCCTTTCAGTTCATAAATCAAACCACCTAAAGATGTAAACCATATTGTACGAAAATATTCATGATACATAATGATTAAAATTACCAGATATACTTTTGAAAATTGACCTATCACTGATATAAATATATAGGCATAATGAACAATTACTTGCAGTGACATTTAAGGGAAAGATCGATAGCATTACAAATTTTTGTCGATCGAATGACCAGAAGGATGATACTACATGCAACAGCGCCATATCTAACAAGCTATATTTAGAAAATCTTATAACGGTATAGACAATCTCATTAAATACTTCAGTAAACGAAGTGATAGAAAGGATAACTCACTCAGGAAACCCAGATAATGTGATTTTGAGTTGCTTAAAATTTTATTTAATCAATGATAAATTCAAAGATTACAAAGCAACCAATGAGGCTTCACTTTAGAGAGCAGCCTTAAAATACCTATACTTCGGTAACAATATATCTTAAACTACATATAAGATATTTGCTTCTTCCCATCTAAAACGAGTTAGTTAAGAATATAACCAATTGAGAAATCCACCGAAATACGGTGATAGAGTCAAATATTAGAAGTAAGCTCTGAAAAAACAGCAGTTCAACATCTCATAAACAGACTTGGTAGAATTTCATCTGTATTCTTAAGATATAAATCTTTGACCCAGTGGCAGGATAATATAAATCAGAATCTCTGAAGATGTACACCAGCTGCGATTTGAATAAATAGTGGTCCCTTAGATAATGATATCGTAACTTTTCGTTTTCATTTCATAGATTAGTACCTCATGTTTATCCAGTCTACCTTACTTTGACTGTAGCACATTGAAAATGACATTCTGAATATTGAACTGTTATGGTTATCTTTGGTTACTCCCGTTGTTATCGTGTATTCTAGTATTTTTTGTTGATCTAATTGTTTTGAGATAATTGTATCACTATGTAGACGATGATTACTTGTTATCGGTATCCCCCTCAGCTTGTGAATCGGTCAAAGGCTGTTGACGACCACTGTAACCAGTAAATAATGTGCACAATTGTTTTAATGTAGTCAGGGTTATCAAACATATCATAGGTTTAATGCTTCCATCTAAGTAAAGCACCATATGGTAGGAGAAATAGGCATGTAGGTAGCTTCTGTCAAAATTTGATATCATCTGCAGGATCTTTAGAGACCAGGTGATACTAAACAAGTGTTTTAACCAAATTTCGGACTCTCTGTAATGTGAAACCACAACCCCATGCACTATCGAACCCAAAACTGTCTTGTTTAAAGATATTATGATTGACACGAGACCCCGAAATATTGAGCTCAACGCTTTGTGAGGTCATATATGCACACTATTGGAAAGTTTCAAATTAAGACGAAAGAACCATCCAGTACTCTTCGATTTTCAGTGGTTATTCAGATACTCTCTGCTTATAACGAACTGGACTGACATCTACAGACTACTCGATTATAAAATAGATTTTATAAATAATTACTGAATTCAGATCATGAGTTACTCATACACCGAGTACCTTTATTGATAACGCTTCAAAATATGCTTTTGATGTAATAGCTCTGTTTAACTACCCAGCACTGCTTGCAGAATTGTTTTATAGTAGTTTAACTATAAAACCACTCAGCTTTCATCTACACGGTTACAGGTAGGAACTCCAACCTGCCTGCTTTAGTCGTAAATTATCAGTATCATTTAAACAAGAAGCACTGATCAAAGGCTAATATAAGGACCTGTACTTGGTTGATGAGTTGCTCGAATATTTATTATTTTTATTGAACTTCAAAGTTGAGGTTACATGAGTAGGATATAGACTGTTGAGCTTAATGCTTCAGTTAAAAGTGCTAATTTCTTCTCAAAATCCGGACAGAAGAGTGTGTCTCAAAATAAAACTCTGCCGAGTGGTAAAATGAACAAGTTCGAAAGTGGCATTATTTGATTTCCACTGTTGCAAGCATTTACTAGAAAGACCTAGGACTTGATTCGGAGCTCTCCAGCGAGATGAGGCGGCTAATGCTTCTCCGAAGATTTGACATGTTTTCACTCAGTGATATGACGAAATGATAAGTCAAATTACATTTTAAACTCATTGTGATTCTCATTCAACATTGCTTTCACTTTTAATTCAATATGATGACTATCCAATGTAATATTTGTTTTATTTTTGGTGTGATGTTATACTCAGTATAAACTTGGTTTATTTCAGTGTGATGTTTATTTAAGATACGATATTCTTTGTATTAAATTGACGTGAACCATGTTCAGCACAATATTCAGCACGTCATTTATTATAATTCTGGCCATTTTTCACATGTGTGGTTTTTTCTTAATTAATAACCAAATGTGTGTACAAATCAATATATAATTGTGTTTTCGATTAGAGTCGTCGCTGTGTTTTTGGGATTAATATATTTCTACTTCTATCAGTCTTGGTATTCTTACTTCACGTCATGGGAATTGTAGTGGTCCCTTGTTTCAAGAATAAATAATAAGCGGCGGGATATAACATCCTGATCAGTCGTTTAACAAATGAATCCCTTCTATTTAAAAACATATGTTATCTCAATATGGCAGGAGTAGAGCATTTGGAGGACCTTGGGGGGCCGGTACTAAAAGTGACTTTGCTAAACCCCACGCAATTATCATATTCAAAATAGGCCTAGAAATCAAGGCTAGGAGTTATGGTTGAGAATCAGAATAAGGAATTAAGGTTAGGGTTTTCATTGACAACAGACATCAACTATAAAGCAAGAAAACTCAGTAACCGTATAGACGAATCTAAGAAGCGTTATCCTAAATATAATTGACTCGTTCCAACTTCACTCATGAAGATGCATCTTACTACTGAATACCGATATGCATGAAACGTACAGAGTTTTCTGTTAGTTGTATCCGGTCATTCAAAATGGAATGATTGTCTGGATCATTATCAGCAGATTTATGTTTTATTGGTGCTTCAAAATATCCAGTGATCACGAAGATTCATTTATTTTCATAAAACAACACATTTGGTTACTTGTCTGTTTGTCTTAACTACAGAAACTGTGTCAATAATTTAGTCTCATGGTTGTTTGACCAAATAAAAGACAAATTAAAATATATGGCTAGTATTGAAACCAAACATGTGATCTTGTTCAAGGTTGTCTGATTATGAATTTTTACTTTAATGAGTATTACTGAACTTACATTAGACAAGGAGTTGGTAGGACTAATCAGCAGATAGATAAAATTCCAGGAAACTGTCTGAAATATGATAAGTTATCTGATTAAGTAAATTTATATACAGAAAATGTTTATTGTCCTAATTTTAGGACTAACAAGTTCAAAGTATAGATATTAAATTGTTTTCACTGCTTTCGTCAAAGTCTACCGGTCGTAGGTGTTGTTTAGATAGTAGATTCTGTCAAAAAGAACCCAGGAATAATTCATAGTGAGTATCTTTTGTCGTTAATAATCTGTTATTCAACTAATAATTTAACCAGTTAGTGGTAATTAGCTCAATAAATGTACAACAATCATCTTTTAACCCACAGTTCTAATAAGTGTGTTCCCTTTATTAGTTCATTTCAAGAATCCTTTACTGATATTAAGGCAAGAAGGATATTATATTACAACAGTGTATTCTAATTAATTTTGCTAAAATAAGGTATTTGAAATCACCTTTCATGACGAACTGACGTCTGCTGCTGGAGGCCTATTAAAAATCATGGAAAGTGGGATACATTTTTGTTAGCTAGTGTCATCGATAAGCGACTGCCAAACTTCACCGGCCATAAGTTAAAATACAGACATCAGGAACTCACCAAAAAGCTGATCGTTAACGAGGAAATGATTTTGCTAAATTGGACGATTTCGGATGACCAAATTAATTAAAAGTTAGTCTCACTTTCGTTGGAATAAAATATAGTCTTTGATCAATGCGTTTAATGAAAGTTTTCTATTATAAATCTTTTCCTGTTATGCATTTAAACTAATGTGATTAAAAAGTTTGGTCATTTTGCGTTTTAACCGCTGATAAGGGTTACGGATGAATTTCTGTGAAGAAAAACGTAGCACCTGTTATATACTCCTGCCGTATGCTATATATATATATATTAGAAATCACGGTGAGATTGTTGAAGCCTTTTGTGATAGGTGTAGTACACAAGCCAACAAAATTACTTCAATCAATCCTATGCAAACCAAAGGATGAGACAACAAAAGAAAGAAAACAGAACATCATTTACAAAATTAATTGTTTCAACTGCGAAAAACACTACATCGGATGAAATGGATGCACAAGACTTCTACTTGAAGTTTGTGCTAATGATGTCATTCAGAAGAACAATGAAAGCTCCACAACCAAACCATCCAGCTCAGAGAACAAAATCCCATCAAAAACACAATGGCTTATTTCTAACCCTTTAGTTCTTTTTATTTTCACTGCCAATGTTGTATCATAAAATGATTTAAAATTCAAAATGTCGAAAAGAGAATTTTCTTCTCTGAATTCTCTTTATTTTTCTTTATGATCAGATAGAATCTTAATTATAAATGTATTTATGTAAGTAATCTTAACCTAGTTTGTAACATTATCCGGCGTGGCTAAAATGAGGAGGCAACGGTTCAGTAAGAAGTTCTGTAATCGAAGACTATGTGAACACAAGTCATTCAATCAAAACAGACTCTGCGTTCAGAGTCATCTACAAGGTAAGTAGAAGTCTTCCTAAGACGATTAGACTGCATCTTCTTCGCATTGCCGAAGCAATAGCCATACATCTGGAAAAACCAGAATTGTGTGTGCAAAAGAAGTTAGTACAACCTCTTCTGCTACCATGGTCTTAATACGTTAAAATTTTTCTCTCTTTTTCATACCCTTGTTCCTTTGCAGTCATCTGCTTCACCTTCCATCTTCCCTTTAAATCTTCTACCCCCAACTGGTTTGTTTTTATTTTCACGATCAATCCGATTACATTTCATCTCTGTTTCAACATTTTATTTTATCATGCTGAGCCATCCTTTCCCAATTTTTTTTAAATACCTTTGTTTATTTAACCTCACTGTCCCCATGTCTAACAAGTTTATTATCAGTATTATTATCATCCTGTAAAAGTAAGTATATATATTTGCGATTGTACAGCTTTGAAAATGAATTCACCGAAAAGAGAACTCTTCGCTGAACTAATCTTTCTTATTTAATCGGACAATTATCCTTCATAAATCAGACCCGTAAATAATTTCCATCATTATATTAATCTCTTACCAATTTATGATGCAATCTTTTCTGTCCTTGTACAGACATATATTTTCCACATAACTATAAATATGAATGTACAGCTTAAGTAAATGATTTCATCGAAAAGAAAAATTTCTTCGGTGAATTCTCTTTAATATTTTTAATATCAGAAAGGGGGTTTTTTGGAGATTATAGTAACTTAATAGTTAAATTCATGAGTCAATTAAAGCTAGACCACCATAGAATACCTGGAAGCACTGAACAGCCATTTCATCCTAGTATGGTCCTCCTCAGCACTGAACATCCAAGATGAATTTCTTGTTATTCTGCTCAAAAATTATTATCAGAAGGGGTTTTGTGGAGATTGTAGTAATTTCAATAGTTCAGATCATGAGTCAATTGAAGCTAGACCACCATAGAAAATCTGGAAACACTGAACAGCCGTTTCGTTTTAGTATGGGACTCCTTAACAATGTGCATCCACGACCCCGCCTCGCGAGATTCGAACCCAGGACCTTACTATTATTTTGGATGAATTATGCGCATTTAAGTCAAATGTTATTTTATTTATTCAGAGGTTTCCCTGAGTTTGATTGTTTTCTAAAAAAAATGTGAAAATTATAAATAAACATTTCTGTTTAAGATTAATATTTACTCATTAATTATGTATAAACCCATATGATCCATATAGAGAAAAAAAGATCTGACAAATAAAATGATTCAATATTTATAAACAGCCATTATAGATTTAAGGATTGTTTCATTTTCGATTCATTTTTCATTAAATCAAATAGTAACTACATTGAAATTTATGAATAAAATTTATTATTAGTTAAAATAGTTATGAGTAGTATTGAATGTTTAATTTTTATATTAAAAATTGAATTTGGTTAAAAATTGTGGAAAGATCAGTTAATCTTTAATGAGGTATTTCGTTCTAGTATGAACTTTTTTCAGTAATGCAAGTTAATAAGCTCATGGATGATTGAGATTTGAACCTCTTGTGATCATATGAATCACTTAACTGTGAGATCGCTTAGTTGTGACATGATGTGATGAATATGAATTTCCTAGAAGAGAAACTAGTAATAATTGGTGATGAAAATGAATGTTAGCTAATCATTGTTCAAATATCTTATTAATATATTTAAATACTTGAAAGTTTAGTAGATATAATGGTTTGGTGAGTTTCAGTATCTTATATTTTGAACTATGAATTCTCTATTGTATCCAAACATATTGTATTACACAAATTGAATGTGATTATAGTGATCTGAAAATCATTAGTTTCAAACTACAATCGTGTTTCTCATAAAAGGTGAGTATGATACATCCCTAAATACGACCATAACTTATTGAATTTTACAGACTAATCATCCAAGATAGCTTCAGCAAACGTAGCTGAATGTTTTATAAAAGTGACCCAGTTATTGGTATAGGTTTCTAGCAAATACTGATAATTTTTTGTTGTCTGTTACTTACTTACTTATTTACACCTGTTACTCCTAATGGAGCATAGGTCGCCGACCAGCATTCTCCAACCCACTCTGTCCTGGGCCTTCCCTTCTAGTTCGATCCAATTCTTGTTCATTTCTCTCATGTCTATCTCCATTTCCCGGCGTAATGTGTTCTTTGGTCTTCATCTTTTCCTTTGACCTTGAGGATTCCATGTGAGAGCTTGTCTTGTGAAGCAGTTGGGTGCTTTCCTCAATGTGTGTCCTATCCACTTCCAGCGCTTCTTCCTGATTTCTTCCTCCACTGGGATCTGGTTTGTTCTCTCCCACAATAGGTTGTTGCTAATAGTGTCCGGCCAACGGATCCGAAGTATTTTGCGTAGACAACTGTTAATAAACACCTGTATTTTCTGGATGATGGCTTTAGTAGTTTTCCAGGTTTCTGCCCCATACAGTAGAACTGTGTTGACATTTGTATTGAAAATCCTGACCTTTGTGTTAGTTGACAGTTGCTTTGAGTTCCAGATGTTCCTCAGTTGTAAATATGCTGCTCTTGCTTTGCAGATCTGCGCCTTCACATCTGCATCAGATCCACCATGTTCATCAATGATGCTGCCCAAATACGTAAAGGTTTTTACATCTTCCAAATCTTCTCCGTCAATTTTGATTGAATTGGTGCATGTTGTGTTGCATCGGAGAATCTTGCTTTTCCCTTTGTGTATATTGAGACCTACTGCTGCTGAGGCTGCTGCTACACTCTTCGTCTTCTCCAGCATTTGTTGTTGCGTTTGGGATAGAATGGCCAGATCATCTGCGAAGTCTAGATCGTCCAACTGCATCCTAGATGTCCATTGTATCCCGTGTTCCCCTTCAGATGTTGACGTCTTCATGATCCAGTCGATCACCAGGAGAAAGAGAAAGGGTGAGAGTAAGCAACCTTGCCTGACACCGGTCTTCACTTCGAACGACTTTGTCAACTGTCCTCCATGCACGATTTTGCAGTGTAATCCATCATATGAGTTCTGTATGATATTGACTATCTTCTGAGGCACGCCGTAGTGTCGAAGAAATTTCCATAGTGTTGTTCTGTCCACGCTGTCAAATGCTTTTTCGTAGTCAATGAAGTTGATGTAGAGTGATGAATTCCATTTTATTGATTGTTCCACAATGATCCGTAGAGTTGCGATTTGGTCTGTACACGATCTATCCTTACGGAATCCTGCCTGTTGGTCACGAAGCTGGGCGTCTACGCAGTTCTTCATCCTGTTTAACAATACCCTGTTGAAGACTTTTCCTGGTATTGAGAGAACAGTGATGCCCCTGTAGTTATCACACTTGCTGAGATCGCCTTTCTTCGGTATTTTGATCAGGAGTCCTTCTTTCCAACCTGTTGGTACTTGTTCCTCATCCCAAATCTTATTGAAGAGAATGTGGAGTATCCTTGTAGTTACTGCTACGTCTGCTTTCAGTGCCTCTGCTGGAATGTTGTCTGGTCCTGCTGCATCCCCACTCTTGATTTGTCTGATGGCCATGCTGATTTCTTCAATTGTTGGTGGGCCAACATTGATTGGGAGGTCCGTGGGTGCTGCTTCGATGTTGTGTGGGTTAACTTCTGTGTATTCAGCTTGTGCCTTGGCTTTTTCTGCTCTTGTTCGACTGGTATTGATTGCTGCCTTCTTGTTCCTCCTTTCTTGAATCTTATTCAGTGTATCAACAGTGATCCATTCCTTGTGATAGTGCTTCTTGTGACCGAGGACCTCGTGACATGTTGAAGTGATTGTCTCTTTGGTCCCCTTCCAGTTGCTCTCCACAGTAGTTCCTTCTCCATTGAGTAGATCATGAAAGGCCTGGAACTTGTTGCTGAGGACTATCTTGAATTTGTTGAGTTTATCAGTATCCCGACGAAAAGCCGTATTGAACTTTTGTGATATTGTCCGCCCCATTGTCCAGTGCTTCTTGAGTTTCAATTTCATCTTGGTGATCAGCAACTAATGATCTGATGCTATATCAGCTCCTCTCTTGGTTCTCACGTCCTCTATAGTCCTCCTGAACTTTTTGTTGATACAGATATGGTCGACTTAGTTTTGTGTTGTGTGATCCCGGGAAGTCCATGTGGTTTTGTGTATGCGTTTATGTGGGAATATAGTTCCGCCTATGACCAGTTTATTGAAGGCACGTAGGTTTGCAAATCTCTCACCATTTTCGTTCCTTTCTCCCAGTCCGTGTCGTCCCATGATGTCTTCATATCCAGTGTTGTCCGTTCCAACCTTAGCATTGAAATCTCCCATCAGAATGGTCAGGTCCTTTGTTGGGCACTTCTCGATGATTGACTGCAGCCTATTGTAGAATTGATCTTTAGCGTCTTCATTGCAGTCGTTGGTAGGCGCATAGCATTGGATGATGTTCATTGAAATACCCTCTTTCTTTGTTTTGAAGGAGGATTTGATTATCCTTGGTCCATGAGATTCCCATCCTATAAGCGCATTTTGCGCTTGTTTGGACAGCATCAATGCAACTCCTTGTGTATGTCGAGCGTTTTCTTCTTCATGGCCGGAGTATAACAGGAGCTCTCCTGTAGTTAGTCGTTGTTGTCCAACTTGCGTCCAATGTGTTTCACTGATCCCAAGTACCTCTAGGTTGTATCTTCTCATTTCTGCAGCAATTTGGAAGGCTCTTCCAATGTCTCACATTGTACGAACATTCCATATACCTAAATAAATGGTCGCTCTGATTGTCAGAAGGGGCATCGGTCTCGTAACTTCCGAAGGAATTCAGCTTTCACCATGAGGCGTCATAGTCATGATCGATAGCATTCGATCTGCACTAATATGGACTAGACAAGCATGACATTGATCACCACCCAGTGATCAATCAATTGCGTCATAGTTCTACTAAATGAATACCTTCTTACTCCCAGGGCAGAGTTTAAAAGTTTTGAATAATTTTTTCTGGTTGGCGTTTTTTAGCGAGTTAGTTTTCTACGGGATGGGGACGCTAACCCCATGCCCAACCCTCCTCCTTTATCCGGGCTTGGGACCGACAGTAACCCCCAGAGGGACTCCAGGCGGAGTTTTTTGTTGTTTTTTAAAATATGTTAACTAGAGTAAACAGTTTAAACCATTCAAACTCTGTCTTTTGAGCTGAAGGATCTTCATTTAGAAGAGTTATGACGTCTCATGGTGAAAATCGAGGTTCTTCGGATGTCAGGAGGTCGATGCTCCTTCTAACAACCACAGCAACAATTTGTATAGTACATGGAATATCCGGACAATGTAGGAGATCAGGAGGACCAGCCAAATAGCTACGGAAATAAGGAGATACAAATTGACGGTGCTCAAAATCAGTGAAACCCATTGGACCCAAGGTGGATAGAAAAGGTTAGATTCAGGAGAGATGCTGCTATATTCTGGTTGTGAAGAAGTAAATGCTCCGTACACTTAAAGAGTTCCCCTGATGCTGTCCAAAGGAGCGCGTAAAACACTCATAGGATGGGAATCTCATGGATCCAGGATCATCAAAGCATCCTTCAAAACAAAGAATGTGGGAATCACAATGAATGTTATCCAATGCTATGCACGAGAATGGTGACGGATTCGCAAATTTTGTGCATTCAACAAGATGCTTATAGACGACAAGGTATTCCCCTACAAGATCATATACAAAGCTTCATGAGTCTCACTGAATCACACTACAAAGAATCAGATCGATCATATTTGCATCAGCAAAATATTATGAAGGTGAATAGAAGACGTGAGAACCAGCGAAGGAGCAGATATAGCTTCAGATCACCATCAACTTGTGATTGCTAAGATGAAACTGAAGCTAAAGAAGCGTTGGACAACTGAACAAACAGCATTACAAAGGTTTAATGCAGTCTTCCTTCAACATACTGATAAACTCAACCAATTCAAGATAACTCTTAACAACAGGTTCCAAGACTTATAAAGAAGAAGAAACTATTATGGTGGACAAGTGAAAAGGCATTAAAGAAGCACTGACTTCAACGTGTCTGGAGGTACTGGGCGGCAAGAAGTTTCATCATATAGATTGGATCTCTGTGGAAACCGTGAACAAGACTCAAGAAATGAAGAACAAGAAGACGGTAACTAAAAACAGTTGAGCAAGAGTAGAGAAAGTGAGGACACTAGCTAAATACACAGAAGCAAACAAGCAAGTGAAGAAGAGCATTAAATCTGACTAGCAGAAATACGTGGATGAACTAGCAGTGAATATAAAAAAAGTTTCGAGAGAAAGAAATATCAGAAAACTATATGCTATGACGAAGAAACTTGCAGGGAAATATGGTGAACCAGAGAGATCAGTCGAAGACAAAGAATACAAGTCAACCACTAAGATTCAAGAACAGAGAAACAGATAGGTAGAACTCTTGAACAGATATGCCACACTGAGCTCACTAAATATTGAAGCAATACACACAGACCTTCTTATAGCTGTTACTCCACCAACGATCGAAGAAGTCAAGATGGTCATCAGCCGAATCAAGAGTGGCAAAGCAGCAGGACCTGACAAAATACCAGTTGAAGCACTAAAACCAGAAATGCAAGTAACTGCAAACATTCTCCACGTTCTATTCAGGAATATGTAGGAGAAAGATCAATTACCGACAAACTGGAAACAAGGGTACCTCATTAAGATACCAAACAAGGGAGATTTGAACAAGTGTGAGAACTATAGAGGCATAACACTATTATTGATATCAGCAAGAGTTTCCAACTGAATTTTGTTGAACTAAATAACGGATTCAGCAGACGCCCGAATTCGAGATCAACAGACTGGATTCCGTAAGGGTTGATCAGGCAGAGACTAAGTCACGACGAAGCTCCGGATGAGGTGGAAAATTTCACGTAGTCAGGAACAGGATTATCGTTAAACAAGGAGAACCTGAAGCAGACACAAAGGCGAGGATTGGCAAAGAAAGGACAGCATTTCCACAGTTGAACAACATATGTAACTCAAAGCATCTCTCTGCAGGCCGACATCATAGTCACGATCTTCAATACCAACTTCAAGACCATTCTATTGTACGGAACTGAAACTTGGAGAACCAATACAACCGTCATCAAGAGTATACAAATATTTGTAAACAATTATCTACACAAGATAATGAATGTCCGTTGGTCGGATACCATCAGCAACATTCTACTGTGGGAGAGAACAAACCGACTTCCAAATGATGACCAAATTAGGAAAGGACTTTATAAGTGGATAAGACATATATTGAAGAAACCATTAAACTGCATTACGAGTCAAGTGATAAATTAGAATCCTGAAGAGAAAAGGAAGAGAGATAAGCCAAGCAAAATGTTGTGTTGGGAATTGGAAGCAGACATGAAAAGAATGAATAGCACTTGAAAACAACTGGATAGGGTTGCCTAGGACAAAGTTCGATTTCGAATCATGGTGGGTGTTGGCCTATGCTTCTAAACGAGTGCTAACAGGCGTAAGTAAGTGTATACGACATTAGTTATTACTTAATAAACAATCGATAAAGTTGCTTTTATTCCGCATATTAAATTGACTTAGATTGTTTATCATTAACTATATTTCCTGTTATTAGTATACAAACTAAGATTATTTTGTAACGGTTTATCATGATCAAGAATTATTTTTGGTGACTATCTTCATCTATCTATACTGAACACTCCAATTGTTTTTATAATTATTAGAAAACGTGCCACTCAAAATTAGTTGTTTATTTAAAACTCTAACGTGTTCGTATTAATTTTTGAGTCAATACCTAACATTTTGTTTACATAAATACAAATTATTTTGTTTTGGCACATCTTTTAAATAAGTTGGAAGATAAACAACTCCATACTGTTTACGTTCGTAGATTGCTAAAATAATTGAACACATTCTGTCACTCAAAAATGCTCTACATTATATTGAATTATTGAATGAAAATATTTACAATTGACTGATCATTGATTTGCAATCAACATCATGCTTATATAGTTTTTGAGTACTAATTGAATTTTGCTGATCAAGTTTTAATGTCTCCATTAGTCCAAGTGACTTGCCATCCGATGGATTGTGTGTAGGTGTAGTGACCTCTCAGTCTTGGAAGCTAGGCGACGTGGGCTCAAATCCTACAATGATATCTAGTTACCTCAAGATTGTAAATACTTCTTGTCGACGAAGGCTTAGTTACAAAAAACCATTTGACTACCCTCAATCACCTGGCATGCAAATATTTTCTAGCGGATTACCTAACATCTCTTGAAAATTAAATGCTTGGTCCTTGAATTATTACTTACTTTGAGCATAAATAAATGGTGACTATCAGTATAGGGTTGTGGAGATTGTTACGTTTCTGATTAAGATCATGAATCGACTGATGTTAGACCACCATTGAAAACCTGGAAGCACTGGCCGGCCGTTTCGTCTTAGTGTTTGGCTCCTCAACAGTACTTATTCATAATCCCACTCGAGGATTTGAACCCAGGACCTTCGGTCTCGCGCGCGAACCCCTAACCTCCAGACCATTGAGCTGGCCGGTATTTCTGTTAACGTCTAACTTTAATCAATTTAATCTAATAATGAAAAGATAAATGGAAAAGGCTTTCCTGTTAGGAAGGTACGAGGATATGGGTTGTCTTTATTTGTTTCTCATTGTCTAATTTGTGAAAATACAGATCTATTTACTTCTTTGAATGTCTTTTTCGACTGTTTGTTAAATATATGTTATATTATGATTGGCTAGGTAAATTTCCTACTCAAATTATGTATAAAAAGTTGAAACAGTATTTGTTTTGAAACGACTAAGTTTTTGTTTTTACGAATAAAAATAGACTTTATCTGGTGAGTTTGATAATATAACCAATTCGGAACAGGAATTATTCTTTGTCTATAACAATCCATAAAAAACTTTTTAGTGTTGGATGTGATGGTGGAGAAGATTTGTAGCTCATGTGGATGATTTTGATAGAGTTGGATGTATTAAGTAAAACGAGTAAAGATTAACATATAAAACAAACCTGTCCTTTTTTGAAATCTAATTGCTCTAAAAGCCAAAATGGGTAATATCTTCCTTTGTACAGATATATTGGTTTAGAAAAGATTTTACTAAAATATGATAATTAAAACAAGCATTCGTTTGTGAAACGTTTAAAACTTATGTTACATAAGGTTATTTAATATCATAAGAGAATACAGATTCAAAAACGTAAAGCGAACTACTGAGTGTGTTAAGTTATAGGATGGATTCTAGATCAGAATATTATGTTGTTACAGATTATTTTACTATGAAATGACATATGGGATTCTCATCCTTAATTTCTTTAGTAAAAATTCACATAATACATGAATAGTATAAGGCAAAACGATAGAGAATCATTTATTTCATTCATTTGAATTACTGGAATGAAACCTCGTCTTATCTACCACTGCTAAGAAAACATCATTTAATTAGCCTTAATGATATTCAACAGTCTAAGATTAAGTTAATTCTCTGACAATAGATAATATGACAAAAACATAAAAATAGTCAATACCAAATAAATATTGAATGCCTCTTTGTGATAGATAACAATCAGTGAAGTGGAATACAAGAACGAATTTCAACTCTAGATTTAAAAGTATGTAGGTTGTGAAAGCCAATCTTTTTTTTTCTTTTCTGGCCTTTATTTTTAATTATATCAATTATACTTTAGGCAGAAGAGTATTCTGTTCTCTAGAATTTATTCTTAACGTTGATTGGTTAATTGATTGACTGGTCTGAAAATATATTAGTCTGATAAGTTGATTGGTTAAACGAAATGAGTTGCCAAGTATTCTTTAGAATAATTGGATTTCTATTATTATTATTATTATTGTTATTATTATTATTATTATTATTATTACTATTTAAATATAATTTCAATTTTAAGTAATTTTTTTAAAAAAAGCAAAGGTTTTACATTGACTAAAATAAAATCATCAATTTTATTAAAAAAAAGAAAAAGGAAAACTGAACTGTACAAACCAAACAGTCTTTTAATGTATTTATGACTTCCTTTATTTTGTATTACCTTTTTTTCGGAAATATTTTGAAGTTTTATATTAATAGTTCTTTTGTTATTGAATGTTGTTATTTGATGAAATAGGTGAACCATTTATTAAAGTATCCAATAGAGTAAACATAACTCTTGAGTAAGATTGAAAAAGTCATAGTCTATTCATATAATATTGATATAGGATGTAGATTTTCATCAGTGTTACTTAAGAATAATGTAAAGGTATTGAGTAAATGTGCATAACTTAAAAAGGTTTATAAAGTTTTTCTTAAGAAAATAAATGAAACTTTATAAAATGATGATGTGCTATGCATACCAGAGTTAACACGACATTAATAAATGCGTGCAGAACTAGTCAGATTTTTATGCAAAACTGAGCTTTAACACATTCGAAATGAATGCTATAAGCTTTTGAAGAAAAAAAAGCTGTTTTCATATTATAAAAGAATATAATCAATGAAGTAAAAACTGTCAAATATAAGCATGCTTTGAGAATGACCTAAATTTATTGTTGAAGGCTTCAGTTATACAATAGAAAGTGTTTTCATGTTAGTAATTTTGAAACATTTTTTCTACTAGTAATAGAGATGTGGATTAAAGTTAAACATCAAGTTAGAAATTATTTTTGAAGGTGTTAGTTTATTTCAAACTGAGTGATTTATTCATTAATTACATGACTGAGTAACTCAGTTTAGATAACGCAGAACATACATAATACTCCTTCTGGACTATTATTCTTCGCAATCTAAGTAATCTTTTCTTTATTAAAATGAAATGTAAAGCTTTCAGTGCATATTAAAAAATTTAACTGTAAAAGCTAGAGTAAATGTATTTCAAAAAAAATAAAAGCAGTTACTAATTATGCTTTAGAAAAAACGAATAATAACCATAATTAGCAATTAACTTTTGGATGTCCAATAGCTTTATGAACTAAAAAAACATGATTTCTATAAGACTCAACAGTTGAATGATCCATTGACTTCATTCAACTAGATAGCACGAGAAGTATCTTATTTTTTAAATTTAACTTTGTGCAAGTTCCATTTAGGTAACAAGAAATGATAAATGAGTAAGAAGTACCATTTTACATACATGAATTCCCCTCATTTATATGCACGATGGGATTCTGAAGTCCGGTAAGATTGAAACCGTATTTTCAACTGTTTTATTTCAGGTCATTTTGACCCACATCTAGTAGATGTAAAGGATTTATAGTAAGGTAAATTTATTACAAACAAGATATCAACTTTGTTTTGCCATTAAGCAACATTCAATTATGAATATATCATTCGGTAACAATCAAACTTCTCACAATTACATATTTCCAATATGATATATTCATATTGATTATTCTGTCCCATTATCATTATTTACCATTATTATTTAATTCGAAAGTATAAGCTTGTGTTTCCAATGAAATTCGATTACTTATTTTTATTTTATTTATTGAATGACTGAAATTTACATTGAAAAATTACCGTAAAGTACATACACACGTAAATAAATATATGCATATATATATATGTATACACAAGGGTACAACTTTTATTCACAATACTTTCAAAACAAATAAACTAAATACTTGTTTTTGATCATTTAATTACATCATCAGAATCACAAACTTTTCCGAAATTTAGTTCATGCATTTGTTTCGTTCAGATGTTTAGTTATACATATATATATGTAAAGAGGTGAATGGAGAATTCGGTAGGTATCTGTTTATAGAGATCAGTGGGTAATTACACAGAAATTATAAATATGATTTATTCATTTTTTTGAATTATTGCTTTCTAAATTTAAACTGTTTCACATTTTTAGATTGTTAATGGATTGATACGCAAATGATACAAGTTTCTATAAATGTAAATGGTTGTTATGATTTCTCAAGCGAGAATTTAGGCTTGATGATTCTTTTCTGTTAATCTGGGTTATGTACTTTCCCTCATATTAGACAGATTTACATACTACATTATGTTTCGGAAATGAGATATTTTTTAATGGTGTTATTCATACATTAAGTATTTACTGGACCATGGTTCATATCATGTTAAGTAGTTAGTGTCTATAATTTATTCAGAAGTTTATAGATTACAATATAATGTTCGGAACAAAGTCTTAAGATGATTTAACATTATTGAAAATAAATTGTAAGTGGTCATCTGGTGAATGCTTGTTTCTGATAGTATGACGGACAAAGATGTAAGCACTGGGCTTTAATTAGAGCCTAGAATGAATGTAATGAATAATCAGTTTTACAAATCTGCAAAAAAATATAATATAATTATGTGAAACGTTTTATAACCTTACAGTAGAACAAGTTGTAATGTTCTATGCTCCATCAAATATGAAATATTGCCAATTAGAACATCAACTTATATGACATTGGTACTGTGCCAAACCACTAACGCGTTAACCAGTGAGAGCAACCTAGAGTCAACTCAGAGTCTTTATTAATTCCTTTTGCCTTGCCCTTCCCATTGAGTCCAGAACACAATCTCAGCTTCCACTTCATGAATCATATATTTCAGAAATACGTGGTTTATATACAAACGGACCAGACCGCATCACTCCATTAGATTAAAAATGCCAATTATACAAGATCAGGCCAAAAGTGGCTATGAGTGTGAGATGCTGTGACTAATAAATAGGGATAACTTAAGAGTAATAAGTCATATAATGGTAGCCAATCGCTCAAATGAAAGCTTATGATAAGCGAAATATGAATACACATAATCTAGTTACTTAATAGTTATACAATAAGAATATATATAATAACATTCCATAAATCGTTCCCAGAAGTTACCCATAATTTAATCTTCTTCAGACACAACACAAGTAACACATTGTGTCACTAAAAATTAATATATTGATTTTCAGGATAATACACATTTTTTACTCAATCTAATAGTTATATGTCATATTTAATAAAGTTTATTAATTAGTTCATAAGTATGCAGACTAAATAAATGAATTTTTATTATTAAGTGATAGAAAAGGTCTTACAAGTTTAAAAGCTAACAAACGAACCTTTGATAAAGCAATGTCAACAATAAATATCTACATTACAGCAGAATTAGCTTTAGAAATTATGGATATGGATAACATAAATCTTTTAAAAAAAGCTTATTTAATTTGAAGCTTCATTTGATGTTTGAAGTCTAGACTATAAATATATGTCTACACTATCACCCTAATGACTTTTCAATCAAGGTGTTAAATCATTTCGTTATTCACCACAGTATTAAACACATGAATAGTAATACAATAAAACAATTCAGTATCCTATGATAAGTAAAACCAAAGTTGGTTTAAATTTAAATTAAATCGTGGATTTTATATACTAAGACGTACAGACTATAATACGCATTTAGATTAACTTATTCTAGAAAAAGACAATAGTTTCAATGAGTCTTTGATTTCAATATCACATGTTTGATTAGATGCGTAATTATTATTACATAACTGAATACTGTATTAGTTGTTGATACTTATTGATCTAATAAGTAGTTAGAATAAAGAAAGAAAAAGAATGTGTTATGTTTGAAGAAATTTTGTCTTTTTCCCCCCTGTAGTTTCGTAAATATCCACATATACATTTTGCATTCTATTTCTTCCGTTTATTTATTATTACAGTAAATTACGTCAGATAGAACAAAAATAAGGGAGGTAATGAAACAATATCATATTGAACAACAATTTAGAGAATAGTAAAGGATGAGTTAAAGTAAACATTTTATAAATAGCATTTGGTTGTACCAGCTAGTGTCTCTTACTTTAGATTAGGGTTACTGGGTTAACTATGATTAGTAAGTCTGCATCTTCTCTTATGAACCAGAAAAATTCATTAAGTTAACAAATCATAAAGGTAGCTTATAAATAATCCAATTCTTGTTACTTTATTGAAGTAGTTTACTTAACCCACGTTTGTCAATAAGTTAAAAGTAACTCTCTCAAACAGATTCATTATTTCAGGATGTTATTCAATGTGCGCTTGTATAAACATAAACGAATCTAGGTAATTTTGACAGTTGAGTTCATAAGTCACTCTAAGCTAAACTAGTTAACATATTTAGTTGCAGAACCGATACAACATTCATGTAAACATACACTCTGTCAAACCATTTATTTGAAACTTTTATTATGTATAGCACAAACTTCTACTTCGTTAAAACAGAGTGTACAGTCAAATTCGTTCAGAATATACTCTGCCACAAGTGCTTAATATTTTTTGCATAAGTTTTATAATCACTGGTCAATTTCAAGCTAATAAATAACACTATTTAATGCAATAAATGAAACTTTTTCTTTCTGATAAAATAGTCTTTTGACTAAATATTCAATGGATCATTTTTTAAACTTGGGTACCAGTTTATCTAATCACTAACGAGATATCACATGTATTACTTAAATATCAATAGTTGAGTGGTAATTATCAGAAATGTTTACGGTTAAGCTAGGAAGCACATCGCAATTACTCCAACCAAGTTTATAACCCACATTGTAATAATATTTGAAATACAGCATCTATGTTTGAGCGACATTGAGATGTTGCGGGTACCCTTATAAATAAAACAATTAAAATTATTGCAGTGTAATGGGGTTAGAAAAATAACTGTGTTTACTTAATAATTATTGATACATAAAAGAAGAGTTAGACACTTAGCTAATTATCCTAATCATGTAGATTTTACAATTAAAAAGATATAAAAAACATGTTATTGAGCACTTTCCAAGTAACAAAAGGATTCTTACAGAAAGAATATAAAATGAACAACTACACTCAAGTATTCTCTTTACAACAAACGTAAAAGACATGAATTCATAAATACTGTTTTACAGTACAGAGTGTATAATATTCATAAAACCTCTAAGTGAAACAATTATTGACAAGCATGAATAAAGTCAAAAGCATCGGAATTTTAATGATGGAAAATTTACTAAAACCAATAAATTAATAAATTATATACTGGAAATAATTACAGAATCCATACGGGTTCGCAGGTATGATCATGCTGATAAAGAAAGAAAATTTATCGGTAAAGGACAGAGATAAACGGTTGAATTGTTCAAAAATATTTAGTTATCAAATCAGTTTGAGTGGAACTAATCATTCATTATATGGGGCCTGGGACATCCTGTCAAAGTACAAATGGTATATCAAGGTTGATTTCCAGTGACATTAGAGAGTAAATTTAGACATCGACAACTAGGAAAAATCGAAATAGAGATCAAAGAACAAATAAACTAGTAATTAATATGATGGGTTTACTGGTATACATGAATCAGGTTATTTATCTACTGCTGATTTGATTAGATATTGTTGAAACTGTTCGTAATAACAAGAAATAGTGTAACTGTGAAATATCATCAACAATGGAAGTTTAACGAATGTACTCAAAAACAAACACGATGTTATTGTAATGTCATTAGTGGAATGGGATATAGTCACAGTTATAAGTGTTTTTGGAGCAATTTCAGAGGATAAGTAACCATCGATCTAGTGAAGAAATCATGATAGTGATTTTTTTTCACGGACAGATTATTTCAGACTATTTGACAGTCTCGAAAGTTTACTTACAGAGTAAGTAATATATAGAGAGATTTTGAATGAGATATTTTCACTCTTGACTTAGAGTTATTAATATTGTAATTAGGTATTTCTGCATATTGGATTGGATCAGTGGATGAAAAAGAAAATGAGCACAATACTTGAAGATTACGTTTACACAGAAAAGCCATACTCATGTGAAAACAGTCGCAGATACCGTTTGTGGAAACTGTGAGTAGAAACCTATCAAAAGCACTACGTTGTGTTACACCACTTATAACTGGGACATCGTCCTACAAGGAAGAGTGTACTTTGATTATTTCGTGTCGGTTACTGAGGAAAGAACTAAACCAAGGAGGCAGATGGTTTTAATCTCGTAAGATGAGAGTTTTCCCATAAAAAGTTTGTAGTTAACAATGTCAACAGCTCTAGACATGTTAAAATATGATAAAAATCTGAACATCTTAGGCTCCTGTTAGTAAAGAATAAATCAAAGTCATACCAGATCTGATTTTAAAGAAAGGCATGTTGCTAATCTGTGATATGTTTTCCAGTGAGTAATTCTCTGGAAATTTCATCACCAACAATTTTCCATACAATTACAGAGGTAGCTTGAGTAATATTTATAATCTGGTAATTGTTCAGGCCTGTCTTATCTCCAAATGTGTACTGTGGTATGCTACATGGTGTTGTTCAGCAGGAAGGATAGGTGGTTGTTTTCAGTGAGAAGGTAAACTGTTTTGATAGAAGTAGTAGAGTATCAGGTTTGCATATTTGAAATAGATGGATATAATCTAGTGTTCTCCATGCCTCCTTTGGGTTTTGAAAATGGTTATAACCTAACTTATTTGCAGATATGTGAAAGAAAAGGATTTTATAAGGTTACTCTTTACGTGGGTAAGAGATATTTAGATGTCCATGTTGATTTAAAGCGTATTTAGGAAACATGTCCGTTA
This sequence comes from Schistosoma haematobium, assembly GCF_000699445.3. NCBI lineage: Eukaryota > Metazoa > Platyhelminthes > Trematoda > Strigeidida > Schistosomatidae > Schistosoma > Schistosoma haematobium. Next base: position 29,517,650 of record NC_067198.1, on the reverse strand, counting down.
GTTGTAGTTGAGGAGTAATTGCTTCATGAACTATGAGCTCTCGCTGTGCATAATTGATAAAATGAGAAGGGATGCTAAAAGCACAAGTAGATAATGAGTAAAATAATGGTGGGTATACACGTCAAACAAACTGGTGTCTTATAGTTGGTCTAGAATTTCCTTGATATCTACTTAAAATAGGGCTATAGATGATTTTGTGTTTGTCATCTACATAAGGTTTATTTGGTTGGCTTATAAGGCGTCTCGATAGACTAAGTAACAATTATAGGTCTAGATGGACTGGCTCATTACTGGATAGCTCACATCTTGTTGATAGAATCTTCAAACATCCTCCATGATTAGATGAGTTAGATCTTTTGTTGAGAAGCCCATCTTTGTCTGATGGAGCTTTGATTAGCTTTTTAGAATTACTACTGAAACCGGATTTTTTCTGTATGTATTTCCACTTTTTCGAATTAGAATTCGTACAGGCTCTTTGAAAAGCTGCACTGCTAGGAATAAACATATAACATTCCATTAGAAGATATCAAATCAGAAGAAATAAAATCTATGTTATTATTTGATATATATTGGTTTTCAAAAGTGAGATCGGAATTCTGTGACATTTGTGCTCAAATTACATTTTTCTTTTGTGAATCAGAACTCAAGATAGCAAATTAGTTTAATTCACGCATGAATCCCAGTAATAAACTAATTGCATTAGTCTTCACAACTTTAGTTTTGTTTGAAGGGTCGCTTCGCATAAGACATTGGTTGATAATTGTTTCTGAAACTTAACGAGCACTTTTAGACTAAATGAATGCATTAATTAAGTGTGCTTTCAGTCGTTTGGCGGTTAAATATGAATCGAATATCAATACGATAAGACAGAATTCTAGATGGATTTTATTAAGACGGATGCCTTAGAATGAACTGATAAGAAGATTAGCTGCTTTCAATATCGTGTCCTTAACCGATTTAAGTGGCGTCTTATCAGGTATGTTGTGGATGTTCACATTATTTATAGAAATCATTCACTCACTATCTTTACTAGCTGTAAAATCACTGACGAATCGTTTTTAATAACATCCCTAAGATCAGATAGAACCACACCCTTGAACAGTAATAACGTAGATTGTGATCAGACCTTAATTTTATGTTTGGGATCATCAGATATTGATAATAAACCTGCAAGCTACTCACATTTGAAACGCATATAGCTTAGTTCCTTGTTTATACCATATAATTTGCATTTCAAATTAACTATGTTAGATCCTCGTTAAGTGTCTTATAATAACTAGCCATTAAGCTAGATAATGGTAATAGTGAAGTTGATCTAATCCTGATACTATCTGCTATGCATGGAGTCAATGGGAAAGAGGTCAGGTTTATAACGAATTTGCTATTAACAGAGGTGTTTGGACGTTTTTCGGCTCATTGTTTTTATAGACTTCTCATTTTGATTTTAATTGTAACAGTATACGCTATAATATATGCCAAGGTTAACTAAATATACAAAAATTACGCTTTTTTCTAGAGTCCACGCAAAAGCAACCTAAAAATCAAACGCACCGGACAGAAAAATGATATTAATTATAAACCAAATATATACAGGACTGACAGTCAGTGGAGACAATACTTCAAATTAGTAAACGACTATAATATATACTTGAAAAATGCTGTTTTTCAAATTGACACCAACTAAAGAATCATTTTGAAACAATGAGTAAATGTGTTGATCATATTTGGGACTTTTCGGTAATTTGGACCCTTTAATTTACCAAACCCAAGACAGTTGGAATCTTTCTGGAAGTTGTTGATACTTTTAAAATGCAATTAGTTCCAAGTTCTCATTGATATGTAATCTGTGAACGGAATAATGAGAATTATATGCATAATGGAAATAATCAGCGGTGCTTTATATTTAGTGAACCAAAAAATAAGCAATGGAAACCATATATTTAGTATTAGACTATCCAAGAATGTTTTAGACCACTGAATATGTGTTTCATATTTGCTTGTTTTTTTTTAATTTTATTAACATATTGGGTGAGAAATCTAGTAACTATGAGAAAAGTGAATTACAGCTTTATTTTTTATCAGATCACTTTATTATTGATGAAGTCAATCACAACTCAAGGAAATGGTCATATAATGTTTCAGTTTCTTTTAGTTTGTCAAAAGTCATTGTAATAAAGTACATACTAGTCATTTGATTGGTCAAAAGCTTTTACACACCCTGTAAGTTTTGAGTATCCTGATTGCCGTATTCAGTTGAAGATGACTAAATAATTTAGTTTATAAAATGTAATGTTGCACTTAACCGTCATTCTGCAAATGAATACTTTAAAAAATGGATAACCGATGGTGTTCCAATCAAGCGAATGGATATTGAAATTAATATACACCACCGGGTACTAATAATTAGGAATGACATTAGACAAACTCGGTTTATTAGAAATGATATCATGGACTGGGAAAGGGAGTTAAAAGTAATGTGGTCTGATGTCAAACTATATAGGCATTTTTTTGATATTTCATGAGTAGTAATTTACTTATCAAATGCTTTATATTGACAGTTGTACATATATCAATTCATTCGGGTCTCGAGCTATCAGTCGTTAGAAGCAAGTAATATTTAATAGGATTAAAGAAATTTACCCTCTTTCTTTACAACTAAACAGAAGTGGGTATTTAATAAATACAGTGACCGAAATTCTTACAAATACTTGTTTTTAATCAAAATAAATTCGTCAACAAATGTTATTTAAAACGTGAACAGGAACAGGGAGGTTTGTCTTCTTTCGATTTCTGAAACATTTCTAAACATTAATGGTAACCAAATATATTTATACAAAAGTAAGTTATGAAATCTTTTCTTCTGTACATAAATGTATCGATTTCAGGTTACTGTACTGCTTATATTCTCCATAAATTATTAAATAATTTTGGGAAGCAAAAAAGGCTGTTGGAAACCGGTTAAAATAATCAGATTTTAACCAACAGGTTGTAGGATAGAGCAATGCCATTTAGCATCAGTGTTTCGTACACGAGAATAATCTATGACTCAAAGCCCAGTACATAAACTTGTGCTTGTTAAATGAGTTACATTATTACTATTATTACTATTATTATTATTATCATTATATCTTCAGCATTATGTAATGTTGAAATATATTTTCAATAAGTTGTTTAGTTCATAAGGTGTTTACAGATTATTTTAAAAATATATTTCGGATGATGGATAGTGGCTAGCAGTGGAATCCAGGACGTACGTTTCGTTCTATTTAAGATTCGTCAGTTGAGCATACCTGCATCTTAGAGTTGATGTTCACTTTATGACTCAAATTAAAGGCAATATTAAGGCAACACACACAGTATGCACATATGCCAATAAGAGACTGGTCAATTACAATCCTAAACATCAATGGGAAAATTCAAGTAAAACAATACCAAGTGTATATTTCAGATGGTTTTATTTATTTATATTTTTAACACATTTGTTACTAAGTAAATCACATGACAGGAAACATCGAGTAGTTTGTAAACAAACAAACAAACAAATGTTTTTGATAAATATATTGAAATGACATTATTTTTTATTTTGTTTTATTTTCGATAGGAAATTAAAAATCTAGAATAAGTAAAAATACAAAAATAAATTTGTTTTGTACTTTCCAATATAAAGTGGAAATCTTATAAGTTTTATAGGTGGTCTCAATATATATATATATATGTATATGTATATAATATCCATTAGAATTGATTAAACGTTTGTCCAGGTAAACATCACTAGTTTAAATTGGAAAGTTGTATACTTCGCTTAGCTTATTTCTATACGGATGAAATGATGAATGACTAAAATGATGACGATGTATATCATCTGTATAAAGCAAAACAAATGATTACAATTTAATTATTATACTAAATACGTACTGTCTTCAATAAACAATACACTTCATGATTATATAATAATTAACTTAATTAATACTATAAAAGTAGAACGTTACTCAAAGTAAAATTGACCAGATAATGAACATTGTTTGTAGATGGTAACAACATTCCATTATAAATGCATCACAAAACAATAATTTATTCTTGACGAGATGATTTTTTTATGCACGAAAGCAATATCAAGCAAATCTATTATCTTTTGACCATGTGATATCATATTCACGCTTCATCAGAATAAATGATAATACATGCGTTTTTGTTTTTGTTATTCACATGTATCATCACCCATTCGATATGTTCGATGAATTTTATTGGTAGATTAAAATTAAAACATTGAATGGCCCAAAAAAAATTGTTTCATCAACTTTTGTTTTCGTCCTTGAGTAACTGTTTGATTAAATATCAGATGGATAACGTCGTCTTGATAACATCGTTTATAATTAATCGAATGCTACGTAACATTGGAATATATTTCTGCAGTCAGTTGGTCAGTGTTTCATTCAACTCAGATATAGTTGAATAAAGAAAGAATAAAAGTTGAAGAATAGTATATATTCATTACTTGTATGGTTTTGCTTCTGTAGTTGATGACCTTGAAACAGCAGTACTAATCAATAAAAAGGAAACAGGTATTCATTTCATCATATCAAACGAATATTGGAGAGATTTCAGTTCGGCATTAAAATTTTTCAAATGGGTGCTTATTTATGAGTTATATCTATGATTATTCTGAAATGAAAAACTGAAAAAAGCATTAAAATAGGGTTCTTTTTTAAAGTTTAAGGATTTTTGTTACAGTATAGATACTGATCAAATGTGTGATTAACTGAGTAAAGCGGAAAATAAGAAATTATATTCAAGTTTGTTTAAAAACTCTTCATGTAAAAACTAATGAAAATAAAGTCATAAAATTACAATATGATGGATAACTATGTTTTTTGGATGCATATGTCTGGTTTATATTCTTAACGCACTAGAAGGGCAATAAAAAAGGCGGACATTTTGATGGATTAATTACCTTGAAGGATTTCGCAGCGTCAACATCGCGTTTAATGTTAAGTAGATGATAAATGAGTGTACAGCTTAGAATATATTCTTCCTTTTAGTCTCAGCTTCTGTGATGTGCGCCAAAAGATTCAATTGATACCCCTACTTTTTGTATTTTCAGTGAAAGTGCTTCAGCTTATAGATGTTATTCGGTGGACACAATCGAAGGTAACATAAGGAGGAAACTTGTCCCCAATCGACTGATGCAATGGTCGGTTCTCTCGGTAGAGAGAAACCAGCTTCGCTGATGATTATTTTCATTTTTTTGTATAGCTTTCAGAAGAAAATCAATATTTTCAGCTGTTTTATAACCTTTGAACCAAAGTCTTAGAAACAGACTTTTCTTTAAAAAGAAAGAAAGCGCCATTTACTTCGTATTAACTTACAAAAAATAATTTATCCATTTTTAAGGTTGATTAGCCACTTCTCGACTCAACCAAATATCAGTTGTTACAAAATTTATATAACTTAGTAATTTCAGTGTGATACTTCACGCTGACATGGAAAGTGAAGTAATTAAACTCTGATGAATCTTTTAATTTGATAAGTTGAATGCCATTCTGTCATTTTATATAAAGTTGAATTTCTTTTTAAAATGTTGTATAACGTGTTGTATGTCGTAACCATGATCACCATATCCACACTAATTCCTGTTTTGAATATTTTACCCATCTTCTGTATCTTGAAACTGGTGGTTGTCAGACACAAAACAATGGCCCAGAATGGAATTCTTTTATCACCGATTGTTGGGGAAGTTAAATTTACAGAACTCACTTGGGAAAGGACCTAATTTTGTAATTTTATTTAGAAAGTTTAAATTTGTTTGTTTTCGCTCCAAAGGCGCTCTTGTCACCCTCATGTTGTATTTCCCACTGGGACATATCTTAAATGCTATTGGTCCGTTGCGTCTTTAGTATGCTATTTGGTAACTCTCCCCAAGGACGGTTTTGCACTGTATATATACGTTTTGAACTGTGTTTGTTGTTATCTCTTCTTTCTGGCTGTTTGCAGAATATACTTCCAATTCCAAGCTTGGACTTCTCCCTCTAGTTAGCGGGGCTGGGACGCATCAATATCTAGCGCACTGGTTTTTGGTCACCGAGTCTTGTTCTCATTTGCAGACTAAGTGAACTCGTGATAGCTTCAAAAGTAGCACCGATAAATAATAACAAACGTCACATAGGATATTTAACTTGAACCTATTTATCCTTTTAGTGAAGCATTTAAATTTTTTCAAAAGTTTAACAGTTAAATCGTTTTGATACTCACGAGTTTATTTATAATTCTTTATGTTTATACTTTCAAAACTTAAGGAATAAATATACTGGAAATTTATATGCATACCTGCAACTCTGTTACGGATCTAATACTAAACATTTGAGTCTCGTCATGGTCACAATAACCTCCATTTACTCATTTAAACTCTACAGGTCAAAAATTTCAACTTTGAGGTCTCAATGTAGCTTCATATTTATTCAATCCTATTGTTAGTAACTATCTCACTGTCGTCGTTGATGACATTTAATTCATTATATGCAATCTAACCAATTTTGATTTATCAATTGTTAATGCTTTTAATTACCATTGTTTTATTATTTCCGTCTCCGATTTAGAACATAATGTATTTCATTGATACTTCCTGTTATAACTTGAGAACAAAATGTTTTATAGGTGATACTGGATTTTAAAAAAATGTTTTCACTTGGATTACAGATTTAATAGTCGGAAACTGTGATCTAAATAGAAATTGAAATTGATATAGCTGAATGTAAGAAACAAGAAAGGCATTAGTGGAAATAAAGATTTACTTATCCATTTGAGACAAAAAGACTTTTAAACTAAAAGTATAGTCACTTATATGTAAATTTAAACACATTCATTATTAGGTAGTAAAATACCATTTTTAAATTATACTAATAAATCAACATGTTACACTGAATTCACACAATGAAATATCACACTAACCTGATATGAAACAGAATGCCATACTAAATTTTACAAACTAATATCAAACATGAAATGAAATGCTCAATGATATGTTATACAAACAAGTGGTCAATTGGATGGAAATGATACACGGAATTCTTACTTGAGCTTACATATATCACACCATAACCGAAAGGTTTGCCAAAAATAAGATAAGATTTTAGATAATTGCCATAAAGTTTGAATTATCTAGGGCGAGACTATAATTTATGAAGGACCTTTGGGCGACACTAGAATGACCTTGAGAGTATCCACCTGATAACTAAGACCAAATAAGGGTTATAAATTAGTGTGAAGAATTCGAATTATGATCTAAAGTTGATGGTTAAGGTTAGGAATTATATTTAGGGTTTTCATCACTAACTGACATCAGCTATAATGCCAAGACTCTATTTAACCAAATGGGTGAGTGCATTTCACATCAAAATCCGAGATCTGTTATCTTATACCTGATTAGTCCGTCCATAAACTAGTTTCAACTTATCTAGTTTTAACTACTGATTAAAACATAAAATTATCACCAAGAAGCATCTTACTGTAAAAAAAAATCGATTCATGTTTCTCTTAAACGCCTATGGAATGTGCAACAAGTCGTATTACTTATTCTTTGTAATATTACAAATGTAACGTAACAATTACTAATTGATGGAACACTTAAACAATGTTAAAAATGATATATCAGTGAAAGCCTAATAAAAACCAAAACTCTATAAACAAAATGATTTAGTTCTACTGAGTAGAAACTTTGACTATACTAGTTTCGTTAGATTGAACATAACTATTCTGTAAAAGATTTCTTATAGCTAAAACAAAGATTAATAAGATTTGTGTGTTTTTAATCTTTACATATGGATCTTAATGATTTTATAATGAATTTCAAAATCATACTTGTATTCATTAAAAATTCAGAAAGCTTTTGAGGTTTTCAATGATGATCTAAATTATATGGTTTTATGATTATAACGAAAATTTATAAGCATATTTAACTGATTATTGTATCTGACATATTCATGCACGTTAGTACAATATGGATATTTGACTGCTATTTATAAATATGTAAATTTTGTTTACTTGTAATGAACGTGAATATGCAATCATTTTGATTTCAAATTTTGCGCGTGAATACGATCAAACATTTAGATATAGTCTATTCGTTGCTTAAAGTCTTAGAGTTTCAGTCATAAATGTAAACTTATACATTCTATTATGATTTATTTAAATGGATATCAATAGTTTGGTTTTGACTCTGAAGGGTTTGTATTTCATTAGTAATATCTGTAGTTTAGTAATTCTAATTAACTGATTTTGACTTCTAGAATATATTGATTCATGAGTCATTAACTTACTAAACCCATGCTCAACCCTCATCCTTTATCTGGGCTTGGGACTGGCAGTAGCCCAAGATGGGCTCCAGGTGAAGTTAATATTAACTTCCTAAGAAATGTATATTTTCATAGCTTAAATCACAAAATGATTTCAGCTGAACCACCATTAAAATCCTGGAAGGACTGGACGGCAATTCTGTCCTAGTAAAAGACTCCTCCTTTCAACAGATTCCCTTAGACTACCAATAATCATATATTCACTTATGACTAGATCCAAAATGGAACTCAATGGAACACACGTTCAGTTCATCCGGATTTCCATTAGTGGTCCAGCCAATATCAATTCGTCATTTAAACCATGAAAATTCTAAAATCTTCAGAAGTCCCATTATATTAAAATATATATTTCCGATGAAATCATTTTTCAGGAAATACTTCTTTTACCGCATATATAAAGATATTTGGGCGTTTATATGGTATAAATAGGTTGTATTCTATAAATTGGGTGTATTACCTTGAAATACATAAAATCAATATCCACAGAAGTAGCTATATTGGTATTTTAAAGGTCCGGTTGACCAATGATTTTGTAGTGATCCCAATCTTATAAAACTTGGAAATGTGTTACCTGTTGACAAATGACGGATTATAACAAAAAATCTTAAGTGCATTGAACTACCGCACAAGTTATAAAATGGAAAATTGACTAATGGCCTACTCAATATATATCAAACGAATCCAAATACTACATTGGCCCTCTGATCGGAAAAATTATCACGTTACAATATAAATCATTACAATACTTGAGATCATGCTATTTTTTTTTAACAAAACGTGAAGACTGAGAAAGTAGTAGGGTTATCGAATTTGTTAAACGATATTTATCTGTTTGTGTAGCTAAGTCAAATACCATAGCTTTATTCGTGAAATAACTATACTTCCGACCAAATATGCTAAGTTTTACTGTAAGTGGACAGAATGTATGAGTAAGACGTAAGTTGATATGATATTATACCTCATTTTTACTTGAATGTTACTTAATCGATTGTTTTAAAGTTCAGTTTATACAAGAATAAGGACCTTATAATGACATTATAGTAACTTGACGAAATATAACGTAGTGAAGTGTTGGAGTTTAAACGATCTCTACAGTAAATGTTATATTTTCACAGTTAGGGATATTAATGATATGTGAAAGTAAAACGCTTAACTTTATATGAACTGGAACTATGGAGGGATACTACTATTGACTGACTCAAAAGTAATCTTTCACAAAAAAGTCATGTTTTACATTGGTAAAAGGACTTCATGTTATTCAAGGGGAGCAGTTTTCTCTTTTGTTCGTATGTAACCGAAATATTTAGAAAGAAGATCATTTTGTAATAGAGTATCAAAAAGAATGTTTCTCTCTAAGTTCTACTGTAGAAATTATAACATGTCGGCGTCGATGCCATAAAAAAATCAGTTATATTCATAATCTATGAAATCGATTTTAGAGATTTTCATTATGCAGATGGAATTCATCACCGATTGACCACATTGCAAACTGAGGAACAGCGGACAAATGTTTTATCCTGGTATGGGGCACTCCAAGAGTACGCATTCACTACTCTTCCAGCAGTCGTATTTGTGTGGCTTCAGTTTTAGAGGACAGGGCTTAAGCATCAGAAACATTGTGCGGATATCAGATGGTACATATCTCAAAATGCAGTTTGAAACGACAATAACCACTCGTGATGAACACAGTCTAAAAGAACATAAAATAATCTCCATAAAATCACTTTATTTAAAATTAGACATTCACCTGACTAATAAATTTTCTGAAATTTGAGTGAAAGTTCATAATCAGTAGAGTCATCGCACATCCGGTATCATACAGTCGTTAATAATGTTTACTGGTATCAGTCAATTCATTCATTTATACTGTTATTAGATCAGTTGTTTAAATTGATACCAGTAATTATAGTAGATATTAAGTAGATACATAAAACAATCTAACAATTAGATTGTATGAAAGAATACTTGTTTATTCTATATATTTGAAACAATTAATTATGGCTATTAGCTAAATGTAGAATGAATAAAACCACTTCAGCTTTATTCACCCAAATTAAATTATACGTATGATATTTCTAATTATAATGATTTTCTATGAAATTTGATACTTAATGGAATGTAGTATTTATTATTTAAACAAACTAAATTGTACTGTGATTATGATTGTATTCATTGGTAGATTATAGTATTATTTCTAAATTTCATAATTTCACACAAGTATATTACATCAACTTAAAGCCAAGTGATTTAATGACTATTTAAAATAACATTGATTAATGCTGCTCAATGAATGATATAAAAGTTTCAGTTTAAGTATATAAAGAATTGTTATTAATTAATTTCAAGCCCTAGCACGTCCGAGGGTGGAAAGAGTCCTCTCTCCCTCTTGAAATGCTCTCGAATGGTCACACGTTTACAGCCACTGTCAGGGAAGCCCTACTCTTTGTCTTCTCGCGGCTGAGATGTTGATATTGTTGATATTGTTTATCAGCTATGATTTTCAAGCTATTGTATTCAGTAGAACTGTATCTACTTTAAGATATACTTGAAATCCATTCTATGCTATAGATTAATTAACCTGTATAATCAATCTCATAAGAAGGTTTCATTAGAGCTAGCATCAAAGAACTGATATTTACAGTCACAACAGAAAGTAGTATCACATTTAACAAGATTTCTTATAATTAAAATAAGAAATTTCATTAATTTTACGAAATAAAAGCTATATTGACCGTATTACTTGTCTCATGAAATATTTAACTCCAGTTTCTCCAAATTGTTTTAATTAATGGTATAGTAATAATTATTTCATGCCTTTATTTTGCGAATAGAATCTAAAATATGGTACGGCACGGCAGCAGCCTCATTGTGTAATGATTCAGACTCAAAACTCTTATACCTAACTCTTAAAAAGTTTTAAAATTATTGAACCGTTTGAATAAATCACAATTTTTGATACTGCATTGAATATAATGCCGATTTAATCAATTTACTATAGTAAACAAATATCTTTTGAAATAAAATGTTTCACAACTTTTTATATTACACAAAGTACTAAGGTCAACTGGATAAGTCACTGATAACGTTGGTTCCAGAGTGAATATCGACAATGAGATGCAGGTACATCCAGCTGATGTGTCACAAATAGGATGAAACGCGCGTCCTGGATTTCACTCCTAGCCATTATCCATCTTTGATTATAAATTTGGTAGTTTGAATAATCTTTACCTGAATAATTCTCTGTCAATCCACGTGAATGTAGTAAGGATAGGCTGTTTATCAGCAAACTGTAGTTTGAATAATATAGTGTAATAAAAATAAATAATGCAATAATAGCATTGTGCCGATAAATTGTAATTCGTTGACTGATAAATCCGATGTATAAAGAAGAGTCGCTATAAAACGTTTAGTTCTATTCTGTTAATAACATTCATTCGCTATAATCAAAACGGTTTTTGATTTCAAATTAACTGAATACTACTGTGATGTATGCTATTTATGTTGACAGATAAAAATCATGTAGCATCAATGGGAAGTGGGGAAAACTGTCAGCAGAAGATTGAGAAGATTGACATGAAGAGGAGAGAGAGAAAAAAACCTGAAACCCACCAATATAACAAGAGGAATGAAGGAATAATGAAAAGATTTACAAATGATATACTTAACGTATGACATTAATATTTTACTAAACCCCTCAGTGATTTTGTATTAAATAATAAATTAGTTATCCCCACCAAGTTTTCGTTCATTACACTACTAGTTACTAAGATAATCTAACATAAAATTAAAACATTCTAGGACTTTTATTCTTTTCATGTCAAAACAGTTAATAGTTTGATGCATTAATTAGTCTAGAGGATTAATGAAACTATGAACTGAACTGTAAAATGTCTACCTTTCTCTTTTATACTATATAACAAGCATTCATATCGTTTAATTATGCCTGATTTCCTTTTTTACAATATACATAATTTCACGAATAAATTTCCTTAATTCCAAGTAAATTAAAATTGGGAATTAACCTTTTTTTCAAATGAATGTACCTTAATAAATTATATCCTTGCCACACATAGAAATTAAATGTTACCTTATAATGGTATAAATGAAATATTCATCGAAACGGTTTACTTATATATTTTGCTATTCGCACAATTCAATCTATTTTCGTTTACATCTGGTTAATAAACAATGTTGTGATTGAAACGTTTTCACATGTATAGGCCTAACGAAAATATGATGTTTGCTAAAACACATATATCATGTGTATTTTTACTTTATATATATATACATAGTAACTGAATAAAAACATGTAACATAAACATATTCAACATTGAAAAACATATTGAATATCGAAAGTTGTAGTTTGTTTAAAGAGTAAATTTTGTTTTTGTTTATTCATTAAAAATTCGATCAAAACATAATATTAATTACTAATTGAAATGGTTAGTGTTAACATGTTATTTACATTATTACTCAATAACTGTATTGTTTGATCAATTTTAAAGTAATAATAAAAATAATACTTTTTTTTGATTGAGATCATGAACCGATTAATGTTAGACTACCATTGAAAACATACTGATAATTACCATGTGCTCAATAGTGACTAGTTTCGTGAGGGAATTCTTAGAGTTCTGATGAGAAGACGTGACCAGTGGAGCAAATCCGTGTCAGACAGAGACAGGAATCTATCTTAGAAAATGGGAGGTGGTTACTCAATTTTATGGATTGATTAAAGTCAGACATTAATGCCGTTGGATTCCAACCATCTCAGTCGTCTAGAAATTAAGCGTTTGACCGCGAAACCAAAGGTCCTCGGTTTGAATCCTGCGGGACGATATCGTGGATGCGCACTGCTGACGAGTCCCACAATAGGACGAAACGGCTGTCTAGTGCTTCCAGGTTTTTAATGGTGGTCTAACATCAATCGGTTAATGATTTTAATCAAAAACGCAATAATCTCCACAACCCCATACTGAAAACTAATGTTTCTATAAGCATAAATAAAAGATAAATGTATAGATTATGGAATAATAAATTGCAAATTTGAAATATACATGTAAACATCTTTTCAGGTTTCATAAAGATCCGGAGATCAAATAGGAATTCAAATTATCTAAACTTAGATATAAATGTGATTGTTTCAGGAGAGCTCGATACACAACAGTTTGTTATTACAGATTGTTCATTGATAACTATAAAGCTTAGTGAACAAATTAAAATGAGCTAATTATTGGATAGTAGATTAACATAGTATAAATAATGTAGAGTTAATACCGTACGTTTTATGTGAATACTGATGTACAGTCAAATTATAGGTGACGGATAATTTAGCATGACTGCTGTGTGAATCCTTGAATGAAAGTAATAAACAAACATCTGATTTATTAATCAGAATAAATAAAATGAAGCATCATTTGAGGATCACCAAGACGCATCATTAGTTTCAGTAGTCAGTCATTGGAACTGGATCATTTTAGACAATGAAGTTTATATCGTATGTAACAGTTATCACCTAGTTCTGTCTAAGCTTTCTTTATCCACTATATTGTTATTATCTGAATTGCATCAAAGTTTGAAAACACAGTATTCGATAATAAGTAGCATGAAGTATTCTTTTCGACTTCGGATCTACTTAACATAAATAAAGTGCGAAGCAAATGCTCTCGACTTACTGCAAAGGTTTAGAATATCAAGAAAGTTTGTTGCTGTGTGAAAATTCTCTATGTAATTTAGATTTCATTATATACACATTCTATATGAGATTTTAAAAAATGTTTCCAACATTGTTAGAGTATCTCATTACATTTAAAAAACCTATGCTTTATTGTGAAATTTTTAAGCTATCTTTGAATATTAGATTACTGAAAAGATATAGTATCTTCAATAAAAAAAGATTAAGGATATGGTCCTTGACTAATGCATGCAATCAAGTTCAAACTTTATCATTAGGTGTCTCATTCAAGTATGAAATTTTAAAAATATTGATAAGGCTTTCTCAGTTCAAACCACGAACTGGTTTTAACACGGCCACCATTGGAGACTTGAAAGCACTAGATGACTGTTTTGTTTTAGTCTGGAACTAGTTCTCTGTTCACATCTACGATCTCTCATATAATATACAGCAATCAGATCCAGAACCTTCGATTTTTAGCTCAAACGTTTAACTTGATAACCACTGAACTAGGATCCAGTTGTGTTAATATCTAATTTCAGTCAATCTACATTATTGCTGATTGCTCGACTAAGCTGACGCTCTGAATCTACCATTGAAAATTTGTGAATGTTTTACCATACTAACTACAATAAACTCTATTTTTAGAATAAATTTTGTGAAAAGTATGATTACTAGTTTATTAAGCATACGTCAAATAAACTATGTTGATATCTTTCCAGTTTACTGCTTGATGGATGGAAATAATAAAAAAAACGATAGATTTGTTTGACAGCAATTACATTCAGTATAATCTAAAAAATAATGTTTATCAAATGAAACACTACAAAATTAATAAAACATAAATCTAACAACATTGGAATGAAATATTGAAACATCTTATTATAAGGATTTAAATAGATCAGATGAAGAAGCGATCATTATTCAAGAGCATTTTAGTCATCAGATTATATTTACTGAAGTATTTCCCAAATATAAAGGTCTTATTTCATTTAACTTTACATAAAATAAACATTATAATGCACTACAATATCCCCTAACTTCACAGTAATCAAATACATTTTATCATATTAGATGGTGGTTGGAGGTAGTCGACAGGAGACCTTGGACCCGGGTTTCATGCTACTTTGCACTCGTCAGCAAGGTGTACCTGTAATCTTGAGGGAACTGGTGCTCCCTAGCGGATTGGATCTCGTGTCACCCAGCTTCACAGTGCACGCAGTGTCGAGTCACCTAGGTTGGTGGCCACATTGCAACATGGTCGATAGCATTCGATCTGTATTAATAATAAGGACTAGACACGCATGACATTGATCGTCACCCAGTGATCAATCAATTGTGATTACATTTTATCATAGATTTTGATAATTAAACGTATAAAACAATATTCTCTCAGTACTTATTATTAAATGTAGTATGTATGACAAATAGGTATTTCACATTTGTATTATATTATAATATACAGAGTATTGAAAAACTAAGATGATCAAAGAAAACAACTTTATTGGCCTGTTTAGATCTGTTTCATTTTCATTAGAACTATTTAGTGAAAAATACAATGTGTTAGGAACATCTCAGCTACAAGTGATAACTTGTACGTAGTGTTAAAAGTATATATATACATATGTACTTTTTGAAATTACAAATGGTATTTCCGGCACATTATTTGAAAATAACATTTTCTAATCTAATGTTACTTCTTTTTATTTCTTTCAAGTATCTGATAAACTATCATAGTTATTGTATACTAATTACATGAAGTATTCAAGGTTCATTAAGAGAAAATTAATCAGATTGTATATTGTATACATGATAATATTTTAGAATAGTATTTATTTTGTCATATCTTTGCATAGTTTATGAATTCAGCTTAATTTCACATCCTTATAGTTTTAATCAATCACTGTGAGAATTAAATGTTACATTCTTGGCTGGAGTATTGAAAGAAGGGAAAAAAAACTATTTTAACAATCTATGGCAATTTTGTTATACAGTAGTGGTAAATGAAATATGAATGTGGTTTAACTTTAATATCTTATAGGTTACTACATTTTTATATCAGGAAATGTAATTTTTTCTCATGTTCATTCACATTTAGAACTAATAAAAAATATGTAAACTATTCATTTAAAATAAAACTCCTGTTATTATTTTAAACGAGGCCTACATATATATATACAAGCACGTATGCATGTTCTTACTTGAAAAATGTGTTTGTACAAGAATATCATTACAGATAACATGAATTGTGCTTTAGGGTTAAAAGCTGAGTCTTATTTATACAAATAAAACTAAAGTTGATCTAAGAAATTATGATCTTGGCTAATTGTTAATAGTATATGAATGTTTCAAGAAAAAAAAGACTATTAGTTTGATGTATGGGTTCAAAACTATTATATGAGTTTAATTCAGTTTAGTCGATCTTATACATGTAGTTGATATATGAACAGTCTTTTCAGTTACATAAAAAGACTATGCGGTCTTTCATACTTCATATACATTGGCATCTCTTATGCGTTTCCGAAGCTATCGAGATTAAAATTGCAGAACGGTTACTTCTTTAAACGTTTTGTCAGCTTGACTATCGAATAAATGCACTAAGAATAAGGCATTTTTTTCCTGTGGATTGTAATTATTATATTCAGATTACTTTCATTAGAATTCAGTTAATTGAGCTGATTTCGATTACTGTTTACTGATTATCATGAATAAAAAAGACAATACTAATAAAATATTAACAATAATGATAAATGTAAATCGTCAGAGGAATTACTTTTGAACGTCTAATGAACTGATATTACGACATAAACTTGATTCTGAAGTTCCTTATTATAAGTTTGATCGCTTACGATTTTCCATGAATTTGAAGAAGGTCAAGCAATCTGTATGATGCCATCAAATTACTCCAACAACGCACCATAGTGTTTCTAGTGTTTTAAAAATTAAGAATGTATTTACTTCACAAACTGGAGTATTGTCAGCCGATAGTGATATTGTTACTAGATAAAATGTTCATATAAAGCGATTGCTGTGGTTGACCCTATGTCAAACCAATATAGGTTGTTCTAGCTTCTGGATAAACCAATTTGTTCACTCTTCACAAGCTACATTTTGACCTCACCACTTATATTTGCTTATTAATCTTGACTATTTTTATATGATAGTATGTGCATGTATTGCTTACCCTATTCATTACATATTTGTAAATTATTTTTTGTCTGATAATAAATATCGATTCAAGCTTAATTAAATTGAATTGGCTCACATCCCTTCTCCATAGCGTACCATTTCATTTCGCCTTGCTCTCTTTTTCTTTACTTCGTTTCCTTGATCGTCTGTCTTGATCATTCCTTGTATGAAACTTACGTATTCGAAATCCATTCTCGTATTTGACTTAATTAATTCCGTTATTCACTAACATGATCTAAGTGGATAATTGTATACGAGGATTGGAAGCATATATGTTCCGATAGTAATCAGTAAACAATCTACCTGAAGTTAATTCTCCGGGTCCACTAAATTAGTAACAATGATTAAGTAATGAAAATGAGTTTTACAACATTTTAGTCTCATCAAACTTTATTTCAATATAGATCATCATCAAACACGCTCTTATTACAATAAATAGTCTTGTACCATTAACAATATGACATGATATATAAAAAATGTATTATAAAGTGTTACTTCATTAGTTCTTATCAGAAGGGTTTTGTGGATATTATAGTAATTTCAATGGTTGAGATCATGAGTCTATTGAAGCTAGACAACCATGGAAAATCTGGAAGCACTGGAAGGCCGTTTCATCCTATTGTGTGACACCTTAGCAGTGCGCACCCACGATATCGCCCAGAGAAATCAGAACCAAGGACCTATCAGTCTCGCGCACGAGCGCTTAACCACTAGACCACTGAGCCGGCGTCCAACCAATCCGCGAAATTGAGCGACACATCCACCAATGTCTTCAATGAGTTACTGTCTCATAACGGCCGTCCAGTGCTTTCAGGTTTCCCGTAGTGGTCTAGCTTCAATTGGCTCATGATCGCAACCATTGAAATTAGTTCACTAATTCATTACAGGATATATATAGTTGACATCATCTTAGTTTTATTGCGTAACTATTATCTCCATTGCTTTTATTATTGTTATTATTATCATTATTATTATTATATAACACTACACGTATGCTTTTGTCTAATAGAACACAATGATATCTCCTTTATAGATTTGACAAAACGTTTGTTATGTTTTTCTAAGTTTATTAAATTACTGCTATCCCCTGTAGTTGTAGTCTTTATTTGATTATATAACAATAATAGTAGAAAACAAAATGTAGACAGTAGAATTTATTTTTGTTAGAAAGTAAATCTATACTGAATTGTAAAGTGTTTTCGCTTTGTGTGATGAATTTGAAAACGGTCCTTAAAAGTACTTTAAATTAAATATTCCACAATCAAATGGGGAAACATAGAAAACTGTTATAAATTGTCCAAATTTTTTTATTCTACCTTGGTTTACAAAGTAGAAGTAATAATTTTCTGAAATATACAAGCTATTGTTAGTAAATGATTAATGTGTTTTCTTCTTTTTGAAAAATTAAAACAAAAATATGACTAGTTTCAATAGTTGAGATCATGAGTCAATTGAAACGACCGCCATGGAAGTCCTGGGTTTTAATCCCGCGGGGTGGGATTATGGATGCCCACTGCTGAAGAGTCCCAGTGCTTCCAGGTTTTTCATGGTGGTCTAGCTTCAGTTGACTCACGATTTCAACTATTGAAATCACTACAATCTCCACAAAACCCCTTCAGATATTGTAGTGAACAAGAACCACCGCAAGAATGAATGCTTTAAAGGGGGTCGAGTGTGGTGTGGGTTACTTATACCCACACAAGTAGCATATGGCGGTGATCAGGTATTGAATGTATTTCAGTAGAAGGTCGATGAGGAAAGAACGGGAGCGGAACGCAACTGGGATGAAAACGCATCAACAATGAAATCAGAGACAATGGATTGATGTTTTTGACAGGAACGGTAAAGTTTGTGATGATGGATTGATATTTTGCAAATTAACGATTTACTATATGGTTCTCATATTTTATTGAGATGCTCTGTAATTTAGTGTCAAATACATTCAATTGTCCCCACTGGTGTTCTTGTTCACTACAATATGACAATACAGCAAACATATTCTTAAAACTTATGATAAAAATAGAATCCTGATCAGACTGAAAGTTTAGAAACAAACTAAAAGCTCTTGACAAATTTACATGAAATACTGTAATAAATCGATTAAAACTACGGTAGAAATCAAGTCGTTTAAGCTTTTATTCTAAGCGATTAGGTTCATTTTGAGATTTTAATAGAGTCTCAAGTCTGCGGGATTTTAATTTTTTCTTAATTTTGAGAAATCAGTGAAACAGAGAATTTTCCATCGATACAGAACCGTGGAGATTGTTGAGATTAAATTGATATCAGGAATGGATGAATGTTAGACTACCATTGAAAACTTGAAACCACTGGACGTCCGTCTTGTTATTGTATGGGGCTCTTCAACAGTGCTCATCCACGATCCCGCACGCGCAACTCGAACCTAGGACCTATCGATCTTGAGCTCGACCTCTAAACCACTGAGCTGGTCGGCAACCAACAGTGTTAATGTCTGACTTCAACCAATGCACGGTGTTGTTGTCTTCAGTGAGTAACTGCCTCACAACAGACACGATTGAACTCCACTGGCCATGGCTTCTCACTGGAACTCCAGGAAATTCATGTTGAAGCTAGTCAGCAATGAGCACATGATAATTGTCAATCAGTATAGGGTTATGTAGAGTGATGAGTTTAAATTGATATAATGATTGGATGAATGTTAGACCGTCCAGTGCTTTCAGGTTTTTAATTGTTTTCTAACATTCATCGACTCAAGATATTAATTTAAAGAGAGAATTATCTGTTTGATAATTACTTGTAAACAGGAGCATATGTTCCAGTCAAGTCCATTTTTTAATCTTAGGTTTTATGCAATTTCTCGGGGAGTATTTGTTGAAAGGTAGTTAATGAACAATGTATGATGCTGACGTACTTCTAGAACTACTTCACAAGCAAACTTATGATTATAATATAAAGTGTGAAATTTTAAATCTAAAAAATATTTTTAAAGCTCTTTTTAGCAATAAGCCTTAAGAAATATTTTTTAATCATTAAATTATCCCCTTAAGGTAGCATTAAATTATGAAATGAGAATTATAATGACCCAGTTACTGATTACAAGTGGTCTCAGAATACAAATTTCAACCAATCCTAGATAAATATCTATGTTAATAATAAACTAAGTGTAGGTCTTTTGTCCGTATTGTATAAAAAACTGTCGTATACAAAATATTGGATATTCATATACTATTGACAAAGTATTACTAAAAACAGGGATGTCAAGTTTACTATTATTCATTAAAAAAACAGAGTTTATTTTCTGAAAGATCCTATTTATTGTTGAGTAGAACTAACTATTGAAACATTATTTTTGTACAGTTTACTCAG
Organism: Schistosoma haematobium; assembly: GCF_000699445.3. Lineage (NCBI taxonomy): Eukaryota > Metazoa > Platyhelminthes > Trematoda > Strigeidida > Schistosomatidae > Schistosoma > Schistosoma haematobium. The sequence continues at coordinate 29,497,094 of NC_067198.1, read as the reverse complement.
TTACATTTTTATTAAGTGAATGCAATCAAAATGAATAAAAACAATTAGCGTTCTTTTAAAAATTAAAAAAAAAACATTGTAAATTTAGTACCCGGAATTGAAAGAAAAAAATTATTTAGTTTAAGTATTATTGTTTAACTTCTCATCATTAGTGCTTGAAGTCACTAGCATCTAGTCTATGCCATGTTGGTAGATGCAGAATATTTGGTTGGGATCCGCATGACTATCGTAACCAATGGTTGTATACTCTGAATGATATGGCAGAGAATTGATCACAATGGCGTAGGTGTATACATACCCTGTCTTCTCTTAAACGATGAGATTAAAATTGTTTTATATCTTTCTTTCTACGAACTAATTCTTTCTTCCTGTATTATATCCTTATATACAATCTTTCTTTTATATATCACCACCACTGAAGTAACTGTTTCTATAAATTTGGTATTCGTCTTGTTGTGATAATGAGGTAATGGCAACTTGGATTGATGCACTTATGTGCCTGGTCCTACGTTGTAGCTGTCTGACTGACTGAATTATGAATTGTGTAAATTCATTATATGTGATCAATAGATATCGTTTTAAGTGTTGCAATAAACAAATTTTTCTTAATTGATTCAAACAGAATTCATTATGATAGATGATGAATGACTAAATTCATTAGTTTGACATTTTTCTTTATTATATTTGTTCTTTCTTTCTTTCTCTAATGGTTTTTTGAAAACAGCGGACTTAATTAAATCAACATTGTTTATTTCTAATTTTTCCATTGTCATCTCAATACATCTACAAACGTATATTTGTATATTAATACATCTTTATCGGTAAAATAGGATGAAGAATGTACATGTGTGCGTATCATTGTAGATAAATAGATTGTGAACTTAAGTTACGTAAAATGTTTTTCTTTTTTATTAAATTTATTTGATTCGTTTCAAATAACGTTTTTTTCTCTTCAATGTTTGTTGTGATAAACCAGTTATTTATAGTAATTTATTACGAAAGATGTTTCTTCAACTAAATGGAAAAAAACAGGCGAATAATTTGAAACTAGTAGTAAATTAAATGAAAACTTAAGAATAATTTAAAAGGGAGATATTTAAAACATTTAGCCCCTTTGATAAATTTCGATCATGCAATGAGAAGACGAAGTTTATCAGAATTGATCACTGATAAACTTTCTCACTAACAGTCAGTAATTCTAGTTTGAGTCTGATGATAAACATCAGTTATCTTAAATATATCGTCATGACATGTGTCAGTTAGCATCACACCTAGTTCTAGGGCACCTTGCTGATTCCATCCAGTCATCTGACATATAGTTTTGTTTTATATGTTATTTATTAAAGTATCTCAAGAGAAAATCATATTTTTTTGTGTAGAACAGTATCGAAATAATATTCTGTAGCTTATCTTGAAAGCTTGTTATCACTAAGTTAAATGAGCAACTGTATTTGAAAAAATGCTTTGTTTCGTTAATTAAAATTCACAATAAAGCTATTCAAAGAGTCATAAAGGTATGTGTTACATGTATCAAGTATGGCTTTTTTATAGAACGTTAATATTCATTAGGTTATCATCTTATAATTCATTTATAAATGAACTTTCTTAATGGAGTTCAGTTATATGAGAAGCATAATTTAAAAAGGATTTGCTAATTACTTAATGACTTTAAGAAATATTCAGTATAACTTTTATGAAGCAGTAATAATACTGTATATTTATGAAAATGCTAGACTGTTTAGTTCTGATTACCAAGATTGTGAAGATAATTAACATTATCATGATGAAAATTGTAGGTATTCATTTAACTAATCTTATTACAATTAAATCAAACCCATAAGATAGGAAGGTGAATACCTGTGACTTATATGGCGAATTATCTTATATGATAATAAAATTTTAAAAAAATATCCAAGGAATGTGCTTTTGCTGAAAATCTTGTTTTTCTTTTGCCTCGGAAACTAAAATACCTTTAGCTTTCACGAATATATATAGTTGAATTGTTTGAACGGATGTGGTCCACAAATTGTTGTTTGATGATGGTGATTTTATTTCACTGACAGATTATTTCAGACTGTTCGACAGTTTCCAAAATCTACTGACAGAGTAAGTATTATATAGAGAGGGGATTTTGAATGAGATATATTCACTCTTCACATAGGGTTATGAATACTGTAACTAGTTATTTCTGGATATCTGAATGCATCATTATATGGGAAAGATAGTTTTTTTCGTACATTCCAGTAAGAAATTAGATTTAGTCTCTGCTCCCATAAAGTATTAAGTTAAGGTCTAAAACAACAGGATTCGTACTTTAAAGTACAATCATTATCAAGTTTGAAAAATTCAAATTATTACTGAACAGTATTAGTAATGAATTTCTTGACTAAATAAACCTTAACAATATCCTTTGCTGACAACATGATATTATCAAATAAAATTCTTTATTATTAACAAATGAATTATACTTAGTATGATATAAACATGTTTTCTTGTTTAAAATGTTTGAACTGAACACAATCAATAAGCACTTAGTTTCACATTCTCTGTCGCCTACATAGAAATTGTAAAAGAAAACCTGTAGATGATGTGTGTTTCAATAATTTCCATGCAGAATGCTTTTTTTTTTGTTCTACCATCCACAATCCAAGTACGGAGTGTTGTATTAAGAAATTTCTTAACATATTGCAATAGATTTATTAATGTTATTTAAATCTACTTGAAATTTTTTTAATACTCGTTTTAAAAAAAAAACGAAAAAAACAAACCGTTAACTTGGTAAATCTTGATTTGGAATAAGTTGAAAATAACTATTTAAATATTTTATTGAAATAAATGAACCAATCAATGTTAGACCACCATTGAATACCTGGAAACATTAAATATTTTGTTTTACACGTGGGTTTTTTTCAATTATTTAACTATCATTACTTCTTGATAATTTGTAATGTATTATGAAGTAGATAATGTTATATCCCAAGTAGCTTATATGAAATATTTCATTGTATTTTAATGAATTTTCTAAAGTTTCATAATTAACACACTGACAAGTTGATTAGAGAACATTCTTTATCATAATAATACAAGTTTTTAGTTAAGTGGATAACGCGATGGCGTTTGAGGCGAATGGTATTGGGTTCGAGTCCCAGAGTGAACATCAACTCTGAAATGCAGGTACATCCGGCTGACGAATCCTAAATAGGACGAACGCACGTCTTGGATTCCACTGCTAGCCACTATTCATTTTTGCATATAAAGCTTGTAACGTAAGACAATATCAAGGCAATCCGTACAGGATTGATCAATTACAGTCCTAAATAACAATGAGAAGGTACAAGTAAATAACGCCATGCGAATTTAATATAAGTTTAACATTAGTAATTTGCTTCATGGAATAACACCAATCAAGGAGCGGAACCAGAGAGCATGAGTAAACGTTTTTGAAATAACTTTGAACTCCTCAGTTATGAGAAACTACTAAAACGCACAGAATCAAGTATAAGATATTTAGGAACTGTGATGAGATTGGATACTTAAGATCTCTGTTATCAACTTTAGTAAATTAATGATACTGTGGGACAAAACTCTGGTGTAATCATTTAATTTGAACTAAAATGACAAGCGTCTAATTTGAAATTTTTGAGAATTATTATCTATTTGAAGAGGATACTCAAAATGAAATATTTCATTTTACTTTAAATTATGCATAGGAATAAAAGATCTACTTATCATTCGATGAATACTTGTGTAAGATAACATGATGTCTAAAAATATTAATCAAGTTAGTTTCAGTACAAACAGAAAAATACCCACATGTAACCAGATGGTAGATTTTAAAAGTTGTTGGTAGTTAGCATTCACTAAGAAAAGTTGAAAATATTTTTTTTGATTGAGATCATGAACCGATTGATGTTAGACCACCTTTGGAAACCTGGAAGCACTGGACGGCCGTTTCGTCCTATTATGGGACTCCTCAGCAGTGCGCATCCACGATCCCGCTCATCGGATTCGAACCCAGGGCCTCAAACAAACTGAAACGACCTTAGATAATCCATTTAATGTGGATGATTGGATAAAAAAGTCAGTTATTCATGTCCGACTTAATTCTTTACTATTATAAGAAGAATAATCAGGCTTTTGTTTTTTGAATAATTGTTGATAGTTATACAAATTTATAATCAACCACTTATTCTTCCCATACACATTTCAATTCGCTGAAGTTAATGAGATATTTCCTCGAGTGTATTACCGAAAATATAATCTGCTTCTATTTGTATATGATGTCCTAATATCTGATTTATTATTTTATATATAAACAAAAAGGAAACATTTAGGTAGCCTTGCATCACGTTCTTATATGCGTATCGTAGTTCAATTTATAAAAATGGTATATATTTATTAATTTGTTAGTAAATACAAGAAAGAAATTGCTGTTCTTTTGCTTCTTGTTTACGTTAGTTTAGTTGTTTGGAGAATTGTGCTCCTTTATACTCATTTCATTGGTTATCTTTGTGAGTATGACAAAAAATAAAAAAAACTATTGAGCAGCATAACAAGCACTAATTATATAGTAGATTTTTACAATGTGATTTTCTTTTTTACTGTCTGTAAACATGATTAGATCACACAAATCTTAATTTTATATAGAATAATTAATTATAGAATTCACTTGTATACTGGACGAAAAATAAAACCGTTAATCAGCTTTGGAGAACAATATTTTTGACTAGGAGAAAAAAGTGTTTTTATAAAAACATTATGAAATGTAAAATCACTTGGTGTTGTTTTACTTGAATCTTCCCAGTGTTACTTTGGACATCGATTGATCAGTCTTTTGTTGGCATACGTGTATCCTGTGTGGATTACCTCGATATAGCCTTACGTCACAAGCTTTTTGAGCAAAGATGCATAGTGGCTGGCAGTGGAATCCAGGACGCGCGTTTTGTCTGATTTGGGACACGTCAGCTAAATGTACCTGCATTCCAGATGTGATGTTCATTCCGGGACTCGAACCCAGAACCGTTCACTTTAAACGCCATCGCGTTCTCCACTTAGCTACTAAGTCCTGATAGCCACCTTCCTGTTCTTATAAAGCTTGTCACTTATGGCAATGTCGAAGCAATCCGTACAGGATGCACATATGCCAACAAGAGACTGATCAATTACAATCCTAAACAACAATGCAAAGGTACAAATAAACAACACTAAATGAATTCAGCAGGCCGGTTGTTACAAAAATATTTAACTGTACTTCTATATATAAGTAAAGCTAACCATACTTTTAGTCAACTTATAATATGAAAACTATTTTGGAGTAATTCGAAAAGTTACTTTCACTGTAGTTATCTTTTAACTATTAGTTTTGCTCAATTTAAATAGATTTTTTGTACTGTTGATTGTTCTTATTTATAATTTTTAATTCGACTAGATTTTTACTTCACTAGATTAAGTCTTTTATAAGAATTAAGTTATTCTGCAAATATTGGAATATCTATACAGGAAATCAATACAACTATGTAAATAAGGCTAGAGATAGTGGAGAAGATTTGTAGCTCAGGTGGATGATTTTGGTGGAGTTTTGTTCTATGAGCTGGATGGACCAAACCATCCAGCTCAGAGAACAAAACTCCACCAAAATAAGGCTAGAAAAATAAAGAAAAAAAGACAACAAATTAGCATTAGAAAACTAAAGTTTTGATTGTGAATGAAACAACCAAAATTATGTGCATCATTCGAGCATAAGAGTATAAAACATAAATTTGATTTTCAATCATATTTGTGTGAAGTAAAAGCTAAAAGCCAGGTATAGAATATGAAGTTACAATTCATTCATGTTTTTTAGTGGTGCAAACGTAAAAAATAGTCTTTTATTTAAATAATTTTCAGTGATACAGATCCACTTTTAACTCATATACTAACTTAACATTTCGAAATAAAGCTTGTGCTAAATGACCTGATGGCATAGTTATATCAGGGCACATTTGTGATGGTCATTAAATGTAATTAAATAGTATAGCAAACAACTCATATAGTTAACGTCTAAGTAGAAGGACAGGATAGGTTTCCTAGGGTAGTATTATCGAACAACATACGTTGTGCGAGTGTTCACAATGTTAAGCAATATTCGAAAAACAAGTTTAATGTGTTTGTTGATCAGGCTATTCCACAATGTATCCCTTTACTCGTTGACACATAGGTACTAATACTGTGAAAAAGTAGTCAATGTTTATAAGATGTGATTAGACGGCGGTCAGCGTAGAAGAATCACAGAGGCAAGTAGTTATTTTCTTAGTCAAGTGACAACTGTCTGGTGATGAATCTGTTTGCTGTCCGTAGCCACTCAATATATATATTGTACGTGCCTAAGTTTGGGTCTTTTATTCTTTGTATAGTCAGTTTTCTCCTATCTGAGGGCCCGCTCGTGAACCATAAGATTACTCGGACGCATTTGTTTAGGAGAAAAAGGGTGTAAATCCTTCTATCATCTGGGATAGTAATTTCAGTTGACATGCTGGTAATATTAAAAACTTCAAATCTAATTCAATCCATTAGATAACCACAATCTTGCAGTTGTTGAGAAAGACTGTATCTTGTGATGTAGGGTTAGAGTTATGTATTTGAAAAAATTGTCAGCGATCATTATTTAATGGAGATCATAATTCGATCAATGTTAGACCACCATTGAAAACTTGGAAGCACTGAACGGCCATTTCATCCCAGTATGGGACTCCTCCGTGACCACTGGAGATATTCTGTTTCGGGTAGAGACAAGTTTCTATATCAGAAAATGGAAGATGGTCGCGCGATTTCATAGATTGGTTGGAGTTAGACATTTACACCGTCGGGTGCCGACCAGCTCAGTGGTCTAGAGGTTAAGCATTTGCGTGCGAGACCGAAGGTCACAGGTTCGAGTGGATGCGCACTTCTGAGAAGCCCTTAGAATGAAACAAATGTCAAGTGCTTCCAGGTTCTTAATGGTGGTCTAATGTTGATCTATTCATGATCTCAATTAAAAACCTAAAAATCTCCATAACCCCATACTGATGGCCATTAGTTGAATACATTTTCTTATGAAATTTATTTCACACTGTGCTATAAGTTACCTATTCGGATTAAAAAATAGCAAAATTTATAAACTATTTTGTTTGATTTCCGAGATTCAATGAGATAAGTATACGACACAGTGACAGGTTACAATGAATAAACGTTATTGTCTATGAATTTAATTTACGATGTAACGGATTAATAATAATTGGCCCATATTGGCTATTAGTTAAGCTTAATCTTACGGTAATCCATATAATTCGAATGATAAAGTTGATAAATTTGCGATTATCATTTTTGAAACAGTTCATTAAACACCAATGTTATGGCAAATAAAGAGAGCCATCTTAAAAGTCTTAGCCATTTGTACAAATATTTCAACAGGTTTTCAAATTTAAGTTCTACTTTAATTTCTCAATTAACTCTTTAACTACAGAATCTTCTCTATAATGTTTACGATCTAATGAGAAGAAAAATTCTTCGAATTATATGTGAAACCACCTCATTAGTTGGTACATTGTCCTCCTTGTTGAACTTTCGAATAACATTTATTTCATATAATCACAAATTATGGAGTTATAAAACAGATTTTTGTTGCAATGTGGCATATTTCATTCTGAATACTCATTTGAGTCAGTGTTTGCCGAAAATTCCAATAATGATAAAAATGATCGGTGTGATGTAGTTTGTTCTTTGGAAAGTGTTAAAAATTTTCATTCATCTGAAATATTACTCAATAAACTTCCGATTACACAACTATATGTAAATAATTGTCACGTAAACGAATGAGTCATATACAATGATATTAGGACGGAACGAATTGAGCGAATAAATTTCTTTTCAATTAGTTTTTCATCATGGCCATGATGGCAAAATGGGAATTTCACAATGAGATTAGTTTTAAAAAAATATCTATCCTAGTTGTATGATGGTGATAAGAGACACACGACTGTTCCATTGAACATGCTCCTTGTCATAAATTTTGCTGTGAAACGAAATCTTGCTTTCTTTTCAGATTCTTTTTCAAATTATAATTTTCAAAACAGTTCAAGCTCACAATAGTTTGTATATATAAATGTATATGTATGTAAATGTATCCATTATCAAAGAATAATTAGCAAATAATTGCAGAAAGTTTAGTAATAAGATTATGAAGGGAATATAAAATAAGATATTAATCCACAGCTGACATCAAAACTATAAACGTCTATTACTACTGTATTAGACTTGCATGGAAGCTGTTTAAAAAAGAAATTTATTCAAAGATCCACGATTTTGACCAAAATATCACCGGATGCGTTAATTCTTCATTTGAAATTTTTTGATACATAATTTTATTATCAGAAGGGGTTTTGTGGAGATTTTAGTAATTCCAATATTTGAAATCATAAGCCAATTGAAGCTAGACAACCATGGAAAACCTGGAGGCACTGGACGGCTGTTTCTTCCTAGTATAGGACTCCTCAGCAGTATGTGTCCACGATCTCGTACCCTGTGAGATTCGGACCAAGGACCTGCCAGTCTCGCGCGCGAGCGCTTAACCATTAGACCACTGATCCGGCATCCAATTGTGTCAATATCTGAGGAGTACCATACTAGAACGAAACAGCCGTCCAGTGCTTTTATGTTTTCCATGATGGTCTAGATTCAACCATTGAAATAATTTTATTGTAAACAAAGTCGTGAAATGTACATTGTTTAAAACAAATAATGAAATAAAGCAATGAAATTTTGATTATGCTCAATTCATAAGTGGAACTATTCAAAGATATATATTAGAAAATGTATAATTTTAATCTCCAAGATTATATCCTACGTGATTCTGAGAGCACACACTCTGACTCATAAAATTATTCATTCATATGACATTCGATTTCGATTGTAACAAAAAGTATTTGCATTTCAAAAGTTTTGTTACTTTATGCACAAAACTCTTTGAAAAAGTAACAAAATTCTTTAAACAAAGGATATTGTGACTCAGATTATAGGAGTTACTTTTATAAAACTCATAGAATATAATTATTATTTAATTATTTATTGAATTATAAATAATATTATGGTCATTAAACTGATTATTAGATAGAAACTGTTGTAAACACTTTGGGGATGTTTTTCATCACAAACTAATGTTAATTACAGAATAACTATAACACAGTTTATTCTATTTTATGAACTTTTCAGTAGTATCCAGTCACAATTTCAGGACATTTTATGAAATCAAATGAAATATATCTTGCTCACTTGTTGGTAGGTTGGTAGGTAATATATAGTAACGTGTTAACATCTAAAAATCAAAGTAATGATCAAGTATCGTAAACACGTGTGGTCAATCAGATTGGTATATTAGAAGAATTTGAGCTCAAAAATGACTGACTAAGTGATTAATTACATCGTCAATCTCATATATATATATATATATATATACAAGCTTATCCATGATAAGTATGCTGTACCACAAATTTTTCACCATAGTATTTCACCATCCATCCGGGAAGAATAGGTGTCTTATTTTCTGAATTTTTTTCACTGAAATTCATTGTTTTCATGTTGTAAGCTATTTTTCTCCTTTAATACTGTTTAAAAAGCGTAATCATAGAAGTCAAAATAATTTTGAATGGCTCAGTAGACAGAAATTACCTTATAATTCACGAAGAGCATATATGATTTTCGGTTTGGCGTTTCTCAACAAAAATACTGTGTGTTACAGAAAACAACCGTAACACATCGTTTCTGATTAGTAGTATCTGCTCTTAGACACTGACAAACTTAATGCAAAATTTTCACTTTTATAAAGAAGGATCGATTCCTCGCTTTGACAGTTCAATTAGGGATACTAAAACAATGCGTAGCTCCATTTCAACATATCTGATTGACAATGTTTATTTGGCAATGAAACATAAATTATTTCGAGTGATCTATTGCACACCTTCGTCGTTTCTCAGTGGGTTACGATCCGGTCTCCTACATATAAAAGAAGCAATGGGGTTCATAGTTCTATTGAGAAAAGTAAAAGTGTAATATCCGGTATACAGGCTCTTTTCATTTGTTAGGTGGTTGGATGTCGTTGGAAGCAGATCCTATGACTCATTTCCAAGCTTGTTGACACTTATCACCAAGGTTTGGTATTTGGATCGCTCAATCAGCATTGATTTCCTAAAAACTATAGATTCTTTTTCATTTTTCATATAATTGTTAAACTAGGAATAAGCAATATAGGACAATAAAGTCTCTTAATTATAACACGTTGATTTATGTGATTTAATAGGGATTTATTAATAATATACTTTTTATTATATCACAATGAGTAGAAAAATTGTGTTTCTGACGTTTCGTGACTTAACATAAGCCACTTGTTCAGAGTTAATAAATAACCGACATTAAATTAGCACAAGTTTAAGTAGTAAAAAGGAAAAAATGCAAATTATTTTTAGTACAATCAAAATCATTATAGGTTTGAATATGTCAATGTCAAGTAATTTTTGGTCAAGGTGAATTTGTATGGCTTGTCACTGTATTAATTTGTGTGTCAGAATGTGGGTATGAAGTAGTGGGATATAATAAAATATATATTCATCACTAACTCTTTTCTCAATACTCAATTTATTTGAAACTATTAAGTCCAATCTTGGTATTGATATTTAATAGAAATTTATTTTCAAAGCAAAAATCAGTGAGTTTACTTATTTATTGACAATTCTGTTGTCAATATAAAGGATTAGAACTTATTTAAAATAAGGACTTTTTCGCGCAAATGTATGAGTGCAAACACTGGTTGATCACAACTCTGTCATGAGTTCTTGTTTTGAAAAAAGTCAGATACATCGATAATACTTTTGTTTTACATTCTAACAGAATAACTTGTCAGAAATCATCTCCCAATTCTAGACATTTCTTTAGAATCCGTTATCAAGATGAAAATTTGATCGAATATGTGCCTGCGAGGATCGTTTTGTTCATTAAAGATCTGATTAGCGTGGTCGTATTACGATTGGATCACATAATTTCTATCATTCTTATTATAATGTAAAACGATGCATTATACGTGTCTCTTATGATTGGATCATTTGTAGTTTTAATATTGCACCTACGAACCATTTGATTTCCTCTGAATCAATTATTTCAGATTTTTATATCATCAAGGTGAACTCAAATTACAAGCTAAACAATAAGATAAGTACATTGCACTACTCTTAAGTGAATTTTGTATAGCGTTTTTTTAATTCATCATTTGTCAAAATCAAAACTACACATTACTATCCTGAAAGGGTCTTCAGCTTTGACTAGAACAAATATAAAGTTCTTTCTATGATTACATAAAGGTCATTTACGTAACATGGTAGTTTATGACTTATTTGTGTTTTGTGTGCAAATAGAGTGTATCGTCATAGTCTTGGTGATTATTAAAAAAGCAGAAAACAGCCTACACAAACAAAAATCAAATATCCGATCACGATTGTTAACAAAATTCTGTTAGCTCATCGTCGGTATAAATCATCTGACTATTTTAAATTACACAAGACACAACTTACTTACTTACTTACTTACTTACGCCTGTTACTCCCAATGGAGCATAGGCCGCTGACCAGCATTCTCCAACCCACTCTGTCCTGGGCCTTCTTTTCTAGTTCCATCCAATTCTTGTTCACTTTTCTCATGTCTATTTCTGTTTCCTGGCGTAATGTGTTCTTTGGTCTTCATCTTTTCCTTTGGCTTCGAGGATTCCATGTGAGAACTTGTCTTGTGACGCAGTTGGGTGCTTTCCTCAATGTCTGTCCTATCCACTTCCAGCGCTTCTTCCTGATTTCTTCCTCCGCTGGGATCTGGTTTGTTCTCTCCCACAATAGGTTGTTGCTAATAGTGTCCGGCCAACGGATCCGAAGTATTTTGCGTAGACAACTGTTAATAAACACCTGTATTTTCTGGATGATGGCTTTAGTAGTTTTCCAGGTTTCTGCCCCATACAGTAGAACTGTCTTGACATTTGTATTGAAAATCCTGACCTTTGTGTTAGTTGACAGGTGCTTTGAGTCCCAGATGTTTCCAAGTTGTAAATATGCTGCTCTTGCTTTGCAGATCCGCGCCTTCACATCCGCATCAGATCCACCCTGTTCGTCAATGATGCTGCCCAAATACGTAAAGGTCTTTACATCTTCCAAATCTTCTCCGTCAATTTTGATTGAATTGGTGCATGTTGTGTTGCATTGGAGAATCTTGCTCTTCCCTTTGTGTATATTGAGACCTTCTTTCCAGTCTTTTGGTACTTGTTCCTCATCCCAAAACTTATTGAAGAGCATGTGGAGTATCCTTGCAGTTGCCGCTACGTCTGCTTTTAGTGCCTCTGCTGGAATGTTGTCTGGTCCTGCTGCTTTGCCACTCTTGATTTGTCTGATGGCCATGCTGATTTCTTCAGTTGTTGGTGGGCCAACATTGATTGGGAAGTCCCTGGGTGCTGCTTCGATGTTAGGTAGGTTCAGTGGGGCTGTTCGATCCAAGAGTTTTTTGAAGTGTTCTACCCACCTGTTCTGTTGTTCTTCAATGTTGGTGATTACCTCGCCTTCCTTGCTTTTCACTGGTCGTTCTGATTTGCGGCGATTTCCAGAGAGTTTCTTTGTTATGTCATACAGTTGTCTCATGTTTCCTTCTCTCGCAGCCTTTTCCGCCGTCGTTGCTAAATCTTCCACATATTTACGTTTGTCAGTTCTGATGCTCCTCTTCACTTGCTTGTTAACTTCTGTGTATTCAACTTGTGCCTTGGCTTTTTCTGCTCTTGTTCGACTGGTATTGATTGCTGCCTTCTTGTTCCTCCTTTCTTGAATCTTTTCGAGTGTATCAACAGTGATCCATTCCTTGTGATGGTGTTTCTTGTGGCCCAGGACCTCATGACATGTTGAAGTGATTGCCACTTTAATCCCCTTCCAGTTGCTCTCCACAGTAGTTCCTTCTCCATTGAGTAGATCATGAAAGGCCTGGAACTTGTTGCTGAGGACTATCTTGAATTTGTTGAGTTTATCAGTATCCCGACGAAAAGCCGTATTGAACTTTTGTGATATTGTCCGCCCCATTGTCCAGTGCTTCTTGAGTTTCAGTTTCATCTTGAAGACGAGCAAGTGATGATTTGATAGTATATCAGCTCCTCTCTTGGTTCTCACGTCCTCTATAGTCCTCCTGAACTTTTTGTTGATACAGATATGGTCGACTTAGTTTTGTGTTGTGTGATCCGGGGAAGTCCATGTGGTTTTGTGTATGCGTTTATGTGGGAATATAGTTCCGCCTATGACCAGTTTATTGAAGGCACATAGGTTTGCAAATCTCTCACCATTTTCGTTACTTTCTCCCAGTCCGTGTCGTCCCATGATGTCTTCATATCCAGTGTTGTCCGTTCCAACCTCGGCATTGGAATCTCCCATCAGAGTGGTCAGGTCCTTTGTTGGGCACTTCTCGACGATTGACTACAGCCTATTGTAGAATTGATCTTTAGCGTCTTCATTGCAGTCGTTGGTAGGCGCATAGCATTGGATGATGTTCATTGAAATACCCTCTTTCTTTGTTTTGAAGGAGGATTTGATTATCCTTGGTCCATGAGATTCCCATCCTATAAGCGCATTTTGCGCTTGTTTGGACAGCATCAATGCAACTCCTTGTGTATGTCGAGCGTTTTCTTCTTCATGGCCGGAGTATAACAGGAGCTCTCCTGTAGTTAGTCGTTGTTGTCCAACTTGCGTCCAATGTGTTTCACTGATCCCAAGTACCTCTAGGTTGTATCTTCTCATTTCTGCAGCAATTTGGAAGGCTCTTCCAATGTCTCACATTGTACGAACATTCCATATACCTAAATAAATGGTCGCTCTGATTGTCAGAAGGGGCATCGGTCTCGTAACTTCCGAAGGAATTCGGCTTTCATCATGAGGCCTCATAGTTCTTCTAAATGAAGACCTTCTGACTCCCAGGGCAGAGTTTAAAAGGTTTGAATAATTTTTTCTGGTTAGCGTTTTTTTAGCGAGTTAGTTTTCTACGGGATAGGGACGCTAACCTCATACCCAACCCTCTTCCTTTATCCGGGCTTGGGACCGACAGTAACCCCCGGAGGGACTCCAGGCGGAGTTACACAAGACACAACGATGTGTCATATTAATTTCATAAATGTATCATTTGTATTCTTAGGAGATTACATCATTTTGTAAAAAGTATTGTGTATGTTTGATTTATGACATATCTGATCAACTTTGAAAATTTTCACGAATATAGCAGTAATTGCTGTAAATAGTCAACTTTCATTCATCCCTTCTGAGTACTTATTTCTAGTATCTTGTAAATCTGATCATAACATGAGTCAAATTCTTAAAAATACTAGACTAACTCATATTATGGTATTTTACACAGACCACTGCACTTTAATATAGCAACCAACTGACTAGTATGGAATCGATGGAAGTTACAAGGATTTCTGATATTGGAAAATGTCTTTAAAATTCATAACAGTTAGTCTTTTTTTGAAGGGAAATCCTGTCTTCATTTTGTTTTCAGTCTTAATGTTTATTAGAAATACCATTTGAACTGTCACATTTTTAGTGATCAGTTGAAATGTTTACAACACTTAGACTATAAGATATATCTTGCTGACAGATTTCAAAATACATGATGAAGAATTTTGATCAAAAAACTTTGAGAAAAGGTGTCAGTAGTTTTCATCAAAGTAAACTTTATTTTTGACAGATTTTATAAATGAACGTACAAAACATTTCTACTAAAATTGGAACAATGATTTTCATGACATTTTGTGATATGCTGAATGATAACAGTCAGTGGTTAGCTTTTCTTCGGCTCTCAATTATGCACAGCATAGTATACTTTCATCTATACTGTGGCAAAGTTCATGTCTGTATGAATTATGAGGTACTTATAAAAAGCCAATATTATAAACAAAAATGTGCGATGGCTAGCAGTGGATTCCAGGACGTGCGTTTAGTCTTATTTAAGACTTGTCTGCTGGACGTATCTTCATCCAAGAGTTGATGTTCATCCCGGGACTCGAACCTATACCGTTCGCTTTCGGACACCATGGCGTTGTTCACTTAGCTACTGAGATCTGATAGCCACTAGCTTGTACATTGGGGTGAAGTTTAAATTCATTTTGTGTTGTTTGTTTGAAACCTTCCATTGATGTTTAAAATTGCAGTTGATCAGTCTCTTGTTGTCATATGTGCATCTTGTGTGGATTGCCTCAATTCGCAATATTGAAACACATACTTCAACAGTGCAAAGTAGTGCATGGAGGACAGCTGACAGATGCATTCCAAGTAAGGACCGGAGTCAGACAACGCTGTTTACTCTCTCCATTCCTCTTTCTTCTGGTGGTCGACTGGATAATGAAGACCTCGACATCTGAAGGAAAACACGGAATACAATGGACAGCTCAAAATCAATTAGACGATTTGGACTTCACAGATGACCTAGCCCTCCTATCACGTACACGTGAACAGATTCAGATAAAGACAGCCAATGTAGCAGGAGTCTCTGCATCAGTAGGCCTCAGCATACACAAAGGGAAAACCAAGGTCCTCAAATTCAAAGCGGAGAACAGCAATCCAATCACCCTTGGTGGCGAAACTCTGGAAGATGTAGAATCCTTCACATATCTGGGAAGCATCGTCGATAGACATGGAGGTTCAGATGCAGACGTAAAGGCGAGGATTGGCAAAGCAAGGGTCGCATTCCTAGAATTGAAGAACATATGGAACTCAAAACAACTTTCAACCAATATCAAAGTGAGAATCTTCAATACCAACGTCAAGGCAGTTCTACTGTATGGAGCTGAAACTTGGAGAACTACAACAACCACCATCAAGAAGGTACAAGTATTTATAAATAGCTGTCTTCGCAAAATACTCAACATCCATTGGCCGGATACCATCATCAGCAGCCTTCTCTGGGAAAGAACAAACCAACTTCCAGCTGAAGAGGAAATTAGGAAAAGACTATGGAAATGGATAGGACATACATCACGCAAATCGTCAAACTGCATCACGAGGCAAGCCCTAACTTGGAATCCTGAAGGGAAGCGGAAAAGAGGAAGGCCGAAGAACACATTACGTCGGATAATAGAAGCAGATATGAAAAGGATGAATTACAACTGGAAGGAGCTGGAAAGGATTGCCCAGGACAGGGTTGGATGGAGAATGCTGGTGAGCGGCCAATGCTCCTTCACGAGGAGTAACAGGTGTAAGTAAGTAAGTAAGTAAGTAATACTTCAACAAGAGACTTATCAATTGCAATCCTAAACATCAATGAGAAAATTCAACCAAGTATTACAAAATGAATTTACAAGCCAACATTGTTTTTGCAATATAGAAGATTTACGTCAAATTATTATAAGTGAATTTCAGTTCGCTTAAGTTAATAGATCTTTATTAATTTTTCTAAAGTGTTACAGTGAAAAAGTATGAAATACTGTTATTCATTGTAAACAATGAATCCTGTCGGCAAGTTGATCTCTTTCCTGTTATATAAGTACTAATAATTATGATTAATTACTTTTTCCTCAGTTGTATCGCGTCCATACATTCAGTCTTGACAAATTCCCGCTTTTTACCACTTATTTTTCTCTTTAAAAAACCCTAGATCGTAAAACACGAGAGAGAAGACGCAAAGTATGCGGGAAGTACTTTACTCCAAGGTTCATTTTTGTACAGAAAAACACGGGTATTTATGGATGTTAACATTTGTTAAATCAACATCATATTTTGGCCAATCCGCTAAAAGACATATTATGCTACTGACCAATAGTAGCACGACATGTTGACATTCTAGAAAGCTCCATCATGCTCTGATTGGCTAGGAATCTTGGGCTCCTTTAGGGCCTTTGGAGGCTCCGTTGCAGTTCTCGGAAAGCCGACTCAGTTAATTATATTAATTAACGAACCCATGAACACCATTACAAAAGTACTCAGTAATTAACTCAATATACTCATATAATAAAATTCTTATGGATCAGTTTGCATGAATAGATATTATCTATATATTTTTCTAGTAGTTAGGCACGTCATCATTTATTGATATTGTAGTTGATGTACGCTTTGTTCTTATGTTGAAAAGAATTTGTGGTGATTCTACCAGTGTTAGTCAGTGTAGTATACAAAAAATGTTTTAGATTTTATAATTTGGGTTACAGTAAGTGTCGTAAGGGATGTTTATTTACAATTGATATCTTTAGTTGAATAATTACACCAAAGTTAAATGAAAGATTACATTAGAAAACATATTTGACAATTTCTGTCTAATATAACTTCAGAAATAATGTTGAATGTAAAACATTAAATTCATGGACAATATATATCAGTGGTTTTCAGTGAAATCTCATTCCATCTGGCTTTAAACATGAGAAAAGGAGGCCGCTTAAATGTGGACTGATGAAAACCGTACTCTATGATCGTGAGCAGTGGTGGGTAGCAAAAGCAGAAGAAATGGGAAGATAATAGCGTTAGGTAACAGTTGGCAACTATTTAGACCTATCAAGAAAGGTATTAAAACTCTAGCTTCTGTTGAAAATAGAAGACAGGATAATTATTATCTCCCAATTCAGGAATTTGGACCGATGGGCAGAAGGTTATAGGGAACGGTTCAACTGACTTTCAGACGCATTTCAGTTGTCTGCTATCTCGAAGCAACCTAGATGACAAGTCCTTCAACTTTTAGTGAGGTTGAAAAGGCTATGAATAATGTAAAGCAAGGGAGAGCAGCAGGGTCTAATGAACTAATCCCTGAGATTTTTAGGGACAGTGGTCTAGTTTTTTCAGTTAGATCAATTGAAATCTTAGCTAAACTCTGGAAACTGTACATGGTCCCATCTCACTGGTCTCGGTTACTGATTGTACCAGGTTATTGGAAATCACAAAAACCCTTTTGTGACAACTACAGAGCAATCAATTTAATTAATATAGTGTTTAAAATGTTAGTTTCAATGATATTTCAACGTCAAACTAAAGGTCATGAAGAGTGAACCCAAGGAAACCTACCACGTCTGTGACCTAGACATGTATTTATCGATTGACTACTCACTCTTTAGTTGATTCTAGAACATGGACATAGTTTTTGAGGTCCGACTGTAGTTTTGTTCATTGACCTTAAGATAGCGTTCAGCTCTGTTGATTGGAAGGTTCTGTGGTTGTCACCGAAAGGCGTAGCAAATAAGTACCTTAACCTAGGACAGATTCTCCACTCAAAAACCAATGGCCGAGTCAGAGCTTATGGCAAACTGGTCACTTCAAGTACTGTTCATTAGGGATGACCACTTTCCCAATTTTTCCTTGGCTTTGCCATAAACATGTTTTTAGAGACAATACTTACATTGTTTTACTACTTAAGGATTGATTTTCCACTAGGGCTTCTCGACTCAGATAGTATAGTTGAGTTTGGCGAAGACGAACAAAATTCAGTCTTCTGACTACCTTAGGCAACAATCAGAGCATTTTTGGGATGAGGTTCTCTTCCTACAAACGTAAAATGTTGCATCGGGATTTGATTGCGCCAGCGCCTTGAACTAATGATGAGGAGTGAAGCAGTTGAATGTATCGACCGCCTCATTTATCTGTGGAGTCTCATAAACAACAGTCTACTGTGGGAGAGAACAAACCAACTTCCATCTGAAGAGAAAATTAAGAAAAGTTACTGGAAATGGATAGATCATACATTGAGGAAATCATCAAACTGCATCACGAGGCAAGCGCTAACTTGGAATCTTGAAGGGAAATGGAATAGAAGTAGAGCAATGGACATTGTGTCAAGAATTGAAAACAGACATCAAAAGAACGAATAGCACTTGGAAACAACTGTGAAATACTGTCCAGAACAGAGTTCGATTGAGAAACCTAATGTGCTACCTTCACGGGGGATAACAAGCGTAAAAAGATTAAGTAATGTTAATATTTGTAGACCACCTGGTTAGGTTATTGTGATAATCGTAACCAATAGTTAGAAGCTTTGTGTCATATTACTCAAAGTCGTTCACAATAGAACAAGTGCAGCCACTCTTTGTCTTCCCCTAGATTTTTAGTTTCTGAATTCATTATCACTTATTATCATTTCATTAATTTATATTTCCTTGATTCATATCTTCGATGTCTGGTTTTTTCTATTATCACTCATACTGTTATTACTTCTACTACTCTGGAATTGGTTCCGATATTTTCATCTTGTTGTATACCAACTGTAACCAATGTACAAATGTACTTACTTCCTTACGCCTGTTACTCCTCGTGAAGGAGCATTGGCCGCTCACCAGCATTCTCCATCCAACCCTGTCCTGGGCAGTCCTTTCCAGCTCCTTCCAGTTGTAATTCATCCTTTTCATATCTGCTTCTATTATCCGACGTAATGTGTTCTTCGGCCTTCCTCTTTTCCGCTTCCCTTCAGGATTCCAAGTTAGGGCTTGCCTCGTGATGCAGTTTGACGATTTGCGTGATGTATGTCCTATCCATTTCCATAGTCTTTTCCTAATTTCCTCTTCAGCTGGAAGTTGGTTTGTTCTTTCCCAGAGAAGGCTGCTGATGATGGTATCCGGCCAATGGATGTTGAGTATTTTGCGAAGACAGCTATTTATAAATACTTGTACCTTCTTGATGGTGGTTGTTGTAGTTCTCCAAGTTTCAGCTCCATACAGTAGAACTGCCTTGACGTTGGTATTGAAGATTCTCACTTTGATATTGGTTGAAAGTTGTTTTGAGTTCCATATGTTCTTCAATTCTAGGAATGCGGACGTTTCTTTGCCAGTTCTTGCCTTTACGTCTGCATCTGAACCTACTTGTTCATCGATGATGCTTCCCAGATATGTGAAGGATTCTACATCTTCCAGAGTTTCGCAACCAAGGGTGATTGGATTGCTGTTCTCCACTTTGAATTTGAGGACCTTGGTTTTCCCTTTGTGTATGCTGAGGCCTACTGATGCAGAGACTCCTGCTACATTGGCTGTCTTTATCTGAATCTGTTCACGTGTACGTGATAGGAGGGCTAGGTCATCTGTGAAGTCCAAATCGTCTAATTGATTTTGAGCTGTCCATTGTATTCCGTGTTTTCCTTCAGATGTCGAGGTCTTCATTATCCAGTCGACCACCAGAAGAAAGAGGAATGGAGAGAGTAAACAGCGTTGTCTGACTCCGGTCCTTACTTGGAATGCATCTGTCAGCTGTCCTCCATGCACTACTTTGCATTGTAGTCCGTCGTATGAGTTCCGGATAATATTGACAATCTTCTCAGGAACTCCGTAGTGTCGAAGTAGTTTCCATAACGTCCTCCTATCTACACTGTCAAATGCCTTTTCATAATCAATGAAGTTGATGTACAGTGACGAGTTCCACTCAACTGATTATTCGACGATGATCCGTAGTGTTGCAATTTGGTCTGTGCACGATCGATCCTTACGGAATCCAGCTTGTTGATCTCGAAGTTGGGCGTCTACTGCATCTTTCATCCGGTTCAGCAACACTCTGTTGAATGTATAAATGTACTAGGATATAAGTTGCGGATGACTATTCGTCACTTTATTAATCATACGAATAACTAGATTTATGATTATGTTTTCCCAAGTTTCAGGACACATACAGAATCTACTCGAAAAAATTTTCACTGGTAATCTTATAAATATCACATTTACTTGCCGTCAAACAAAACCAAACTAGACTATTAACCAAAATATTTACAAACACATACTTATCTATCTATATGTAGAAATGAATCACTTTAGTAAATGTCTGCAGTTTTTTTTTCTTTAAGTATAATCTCTTTTCTATCTCTTACTTTCAAATAGTGTACTTTTAAATGTCCTTCATAAAATGGTTCACTTTATTGTGTTTTTTTCTCGTTTAAACAAAAAAACCTGATTTTTGGACAGTTAATTCATTCTAGTTTGTATTGAATTATACAGATATACAAGTAGATACTTTAATTTAAGATCAATTTGATAATACAGTTTTGTTTGTTTTGAAAATGTGTCATATTGTTCTTTTTAAAAAGAATAATATTCATACTTATTTAATGAAGATGTTCATTGTTATTCTATTTACTTATTAGAAAAAATAGTTATTTATTATACATTAATGTTATCCAATAGAGTTGGCAATTACTTTTATGTATTTGATAGATATTTACAATTATGCTATGTTATTCAATCTTAATAGATTGAATAGTTTACAAAATCATGAAAGGTTATCTAGTTCTTTATTTTTTTTTGTGCGTGTTCTTAATCAATAAGGCAACTAGTTAACTAGATAGAGCTACCATAGGAATATTTTCTAAACTTCACAATAAAATGTATGTATGAATGTATGTATGTAATACAATGAATGTATGTATATTTACATGGTGATATACATAATTATCTATGTTAATATTGTAATAAATTTCAATTATTTTCAATGAATAAAATGAATGAAATTTATAATTTTATTTGTCTATTCCTTTAGTAATTAATGAACATTGGTAACGATATGATATTTGTTTTAAACTAAAATAGTCCAGGGAACTGATATTTTAATGGAAAAAAAAGAAGTTTAACATGAAACAACCACTTTCCAATTTATTTATTATTTTACAAAATGATGTGTGTTTATATGTTCCCCTTTCTTTTCTTAACTGGCATTAAATGTAAGAAATGTTTATGGGAATTTTTCCATCAGACAAAATATCTCTTGTGACTAGTATATTATAGTCTTTCATTATGATATTTCAAAGAGTTAAAACATGATTTAATCTTGATTAGTTTTATCAAAAAAAGCTTTGAAGGTTTATTTGATATTTTATTTCAGAACTAAAATAAATTATGACTATTTGACTCTTGTGGAGTAAGATACAATGGCCGTAGCCAGCGCTCGCTTTCAACTCGGATACGGAAACAAATCCCAACTTGGTTCTATAAAGGTGAAAGTAAAGTAGTTAGGAGTTCTATACTTGAACACCTAATCGACTGTTACCATCCTACAGATCCACAATTTGATTTTAAGGTTGTTTATATGATTCATTCAAATCTACCAGATTTCTTCGTATCTAACTCTTAAAAATAGCCGAAGCTCTTACCACCCAGGAGCTTAAACCAGAACTATGCGTACAAAAGAAGTACGTCTTATTAATTATTATAACAAAAACATTTTAATCATTTTTTATCAGAATGGTATTTGTGGAGAGTTTTAGAAGTTTCACTGGTTGAAATCATGAGTCAGTTGAAGCTAGACCACCATGTAAAATCTGGAAGCACTGGACGGCCGTTTCGTCTCAGTATGGGACTCCTCAGCAAAACGAAACGGCCGTCCAGTGCTTCCAGATTTTACATGGTGGTCTAGCTTCAACTGACTCATGATTTCAACCAGTGAAAGTTTATCATTTTAATCATCTTATTATATTCGCTAAATCTATTGTTATTATTCGTATTACGTAATCTAGTATTATAATCTTTTTATTACGTCATGGTTATTTGTGTTCACATTTCCTCACGGAATGAGTACTTTTACAAAAAACAAAAAAAATTTCATATATATACGATTGTACAGCTTGATAATAAATTCGTTGAAAGGAGATCCCTTCACTGAACATCGTGTTTTAATTTTAATGTTTAAATGGGAATTATCTATCAATTCAATACTAGTTAGTTCAGAAAAAGTTTTCATTTATTTCCTTTAATTCAACTAATCCCACAATTTGAGAAACGTTTCGCTTCGTTTTATTTTGTTGTTGTGAAAAACAAACTGTGAATTCTATCTCATCAAAAGTATATTGTTTCTTTACGTTAACACTGTCATCAGAAACCTATCATCCATCACCTGGTTGGTTATCATGATCAACATGAATGATATCAGTTTATCTCAACAAAATTATCTGTATTAAAGTGTGTAATGAACGTAGTAAAATAATAATTCAGAAATAAATTACTTTTCAGAACTTCTTTTAATATTTAAACACATCTGTAAAAAAAGATGTTTTCGTAATAAGTTCTTATTAGGTTCAAATTATGGAACAAAAGGAGTAGTTACGTCTTATCTTATTGTAACTTAATAAGTTCAAATCACTTCAAATATTATGTAATTTCTTATTAAATATGGTATATACTAAAATTTAAATCTTACAATAACAATTGATCTTTCAGAAGTGTTTTGTGGAGATTTCAGTAATTTTATAATTGAATTAATGAGTTAATTGGAGCTAGATCACCATGGGAAACCTGGAAGTGCTGTACAATTCATCTACGAACCGATTCAAATATAAATTATATGAACCATATCTACAAGTTTTAGCTAACAACATTATTTTACTAACAATGTTTCCGTTTATTTCCTTTCTCGTTGCATATAAATATAAGCATTCGTGGCAGGACTGGAAGTATCTTTTCCGAAACTATTCATTACCAAACATGATATCCCTATGCTCTTACCAAGAAAATATGGATTCTTAAAGAATAAGTCATATATAACATCTATCAATTCTAAAACATTATAACTTTGTAGTTAAATCAGTTTCTTAGCGCACCTATATGCTTATTAAAGACAATTCTGTAACCAGAAATCTGATAATTATTAAAGTCTCTCCTCCAAAGCAAATCTGTCACTTATCATTATACAATACGTTTGTTTTATATTATTTAATTTATCATAACAAATGTTCAGTTAAAAAGAAAAAATCACAATTTTTTTTAAAAATTATGTACCTATTTTTTGTAACTTACCATTTCTTTGCATTAACCTAATTATTACCGTAAGTTTCTGTGCATTCTACAATTAATTACTGTGCGCATATTTTATCACTAAATTAATGTTTATTATTTTGCTTCAAAATTGACTTTTTTTATTAACCTTAATTTAGACATACAGTTGAAGAAATTGGGAAAATGTTTGTGAACAAGGAAGTATTTTCTAAGCTATTTCTTGTTGTTAAGAGCTGAATTTGGCATCTGTACATCCTGAGGGAAGTATGTTGATGTTGTTATGTATTTACAAGGATTTTTAAGCGAAGTTGGATTGTGATATGTCTCATCCTATTTAGAACTCGTCAACCGGATAAACCGGCACGCAAGTGGCGATATTCACATCGTAAATCAAACCCAGTTGCCTTTGTATCAAACACACAACGTGTTATCCACTTAACTAATGGTAATAAATTTTCATTCATTTGAAAGGGTTCAAATTTTCCCGTTATTGATATTAATAATTGCAGTTGATGAGTATGAAATCGGAGTTCTGGTTTCCTCTTCTAGCCATCATAAAACTTTGCTTAAAAAGTATTTTTCTCTTAGTCTTCGTGCAATTTCCTAAAGTGTACCACATGTTATTTGGAATATCAATGATAAAAGGTCGTTTTTAATAATTGTTAAGTAACTTCATATCTAGAAAATAATAAAAGGCATAAGTAATTATTTCTAAAATAAATGATTCATTCTAATCTGTTCATTGTTTTGTTAGACCTTTTCAATAAATTGCAGAAGTTCGATTGAATAATCAGTTGAAGCTCACTCAATAAGACAACAAAAATGAACAAAAGGGATAGCATCTT
The DNA here is from genome assembly GCF_000699445.3 of Schistosoma haematobium. NCBI lineage: Eukaryota > Metazoa > Platyhelminthes > Trematoda > Strigeidida > Schistosomatidae > Schistosoma > Schistosoma haematobium. Next base: position 29,472,524 of record NC_067198.1, on the reverse strand, counting down.
CAGCGATAAGAAATGAAGTTTTCTTTGGGTACTTATTCTTTACAAACTTAATGAACTTACATACTTGCATAGGCCAACACTCATCAGAATTCGATATCGAGCTCTGTCATAAACAATCCTATCCGGTTGTTTCCAAGTGGTATCCATTTTGTACATGTCTGCTTCTAATTCTCAACACAATATTTTGCTTGGTTTACCTCTTTTTCTTTTCCCTCCAGGATTACAAGTAAGTGCTTGCCTCGTGATGCAATTTGATGATTTCCTCAATGTATGTCCTATCCATTTCCAGAGTCTTTTCCTAACTTCCTCTTCAGCTGGAAGCTGGTTTGTTATCTTTCACAGTAGAATGTTGCTGATGGTAGTTCTCCAACTTTTAGCTCTGTACAATAGAAATGTCTCGATGTTTGTATTGAAGATTGTGACTTTGATGTTGGCTTGCAGACAGATGCTCTTAGATACATATGTTGTTCAACTGTAGAAATGCTGTCCTTCCTTTGCCAATCCTTTCCTTTATGTCTGCGTCAGGTTCTCCATGGTTAACGATAATGCTGTCCCTGGCTACGTGAAATTTTCCACCTCATCCGGAACTTCGTCACGACTTAGTCTCTGCCTGATCAACCCTTACGGAATCCAGTCTGTTGATCTCGAATTCGGGCGTCTGCTGAATCCGTTATTTAGTTCAACAAAACTCAGTTGGAAACTCTTGCTGATATCAATAATAGTGTTATGCCTCTATAGTTCTCACACTTGTTCAAATCCCCCTTGTTTGGTATCTTAATGAGGTACCATTGTTTCCAGTCTGTCGGTAGTTGTTCTTCCTCCTCAGTATTCCTGAATACAGCGTGAAGCACGTTTGCAGTTACTTGCATTTCTGGTTTTAGTGCTTCAACTGGTATTTTGTCAGGTTTGCTGCTTTACCACTCTTGATTTTTCTGATGGCCATCCTGATTTCTTTTGTCGTTGATGATGTGACATGTACAGGAAGGTCTGTGTATTCGGCTTCGATGTCCGATATGTTCAGTGTGGCATATCTATTCAAGAGTTCCTCAAAGTGTCCTTCCTATCTGTTTCTCTATTCTTGAATCTTAGTGATTTGCTTGAGTTCGTTTTCTTTGACTGGTCGCCCTGGTTCACCATATTTCCCTGCAAGTTTCTTCGTCGTGTCATATAGTTGTTTCATGCCTCCTTTTGTTGCAGCATTTTCCGCTGTTACTGCTCGGTCGTCGACGCATTTCTGCTTGTCAGCCCTAATGCACTTCTTCCCTTTCTTCTTTGCCTAAAAATGCTTATAGCTTAGTGGCAACAAACAAGAAATTCGCTCATGACGGACATATCAAGTGTAATCTTTAATGCCAACAACAGAAAGGTTCAAATCCTTACAACTGGATTTAACTAAAAGTATTTGAAATGATAAAAAGTGCCTGCCTGTTGAAGATTTCCATTTCTAATTATAGGTGATTTATGACAAATGAATGCATTTAAATGTTCTATTTTACTTAAAGCAATTTTAAAAAAAACTTCATTAAAGCTTTACGTAAATATATTTCAGTTATTATTGTATAGTTCACTGAGACTGCGCGTCCAGTCAGTAACTTTTTTATCATTTGTTACAAATGAGCTTCTAGAAACCAGTTTTTAAGAACACGTAAGCAGAAAAATTCTGTTTTACTTCATCAGAGCTTTTCTGTAGAAAATGTACTCCAGTTGACATTATAATGTACAGAAATATTTCTTTTCCGTCAGCTTTTCATCATGTCTCTACACTAATACACATGTTTAACAATAGTAATAGAACTGATACCAATTAATCAATAGTGTGTTAGATAATAAATATAACAAAGTCATAGGTTAGTAATAAATGTATTTTTGTTATATCCCAATGAGTAGGAAAGTTGTATTTCTGACATCTCGTGACTTAATGTAAGCCACGTCTTCAGAGTAAATAAAATTGTAGCTTACATTGTATTACACTACCATACACTAGGCTGTGGTCGTTATTGTTTTTTTTTTCTTATACGCATCTTACCTTCTTTTCCTCTTCCCATTCTCATTGTTTTATGTGGCGCATATATATCTGGTGCCCTCTTGTGTCAATATTTATGTGTTCAAATAAATAGAAATCAGCATAGGAGGTAGATGGCATAAGGTTTAAAACCTTCTACAAACTTTTTATCTAAATTTAACCTAAATCATAGATTAAAATCACTTAAAGAATCATTTGAACAAAAATGTATTGCATTTATATTCATAAATACAAATCTATAAACAAATCAATAATGGAAATAAACATATACATTTCACTTTAGAGATTACATGGCACATAGGAAAATATTTACATTCTTTATGCAATGTGCCAAACACATTAATTATGTCAAATTGTTTCCAGAGAATGTTTAAAAAAACAACTTAGAATAATGATAAAGAATTTGATTAGAAAATCTATAAATAAATATGAATATAATTCAATATAATCAATCACATATTGTTATGATATGTTGCTTAATAAAACATGTTGCCAACTAAGTATTTAAAACAAATTGAAACTTACTTACTTCCTTACTCACTTACGCCTGTTACTCCAAATGGAGCATAGACCGCCGACCAGCATTCTCCAACCCACTCTGTCCTGGGCCTTCTTTTCTAGTTCCATCCAACTTAGTCAGTACTAAAAGTTAGACAGCATGATGTTAGTTACAATCTAATGATATTTCATTTATCCATTAATATTCATGAATAATATTTGTATCTCAAACTGCTTCAATGAATAATCTATATTTAAAAATCATTGATATTGATTTCTAGACAGCACTAAATCAGTACTGATTATCTTCAAGTAGTTCATTCAGTCCACATTTAAAATTCAATGTAAGTCCATCGTTGACAGAGTAAAGGAAATCATACAGTTTGCTAACCAGTTAGCTTTTTTTAACTGATAGCTCTCCATATGAGATCCGTGGTAAAACTCAGATATCCATGAAAAAAACTGGTTCAGTGATTGACCGATAAGAATTACATTTCTTGAAAGTACCTATTTATGACTAATTCACCATTAATTTTTCTTGGAGTAGTTCTGACAAGATTTACTTCTGTCATCATATGGTAATATTCTTCACCACTTATAATGTAGAAACAATTAATTGATTCTAACAAAAATTACTTGTAATTTCACTGCACATGATAACAAATATATTGGTATTCGAATAGATTGAAATTAATTTTAAATATAAAGCACGTTCACTGCTCTCTTTATTTGGTCTATTATATAAGTATAGCTAGGTTGCTGATTAGTAATTCGCAACGAACTGTACCACTGTTTAGACGCAGATCAGTCAGTATCGATCAATAACTACAGTTATGCCGTAAAAAAAGAAACCGAGAATTGATAGTTAACGTTTCAACGTTTATTTTAACTAACTTAAAAAATAAAAATGAAATTGATATTCCTCAAAATTCTATTACGAAATCATATGATTGAATTCTGTCTAATATTGAAGTATTGCAGCTAAGTAGTTATATGCTACTTTTGCTTCTATCGTAAGCTAATGCTAAATAATTAATCTAATTGATTCCTTTTAAAAACTGAAGTAAAACGAGAAAGATGTTGTTTATAGAATACAATGAAACTAATGTATTTTATCGTTTCCACCACACAGACATTAATGAGTTTAGCTGATTCAAAATATTTAAAAAATGAGTTCTTTATCGATAAAGCCTGAGATAAATCATTTTTCCAACAAAAATTAAATATTTAGCACTTTTCCATTCATTTAGCGTGCAAATGCTGCATCTAAAACCATGACTTTTATTGTAGACTTCATTTCAATCATTTGAAGCGATCTATACGTCTTTTATGAACCCAGCACCAAGTTCATCCCAACGTGTTAGAGGGAAAAAGAAAAAAAAAGTGAACTTTATAGCATGAAATGAAATTCTCAGTGAAAATTATGCTTTTGCATACAGCTTTCACAAACAAAATGAACAAAACAAAAATACGCGAAAATACTTAATATCACATACAAATTGAATATTAAGAATTGTATGCACTCCGTATTCAAGAACATTTGTCTTATTGCCTAATGAACAACGAATTTCTTTATTTGCGTACGGTTTAATATTTATTTAAAACTTTTTTAATTAATCAAATCTATCATTTTACATATAATTGAAGAGAAAACAAACAACTAATCAAAATAGTCACAGACATTGTTATTCGAGGTACTTTTTAAAATAAACAATACAATCTACACGGGAAAGATAATACGACAACTTATTTAAATGCTAATATATCAGTTCGTGAATAAAGAAAACTCGTGATTTCCTCAGATACTGTAAACATCTTTATACTACCTTTGTTACTAAGGTAACATAGACGAATAAAGTATATTCATTTCTTCTAGTTAGAATTTTAATTTCAACCAACAATGTTAAGAACTAGATATTTTTGTACTAAAAACATTTTTCATAAATAATATAAAATTGTGAAAGTGACTTGATAATTACTAGCGTGGTTACATGTTACTATCACCGACTAGAGTAATAATCGATAAAAAGTAATTCACAGATTGATTAACTAATGTTGTTATTTAATTAGGTGTCAAGCAGTTTTTCTAATATGAAATGTCTAATTATCAAAATCTATACATTTAACAAATTAACTGATTTTCAACCAATCTAATATATATTATAATCTTTGGAAACATATTCAATATGGTAACATGCGATTTGAATAAAAACTACGCATTATTCCTTGATTACATTTTATACATTTCATTCTTATATTTCATAAATTCATATTGAGCATAAAAATCAAATAACATATTCAGCATGCAACAAATTCAAATATCGTACAGCTATTGCCATATACATTAACATTGTATATGGAAGCAAATGTGGAATGAGGATTTGATAACATCATATAGTAAATTATCTGAAGTTTCATGATGTAAACCATATAGTTTTCACTGACTGGGTAAGAGAACTAGTAATCACCCAAAATAGTGATGATAAAAAAAGGCTACGAAAACAAGAAAATATAAGTTTTGGGTTCGATTTATTTGATTAAGAAAATATGCAAACTATTTTTAGAAGAATGAAAAAAAGTTTATGGGATGTTACACCAAATAAAAAATAATTAAAAATCCTCTTTAATGGAAAACATAAGTCGGATTCAAACCAGCTATCATGAAAAAAACCCAGTTGTGTCTCTAAAATATTAATTTTTCTTAAAAATGTGGCAGTGAATCATACTGATAAGTGAACTATTATCAACTTATATAAGAGGGATTTATACATTGTAAACCAAAAAGATCTACTTCCAAAGTTTATTATCAAGTTATACAATCTTTCGATATTAAAGTTTACACTGTATAACTTAGTAAAATAATCTTTTAGATTGGTTATTCTATTTGTTTATTGTTCATACTTTACGGAGAGAAAACTCGGACTATATATATATATAGTGTACAGCTTGATAATAAGTTCCTTGGAAATACATCCCCTCTCTGAATTTCATATTTTCAAACATGAATTAGTTTCTACTTTATACATAAATTGTTTACTAATAGAATCAAAGTCACTGTGCTTTTTCATGTTAACAAGCAGCTCATGTTTATATGACAGAAATTATCTGTAGTTACTGAAAAAATCCAAAAGCAATTAGTGTGTACCGGTCCAATTTCGTACAGCTCATAGCTTCGGTCAGTACTAATTCTGAATACTAAAGTAGTTTACAAGTTCAAAACTCATAATTTTGTCACCAAATGTACATGAGAAATGAAAGAACTTGAAGCAATAACAATTGACTCTTATCAACTGCCATAACTGTACAAAATGATCTAAATATCTGTAACCGAAGGTTTAAGGTTTTATTCCCTGTGATGTATTCGTAGACGTTCATTGTTCAGGAGTCCTATACTAGGAAGAACAAGCTGTCCAATGTTTCCTGGCGGTTAGACTAAGATCGATTCATGATTTAAACTACGAGAATTCTACAATTTCCAGGATTTCAATGTTGGTCTAACATTGATCAGTTGATGATTTCAATCAAAATCTAAAATAAATATTAGTTTGATATGAAAAAAAACCATTGAAGCACCGCTTTCTTCATAAAAAATGTTAATAATATTATCAAAGTACTAATACTGAATAAAATAGTTATGTGTAAAGTATACAGTTAGGAGTTATCTCAGTTATCATATTCGCATTGAACAGAATGATAGGAATTTATTATTATACCATATATTTTAAACAAATGAATACTAAGTCATGAAAATATTTCTTGGTTTAATAAATGTTTGTATTGAATTCGTTTCTTTCTATCAGTTCATTTAAAGTACATTTCAATAAGACTGGAATGTAAAACTATATACTTATTTCATTGTATTATCTAAATGAATAAATTATTTTTAGAATATTTTTAAAATAAATTAATTTCCATATAAAATAACTTTTGTACTTATACTGTTATTGTAAATTAAGTGAAAAGTCAATTTACATTCGATTCATACAGAAATGTTCCAGGAGACATTGATATCTTATAATTAGCTGCTTTTCATTCTCAGGTAAATCCAACAGTCAAATTCTTTTTGTGTCGTGCATCAAATTGAAAATTGTGAACAAATATAATTAAATAATTTGATACCGATCAGCAACAATGATGATAAATCTGAAAACTATGTATGTACTTAATCGGTGCTAGTTAACAGTTTGTAAATGTGATGCATATGCTTGGTCGGCAAACTATAATGGCTATTACCTTTGTTACACATGATATGTGGAGATATATAAACGTTTACTGGGTCATTGTCACTGAATCCTGAGATTTCGATCATTAGTTCTGTGTGTCCACTAAATGAGACAATAAATTACGTCAATCAGCCACCTTGAACAATGTTACAGCAATCAATGAAAGGGGTGCATGATTGTTATAACTATAAAGGTGTCTTGATACACAAATATAGCTGTATAAATAAGCTATTTGAGAATTGCTAAAGCCATATTGTCTGCCTGTGTAGTGAGTTTTGCATAATATCAACTAACGATAAAATGGTCCTCATTTAAATTTACGAGAATAAAAAAAAACTAAATAGAGACACTGGTTGAAACCATGAGTCAATTTCTAAAAGTCTCCACAAAACCCATTCTGATAAGTATAAACAATTGATACATTGGATCAGTTTGATTCCGTAAGAAGATTTTCAACCATTCATGAAGTAACAATCTATAATTTAGTCCAATATTTTGAGTTTAAACAAATTGGCCAGTCAGTACTCTTTAATGCTGTTTGACTAATATGATAATTACTTATATCCTATTGAACAATATTTACAAATACTATAAAAAATCTAAAGAGCTTGATAAACAGAAATGAAGACTATCTATTCAACTAAAACGTCATTAATTATAAACTTTCAGTGGATATTCAATTACTTTTCTTCAGTTGTTTACTAAATGTTTACAAACTTAAAAGACGATGTTATAGTTACATCAAACATAAATTTACAATCTTTGTTTTTTTTCCAAATACATAGACACCGGTTAATCCATACATATGATATATGGTCAATAGTGAGTGAATAAATCCATATTATTATACTAATATCAGACCATTAGTTGATTGATATCGATTGAACGGAAGCGTGATTAACCAATCAAAGTAATTCATTTTATCGATCAAAATTTGTTTATATATAATTTTTGGACATTTCTAGGTGTAATACATTGAAATTAGTCAATCAGTTGGAATTCTATGGAATAAACGATATGAAATAATAACTGGAAGAAAAAACTTTCCTCATGCATAGTATTATAACTAAAATATTATTATGTTAATATGCAAAATCTATGATTGGAAATGTATAAAAACATAAAGTAAACATGGAATTCAGATAGTAATGTGTATATCTTATTTTATTATTCTTTTTCGGTCGTTTTGTCAGACTAGTTTTCCAAAAATTATTTTAATGATAATTGTAGTTGACGTAAGAATTCAAAATATCCTACATGAATGATATAAACTACCATTAGAAAATCTCGTGGTACGGTACATATTTAAAATCATTCGGCTTACTCGATGATGAAGATAAACACGGTCTGTTTTTCTTTCTAAACGCAAAACAATTAAATACGAACGAAAATATTTATAGATTATAGTGGTTATACAAAATTTAATAGAAATGACTAACAACTAATTAGAAAATATACTATAACTTACATCAGCAGTAGATTTTATTAAGGAACCCTGTTGAAAAACCCTAAATTAAGAGGAGAGAGCTGTTTAAAGCTTCACAGTTTTAATGATTGTCTAATTCGAGCTACTTTGTTCTTTTAATTACAAGTTTGACATTCTCTACAACATCTCATTAACAATATTAAATTATGTATCTTAAAATGAATTTGCAATTGTCAGTACTTGAAGACATAACATACTTTCACCCCTGTGCAGTGTAATTATAACGTCATAATAAAATGTCGTTTGATTTACAAACTCAGCTCTCATGAAAATGAAAAGTAATACGTTCATCATGAATTTACACAATTCAGAGACACAAACAAAACAGTTCTCCGGACAGTTGATTATTCATAACTGTTAGTTTAATTTGAACTCCACAAAGGTTAGTTTTAAGAATTTTAGGTCTAGTGAGAAGCACAGTAGTATTCAGTTCCTGAATCAGACAATAGGAGTTAACATTTCACAAATTTAGTTATTCGGGAATTTAGCATCATTTACTTGTTATTGGATATAGTCAATCTTAACTACCAAAATATATTATTTCATGAGTCATAACTTCTCATCAGAACATTTACGTAAACATGATCCTGAAACAAATCATTAATGAAATTTTTTTACATTATTGAATTGTACAGCTTTGGTCAGGTTGAAAATACATTTAACACAATTCAGTATCATTAAAGAAACCAATCACGCAAGAAATTAAGTTTATGAGTTCAATTTTTTTACTGAATCGTCTTCTTAAAAACTTTGAGAAATCTTTAAATCGACGTTATACTACACTGACACATGGAAATCTATTGACCTTGAGTAATTTTAATTTACTTCTCAAATGAAAAGAAATAACAAAATGTATATTCCTGAAAATTATTTACTAAGTTATTAAATTGGAATGATATAAATATCATTTAAAAAAGAAACGATTGGCATCTCGAAATTTAGAATCTCTGCATTTATTCAACCTGTTTCTATGTAATGAACTATTTTTATCAGTCTACAAACCAAATATATCATACCAAATTCAGATGCTTGTATTAACAGAAGAATGGTTTGTAAATTTTTAATCTCTTTATTTATGTTCAATAAAGTGCTCTCAAGTAACTTCGTTGGATGAGAATAACAAAGTGTAGCGGTAAATAAATCCACAAAATAAATAGCTCCGTAAGTTTTCGACATTGGTTGCTGACCACATTAGTTTTAATGGACTCACGTAGCTGAAGGCGCTCGGTCATGCATCCGCACCATATCACGAGTGGGAACGCCGCGCTCAACATCTACTGCAATCGCTAGCCAGATTACATCAGACGATTCTCGATATATTGATAGCCTATCAAATATATCTTCGGACCTCCTCGCTCCTGTCTTTTGATTTCACTTGGTGGGTACGATTCATATTAGGTGTTACTGATTAAAGCGTTATCAAACTCCGAATACCTGTGGCATCTTCAAAAGTTTATGGAGAAAACCATTTAAACACGAGTTTAACTTATGTGGAGTAATTTTAAAAGACCTATTTCTGCTTACAGCTTGCGCTAATGATGCCCAGAAAGATAATGGAAGCATCATAGTTATACCACTTAACTGAAAGGTCATGATACCAAAATCATTTATACATTGAATATCATATCAATATTGTTGTGTAGACTATTTCTACCATTATCCATTATGTTTAGATAAATTTCAATATTTGTGAATTGAGATCGAGTTTTTAAAGCAAAAATCATTCATTTCAATATTTTGTTTCTATATTAACGAAAATGTATACTTGATGGAAACACATTAACCTTAATGCAGCTAAGTATCATATAGATCTGTTTTATTGTATTGTAGGATACTAAAAACAATATATTTGATATAAAGAATTTATTGTATTGGCTTGAATTTTTTATTCGGAATAAATTATTAATAGATTTAAGTATATTAGTTAAATCTACTTATAGCCTTGAAAAGTAAATAATTCACTGAATATATAGACCATATAATCCAGGACATGAGTAAAGAATTCCTTGTGAAAGTAATTACTTTTATACCTCAACTTAAACCATCAATCCAATCTACAATCAAAGTTTAGTTACAATCTCTTTTATTGTTTTATTTCAAAACAAATAATAGAATCTATCATAATTAAAATGAATAACAAAAGTAACTTAGAATAACAACTACAACGAAAATGAAAAAAAAAATGTTGAAAATCACAGTGAAAAGGTCCATGAAACACAAAATTTAAAAAAAAAGATTGATAAACAGACATATCAGTCTATGATATATTCCGAGCAGAACTAATAACTTTCAATGCATATACATAGATCAGAAGGAAAATGTAGGGGGTGAGGAGAGAGAAAGGAAATATTGGATTTAGCCTCCAGGAATAGAATAATCTTTTTTTCATATTGATAAACACACTAAACTGTTTCTCTTTCACTGTGTTCGTCCGCCAATCTGAAAATGAATTATTTCGAAAAGAAGAGAATATAAGATGAAAGAAAACAACCACTGCACATTGAAAAGGATAATAAACAAGATGATAGTAAAGAGGTGAATAACATATAAATAAATGAATATAGTATGAAGAGAGAAAGAAAGAAAGGAGAAGTTATTGATACACATAAATACATTCAAACTAATACATATAACAACATGAAGTTTGGAACCTATTCACGATGTATATGTGGTTTGTACTTAACCAATAGAAAGAAAGGTATGTGATATAGCATGATTACAATTCATCCTACTTATGTTTATGTAAGGATTGTTATCAAATGTAAACAAAGAACATAAACTGTTATTCATATCACTTCTTTTTTGATCTTGAATATAATTCTATTGTGATTATAATTGTTTTCTCTTTCAAAAGGATGGAATCAACAGTATAGAAGAAATGGTAGATTTGTAACAGAGTATCATAGAAAACATCCCTCTGAGATTTGTTGAGTTTAATTTCATTCATTGGAAAATAGTGCTGATTGAAGTTGGGAATAAGAGACAGATTAGATTTTCGGCTCACTTGTAGAGAAAAAACAACCTGCTAATTAAGATACGTGAAGGCGATGAATTCGTCCTCAGATGGAGTTTCAGTTGAGGAATATTATTTTGACTTAAGCTCGTCTAATAATTTTAAATCAGAGACAAGACTTCTGGCTGGAACAGATTTTTCTTTCAATAAAATAACACATACGAATCATCAATTGGGAAATAACATGTTTATAGATCACTCACTCTCCAATGATCAAATCCTAACTCTTATAATTCTGACCTACCATATCGGTTCGAAGTCTTAAACTGTGATGATTCATTTGCTCAGTGCACTAAGTTTTCTGAAATTTCGTTAGTTGACATTAGTCCATGATGAAGACAGTATACGATAGATAATTATTGAATATTATTAATATTCAGATTATAAAATTGGTTTCGCAAAGGACTACGATAATGTCTAGATTTCCTAATTCTACCACTGATTTATCGTTTCCTACTATACAAATATTTATTTGTTAACATATCTAATAAAACCTTACATGATGCATTCTTATGCATTAAAAAGTAAGACGAAATGAAGTTCACCTTTCCAAATTTTTAAACTAATTATGTGTGGCCTAATCGACTAACTAGTATGATGTAATGTTTATGGATTTACGCATTCAACTGCCTAAAGATAGAGTTATTAAAAAAACTTTACCCAAATATTCTTCATTTGTTTTGTAATATTCTTTGAAGTTTATTAAATTATTCTTTTGCCGTGACGAAACTTGTTTTAATCAGATTGCGTGGGTTTAGTGCAAAATATTTTTCGTTCAATGACAAAATGTGAAATAATTCAAATAAGCATTATACACTATCATGATTGAAATAGACTAATAAGCAAATAATATTGGTTTCATGTAGTACTTCTTTGGGATTTACCTAAACGGATATAATTTTACTCCTACTTCAAGTATTGAAACATGAATTTATTCATTTTGGTCAGTAGATCAGTCACAAGCTGTAGCCAGTAAATTATACGCCACTCATTCAAGTCAATCTTTGGTTCATAATTTTATCCAAATTCTGTCAACCACGGACTACTGTGATTAGTATCATGAAAGTATCAAGTATTGAAACTTATAATCTGTGAATTTTCTCGAGAATTGAGTTTCACTGAGTTATTTAGAACTGATGAATTGTAAGCAGTACTGTCGTCCAGGAAGTGTATCATCCTCTTACACAAACATATCAACTGAAAGTATTTATTTTCCAGTGTTGATATCCATGGCAAAACTCGAACCTAGTACCTTTCTCTTGAAACATCTAATGCATTTAGTTATATCGAAATAGTCCTTTTAAAATACATATACGTCAACAAAGATTAATTGAGATTCAATCCTGAATATCACTATCTAGAGAACTTAAATCCATACTAATAATGATATAAATTTCATGAACTTCTTTATTGACATGAAATAATTAGATTATTGTTATCTACATAATTCACAATTTACTATTACAAAAATGATGACTGATATTAAATGAAAACTTAAATTATAGTAAACATTGCAACTTTAGCATCCAGGCAATAAACATTTTATAACCTACATTTCTTTATATCCAATAAATTTTCATTTATTCACTCAGTGTCTATTTAACAATAATTATATGTATATTTTTTTATATTAAAACAGCAAATTATAATTGTTACTTTTCATTTTCACAGTTTAGGAAACAAGGAACAAAAATGGGTTTTTTTCTTAGTTCAAATAACTTTTCGTGGTTAACATTATTTTGTACTAACTTCTTTTTAAAATGATTATTCAATTCTAGAAGGTTTATTATAAAAGTAAGAAATTGTACACATATATACATACATACAAATATAAGAATGTATTTATACAAGAATGAACATGTGTTGTATACAGATTACACGTGTATTCTTGTCATTTCTACCGTCTGTAGTAAATAAGTTTCCTGCAAATGAACATTAACATATCTTGAGCTTTGTATTCATTTACATAGAAGTTAGGAATAGTTGGATAAATTAAGTGATTAATACATTGAATGCCTTATTCTATGGAAAAAAACATTTTTTTCTTAATTAACAACCAATTGCTATAAACATTTTCTCATAAGCTTAGTGATAGGAAAAAGAACTTGATTACTGGACGGAACATGTGCATACGTGAACTGTGTAAATGTCGATATGGACTGAACATTGCTTAGAATAATTTACTGATTACGGAATACACTTTCTAGGTAATTTTAGAAGTATATATATAATACTATAATTATTCTCATTAGTTATAGTCAGCAGCAAGTCTTCTAGTAATATATATTACTATGATAAAGGCTGATTGTTCTAGTACAGTGCATGATTTGTGACAAGGTTTCATGAGTTTCATCAAACTTGGCGATGTCTTACGCAGAGACAAAAACAGGGTAAAAAACACTGCTCCCACTAACTTGAACGATACATCATGCAACTAGAGTGACAGCCGACCTATCGAACAGCGATTTTACTAATCAGCTGTTAAATATCCTATTTAAAGTACTGTGCCGATTGCTGGCATTTGATAATAAATAGCTTTAAGGTGTTCTCGGTTTTGATTGGGATCACTGAGTGAGAAATCCCAGCGGTAGACGTAGAGTATTGTGTAGAAATCGTGAACCCACCGGAGCTGGAAATCGTCGTATAACCACTTGGTTAGAGTATTTGTTACGAACACAGCACATATCTGCCTGGATGGTTCGTATAAAAAGGCAGTTGGTGAAAAAAGTTACAGGTTTACAGGAAAATACTAGAAATTAGTGAATGAGGTATGACTAAATTAGGTGAGGAATTCGTGGTTGGAGTTGATTTAAACACAATCTATGGTCACAGATGGTCAGAAACATGACTTTAAAAAGGGCGGCAAGGTCACGGATCCATCCGTTTGTTTTAGTATAGGTATTGATCTTAATATCTATAGATAAATACTTCGATGTCATATGACACATTTACTTCCTAATCTGACTAATATCATACATTTAGCTCCCTTGACCTTCATATTTGTATTCGCTTTCTCTTTGATGACGCAAATTGTGGGAGGTAGCATGGACTGGTATACAATTGTGCAAGATCTTATATAATTTTTGACTGCATGACAGAAAGCAACGGTGAGTACACTTCAGTTGGTGATCATATGATTTCAGAAAAATAAGTAGACATTATCTGACATACTTAGATCACGTGTCTTGATTCATTTGCTATGATAACTAAATTAAAAGTTATCTTAAGCTTATCCGCTATAAAGAACCATGAAGAAAAAAAGGCAATAAACAAATAGTTATGTAAGTTTCATTTTCATTAAGTCAAGCCTAGTTTCTAAAGCTACAAATTTAGCAGATTTTAAAAATAAATAAAATGGAAAATCTACTGTTAAAGAAAACAATTATGAAGAAAAATACGGAATGTTATAACTAATACAATTATTTTACGGATTTAAAATAAACCAACATAGGATAGGTATAATAATAATGTGAACAAGTACAGTGGAGAACATATTTAATATAATTATTAGGTGACAATTACTGTCAGAATTTATGTTGACCACATACTTCCATGTATCCACACACATAGTGTTCATTGCTGTCAGCGTTATTAATAATAATGGCTTTGTTCGCTACCATAAATTTTGTTACAGGGAAGAATCCTCACAATCAACTGTGCAATACTGTAATAGATATCGATTAAATATACACCCAAAAATTAAATTTTATAAATGTTCTTTCAATAGTCAATGTACATTTTTCTCTAGATTTTTTTTTCGAAAGGTAGACAGAGAGAAAAACATGCCAACAAGTAGTGCCTCGATTTCAGATTTACAGAATTTATTGTCGCGATAAGTTGTAAGTCTTCCATAATACCGATTAGTTACACAGTTATGACTCTTAATTATTCAGTTCAAACAAATCTAAATGGGGAAGAATTATAGCAGTATTTGTACAGTTGGAAAGTAGGTAGTCCAAGCATTTGAGATAGCCGTTGTTATTCCCAATGTAACCTTAGTACTTTTTAGCATCTAATCGATACAGTGTATAAATCCAAGATTTCTTAGCTATTTATGTTAGGTAATAAAGCTTTGTATTTTTTGTATATTTCTAATAACAATAATCAAGTAACTTTAACAAAATCTTTACAAAATGAACAGTTAGAAATACATATATTGTATTACTGGAATCAAACAAACTTATTCATATATCGGTTATGATTAGCAATAATACAGTAACATTTACTGTAAATTAGATAAAATCACTTCGGGGATGAGTAGTATACATTTGTGAGAATCGTTCACTTTGAACTTTACATTATCTACGTGACTCTTTCCAATGTTTCTGAAATAATTCTGTAAGCTATGAATTCATCTGATCTCATTACCGTTAAATACAAGAAATAATTCTGGTTATTAAGCCTATTAAATAATGAAAATTTGTAGCTCAGTTGCACCAGCCAGTACAAAGAACATAACACCATCATGTGCAACAACTTTCTGTGGTTTTGCTAAATAACAAAAACACTAATTAAAAGAATTAGACCTGATGAAGTGAAAGTTAAATGGAAAATCGACCACAAGATTGAGATTAGACTCCTAACATCATTTATTTTATTCAGAAATACGTAATGTTTAGATATACGTATATGTTTATATTCATATGTAATATTGACAAATACGTAAAACTCACCAAAATTAATTACTCAGAAGAAATATATTAACTGTACATTAAAAAGTGCAATGATGTAGTTCACACTGACATTGAATAATTACCAATGTATCGTCACCTATATAATCGTTTCGCTTAATTGGTTATTGAAAATTGTTTTTATATTCAAACTCAAGGTCACTCATTGATAATTCAACTAATAAACATTTAGTTGTCTCTATATATGTAGTATGATTAGAATCGAGGAATCTTAAACAAACAATATCTGAATGATTATCAATTTGCTTATAATCATTTTTTGCCCCACATAAGAATGAATAGGCTAAATATTATTTAAATATTAGATTATATATCATCCAAAATACCTAAAATAAAACTCTAATAAGAACCAACTACTTTTCAGGTTAATATTAAAATTTTTACATTTTTTACAATGAACATATTCATCTGGTATAAATGGAGATGTAGTTGTTTATGGTCTGAACGAATATTTGTGTCATATTATCACGGCATAATCTAGGTGTACTGGAGAAAACTGACTAATATATCCGATCCTGAGGATTATCATCTGAGGTTTGACGGAAACCGTGGTATGAAAGACATCGTTCACAACAGTCATTCGAATTTGTCGGACAGTGAACATTAAAACTTTTATGGCATTCGACTGTATGAGCTAGAACGTTTTTCGCAAAATTTCGCTTAAACTATAATTCAATGAGAAGAATACAAGCCTAAGTTTTAAAAAGCGCTGTAGATAAAAGTTGATTGACTAGTGTTAATGTATCAGCACCGACAAAAGTATGATAAGCAAGGTCATTAATATAACGCGAATAGACAAATCAAAAATAAAATAGTTAAGAATTTCAGTTCTCATTACAGCAAATTAACCTATAAGATCGGAATTCAGTGCACAAACGATTTCATAATCCATGTGTAAATTAGTATTGATCATCGCAATTGTTATAATTACATAACAAAATTATATATACATAAATATATAAATATATGTTGTGATTTAGTGATTAAATGCTTTTTCACGAGTTCAGTGATTACATACTAACTCAGTTCTTTCGCATTTATTTTACAAAACTGAATGGAAAGTAATGTAAAACAAGAAAAAATGCAATTACCGGCATGAATCAACAGGAGTTTCAGCTTTTTGTCGAAAAGTATGACTGAAATAAATGTATATTCGGATAAAAAATATATCCACAAATTAAGCAGAAGCAAAAGGTAAACACAGTAAGGTGCATATATATATATATATATATATATATATATATATATATAAACGCAGACTAGAAATGTGATCAAAATCAATAAAACCTGGATAAGATGGGATAAGGAAAGACAGAAAAATGGGAAGGAGTGAAAGTAGAATAGAAACAAAATGAGAAAAGAAGAATAAACAAGTTTCACTACAGAGTATGCATCGATTTCACCCTGAGATTGACGATGCAACTTGAATAATAATATTACCTAGATGTGAATATTAGTTACGATATTGTAAAGATAATAGGTAGTAGAATTGATCAGATGATGATTGACAAATATTATCAAACAATATGAATAACTGTTAAGAAAAGAATTTACATTAGAGGTAGTATTAACCTATATATATATATATATATATATATATATATATATATAATATATATATATATATATATATATATAGACTGCATTATCAAGACCGAATAGCAGAGGCAAACACGTACTGTGTAAAATGGACAAGAGATAAACAGGGCGAAAAACAAAGGAATGTCTTCGTTTAGAAAAAAAGTGAGAAAATTTCACTATAACTTCCTACAATGGAATGGATTTTAAAAAGTAAATGAAGAAATAATGAAGTAACGTTAAAATAACAGGAACACGATGACAAGTTTACCATACATTTATGTGTGAGAAGAGATTGATTTTTGTTCGTTAGGAGATAACATTCCTGACCAGTTTCCTATCTCTTTTTTAATCAACCTGAGAGGTATACATAAATATTAATAGAGTTGATTGTGTGTGTTATTTTCAATTTTGTTAATCTGATTTCTTTGTTTTATTCATCTGACTTTTTAAAAATCGAATTCGTTTTAAAATACAATCAGCTGTAAGACGCGCCTCTGGATCATGATCCCAACATTCATTAATTGTACGATAAAAATGAGTAATCAACTATTTAAAAAGAAATTTGAAAAGAGATAAAAAACGAGAAGAGGATAAGCAGAAATAGACTTTAATAAACAAACAGAAAAATATATAATCAGCTATATTATTTTTAGTAGAAAATTAGTTTTAGTGAAGTTATAATTTGTTAACAATTCTTTTCAAACGGAACACTCCAATTTTTTTAAACCAATACACTTATTGTTTAATATTCATTAACTTAAATTTATTCTAGAAAAAGTTATTTGAAATTTATAGTAATTTAGATTTAATAAATTAAATATTATCTACAAATTTGTATCTAACTGATTACACTTGTAAACCAGTCTGAATTCTGCATTAAAACTTCAGAACATAAATTATCATCACATTAAATATCATCTTGTTTCTTATTTGATGTGATATACATTCAATGTATTACATCATACCTATCCACAGTGGAGAGATGGTATAATAGTTAAAACGTTAATTAATAGCTATCAGATAGAGGATGTCAGTTAGGATCAATAGTCCTGACATTCATAGTGACTTTTGAAATAGCTATGGTGCATTTAATTTTTAACACTAACCAGTTATTACAGCCTGATGAATATCTTCAAGACGGAGATATAGATGTAGGAGAAAGTATTCAAACTGTTGACCAATTATAATATCACGAAATGTTAGAAGTCACAAAACAATTTATAGATGAATAATATACTATACTATATACTATATGTAATAATCGCGTTTTCTATTTGGAGATAAGTGACATAGATTGGAATCTCTAGCATACGATAAGTAAATTAAATATTATGACCAAAGTAAAAATTTATTGATAGATTTAATGTAGGATTAACAAGATTATATTACAAGACAATTTTCGAATATTATATGATACAACAGGTCAACCACACTTAGCAGCAAAATGTGAACATGCCTATGATTAAATCTAACA